>NC_066583.1:583081769-583743721 GCF_024323335.1 Lathyrus oleraceus | reverse complement strand
TCCCTGCAGGTAGCGCGGTTCCTTCGTCAAGGACTGCCTTTTTGCCCTCGAGCATCCCAAACCCTAAAACCCAAAGCAACACGTTAACTCCTTCTACTACAGGCGAGTAAGTCTCCAAAGGTCGAGCATCCGGTAGATTGCGTAGTGACGTCGTTCGTCCAAAACCACATCCATAACCCCGTAGTTAGCCGAACTACTTTTGCTCTGATTCTCAGGCCAGATGAGATACGTAGGCATAAGACGCGATGTCTTAGCGAGCACACACATCCCCCTACCCATAGGTCAGCCGAGCTACGAAGACTCTGATTCTCATATTCAGATGAGATACGTATGCAGTGGATGCGACATCCGCGCGAGTCATTTTCATTTAACCCTTTTTTTTTGGTAAACAGCACAAGATAAACCCTTACCCTTTAGACGAAAACTACAAAAGTGGATCCCGTAGAGTACTACGGCTGCGTAGGGGTGCAATACCTTCCTTCGCATAACCGATTCCCGAACCCAAGATTTGGTTGCGAGACCCCGTCTTGTCCTTTCCTTTTTTCAGGTTTACTTCGGGCGTTTCCTTTCCCTCCTTTGGATGAATAACGCACGGTGGCGACTCTTCTGTCTTTTTCTTTCGCCGTTGTTTTTTTTCGCGCACTGTATTTTTCAGGTTGCGACAACTGGTGAATCAAATCAAGGTATGTGGAGAAGTGTTGACATCAACATTTGTTGTTGGAAAGATCTTGAGGTCGTTGGCTCCAAAGTTCGATCACGTGTAGTAGACATAGATGAGTCGAAAGATTTGTCAAAATTGACAAAGGAAGAGCTTCAAGGACACTTGAATCTTATAAAAAAATAATGGATGAAAGAGCTGCAGAAATTCGAAGAGTGATGTGCTTTGTAGGCGCAATCATCAAAAGAAAGGAAAGGCAAAGGAAGCGAGAATGACAACAAAGGCATAAAAGGCTACATAATTTGACTGGTTGAAATTAGCAAGAAGGAAACTGGTCGAATCAGAGAAACCTTGGAACCAAGGCAACCAAAGGGGTGGTGATGCATGTAGAGAAAAGCTGGTGTTCGAAAGCCAAATAAGAGTCACATTCAGTGTTACAATTGTCAGAAGCATGGTCACTATTCTAGTGATTATCTAGAAAAGTAAAAGAATCAAGAAACTGATGCAAAGCTAGTGAAACATGAAGAAGAAGAGATGTTGTTGATGGTTACAACGAGAGATGAAGAGCGATTCAAGGACCAGTGGTACTTGGACTCAGGATGCTCATCACACATGTCTGGAAGGAAAGATTAGTTTGTCAACATAAAGCCCTCAATGAAAAACATAGTGAAAATTTGTCTGTATGTTTGAGAATTTATTCTGACGGCATTTTAGGTGTTATTTATGAGGAAATGCATGTAATGCTATACAACTGATGCAAACTGAAAATAACATCGAACTAGATTAAGACCCGCACAATGCGCGGTTGTAAATTAGTCTATTCGATTTTATAGAATTTTAAATATATTAAGAAATTATTTTGAAAAACATGATTACTAAATTTATATTACAGTAATTTATTGTAAATTATAATTAAGACAATGATATGAATTAATCACATATAAAAATATACAATTTATTTGAAAGAAAAATACATGCTTGTAAATAAGAATGACATTCATAATTAGCTTTGCAAGTTTAAATAACTATAAAATAGTTTTTGTTTTATTTTGATTCTCATGTCTTTTTAGTAGTTATTTTTAATGTGTATCTTTATTTTAAGTTGTTAAAGTGTGTATTCTCAGTGTTAAACAAAATTAAAACTTTATTTGCAAATATTATTATTAAATAAAGCTTTATTAGTTTTATAAAATTTATATTTATTTTTGTCAAACTTTAGTTATCTAATGAATAAGGGTTGAAAACTCCAGTTGCTATATTTATTTAATTTTTTTTAAATAATTATTTTAATTTATTAATAGGATTGTAAAAATTTATCTGATTTTGTCGTTGATATCAATTCAAATTGAGTGTTCTTTTGTAGACATTATTCTCAATATTTTTATTATAATCTCTAAGGTCACATGGCTATTTTAAAGTTGAAATTTAGGAGAATTATATAGATTTAATAGTGATTTTCTTCTTAGATTTTTTTTGTTAAAAATGAGATTTTTCTTCATCTTTTCCAAGGTTCGAACTTGTGACCTCCAATGGAGATTAAATATTGTATTTGAAAAGTGAAAATAAGATTTTGGAGGTACCACATAGGATTATAGGATGATGTGGCACGAATGAAATAAAATTGTTAACATGTGTAGCAATATAATCCAAAGCTTAGATTTAATATATTATATAGATTATTTTAATTTTATTAATGAGATTGTAAAAATTTATCTGATTTTGTTGTTGATATTAATTCAAATATGAGTGTTCTTTTTTAGACATTATTCTCAATCTTTTTATTATAATCTCTAAGGTCACATGTATATTTTAAAGATGAAATTTAGAAGAATATATATAGATTTAATAGTGATTTTCTTCTTAGATTATTTTTGTTAAAATGAGATTTTTCTTCTTCGTCTTTCCAAGGTTCGAACCTGTGACCTCCAATGGAGATTAAATATTGTATTTGTCTATTTGAAAAGTGAAAATAAATTTTGGAGGTGCCATATAGGATTATAGGATGATGTGACACGAATGGAATAAAATTGTTAACATGTGTCGCAATATAATCCGAAGCTTCAGATTTAATATATTATATAGATGTATGAAAATTTTAAAATGCCCGAAAAAATTGGGGTATGACAATATGGAAGCATGATCATAACAATATCAAGCATGGTATGTAAACACATATGTACACATGTGAACATGAACAAAGATACAACAATATCAATCAAAGATGTATAAAGTTAACATGAACATAAATGACATGGATATATCATCATGAGGAAACAAAAATGAATGACATAACAATTCATGAACATGTATATGGATGTCATAATAAGTATGAATGAACACATATATGCATGAAGTAAGACATGGTTTAGACATACACCAACTTAATTGTGAAAACAAGTTAAGGTATTCAAGACATGCATGTTAAGGTTCAATAGGATCATAATCAAAGGTTCAACATCATACAAACAGTTTGAACATGTAAGCATAAAAGTCATACAGAGACATGTTATCACAAGTTTAAAGCATTTGCAAACACATTATCGCACCCCGATTTTGACCTGAATCACCAATTAACACATTCGTCATAGTCGTTGTATCTTTGCATATAATAACATGCATTCCATACCGCATAATGCCTAAAATGTCAGTCGAAATAAATTTTAGAATTTACAGACAAACCGATTGAATCAATTATCAAATGTATGTCAAAACAGCGGGCAAAAATTTTCAAAATCAAACTTGAAGACATCAGTTTTATTAATCTACGTCTCACGTAGTTTAACCTGATGTGCTCGATTTATTTTTCGGCTAATTTTTCGATCACATTTGTTCTGTCAGAGCATTTAACCGGTCATTTTTCATTTCAAAATTGGCTCAAACGCTGTATATTTTTGAGAAGTTATTTTGCACTGATCATGATGGTGCATTCAGTTTAATTTTTCGAGCACTTTTGCGCTGAACTTTTGTTCACTTTAAGTCCCATTATTTTTCTTTTTTTGCCAAAATGTTCAAAATAAATAAATAGATTTTTCTATGTTTTTGTTTAGAATTTATTTTGATTATTTAAATTAATATTTTATTTTTAATTTGATTTGTTTCTAACTCATTTATACTCTAATAATACTCATTAAGGACTTTTTTATCATTTTAAAACTCACACAATCCTAACTAGTCCCTACTATATATTATGCGCGGTTGATGAGAAAAAGGACAACGAGAAATCAAGGCATAAACGACGCCCCTACCAAGCTAATCACTTTTTTTAAATAAAATAGAAGGATACTGATTTTTAACATATATTAATTTTATTTCAGATTATATATATATATATATATATAATATATATATATATATATATATATATATAGTATATATATTATATATATATATATATATAATATATATATATATATATATATATATATTATATATATATATTATAGATATATATAGATATATATATTATATTATAATATATATATATATATTATATATATATATATATATATATTATATATTCTATATATATATATATAGCTCTACTGATTGTTTTACCCATAGATACTGATTTCAAATATTATTAATTTTTTGGTATAGGTTTTTTTTATATATAGATATTGATCGTTTGACATTATATTTACTTTGATTAGTTTGTTTATATATATATATATATATAATCTATATATATATTTATATATATATATATATATTATATATATATATATATATATATCTATATATATTTGTTAATATTGTTTTCACATTTCAGTTTAGTTTTAGTTTTATGTCGATTTTGTAGTAGTACAAATTCATTGTGGATAACATGTGTGTGTGTCGTATTAGCTTTTTGTTTCTCGATTACTTTGAGCTGAAGTAAAATTGTAACATTGTTGTAATGATAATAATATATTTTATTTGCTGCTTGATTTATTATTGTATTGCGATTTCGGAGTTAAACCCAATTTGACTTTCGAGAACCGTTCGGATGCATAAACTTGTTTGTACGGCTCTTTATAGAGTGATTCGTGCATGAATCCATCCTAAATTAGCTTAGAGATAAATTCAGTTTGCTCTTGATTTCGGCTGGCTTTCATTCCCGTGGCTTACTCTTGGACCTTGTTAAAATGAGCTCTTTTCTTTTTGCGTACTCGTATTTACTTGTCTGCATTTCAATTACCCTCAAATCACTTCAAACCATTTTCATAATAAAATTGAAAGAAAAGACTACCTGGGTGAAAGGTCCAACCGTAGTCCCGAATGCTAGACCCACGTTGTAAGAGCTTGCAAGCCATAAGTGTTCGTCTTCCCTCTAAAACACGTGTAAATATTCAAACTTCTTTTCTCAATAAAATTGAAAGAAAAATATTACCTGGGTGAAAGGTCCAAACGTAATCCCGAGTATTAGACCCAAGTTGTAAGAGCTTGCAAGTCATAAATGCCCGTCTTTCAAGCCCAAAAAAAAACATTCAACCAATCAAAACCTTTTTTTCGCCGCCATGCGGTTGATCAGAAAAACCTTTTTAAAAACGAAATATATCTTGTCTTAAGATGATGTAAAGCTCCGTTTCATCCATAATTGTTGAGTTGAGATAAATGACGTTTTTCTGAATGTTGATTTGTAAATCCATTTGATGGGTGGTATACATCCACTCCACATCTATTTTGGGTAAAACAATGTTTTTTCGTCGATTAATACAATATAAACTTCGCTAAAATCGACCAACAAACAAACATTTTCTACCCAAAACGACGTAAGCCTTGAGTTCTCTATTGCACTCGGAGATACGTAGGAGCAAGATTTGTAAATGTTGTCAGACCCATTAATAAAAAACTTAGGTTTAGTTCCCTTCGTTGCAAAATCCAAAAACATTCTTCTCTCTTCTATTCTTTCTTTCCCAACTAATAACTCGAGAAGCCTAACATTTCTAAGCTAACATTAATGCGCACAACTAACCTAATGGTTCCCGGTGAGTACAATGGACTTGAGGGGTGCTAATACCTTCCCATTGCATAATCGACTCCCAAACCTTGATATTGCTTGCGACAACCATTATCATTGTCGTTCTTTCTTGGGTTTTATCGATATTTCCCCTTTCCTTTTTAGGAATACATAAAGTTCGGCGGCGACTCTGTTTAGTCAATCATGCGAGCGTGCGAGTGTGCTTCGCTAAGTCGTGTTCTCATTTTTTTCGAGGTACGACAGATGGCAACTCTGTTGGGGAATGATTATTTCCCTAAGTGAGTCAAGCCTAGTTGGGTCATTTGTGTGCCTTTGCTTGTGTACTAGTGTGGCTTTTCTGTATTGCTTTTGCTATCTTTATTATCATATTGATTTAATCTGTTGTATTGGTTCCATTATGCTTTGGTACTTAGATACTCTAATTGCAAACCTTGTGGGAAAGACTTTTTACCCGAGTCTCGAGTAAAAACATAAGATAGGACGAGGTTGAGTAATGCGGGTCTGTGAGATGAATTTCTTGTTGGGTCAGTACGAGAACCTTACTTAGAGTAGATCCTTGGGAGGATGTTGTCACCCCGCAAGTAAGTTCCCGTAAGCTTCGATATTTTCATTAGGATCCATGACTCTGAGTACCATTTGTAGAACCTTAATACTTTGGCCAATTAGGAAAGATGGTTGCATAGTGCGGGTCCACGAGATAAATTTCTCGTTGGGTCGACACAAGAACCTCACGTAGAGTAGATTCTTTGGATGGAGTTTATGCCTGACAAGTAAGTTGCCACAGGCAGCAAACAGTCTTGTGGATCCATGACTCTAGGAACCTTTGTAACCCTAGATCATACCCGATGAGAACCTATTCTTGGAAAGCAATCAGATTCATCAGTACCTCAGACTTTTGAACATGTGTACTAAAAAAAACAAATATACATGGCTTGCATTGCATTCATTCACATTCAATTGCATCTGCATCTTATCAGAATGCATGTCATTTTCCATAAAAAATACAAAAAAAAATCATCCATCCTTTGTCCATGAAGAGCAAAGTGATTCCCGACACACATTTAGAACAAATAACCATGTCTCAGGAGATGATGGACAAGCTAAGGAAAATTCAAGAAGCATTGAAAGAGGAACCCAATCTTTTGAAAAGCCAAATGAGATGGGTCTTGGAAACCCTGCAAGCCTTGTTGAGAAAAGAGGATCATCCCATGCATATTGCTGCAACGGAGGGAGCTACTGCTCCACATCCATCCGGTGTTACCACAAGTAGAGGTCAATTCTATATGGTAACTCCTCATCTACCGACATATGGCCTTCCCTTAGGATGTCATCATCAATATCCTCTGACTATTCCTCCTTAAAATCACCGAAGTCAGGTTCAGAACAAAAATCAGAATCAGAACAAGGGGAACACAGATCACAACAACCCGATTCCAGTGCCATATAGCAAAATCTACGCGCAACTGATCCAAAATGCTTTGGTGACCCCTCGAGCTCTCACACCTATATCACCATACCTGCCATGGTACAATCTAAATGCCACATGTGAATTCCATAAAGGGGAAGTGGGACATGACCTGGATTCTTACTTAGCGCTGAAAGCCTTGGTATGAGAATTGATTAACAAAAAGAGCTTAGTCTTTGAAGAAGATCACCCGAAGGTCAAGTGAGGATACCATACTGGAACAATGGGGTACTCCATCAAGGATTGCAAGAGTTTTAAGTTCAAGCTACAAAGATTGATTGACATAAGGTCACCAACACTTATGGAGGAAGGCTCAGGTACATATATCTTGATTTCTGGGCCAGGTAATGATAAAGGCAAATAACCCCTGAAACCCCTCAAGGTTTTCTACCACAAGGAAGAGTTTGGAGATGTGGCTAACGAGATGTCATCGTTTCCCGATAAGAGAATTGAGATATTGCCTTGGATTTCCAATGTCACAGCACATGCCAACGAAAGCAATGGATAAGTGAGTAGTGGATTCAAGAGGGTTGCGTTCAACAATGAGATTAAAGGAAAAGAATTTGAAGATCACCGTGCCAATGTCAAAAAGCCTGTTGATCCCAACCTTCAAGTGGATAAAAATGAGAAGTTAGCAATTTCTAAAGTGTCGTACCAGCAACCATTACCTTTTGGTCTTCATTACTAACAATCTTGGTTTGCTCCTCATCCAAATTAATGAGCCCAATGCCCGAGATATCAAAATCAGCCTAGGCCTCAAAATAACTTGGAAAGAAGAAATGCTCCTCGTCATCCAATCCTTACGACATATAGCCAACTTCTATAGCCTATGATTCAAAACTCGTTGGTGGTTCCCAAGTCTCTCAAGCCGATTCCACAACCTTACCCACCCGGGTATGACCCAAATGTGCAATGTGGATATCATGCTGAATCAGAAGGGCATTCAACTAAAGACTGTAACGCTTTCAAAGCTAAAGTACAACAGCTGATTGACAACAGGTACGTAGCCTTTTAAGAAGGAAGCTTGGTGGTGAATGTCAAGCTATCGTCCGGATAAGTGCGAAGACCTCAAGAGATATCTCCTGAAGTTAATGGATCAAGTTTGAAGAAGTCAATTCCCTAAAGCTTGCAATCATTTGGTTGTTTCAGCATTTCTTTTATAATTTCCTTGCATGTTGATTTTTAGTTGCTTTTAAGCATTATTGTTTTCTTTGAATTGGTAAGATTAATAAAATGTTTATGCATCTTTTGAATTAATCCATTCGTATTCACTCATTTTTCATTTATGTTAAAAACAAAAATACTTCTCTCATTCACTTTTGTTTATCAAACTGTTGTGTTAACAAATATTGGAAGGAGGATGATGAAAACGAAACACCTGAAATTATTGTGGTATGCTTTTGAAGAAAACCTTACCAATGATGTAAGGCATTGTTTCAAATCCCCAAACATTGGAGAAATAAGGAGTTAGTCCCTAGTCAACCACTTTGAGCCTTGAAGTTAGTATTTATTTCAAGACTAAAACCCTTAATCTTAACCAGGGTCAGGGTAGTTTGTTTAGTTAATCTGACTTTGCATTCAAATTGCAAGAGGAAACATCCCACTTAACGAGATCAACCATATGATATCCGTCACACACAACTTGAAGTGTCGAAGAAGTTGCAAAAAACCCAATATTATAGAGATTGTTCCTAAATAACCAATAACATGGTGGTCATCAAAAATTCATCAAACAAGGAAAAGCCCGCTAAGGCGAATACCAAAAAATGACTTAGGCAAAAACCAGGGCATCCCGATGGGCCAAAATATTCAAAGAAGCAGTCCAGGAAAAATTAGGGATAAAAAAAATCAATCAAAAGAGGTCACTAAATCCTCAACAAAAACAAAATAAGGTGACTGTCATTTCAAGAAAATCTCATATGGAATCCTCATTTTCACCTTCACACCTTCGAAGTCGAATGTGTGTGTTGAATTAACTAAATTTAGGAACTAGAGATCATAAAGAAGAAGGGGTGGGTTAAAATAAATTTGAGCCTTATATCCCTTTGTTTCAAAAAATGTGAACCAGGCCACATTACAACCCTTAAATGACCTAATTGAGGCATAATTTATTCTGAAAGCATACTACAACAAGGTCGTGTTAACCTGACTCCAAACAATTTTTGTTAATCATTTGATTGCACCAACTTGCATACTGTGAATGACTAGATCATCATTGTATTCTTATCAGTGGCCCATTCACTGTATTTCACCCGTTCATCTCAATAAATTTTTATTTCAAATTTTTGCATAAGCACTGCATTTAAATTACCATTTTTGAATGAACAATCTTATTTGCAAGTCAGCATTTAGCATCAAAGAAATTCCAACAATATGCAGTTGAAGAACTTGATAAAGTGGAAAAAGTCCAGTCAAGGGAAAATCACTTTGAGTATCAGTCAATCCGAGAGAATCACCTCAAGGTTTGATTATCCAAGAGTAAGTTGCTTCAAGACTCAGACTGGGGCAAGCCACCTTAGAAGCTCATTGAGTCCAACTATTCAAGGACAGTCACTTAGAAGTTTACCATTACAGGTTTTGGTTAATCAGGTTCAGATCACTACGATATTCATACATTGGGACAAGCCATCCCGAGATCGTCTCATGTCAAGCTATTTCAAACTCACTTTCAAGGTGAACATTTTCCAAAGACCCAATAGACTGGGGTAAGACGAGCCACCGAGGGGCAAAACCTCTTTCTTCATGCTCTCAAACAGCTCAAACAAATTCTTCCATACGTCAACAACTATTGTGTTTAAGACGAGTGCCCGAAAATTATGCTAGCACGATTCATTAATCCTCCAAAAGGGTCCCATTGGCTAAGTTGTGGCTGCCAAGCTTGATAGAATTCTCCTTTGAAAACATCTATCATAAAATATTTGGTTGAGTTCTCGATGTTGAGGAATCATGACCTCCATAAAAAGCCTCTACAACTCCCAGTCCACTTAAGTGTCAACATTCTTATATCATGATCACTCATATATCATGCATAAAAAAATTCAAATCATGCATAGCCGAAACGTACTTCGTGCTCATTTTGCATTGACCCAGGTCTTGTTGTTGATCCTACATCCTTTGACCTCTAATTCCTGTTTTTCTTTGGTGCCTTTAAACCATCATGTTTTCACAGACATTTTCATGTCCAACTCAGTTGGCACCTATCAAAAAAAATTGTCCATGAGGTTCATCTCCTTTTTGGATTATCCGGTGAATTTTCGGATTACTCATTTGTTTATTGATGTATTCCCAGATGTTTCCCCACCTATTTGATGTATTCTCAAATATGTATGTCTTATATTCTGATGTATTTCCAGAATTTTCGCGATGTATTACCGGATGTGTCTGTATTCTGATGTATTTCCAGAATTTTTGATGTATTCTCGAATATGTCTATCTTGTATTCTGATGTATTTCCAGAATTTCCTCGATGTATTATCGGATGTGTCTGTATTCTGCTGTATTTCTGGAATATCACTTGTAATTCTGATGCATTTCCAGAATTTGTTTCTTTTATTCTCCGATGAATTCCCAGACATGTCATTTTTGTTCTGACGCACTTCCAGAACCTCTATGTCATTCCTTGTATTATTTCAAGCATTATTGGTGTCTCCTAAAATTCAGTCGTCACTAGGAATTATTCCAATCTCAGTTGTTACTCGAACTCATTTTAAACTCGATTGTTGTTGGCATCACTGTCACTCTGTTTGTAAATATAATCGTGATTGGTATCTGAAGTTTGGTTGTCACCAACATGATTTCAAGTCTAGTTGTTGCTGCAAAACTCCATTGTACCCAATATTTATTTTACTAAAGCTTACAACCAAAGTCCAATTGTTGTTGGCAAAATCTGTTAAAAGTTGGTTGTAATCCTTTGCTTACGGTCAAAGTACAATTGTTGTTGGAAAAATCCGTTAAAAAGCTGGTTGTAATCCATTGCTTACGGTCCAAGTCCAATTATTGTTGGCATATATAGAGAGAGTTTGATTACCCTGTATTTCCTGATGGTTCCGTGAAAGTCTTGTATGACTCATCATCTTGAGGAATTCCAGAAGCTTGGAGGTTTTTCGTGTTAGAAAACTCCAATGATGTTGGGTTTGTTTGATTTCTTTGTAAAGAATCATCGTAGCCTTTTGCGTGGATGATATACTTTTAAGAAGACTCCTGTTATCTTTGTTTTGCATAAGTTCCATGTTAGAAATCTCCAGAACTGTCAAATGTATTCTAAAGTGTCAGGTAATGTATGGACTTGTTGATGAAACTTGATTTGTTTGTTTTCCAATATTGTCAGATCATGTATGAACCTGTTGTTGAAGTTTTCTATGGGTTTTCTAGTGTCGTCAGGTCACGTCTGAACCTGTTAATAAAATCTCTTTGAAACCTTCAGAATTGTCAAGTCATGCATGAACATGTGGATATACTTTCTTTGAATTTTCCAGTGTCGTCAGGTCATATATGAACCTATTGATAAAACTTTCCTTGATTTTCTAGCATTGTCAGGTCATGTCTGAACCTGTTGTTGAAACACTTTGAATTTTCCAATGTTGTCAGGTCATGTATGAGCCTGTTGATGGAACTTTTGTTTGCTTATTTTCCAGTATTGTCAGGTCATGTTTGAACTTGTTGATAAAACCTTTTGATGTCCCCTAAGATTGTCAGGTCATGTTTGAACCTGTTATTGCAACTCTTTGAATATTCCAAATGATCAGGTCATGTATGAACCTATTGATGGAATTCTTTTCGGTGTTGTCAGATCATGTATGAACCTGATGACTAAACTTTCCTTGATATTTAGGTTGTCATCAGGTCAATGTATGAACTTGTTGTTCAAACATTCTTTGTATATTCTCTAATGCTTCCAGGTTATGTTTGAATCTGTTAATTGAGCACTCTTTGAATAGTCAAGTGTTGCTAGGTCATGTTTAAACTTGTTATTAAAACTCTTTTAATATTCCGGTGTTGCCAGGTCATGTATGAACCTGTTGTTAAAATCTCTTTGCATATTCCCCAGTTTTCATTCCTCCAGCAGGATTGTTATCCCCAATGAGTTTCTACCCTCATTTTTATTTTTTTTATGGGTCACCTTTACCACATGTCTCCATCATTCCACACAGATCTTTGTTTCATTCTGCATCCATCCTAAAGCATCCTGCTAGAGTTTATCTTATGTCTGATCATATCTCCAACAAATCAAAAATAAAAAGAGTCATTCATAAATTCATAACATATCATATCATATCATATCATTTGCATTTCAGGATCAAAAGTCGGGTCTTCTTAGTATTTAACTATCTCCCACTATGATCATATGAAAAGTGTCCCACTTCATATAATCTAGTTAAAGATACTTAAATATGGGCGACTTTCACACTCCGATTTTGACCTTGAATCACCAATTAATACATTCGTCACAGTCGTTGCATCTTTGCATATCATATTATGCATTCCATACTGCATAATGCCTAGAATGTCAGTAGACATAAATTTTCGAATTTACAGACAAACCGGTTGAATCAATTATCAAATGTGTGTCAAAACAGCGGGCGGAAAAATTTCGAAGTCAAACTAGAAGACATCAATTTTATTAATCTATGTCTCACGTAGTTTAATCTAGTGTGCTCGATTTATTTTTCGGCTAATTTTTCAGTCACATTTGTTCCGTCTGAGCATTTAACCGGTCATTTTTCATTTCAAACTTGGCTCAAACGCTCTATATTTTGAATATATATATATATATATATATATATATATATATATATATATATATATATATATATATATATATATATATATATATATATATATATATATATATATATATATATATATATATATATATATATATATATATATATATATATATATATATATATATATATATATAATGTTAATATTGTTTTCACATTTCATTTTATTTTTAGTTTTATGTCGATTTTGTAGTAGTACAAATTCATTGTGGATAACATGTGTGTGTGTGTCGTGTTAGCTTTTTGTTTCTCGATTACTTTGAGCTGATGTAAAAATTGTAACATTGCTGTAATGATAATAATATATTTGATTTGCAGCTTGATTTATTATTGCATTGCGATTTCGGAGTTAAAACCCAATTTGGCTTTCGAGAACCGTTTGGATGCATATATTTGTTTGTACGGCTCTTTATAGAGTGATTCGTGCATGAATCCACCCTAAATTAGCTTAGAGCTAAATTCAGTTTGCTCTTGGTTTCGGTTGGCTTTCAGTCCCGTGGCTTACTCTTGGGCCTTGTTACAATTAGCTCTTTTCTTTTTGCGTACTCGCATTTACTTGTCTGCGTTTCAATTACCCTCAAATCACTTCAAACCATTTTCATAATAAAATAGAAAGAAAAAGACTACATGGGTGAAAGGTCCAGTCGAAGTCCCAAATGGTAGGCCCAAGTTGTAAGATATTCAACTTCCCTTTAAAACACTTGTAAATATTCAAACTTCTTTTCTCAATAAAATTGAAAGAAAAAGATTACCTGGGTATTAGACCCAGGTTGTAAGAGCCTGCAAGTCATAAATACTCATCTTTTAAGCCCAAAAAAAAACATTCAACCAATCAAACTCTTTTTTAGCCGCCTGTGCGGTTGATAAAAAGAACCTTTTTAAAAACGAAAGACATCTTGTCTTAAGATGATGTAAAGCAATGCTTCGTCCATAATTGTTGAGTTGAGATACGTGACGTTTTTCCGAATGTTGATTTGTAAATCCATTCGATGTGTGATATACGTTTACTCCTCATCTATTTTGGGTAAAACAATGTTTTTTCGTTGATTAATACAATATAGCTTTCGCTAAAATTGACCAACAAACAAACATTTTCTACCCAGAACTACGTAATCCTTGAGTTCTCTATTGCACCCGGAGATATGTATGAGTAGGATTTGTAAATCTTGTCAGGCCAATTATTAAACAACTTAGGTTTAGTCCCCTTCGTTGCAAAATCCAAAAACATTCTTCTCTCTTCTATTCTTTCTTTTCCACCTAATAACTCGATAAGCCTAACATTTCTAAGCTAACATTAACGCGTACAACTAACCTAATGGTTCCCGTTGAGTACAACGGACGTGAGGGATGCTAATACCTTCCGCTTGCGTAATCGACTTTCGAACCTTGATATTGGTTGCAACGACCATTATCATTGTCGTTATTTCTTGGGTTTTATCGATATTTCCCCTTTCCTTTTTAGGAATAAACAAAGTTTGGTGGCGACTCTGTTTAGTCCATCATGCGAGCGTGCGATTGCGCTTCGCTAAGTCGTGTTCTCATTTTTTTCAAGGTACGACACACATAAACAAAGACAAACACAAGGTAATACATGCATACCAAGGTTCAACAAGACATGAAAGAATGACATGTGAATCATGGATCAATGGCAAAGTTAACACACAAAAGTTCATGTCATAGTAACAAAGTTCAAAACACATAAACATGTAAACATACATTAAAGTAAGTCAAAATTAGGTCAAAAACCAATAGAGACATATTAACAACATCAAAAAAGTTCATATATGATGCACAACATTCATACAAGTCATGATGATTAAGAAAAATTAAAGTATCAACCAAAGAAAGTCATTTGAAACCCTAAAATAATCCAAAAAAGGTATCAACTTTTGACAAGCATAAGTATGTGAAAAATAAATCAATTATGGAATTTATTTTTATCATCATGAAATAGAAAACATTATGAACACATAGGGAAAAAATTGGCTCAAAAAGGCTTAGGTATCATCAAGTTATGAGCCTTTTAAGTTATGAAAAACAATAAAAATAAATAGGCAAAAAAATACATTGAATAAAATGGATTATGGCAAGGGGGATTTGAAACCCAAACCTTTTGCACACACACATAATTCAACCACTGGGTGGTAATACATCTTGTTATTTAGTCACATTCATTAATATATATATTTTAAAACAAGACCTAAGATGACAAGGTCGGCTCCACGTCATCATCATTAACCTCACACTCTTGCAACAACTCGTTTCAATTTCTTTTCATTTTTTTCTCAAACTTCAAACAACCATAACTCTCTCAATTTTTCGTGAAATTAAAAAACGTACGAACCTAAATTGCTCTATTTTTTGCAAAGAATCTAATGGTATCATTATCTCATCCTAAAATTCAATGTACAAAACGTGGCAAGGGAAAAACCAGAACTACACTTTTAACTTTCTAACAATAAAATCTCAACGTATGAGCATGGTATAATGCATACAGTAGCAAACAAATAACAAACACACTATGTATTATATTTTTACTTCAATAAATATTAAAAATGATACATGCATAAGAGTTTTAAAGTGTAAGTGCACTAACCTATTGGAGAAAGTTCAATGCTTCTTTCACTGATTCTAGAAGCAAACAATTGATCCCTTTAGCACCTTTGATCCTTCCCGAAGCTGTAGGTGCCCTTGGTTTGTTCTGAAATGGCTTGAACTGTTCTATCCAAATCATAATGCAAGTGACTGGTTTTTGAAATGGATGTGGTGTTTGGGGTGTTACAATTGTGTTTTAATGGTTTGAACAACTTCTATTGGATGTTTAGAAGGCGTTTGGATGGTTGGTTTGAAGAATTTTCTACATAAACAGAATTTGGAAGTTTGGGGTTTGGAAGTTGCAACAGTGGAGTTTTAGATGCAATTTTTGGTGTGTTGAGTTATGAGGCTTGACCCTCTATTTATATAGGCTCTAAAGGGCTCAAGTAACTTGCAGAAATTGATCTTAGTTCAATTGGAATGTTGGTTTGAATGTTTGGTTTCATTTTGCACAAAAATGCAAGTTGGATTTATGATGAAGAGGTGGAGTGAATCAAGGATCTTGGCCATACTTTTATGAAGTCTAGGAGGTTTCTTCTGGATTTAGAGGTTAAATGTGACCATATGAAATAATTTAGAGGCTCAATGCAAAAGTGGTTGGAAAAAGCTTGCTTTATGTAAGTGGATATCAAGCTTTATGTAAAATATTCCAAAAATGACATTATAGACTCAATTCTTTGTGTAATGCCCCAAAGACTTATAGACTAAAGGACTTGTAATCAAGGGATTTGCACATTTGAAATGGTTTTCCTCCAAGAATTCATCATGAACATGTGTGGTTGAATAACAAAGGACTTATGTAATATAATTGCGTTCTGAGACAATTCTCCGCATAAATTAAGGGTGTTTTTAAAATTTTAGAAGTCTGAATCACACTCGTAGAATGAAAACGTATTCTCTTTAAATTAATTACACTTTAGACTAATTGTGCCACGATCCATATATATATATATATATATATATATATATATATATATATATATATATAATCTAATTTATGTTTGCTTAAACAATGATTAGAAAAAATGAAACATTTATGATAATATAATAATAAAATTATATAAATATAAGAGAATTAATTAGAATGCTAGTAACTGCTTTTAAATAAAAAATATAAAAGAATCCACAATTTATAATAATATAATAATAAAATTATATAAATATAAGAGAATTAATTAGAATGCTAGTAACAGCTTTTAAATAAAAAATATAAAAGAATCCACAATTTATAACCATACGACATAACCACAATTCTACAAACAAAACTCAAGATCTCGTATCTTTTTCTATCTCTTTATAAATTATACTACTAATTAATGTTTCATATCTTGAAACTAAAAGTTTCCATAATATTATGGTAAATGTGTCTGAATAGTTCAATAGTTATCATAAATGTCTCATAAAGTAGGATGTAAAAGATTTAAAATTTTAAGCGATATAAATGGGAAGATTAGTTATTAATAAATCACTACATTTCCTTTTGAAGAAAAACAGACTTCTAATTACACTAACATGCCCTTTTAGTAACTAAATCAAACAGTTGTTTGAATAAAAGAAAAACAAGAGACCCTATTGTTTTGTTGAACAAACGAAAAACCAAATCCTATTTATTTTTCAAGATCTACTCATCATATCTAAATCAAATCAAATCTTTTTTGTTTGAATGGTAACTAAATCTATTACTATAAAACCACCCTGTATCGTTTAACCTAATCACACACTTAAATCTATCTCTCTTGTTCTCAATCTTTGATAAGTTTTAAAAGCTTTCAACATGAATAAACTCAAGGGGGATGAGCAATCAAACAATAATGTTATAGTTCGTCAAGTTTGGGCTTACAATCTAGAGAATGAGTTTCTTCTCATTCGTGGAATTCTACACGAATTTCATTTCATTTCGATGGATACAGAGTTTCCAGGAGTAATTTATGAATCTAAAGAGGACTCCACCGTACCTTATCACCTTCGTCGCCGGGACCCTTTAAATGATTACAATTACTTAAAGGCCAATGTTGATAATCTTAAACTCATTCAACTTGGCCTTACTTTATCTGATTCGGAAGGTAACCTCCCTGATTTTGGAACCAAAAACAAGTATATATGGGAATTTAACTTTTCTGATTTTGACATTGAAAATGATCCACACAATCAAGATTCAACTGATATGTTAAGTCATGGAGGCATTGACTTCAAGCGCAATTTCTATTATGGGGTGAATTCACTACGTTTTTCTGAATTGATGATCAGATCGGGGCTTGTCTTCAACAATTCGGTTATTTGGGTCACATTTCATGGTGCATATGATTTCGGCTATTTAATGAAGATTTTAATGCGAAGAAATCTACCAAACACTTTGGAACGTTTTTTATTTCATTTGAAAGTAATATTTAGAAACATCTATGACTTGAAACACGTGGTACATCATTGCAAAGATTTGTACGGCGGTCTCAATAAAATAGCTAATACACTCGATGTGAACCGGGTCGTTGGAAAATCGCATCAAGCCGGATCAGATAGCTTGTTGACATTGCATGTGTTCATGAAAGTTATTGATATTTATTTTATCAATAATAAAATAAAAATAAACAAACATGTTGGAGTCTTATTTGGCTTAGAAATGTAACAAATATTGACATTGAAATATATAAAACTCAATTATTTTCTTTTTGTTATTAGTATTGTTCTCTCATGATTTAAATTATATTACGTTAAACAAAATTTGTTGTATATGCTAAACGTCACTCATTTCATAATGAGAGGTATAGAATAATATTTAGCATACACAAAAATAGAAAGTGCAACATATTAAGTAGCGTCATCATGAGAAACCATTTAAGAATATAGAAAGTTGAGGTTAGTGACTTGAAGAATATCTCCTTCTCCATCATATCAGTATTAGGTCGAAAGAAACTACAAACACATCATATTCTGTAGGAACCTTCCTCAACTCTCCAATCACTTCTTTTCACTTTTCTTCATCCTGGTTGAAGATCCTTCACCACTATGGAACACATTTTAAAACTATAATAACAAAACTTGTTTGTAGAATGACATTACGACTTTGAGAATATTTGCGGTCTACATATTTCAAAGATGAACGTAACTTAAAACATTACAATTAACATAAATAAATAATAAGGAAACATGAAAAATTATAAACTATCAGATGATTCAGGACGTTTCAGCATTTTAATTATGTCGTCGATAGATTTTGAAATCTTCGTGTGTAACTCGGTCAACCCCTTAGTTATGTTAGAAGTTGTAATTCGAAGTTCTGATTGAGAGCTAGCAATCGACTATGTCGAAGCAGCTAGTGGAAGTTGTCGAGATAGTCGAATACAACATATAGTAGTGCCGAAATGTAACTTGTAATTTTGTATTTTGCATTTTATATATTTTGGACTTTGATCGATTTATATAGTTTGGGCTTGGATCTTAGTTGGCTATATAAAGGGTCTTGTATGATGTAAACATAACTACACTCAATTCTATTTTTCATTATTTAGTTTACAATTTTCTCTCTTGTCTCTCTTCTTTCTTCCGTGTCTTTCATCTTTCTTGAAAATATTTGTTCCAAAAAATTGGTATTAAGGAGCCCGATTACATTTCAGAGAGAATTTGTAATGGCAAACGGAACAACAACATCAACGCAATTTTCAATGAATCTACCGATTTTCAAATGAGAGAACTATGAACAATGGGTTGCACAGATGAAGGTCATCTTCAGATTTCAAGATGTGTCTGAAATCGTGAACAATATAGTACTGACATTGGAAGCGAATGCAGATGATGTTCAACAAGCTGCCACAAGGAACGAAGAAAGAGGATGAAAAAGGTTTGTTTTTTATTCACCAATGTGTGGATTCTAATGTGTTTTAGAAGATTATCAAAGAAGAACGACGAAAGGAGCGTGGGACAAGTTGAAAAACTTGTACGGTGGAGATGAAATATTGAAAAGGGTGAAGTTGCAAACATTGAGAAAGCAATTCAAGATGACTCAGATGAAGAAAGATGAACCAGTCTCAGAATATCTTTCACGTGTGGTGTTGCTAACGAAGCAGATGAAGTTGTGTATTGAATCAATCAACGATTTGCAGAAGATTGAGAAAGTGTTGAGATCTCTGACTGTAAAGTTTGATTACATTGTAGGTCATTTGAAGAGTCTAAGAACCTAGCTGAGATGAAGTTAGAAGAACTTCAAGCTTTATAAGAGGCTCGTGAGATGAGGCTGAAGTAGTGGAGCTCATAAAGGGAGAAGGTGGTTGAACATGCACTACAAGCAAGATTCATCAAGAAATATGGGAAAAAGAAGGATAAGAATCTTCCCAATGATAGGAAATCAAGCAAAAACTCAAAGAATCACTATCATTCGACCAAGAAAGACATGGACAACAAGTATTATGGGAAGAAAGTTGACATGAAGGAGGTGCAGTGTTACAACTGTCAAGTATTTGTTCACTATGCTCGAAATTGTTGAAGAAAGAAGGAAGCACGAGCAGAATATAGTGATGTAGTGCAGTAAGCACATACGGAAGATAGTGATTTTGATGATGTGCTACTCATGGCCAACACTCAGTCGAACACTGAGAAAATCAACATTTGGTACTAGGATTTAGGATGCAACAACCGTATGACTATCAATAAAACCTGGTTCACCAAGCTAGATGAATCAGTTCAGAAACTGATAAAGTTTGCAGATGGCAGGCACATCACATCAGGTGGAAAAGGAGATATTTTTGTTGTCAGGAAAGATGGTCGAAAAGCCAGCATCACTGATGTGTTGTATGTATCATCGATGACAAGTAACTTGATAAGTGTAAGTCAATTACTTGAAAAAGGGTACAACATGAAGATATGAAAGAATCACATGAAGGTGTATTATAGTGATGGCAAATTGATTATGAAGGCACCATTGGCAGACAACATGACCTTCAAAATAGAGATCAACCTAGTTGATCACATGTGTCTTGCTTTGACTGAAGAAGAAGACAAGAAATGGTTGTGGAAGCATAGGTATGAACATCTAAACTTAAAAATTTTAGGTATGCTCAACTAGAAGAAGATGGTGTATGGCTTACCTCAGGTGAACGAACCAAGTCAGGTGTGTGAGGAATGTTGCAAAGTAAAGTAGGTTAGGAAAGCATTCAAGCATGAGTTGCCAATTAGGTCGAAGAATAAGCTAGAGTTAGTTCACTCTGATGTGTGTGGACCATTTGAAGTGATGTCGAATGAGGGTAAGTACTACTTTCTAGCCTTTATAGATTAATTCACTAGATATATGTGGATTTATCTTATCAAAAGGAAGAGTGAGGTATTCTCATAGTTCAAGAAGTTTAAATTGCATGCGAAAAGCACAATGGATGCAAGTTGAAGAAATTGAGAACTCATGGTGGTGGTGAATATACCTCTCAAGAATTTTCTAGATTTTGCAATGAGGAAGGTGTAAAGCATGAGGTCATTGTACCCTATACACCTCACCATAATGGCATAACTGAGAGGAAGAATCGAAGTATACTGAACATGACTAGGAGCATGTTAAAAGCTAAAGATATGCCAAAGAGATTTTGGGCTGAAGCAGCTTCTACAGCAGTATACGTTCTAAATAGATGTCCAACAAAGAATATGGTTGAGAAGACACTTTATGAGGCTTGGACAAGTGGGAAGACGAATGTTAGTCATCTTAGAGTTTTTGGATCAATGTGCTTCAGGCATGTACCTGAACAATTGAGGAAGAAACTAGATGATCAAAGTCAGGCCATGGTGCTCATAGGTTATCATTTTACTTGTGCATACAAGCTATATTCACCAAACAATGATAAACTTATGATCAGTCAAAATGTTTTAGTGGATAAAACCAAAGGGTGGGATTGGAGTCAAGGGTCACTTTGATAGGAGTCAAATACAATGACAACGGTGGGTGAAGAAGATCAATAAACTGAAGTCCCAACTAATTGAAATGAAGAACAACCTGAGCAAAATGTTAGAAGATCGACTAGAGAAAGAAGTGAGTCGACAAGGCTAGCTGGATAAGAGAGATTTCCATATCAAGCAGTCGGTGAAGATGGTGAGTTAATAGAAGAACCAATGATTATGGATGATCAATGCATTTGGATGCACATCCTTCTATAATTGTACTTAGGCATTTATATACTTTATTTTTCTTATTTTAATGTTTTATTATGTTTTTAGATTTAAGTTCATGATTGCCTATAATCTATTTTCGTTTGCTATTTTCAGTTTTAGCGGTTATTTGATACCTATTCATTGTTCAGATCGCAACTTGAGCTACTGAATGTCGTTTTGCGCGTTCTGACATGCGTTGGAAAGCTAAGAGAAAGAGATATAACGTTTGTGTTGAAGACAAAAGCTGATCCGGAGTGCGGAAATCTCAAAAAATTCGTTGAAATTTCGCACTTTAGGAAATAATTTATGTTGGGCCATTTATTGGGCCGAATTTAAGTTTTCCAGCCCAATTTGAATTATAAGTGCAACCCTTATTTTGTTTAAAAGGAGAAGTCGTTTCACTGTATCATTTTACACCTG
This sequence comes from Lathyrus oleraceus, assembly GCF_024323335.1. Classification (NCBI taxonomy): domain Eukaryota; kingdom Viridiplantae; phylum Streptophyta; class Magnoliopsida; order Fabales; family Fabaceae; genus Lathyrus; species Lathyrus oleraceus. The sequence goes on along the minus strand of NC_066583.1, from coordinate 583,721,717 downwards.
ATTCACCATAACTTTTTGTTTTGTGCGATCAAGAAGATGAACTAATCTTCTAGAGTCAATTTGTTGTAACCGAATTTCCAATGCTTGAGGTTTTTATCCTATAAATTTAATTTCGTTTCCCTTTCAATTCTATTCTATGAAAATTCATTTGCTTAATATGTATTTTATGAAATAGTTTTGATTAAATTCGTATGATTGTATTCCTAACTATTAATCGTTATTTTCGTCGCTTTATCGTTAAATTGCGTTTGTAAATCGTGTTTGCTTAATTCACGATTGTAGTAACCCATTTGCTTAATTCGGAATATTGTAATATCAATCTATCGTATATCTATTGCGCTTGTCAATCGAAATTGAATCGAGTAGAGATCGAAGCCGCTTAGAGAATTGATAGGTAAAAACTAGTGACTAGCCGGAAACCGAAAGCAGTAGATTGACTTATTTTATAATCGCTTATTTTAATCATTTTTTAATCACTTTTTATAATCACTTATTCTAAATCGAATAGAAACCCCCCATATTTTGTTTTCATACTTGGTTAATTTGCCAAGAGTCCTTGCGATACGATACTCGAGGTGTCGCTTTCCGTTTACTATATATTAGTACTCGTTTTTGATCCGTGTGCGACAACAGATTAAATTGGCGCCGTTGTTGGGGACTTTTGTAGATTTTAACATTATTATAGTCTAACTATTATTATAGTCATATGTGTTGTTTTCTTTAGCATTTTTTTTGCCTTAACTTTCTTGCATTCTGGTCTTTTAGCGGTTTAGGATAAAAAATATCTGTTTTTAAGAAAATCGTCTCAGATTATTCCGATTCTTTGTCGATTCATTAGGAAAAAATCAAGGATCTAAAGCCTCTATTTAGGAGATAAATAATGGACGCCGCCTTAAAAAAATCAAAATTCCCTATTTTTCTATTTTTTATGATTTATTTTCTGTTTTGGTAGTTTCAAAAAATTCCGCAAAAATTCTCAAAATTCTTAATTGACGTTATTAGATTAATTTTTGTGTTTTTGTATTTTTTGTATTTTATTTTAATCGTTTTTTTCGTATTTCAATTGTTTTTACTTAATAGGGACATTGTCGATATTTTTCTATTTGTTGCTGCATTGCTGAATTAGTTGTGTTTTCTCATTGTTTGTTGATTTTTTTTCTTTTCTATTGAGTTTAACATGGCTGACCAAAGGACCCTCAGAGAACTTGTGGCCCCTGATGTTAATTATAATGCTTTATGTATTGAATTTCATGTTGTTGTTGTACCTTTCAAATTGAAATCTGGTTTAATACACTTGTTGTCAAGGTTTAATGGTTTTGCAGGTGAGGATCCGCATAGGCATCTAAAGGAATTTCAGATTGTATGTTCTACATCATTGAGGCCTCAAGGAATTATTCAAGATCATGTCAATCTTAGAGCATTTCCATTCTCACTACAAGGTGCTGCAAAAGATTGGTTATATTATCTTGAGCCAAATTTTATTACAAGTTGGAACAATATGAAGAAAATCTTCTTAGAAAGATTTTTCCCTGCTTCAAGAGCTTCTTCATTCAGAAAAGAAATATATGGTCTTAGTCAGGTTGACATGGAATCATTGGCCGAATATTGGGAGAGATTCAAGCAGTTATTGCCAAGTTGTCCTCACCACCAGATTTCAGAACAATTTCTAATACAATACTTTTATGAGGGATTGCTACCAATGGAAAGAAACATTTTAGATGCTTCTAGTGGTGGAGCACTTGTTGATAAGACTTCACTCAACTCCCGACAGTTCATAACAAGGGATAATTTTGTGGTCAAAGCAAAAGGTGTGAATGAGATTCAGGTTTCTTCTTCCAACAAAGCTCTAGAAACCAGAGTTGATGAACTTACCTCTTTAGTGAAACATTTGATGCTACCCCTACCACCACTACCATATAACCCTCCCCAAGTAACCACCTTTATACCTTTCGGACCTTCAGTTGAGGATCTTGTCAATCAAATGGCTGTGAACAATCTCCAATTTCAGCAATAAACAGATTGCGGTATTCAGACTTTGCAGACACAAATTGGACAACTTGCCACTTCAATGAATGTCATTCAGCAAGCCTAAGGATCGAACCAACTACCTACCAAACAATAGTAAATCCAAAAGTCCCCAATGTGAGTTCAATTTTTTTGTGATCCGGAAAAGTTGCAGAATCAACCCCAGAAGAAAAAAATTGTTAGTGCAACATATGAACCTTCTGTTCTTGTTGAGGTTGAAAAAGAGTATGCACCACCAATCCCTTTTCCACCAAGAGTTATGAAAAATAAGAAAATTAATGAGGAAGACAAAGAGAGAGAGATTTTGGATGTATTCAGAAAGGTGGCAGTGAATATTCCACTACTTTATGTGATTAAGTAGGTCCCGAAATATGCAAAATTTCTTAAGGATTTGTGCACACACAAGAGGAGGCTTACCGAAGATGAGAGAGTGAATTTTGGACGAAATGTTTCGGCCCTTATTCAGCCCAACACTTCACTTACTAGTTCAACCCTCACTCAGGACATGCCACAAAAGTGCAAGGATCCAGGAACTTTTGTTATTCCTTGTACCATTGGGGATAGTAAATTCGAAAATTGCATGCTTGATTTAGGAGCGGGCATTAATGTGATGCCTACTTTTGTTTATAATAACCTTAATCTTGATCCTTTTCAACATACATGTTTAATCATTCAACTGGAGAACATAAGTAATGCTCGCTCTATCGGTGTAGTGGAAGATGTGCTTGTTCAAGTTAATGACTTAATTTTTCCTATAGATTTTTACATTCTGGACATGTATGGAGAAACAAATTCAAGCAGATCGTCCATTACTTTAGGCAGACTGTTCATGAAAATGGCGAAAACAAAAATTGATGTTGACGATGGAACCATGTCCATGAAATTTGGTGACATTGTCGCGAAATTTAACATTTTCGATGCCATGATACATCCCTTGAAGGAGCATTCTGTTTTTCATATTGAATTGATCTCTGAGTTGGTTGATGACACTTTTTTTGAATTGTTTTCACTTGATTTTCCATCTCTATCTGGGTTTGATGATGTTTATTCATGTGATGATTGTATTGACACTAACCTTTGTGTTGTATGTGTTGAGATTAATGTTGCCTTGCAGGGTAACATTTCTTCTACAGGTGAATTTGTTGATGAAGTTGTTTATGCAGTTGAAACTCTCGACATCCTGGCTGCCCAAACATGTCATCCATTGAACAACCACCTTCTTTAGAGCCTAAACCAGTTCTCGAGGATTCATATTATTCATCAAAGCTTCAACTTAAGAAGAAACATAAGAAGTGAATTGGATGGACCTTGGCTGACACTCGTGATATTAGCTCATCTATACGTATGCATAGGATCTCACTTAAAGATGAAACAAAAGTAGTGAGGTAACCCCGTAATCCTTTGATTCTTGATGTTGTGAAAAAGGAGATCACTTTCACGTGTCCATTCAAGGCGAATGCACGAATCAAAATTTCAAGGTCAATGGACACTACCCAAATCTACTCCATGAGAACCCGACTTTAGAAGAAGAGACTATAGAAGAGCTCTCTTTGGGAAAGGCTGCTTAGGCAATCATTTATCCGCCTTGACTCCTCGGGTGTGTTCTTTCCTTTCTCTAACTCTTATTGTATACTTATGTTCTTTCATTGAGGACAATGTATGTTTTAAGTGTGGGGGAGGGAACCATTTATTTGTTTTATTTTCTTTGTTTGTTTTCAGTTTTTCTCTGTTTTGGTTTTTATTTGCTTTCTTAAATTAAAAAAAATACATGTTTTTTCCTTTGGTTTTTGAGTTACAATTATGAGTATTTTTCTTAGTTCTCTTGACTAAAGTCTTGTGGTATGATGTGAAAAATTTGTTGTGCATTTTTAGTATGATAGGTAGGACTAAACTCTAAATTATACATCATTTGTGGTAGATCAATTAACCTTGTGAGATTTTGAGCCTTTTAATGGATAAAATTAAAAAAAATCCATCTATTTCTTTCTTGTATTATTTCACTCATGTATGTTAGTCTCTAGAACTTGAATTGACACTTGTTGAAACTTTTTGTTTACTTATACACATTGATATGATAAAGGCAACTTATTTTTGTTTATTTTTTTAGCCATTAGCCAAAAAGCCATCCCTGAATAATATCATTCCTTGTTTGAAACCCCTTTGAGCCTATTATCCTTTTTTGTTTAAAACACATTACAAACTGAGAAGTGAAAAACAATGTTATCACCCTATTCAAAGGGTTGACAGAGTCTTGTTTGGAGTTGTGTAGGGTTGAATAATTATGTTTGTAATATTTCAGAAGTTGGTAGAAAAAGAAAATAAAAATAGAAAAGAAAATAGAAAAGAAAAAAAAATGAATGAAAAAAATAGAAGGATGTATACATGTCTATACACACTCCTTATGAAAATAAAAAAAAGAAATAAAAAGCGAAAGGAGAAAAAATATAAATGAAAAGAGTTACTGTAGAGTTGTTGAAGTGAATGAAATATTTTGTAAATTCAACTTCCGCAATTTCTTTCAAGTCTCTTTTGTCTCTTTGAATTTTATCCTAGTACCCCTTAGGATTTATCTCACCCTTACCTTGCCCATGTTACAACCAAATAAAAGTTCTTTTGATCTTTGTGTGCATGTATTTTAATTGTGGATGTTAGAGTTTTTTCAAGTTAATGGTAGTACTAACTTTCATGTTGTGCATTGAGTGTAAACAGTTAATCTAAACACATGAGAGTTGAGTGAATTTTATCCTATGAGGATCTTACTGCTGTTGATGTACTCTTTGGTAATCTATTTCCCTATCTGCTTTGAATGTCACAAAAAGTTGCTTACTAACACCATATTCTTGAAGCTTAGACTTAGAATTCTTCTTGTACCTTGTATCTTGAAAACTTTTGAAAGTGTATGCTCTGTTTTCTTTCCTTTTGTTTTGAAATTATAATTTTGCCCAGAGTACAAAAGTTCAAGTGTGGCGGAATTTGATCAGTGCATTTTGATGCATATTCTTCTATAATTGTACTTAGGCATTTATCTACTTTATTTTTCTTATTTTACTATTTTATTATGTTTTTAGATTTAAGTTAATGATTGCCTTTAATCTATTTTCGTTTGCTATTTTCAGTTTTAGCGGTTATTTGATACTTGTTCACTGTTCGGATCATAACTTGAGCTACAGAATACCGTTTTGCGCGTTCTGACATGCATTGGAAAGCTAAGAGAAAGCTCTACAACGTTTATTTTGAAGTCAAAAGCTGATTCGGAGTGAGGAAGTCTCAAATAATTCGTTGAAGTTTCTTTTTGATAATTTGTTGGGCCAAATTTAGGTTTTCCTGCCCAATTTGAATTGTAAGTGCAACCCTTATTTTGTTTAAAAGGAGCAGCCGTTGTACTGTATCATTTTACACCTAATTCACCATAACTTTTTGTTTTGTGCGATCATGAAGAGGAACTAATCTTATATAGTCAATATGTTGTAACCGAATTTCCAATGCTTTGAGGTTTTTATCCTATCAATTTAATTTCATTTCTCTTTCAATTCTATTCTATGAAAATTCATTTGCTTAATCTGTATTTTATGGAATAGTTTTGATTAAATTCGTATGATTGTATTCCTAACTATTAATCGCCGTTTTCGTCACTTTGTCGTTAAATTGCGTTTGTAAATCGTGTTTACTTAATTCACGATTGTAGTAATCTGTTTCCTTAATTCGGAATATAGGAATATCAGTCTATCATATATATATTGTGCTTGTCAATCGAAATTGAATCGAGTACAGATCGAAGCCGCTTAGGGAATTGGTAGGTAAAAACCAGTGAATAGCCGGAAACCGAAAATAGTAGATTGACTTATTTTATAATCGCTTATTTTAATCACTTTTTTTAATCACTTTTTATAATCACTTATTCTTAATCGAATAGAAACCCCCATATTTTGTTTTCATACTTGGTTAATTTGCCAAGAGTCCTTGCGATACGATACTCGAGGTGTCGCTTTCCATTTACTATATATTAGTACTCGTTTTTGACCCGTGTGTGACAACGGATCAATGGCTGAAGCAGAACCAGCTGATTTGGACAAGCCATGAATGATTTGAATTAGTTGGCAACCATGAAAGAAGAACTCAGGTCAATCGAGAAGAACAGGACATGGGAGCTTGTTGAAAAGTCAGTCAAGAAGCCAATTGTTGTGAAGTAAGTTTACAAGCTGAAACAAAGGACTAATGGAGAAATTGTGAAGTATAAGGAAAGACTAGTGGCGAGAGGTTTTATGCAAAAACCTGGTATATATTTTGAAGAAGTCTACGCACTTGTTGCAAGGCTGAAGGAAATCAGAATTTGTGTGTCGACAATAACATACAAAGGGTGGAAGATACATCATTTGGATGTAAAATCAACATTTATGAATGGACGTCTAGAAGAAGAAGTCTATGTCAGTCAACCACCAGGATTCGAAATCAAAGGGCAAGATTCGAAGGTTTAGAGATTCAGGAATGCTCTCTATGGTTTGAAGTAAGCTCCAAGAGCCTGGAAAAAGAGAATAGATAGCTTCCTGATCGAAGCAGGTTTCACAAAGTGTGTCTACGAACAAGGAGTGTATGTCAACGATGCAAACAAGGTTTGTCGAATCATCATATGCTTATACGTAGATGATTTATTAATTACATGTGCATATAAAGTCGAGTTAAGAAAAGTCAAGACGAAGCTGATGCAAGAGTTTGAAATGTACGACCTATGGAATTTTTCATATTTCTTAGGGATGGAGTTCAAAGACACAGGCGAAGGAGTGGTCACGCACCAAAAGAAGTATGCCAAAGATATCTTGAAAAGATTCATGATGAGCAACTGTAATGCAGCTGCAACGCCATTTGAAACTGGAGCAAAGTTGAGGAAGAAGACAAATGATGAGTTTGTAAGTGCGACATTGTACAAACAAATAATTGGATCATTGAGGTATCTTTGCAATAATAGGCCATACATTTGTCAAAGTGTCGGATTGTTAAGTAGATTTATGGAGAAACCAAAAAAATATCATTTCACTGCAGTTAAAAGGGTGTTGAGATACATAAAGTAATATTTAGAAACATCTATGACCTGAAACACGTGGTACATCATTGCAAATATTTGCACGGCGGTATGATAAAATAGCTAATACACTCGATGTGAATTGGGTCATTGGAAAATCGCATCAAGCCGGTTCACATGGCTTGTTGACATTGCATGTGTTCATGAAAATTATTGATATTTATTTTATCAATAATAAAATTAAAATAAACAAACATGTTGGAGTCTTATTTGGCTTAGAAATGTAACAAATATTGACATTGAAATATATGAAATTTTTGCCTTTTGTGGATTTTATATTAGGTAAATTTAATTTTTTGATAAAAAAATATTCGCTCAAAATTGCATTAGTATGTATATTACCTTGTCAAACTTAATTTTTTTGGAAATTCTTCATATTTTGGGCTGTGCAAAGCTACTTATCGCATCTGCGAAAAACAACCGGCGGGAAAAACAAACAAACAGAGCCGCCACCGTGCGTTATTTATCCCAAAAGAGGGAAAGGAAACGCTCGAAGTAAATCTGGAAAGGAAATGGTCTTACGACCCGAGATTGCAAGGATCGGGAGTCGGTTACGCAAGGGGAAGGTATTAGCACCCCTCACATCCGTCGTACTCGACGGGATCCACGCTCAAGAGAAAAGAATAAGGTTGCTAAAAGAAACTGCTTGAAACACGCACACACACTGGAATAACAAGACAGGCGGAAGAAGACGGACGAAGGTGACTCGGCAGGATATCGCATCCTGGGCCTACGTAGTTTGTCAGACACAAACATCAGAGTCGACGTAGTTCGGGGAAATAGGAAACGGGCTCGCTAGGATATCACATCATATGCCTACGTATCTCATCTGGAATGAGAATCAGAGCTACCGTAGTTCGGCTAACGCACGCCAAACAAAACACAAACAGAAAACCGACTGCCAATCGCTGGACTTACGTCAGACTCCAAACAAGCAAACACAAACAGGAAACCGACTGCCAATCGCTGGACTTACGTCAGACTCCTCACAAACAAACACCCACAGGAAATCGACCGCCAATCGCTGGACTTACGTCAGACTCCACACAAACAAACATAGGAAACCGACTGCCAATCGTTGGACTTACGTCAAACTCCACACAAACAAACACAGGAAACCGACTTCCAATCATTGGACTTACGTCAGACTCCAAGCAAACAAGAGGTTAACCGGACGCTGAGTCGTCAAAAGCAACAAAAAAGTTGAACAAACAAGCTAACAGGGAGTCTGGTACTCGAGCCTGCTAGCTGTTAAGCAAACACACACAAAAAAGAAAAGGGTGCCCGGAGAGATCTCGTACGATCTCCTGCCCACGTACCTCATCTGGTATGAGGATCAGGGCAACGTAGTTCCCCTTAACAGGGGAGAAATTTCTATCCTAACCAGAGACTGGGAAATGACAAACTAGAAGGGAGACTGAATCGAGCCTAATAGTTATCATGTAATCCACAATGGTCCTAGGTTGAGGTATCTAACAGATCCTAACTCGCACAGGCAGCAAGTTGAAACAGCAAATAAATAGCAAACAAGCATTCACAAAAGAGTAAGCACACACACTATATGCAAACAAATGGCTCATACAAGGCTAGGCTGTAGAAACAAGCCAACTGGAATAGGGTGTTTTTAGCTCTTAACCCTAACATTGAGAGTTAGGGTGAAGCAGATGAAATGGAGATGAGGGTTATGCCTCATAGCTCTTATCCCTGGCCTGGGAGAGCTTGAATCAAATAGAAAGTGTGGGAGTTCAGAATGTAGGAACTCTTCTCCACAAATGACTGACTCTATGGACAAGATTTTGGGTTTTTATTCAAAGTGCATCAACACATGGTGTGAGCAGGATGAATGACACAACTGAATAGCAGGGGATGGATTGCACATCCCTTTTATCTGACAATTGCCTTTTAAGAGGACTTAACCTGCTTGGCACAAAATTAAACAACCACAAACATTGCCTCTTAAGGAGGGCTTCAGACTGGTGCCTGCCAAAGTAACATGACAGGTCTTCCAGACTACATGAAGATTAAGGGATTATACCTAAGTGGTATGCCAACCACAAGCAAGCAAAGCAAAGTTCAAATGAACTTAAAGCAACTTAGGTACCCGTGGAAACAGCTAAACCAATCAGTACAATACTCAGACAACAGTCAACAGTCACTATCAAACAGACAGACAAATCAATATGCACAATGAGTAAGCCCTAAGGCAAACACAAACAACAAGTGTTAGCCAACAAGAACAAATGATCAAGCTCAAATGAAGGAGCAACATCAATCATGGAGATGCACACTTGAACCTGAAATTCACAACTCAAATGGTAAGTCCAAACCACTAGGTCAAAGCCTAGGGTCATAAGTGAATCAAAAACCCAAAAAAGAACTTGATATTCAACCTAGATCATATTTAATCAATCAAGAACAAGTCCTAAAAAGGACCAAAGCAAAATCATCAAGCAAGTCCATGTGGTGAGCAAGAGAAGTCAAAGACCAATTCAAGGCATACATTTGATCATTATGAATGAAAATTTCAAATCAAAACAGAAATGATTCAAACAATTCTGGAAAAATTCATGAGTATTCCACACATCCAACATGATCATCATACAAAAAATCAGAAGCATTAGAGGTCATTTGATATGGAAATTAAATTACACAAGTTGATCATCCAATTGTGTGACACAAATTGTCACACCATGTTAACATGTGCATAAAACAGAAATGGTAAATGATAACAATACCAAACCAAGCCTAAAACATCCATTAACATGTTAGGAACAATCATGCAAAATTTCATGGCATTTGGATTATTTTTGAGCATTTTATGATAAGATGAATGGAGCAAGGTCACAAATGTACACACGTTCACATACTCAACCACAATTCAAAATCCAGAAAGTGTAAAATCATGAAATTACCACCAAAAAATTCTAGACAAACATAGGATCATGCTACAAAAAAATTGGAATTAATTGAGCCACTTTTCAATTAGTTATGAATTTTGGAAGTTGGAGGGAAAAAAATGAAATGAAAATGGCACATACATGAAATTAGGGAGGGAAAAGCATAATTGTGAAATAATTTGAAAAACGCTGCTACCAGGAATCGAACCTGGTAGCAATTTGAAATGAGCGCCTGGCCATGAAACGCTGCCGTTTTGGCAGCGAGCCCTAGTTCTACGCTAGCGACGGTTCAAACCGACGCAAAGGACGCAAAACCGACGTAACACGAAGATCTTCATCTTCTTCATGAAGATGATGAAGAACAGCATGAATGTTCATGCGTTTTTTCCAGAATTTTCCAAAGTGCCCAGAATTTCACAAATTTTATATCAAAACGAAGCCTATGCAACGAGGAACACGAGTCCATAAACAATTCACACTAATTCATCATGAATTTCAAGAATCGAAGGAAAACTTTCTAGATCTACAAACTTTCAATTCCACATAACTTCATGAATATTGCACCAAATCACACGAAATTTATATCAGCATTCTCGCCATGAAAAACTCTACAATTCTATGCATATAAAATCATGAATTAGGAGGTTCGAAAATGTGACCTCTTGAAGCTCCAACAATGGCAGTGGTAGATTCAAGTGTCCAAAAGCATCCAAATCCCTTCTATCAACCTTGTTAACACCTCTGAAGTTGAAAATGAAGCTTGCAATGGCTTGGATCTAGCTTAGATTTGAATCTCCATCATCATGTTCTTGATCTTCAAGTGCTCAATTCTTGCTCGAATCTTCCAAACCAATGCTTGATCTATGCTAAATGAAGGTCAGTGAACAAAAATATGGAAGAAAATCAATGCACTATGTGGAAGAAATTGAAGTTTTGATTTGGAGAAAAAATGGAGGGAAAAAGAATTTTGAGATCTAGATCTAGAATTTATGAAGCTAAACTGAAATTCTGTTAGGTTTTTCTATTTATATGCTTCACTAATCACATACTAATTAAAATTAGGCATGGTTTAGTTGTGATTAATCAAAATAAGGTGTTATGACCAAAAATGACATTTTGCATGGTGCATGGAGCAAATGGACGTGAACAGTAACATTTTCTTGATCAAAGTCACTCAAAATAATCTTTTAAACACATTGGCAATGGTAGAAAGTCCTCATGGTGCACCATTTTTGAATTGGCCATTTTCCCTCCAAAATTGACTTGAAATAGCAAATGATCATATGATGGAAATTCATGCAGTGTGATGAATGTTTTGGAAAGTTCATGTCATGAGAAGAAAAATTCAAGAAGAGCCACTCAATTTGGAGTTATGAATCAAAAGATATGGCCTTTTGAAGTTTCATGTACACTTGGCAATGATTTGATCATATCTCCTTAACCATTCATCATAAATTCATGATCTTGGACTTTTTGGAAATGGGAGAGAGAGATCTTCAACTTTCATGTTGGGAAAAAATTCATTTGAAGATTATTTAATGATGCAAGATCAAGTTGAATTTGAACCAAAACTTTCCATTTTTGGAAACTTCTAATTACAGGTCATTTTCCATTTTTGGCAACTTTTGCCATGACCTCAAATTCTTCAAGATATGCATTTGTAATGACAAATAAGCCTCTTTTGGACATGAATGAGATGTTGAAACTCATTTCTCCACTTCCAAGCCCTCAGTTGACTTGCAGTTGACTTTTCTGAGCCCTAGATGACTTAAACATGCACAAATGACTTTGAGCCTCAACCACTTGATGAAAGGGCTCCAAAATGAAACCCTTAACTTGTACAAGCTCAATATAATGACCATATGATCTCCATCCAAGACTTTTGGAACCAGTGTAACTTTTGGAACCGATGATTTTGGTGATTTGGTGTTTACTGCTAAGGTTAAGAATGTTGAAATTTGTATGGATCTGAAACAATTGGGAACCTGTCTGGAAATCCCTTCTGAAGGTGAAGAACTCCGTCACGGAACTGAACCCGACACTGATGCCTAGAGCAATTATAACAGTATGGAATATTTTGTTTCAATTTCTAGAGGCACTCAGGCTAGCCTCATGAGCCGACAGAAATCAGAATCCTCAAGGGTAGTGAAATTTGTTAACCTCTTATCTGTGAGTGATAGGATGCTCCATTATGTTCTTGCTTATGTTTTGGTTCCGAAACATTCAAATCATGCCTAAGTTAGTGAATTTGAACTGCAACTTATTAGAGCTTTGAAAATGAGCATGAAGATTAATTGGGCTTATGTCATTTACCATCACATGAAAGCATAAATCATCCCTAAATGGTGGACTTCCTTATGGTAGAGTTGTTTCAAGAATTTTGGAATTCCATGATGTTCCGCTTCAAAGAGAACCAAAGACTCCTATGACGACTAGAAACTGTGAAATCAATGAGATTACCGCAACTAAGAAAACCGACATTATTATCAGACCAAATGGAGTGTTTCGGTACAAGGATACGGTCACTTCTTCCGCTCCTCCACCAACTCCGGAAGGTGATATCACAAATTGTATGCTTTATAACAAGATGTGTTCCATTGAGACCACCATGAATCATAATCACAATGTCACCCAACGTGGAATCAAATCACTTTGGAAACTCTTCCTTTCTATGAACCGGTAACATGTCCCAAGTGAAGAAGGTGATGAGGAAAGTGAAGAAGAAGGTGAAGAGGATGATGGAGTCGATATGTCGGAAAGTGATTGAGTTGGCCATTTCTTTTTTGCTATTCACTAGTTTATGGTTTTAAGTTAGTACATTTCTAGTTTCGTTTAAGACTATGCTAAGTCCGTTGGCTTTTTATGTTTTATCCGTCTTTCCATTCCATACTAAGTTTGGTTTATATTATGTTTGTATTATCTTTTGTTTCATTCTTGTGTTATGTGGTGCTTGGTGTATGTTGTTTTCATATTGTTACTTATTTCACCCTTTTTGTTAATGACAAATGGGGAGAAGAGATTGTTATTGTGTTATTTCTTTGTTTTCTGTTTCTCTCTAACAAAATGCAGATTTCAAAAGACTCCTTAAATCATAAATTAAGGGGGAGCATTTGCTAGAGAAACATGCTTGGATCGAACTTTCATTTTTTTTTGGGTTGTCATCATCAAAAAGGGGGAGATTGTGAAGACATGACTTCTCAAATGTTTTGTTGACGACAAACTTCTCTACAAGTCTAAGATTGATTAACAAAAAGGATTGATCAAGATTCAAGCTCATGAAGGAATTTTTCAACTAAATGATCAAGTCTCGATGAAACTCATGAAGATTCGTATTTCAAATGAATAAGTATAACACTTGACCTCTAGATGATTATACAAGTGTTCAAAACATGTCTCATTTATGCCATAGTCATTGGAAGTAATTTTATGCATCAAAGAAATCATAACACTTCATTTTTTAAGCTATTTTTCAAATCTGGGATGAAGTAATCGATTATCCATTTTAAGGTAATCGATTACTCTGTTAAAAATTCAAATATTTTTGCATGTTGGAGGCAAGTAACCGATTACCCATATTAAGGTAATCGATTACCACTGAACAAGAGGCAAAAATCGGTGCATCTCTTCATGAAAACTTTTCTATTTTCTTTACCATGAACCATGGCATCCTTTGGGTAATTGCATCCATATGAGGAGGTGTTTAGACACCATATATACATCATTTTTTTCAGATTTCAAATTGACCTCCTTGCAAAAATTTCAAATCAATTTCTCATATTCTTTCAAACATTTTTTAAGTGTTCTTCCAAATTTTCTTAAGAGTGAAACCTTGCATAAACCTTCTTTTTAAGCATCATAGTTTCATTCCATACAAAGAACACTTGTATAATTATTGTGAGAATTAAGTGTTACAAAGGAGAAAATCAATTGATAAATTGATATACTTCAAATTTTCAACTATTTCATCTTCTACAAAAATTCAGAATTGTATCTCTTGATTACAACTTATTTTTAGGATTGTTAAGAATAAGTTTGTAAGGTTTTATCCTTGCTATCTGGTGTGTGGATGCAAGAGGTCTTTTTGTGAGAATTTGAGTCTCGATTGGACTTTAAACATTATAAATCCAAGATTATTGTTCTTGGTGTGTTAGAATTAGATATAAAGGCCTTAAGGTGTCTTGTCTAGGAATCTAACATTATAGTGAATTCTCTTTCATGTTGAAAGGGGAGTGGAGTACTCTCGATCTTTGAGGGGAACCACTATACATCATGGTGTTCTTTACTTTTCGCACTTTACCTCTTTTCATCACATAAGAATCTCAAGAAAGTAAAAATCAATAAACTGTAAAAAATCCGGAAAATCGTCTAAGTGCCTCATTCACCCCCCCCCCCCCCCCCCTCTAAGGCACTCCTTAAACTTACATTTTCATCGGGAAAATCGTATTGCACTGACTGATAGTCTTCAATCGGTTGGTGAGCCAAATGGTTATCCAAGACACTACCTTTAATCGCTTTTTGAGATCGGTATTTAATATCGTACTCAGATAACAACATCTACCAACAGGCAATCCTCCCAGTTAAGGCAGACTTCTAAAAAATGCACTTGATTGGATCCATTTTGGATATCAACCAAGTAGTATGATTCAATATATACTGATGTAGACGCTTAGCAGTCCAAGCCAATGCGCAACAAGTTTTTTCTAGCACAGAATACTGAGTCTCACAGTCGGTGAATTTCTAACTGAGGTAGTAAATATCATATTATTTCTTTCTAGTTTCGTCTTGCTGACCAAGAACACAACCCATACTTTCATCAAGCACAGTCAAATACATGATCAAAGGTCTTCCTTCAACAGGCGGAGACAAAATCGGAGGCTCAAGCAAGTACTCTTTGATATTGTCAAAAGCTTCCTGGCAATCTTCGGTCCAATCATAAGACTGATCTTTCTGAAGAAGCTTGAATATAGGTGCACATGTGGCAGTCATATGCAATATGAATCTTGAGATATAGTTCAAGCGACCGAGAAAACCTCTGACTTGTTTCTCAGTTTTGGGCACATGCATTTCTTGTATTGCTTTGACCTTGGCAGGATCAACTTCAATACCCTTCTCGCTGACAATAAAACCCAACAACTTACCAGAGCGAACACCAAAAGTACACTTATTTGGATTCAAGCAGAGTTTATACTTCCTCAAATGCTGGAATAACTTTAATAAATGTTAACATGTTCTTCTTCATCACTTGATTTGGCAATCATATCATCAACATAGACTTCGATCTCTTTATGCATCATATCATGAAAAAGAGTGGTCATAGCTCTCTAGTACGTTGCACCAGCATTCTTTAAACCGAAAGGCATCACTATATAACAGAATGTTCCCTAGGGTGTAATGAATGTAGTCTTCTCCATATCTTCGGCTGCCATCTTGATTTGATTATAACCGGAAAATCCATCCATAAATGAAACGACTTTGAATTTAGATATATTGTCTACCAACATATCAATGTGTGGAAGAGGGAAATCATCTTTCGGACTAGCTTTGTTCAAATCTCTATAGTCGACACACATACAGACTTTTCCATCCTTCTTCGGAACAGGCACAATGTTGGCCACCCACTGCGGATACTCAGCGGTAACAAGAAAACCAGCATCAATTTGTTTCTTCACTTATTCTTTGTTCTTCACTTCCATTTCAGGATGAATTTTCCTCAACTTCTGCTTGACCGGCGGGCATTCTGGCTTCAATGGCAATCTATGCTCCACAATCTCAGAATCCAAACCAGGCATGTCTTAATAGGACCAAGAAAACACATCTGAATATTCTTGAAGAAGAACAATCAACCCCTTCTTAACTCCTGGACACAACTGAGACCCAATCTTGACTTCTTTCACATCGTCTTCGGATCCCAAGTTGACTAGCTCAATCTGTTCTTGGAACGAATGAATGGTTTTTTCCTCATGCTCAAGTAAATGAGATAGTTCATCATATAATTCTTCATCATCGGTTTCTTCCTCGGCTTCAAACACAGGAAAAATCAAAGTTCGGAGAGGGAGTAGGATCATTATAATCAATGGGTTTGGAAACCAACCTGCATAATGATTCGATATTTTGATTTTAGAGAAGTGAATTGTGACCGAATATTATGCAGATGGACAATTATTATTTATTTATTTATGTTCTTTTTTGGGATTACCATTTTCAGAAAGGCAAAAAGTAAAAATAAGACATCATAGATGCGAATGAATAGAATTTCATTTTATTAATGATAATTAAAAATGCCCAACAATGTTCACTTCTCCCTTAGGCATAGGAGAAGGATTTTTTTTAAAACATGAAAAACAAATTATTTAGAGCGATGTACAATAATAGGAACATCAACAACAACCCAATTGTTGCAAGTCTTGTCATGCGTCACAAAGTTGGCACAATCTTCGTCTTCATCATCCTCAATTATATCAGCTGAGTGTTATTTATTACCATGAATGAACCCTCCACTGCGGAAACTTGGTTGCATTGTTCAGCTTTGACATTGAACGACCCTTGCTGAAACCCAAATCCGGCCCTATTCTTGTTCTCTGCAACTTCTACCATACGACTCCATTGATTTATACTGCCTGCCTCAATAGCTTTCTGAGCATCTTTGGAAGAAGACATGGGTTCCCCAGTTTTCTTCACTTCAGCATTAGACAAGTCTTGTAATGGAGTTCCAACCTCCTCCTTAGCTTCATCATATGTAAAAGATGACATATGGCTCACCAAAAGCACTTTCTTTCCACCAACAACGACAAGCTTGCCGTTCTTCACAAATTTCAGCTTCTAGTGCAAAGTAGATGCTACAGCTCCAGCTTCATGGATCCATGACCTTCCCAATAAACAGCTATAGGCGGGGTGGATATCCATTACTTGAAAAGTAATTTGGAAATCACTTGAACAGGGGTTTAAACACTGGAACAATTACATTCACATCATTTCCCATATCCCTTGATTGTTGAATTTGGATTACATTCTCATCCATTAATTTCTGGATATCCCTTTTGACGATCATACACCCACGGGGGTTCACACTACATATTGCATAACCATCATGGTTGTGCTCGCAATCACTGATCAAACACAAAGTCCTATGCATCTCCACCAAGGACCTACAGATATGTCGTACATCGAAGACTCAGAAATTTCCCGGGCCACCATCTACCATATTAACTGATGCATTACCATGAGTGGGCAACAAATTGGCTTTCACATTCGGCACACGGTCCTCAAAGGACATCACCTCACTCTTCACCAGCTTTTGTACTTTGTACTTCAATGGGTAACAGTTCTCAATATCATGGTCGGGAGCTCCTTGATGAAAGGCACAACGAAGTTCAGGCTTATACCACCATGGAAGTGGTTCAGGAATTTGCGGTGGATTTCTTGGTTGAAGTAGGTTCTTGAGAACCAAAGATGGGTAGAGTTCGGCGTATGACATAGGAATAGGGTCAAAAAAGACCTTATTCCTCTCGAAGTTTTGTTATTGATTATTATTGTTGTTGTTTCCAAGGCGCAGCGGAATTTAAAATTTTCTCCATTTAGTGATCCTTACGAATGAGCATGATCAGTGATAGAATCGTTACCTCTTGTGGCGATTCAAACCTTTGGTGCAGATCTCTGATAATGATCAAAACCTTTGATACAGATCCACGGGGCGATCACGAACGTTGAACGATGACAACGTCTCTACTCAATCCACACGAACTGATTCCTTCAATCACAGTGCTAGCTATTATGAATGAAGGCTTTGAGTGAGAGAGAGATACGAAAATCCAACTCTTCAGTTGTGTTGTATTCCCATACAAAGCTTCTGCACAAGAGCTCTATTTATAGAACCACTTGTATGGGCTTCAAGCCAAAAAGCCCACTTAAGTGCATTTTGGCCTATATCTCATAATATGCCAAAATCACTTAAGTATTTGGTACCTTACCATATTTCGTATTCTGCTTAAGTACACCGTACCTTACGATGTTCCTTAATTATTCTATCTCTCATCAATCCGTCCTTTGTGTGTGACCCTATAGGTTTTCGCGGCGTTGGCAATTATATTAAATCACGCATTTAACATAATAAACAGTGAGCGGTATCTAGCAACACATCACTGCTACCCAAGTCACGAAAGTGTCATGTGATCTGACAAAACCTCCTATGATAATAATTATGTGTATAACTACCCCTTTGCCCTTATGTCTATATTGAACACAAGGTATAGACCGTGTCACCCTTGTCCAGTTCAATATTGGGCCCATAGACATTTATCCTGTTACGCAGGATTGGCAAATTCCATCTAGGACACTCATGTCCCTCAGCATGCTTCGTGGAGTACTCATCAACTGTCTTTATGGTCATCCAGTTACGGATAACGTTGGATCAGTAATAAAGCACTCAACTCTACATCTAGGATCCATAGTGGTTTCAGGTCGAAGAGTGGTATACACTATTATCACCATGAGAATAACTTATGACACTTTGTATAACTTTCTATATAGTATTCTCATAGCGGGTCAATCCGGTATAAATATTACTCCTAATATTCATACCTATGTTTAAGACTTGATAACTCTTTATCCATGATCCATGAGAGGTGATCATCAGTCTACAAACATAATAGTCTTAATGCTTTAATGTTATCCCACTTCACATTAAAGCTCGACTACGGATACTTTAAGAACAATGTCCTTATGTTTAATGTGTTCTCATGATTAAGTCACACTTAATACATTAAACGGACTATCTATTCCAGGGACTTTATTAATCAACCATAATAAAGAAAATGCCTTTAAATAATTCGATACAAGTACCAAAAGTATTGGCCTCTAGGGCTTACACCAACACTTTTGTACTTTGTACTTCAATGGGTAACAGTTCTCAATATCATGGTCGGGAGCTCCTTGATGAAAGGCACAACGAAGTTCAGGCTTATACCACCATGGAAATGGTTCAGGAATTTGCGGTGGATTTCTTGGTTGAAGTAGGTTCTTGAGAACCAAAGATGGGTAGAGTTCGGCGTATGACATAGGAATAGGGTCAAAAAAGACCTTATTCCTATCGAAGTTTTGTTATTGATTATTATTGTTGTTGTTGGTTATTTGTTGCGGTTGTTGTTGACGTTGTTGTTGAATTGACACTCATTAATTGTTGGAATTGTTTGAAAATACTGGGATTACTGATGAAACTTGATGTTGATGCTGACGCGGTTGAGGATGTCTTCTGACATGAGGCCTCATCTACCTCCCTACAGACACTGAATTGGTTTCCCCTTCCTTCTTTCTGGAAAAACCACTCTCATACTTCTTACTGGTCGAAGCTTCTTCCTTGGAAAGACGTCCTTCACGGACTCCTTCCTCTAACCTCATCCCCATGTTTACCATCTCGGTAAAGTCACTGTGGACACTGGCAATCATGCGTTCGTAATAAAACGAACTCAGGGTCTTCAGGAAAATCTTCGTCATCTCTTTCTCTTCTAATGGAGGATTGATCTGAGCAGCAAGTTACCTTCACCTTTGAGCATACTCTTTGAACGTCTCTTTATCCTTCTGAGACATAGACCTCAGCTGGTCTCTATCAGGCGCCATGTCCACATTGTACTTGTAATGCTTCACAAAAGCCTCACCCAAATCGTTGAACGTGCGAACACTTACACTGTCTAGCCCCATATACCATCTCAGAGCAGCGCCAGTCAAACTGTCTTGAAAGTAGTGAATCAATAAATGATCATTATCAGTTTGAGTTGACATTTTTCTAGCATACATAACAAGGTGACTTAACAGACAAGTGTTTCCCTTATACTTTTCAAAGTCAAGGACTTTGAACTTCATCGGGATCTTCACATTTGCTACTAAGCAAAGTTCAGACATGACCGGGCTAGACAGTGTAAGTTGGACTGGGCTAGATACCGACATAAAAGAAAATGTGGGTGCAAACCCTTTAGGCATGAAATTTGGTGGCATCCCCCAAGGGAATCCAACAGGCATAGTTGGACTGGATTGAGTAGCAGCAACTGGCATGATTGAGGTAGCAACCTCAGAGATGACAGTCTTCTAGGGAGGAGTTACGGGAGTTGGTGAAGACTGATCCTGCGCAGTAAGAACAAACTCCATTATGGCAGTCAGCCAAGCAATCTCATCCTTCAACTCTCTATTCTCTTGTTCCAAATGCTCCATTATTATGGGTTGATTGGCACGAATGTTGTATCGGTGAGTCAGCTTAGCTGAAGCACAGAAGAATAATCGACAAGACATCTGGCAGAAGAAAACCTGTTATGCAAATGATGCATGAAATGCAATGTTTTTGTTTGTTTTATTTCAAGGAACATACAAAGTTCTATTTGCAAATATTAAATAATAAGAATAGTAAAAATTTGATTGACTATAAAAATCTCTTTTATTCATATAATTTGGAAGGATTACACTGAGTACAATTTTAGAAACCAAAGTACAAATACAAGAGAAAAGGAAACTAGTCATCCTAAGGATCCCTTAGCAACAGTGTCAGATGATCTAGCTGCTGGCGCGTACTTCCTTTGGATGCGTTGGATCTCGGACTCAAAGGATGTCTTCATCTGAGCTTTCTCAAGGACAAGCTGATCAATAATCTTCTTCCAAGCACCGGAAGGCTGAGGCATACTATAGGAAGATGGACCCTCTGGCTCTCTCTGTCTCTTCATTGCTCGGTCATCAAGAAGTTCAATAAGTGCATCTTTATCCTTTGACTCAAGCTGTAACTCCTTATGCTTTCGGCTCAAAGCATGGAACTGCTCTTCCCTCATGTCTTTCTCTTGCTCCATCTTGGCGAGTGCGTCTTCCAACTCCTCTACATCTTAGTTAGGGAGAGTTAATGGCTCAACCACAACCAAAGACATAGGTCTCTCACAAGCATACAACATCTTCAATTCCAAAGCTCTCTTCTTCACCCAAATAGTGTAAGCTTCCAAAGCTACACAGTTGCATGGACCAAGCTCGGATTTTTCTTTCTTATGCACATTATGCCAAGCATGTAACATCTTCTGCTTCAAATGTTGGGGATTTTTACCCTCTTGATATAAAATTCCTTCTAACTGAGTGTTATTAGGTTTGTCTCTCAAGGGGAACCCAAGTTGGCGACGAGCCAAAGCAGGGTTGTAGTTAATTCCTCCTTGTGTACCAATGATGGGCACATTAGAGAATTCACCACAACTATCAATAATATCCAAGCCACTCAAGGCACAATCATACCAAAAAATATCATCATTAGTGAGAGTCATAAGTCTCTGAGACCACCGTAGACATCGTTTGTTCTCCACAAAAGTAGGCGTCTGAGGCAAGTGCAAAATAAACCACTTGTACGGAAGAGGAACACATCATACAATAGTCCCACCACCTTTAGAATTCCTCAAATCCAAGGAGAAGTACATATCACCCAACAGAGTAGGAACATGATTCCCAACTAAGAAGATTCTAATTGCATTAACATCAACAAAACCGTTAATTTTAGGGAACAAAGCTAAACCATAGATGAGCAACACAAAGATGGCTTCAAAAGCATTTACACTACCAACTTGAGAAAAGACAGTAGCTTTCCCTATGAGAAACTCAGAAGTCAATCCAAACATTCCTTCTTTCTTCACCCAATGAGCCTCAATCTCAGACTTCTTCAGATGAAGAGCTTCATCTATAAGATGAGATCTGAGAATCTCCTCCAATCCACTAAAAGACACCTTGTCAGAAACAGGTATTCCCAAGAGATGGGCATACTCCTCTAACGTAGGCATAAGCTCATAATCAGGAAAAATGAAGCAACGGTAGAGAGGGTCATAAAACTGAACCAACACACTCAAAAGTGCTACAACCATATAAGCAGATAACATAAATAGAAGCTTCTCATGACGTTACTTGAAGTCCAAGGGATCTAATAGAAAGCATGATAACTTCCTTAGCTCTTTCAAATCAGGACATCTGAAATTGTACTTCTTAGTGTTCCTTCATCCACAATCCATGGTCTGAAAATGATTGCAAATAAAACCTCAGTTCCTTGAAGTTACTTTTCGTGTGATGAATGCCATGATGCGCATGAATGCATGAATGCAACAATCACAAACAAGGGATCACACACAAGGCAAACAAACAAAGGTCAATGGATGAATCAAGTCATTGTCAAGATCAATCATCCATTTTGGTGGATTATGGTTTTCGCCTTATCAACACCCAAGTTCCATTGATATTAACAATACTTGATTGGATCAACCAAGAATCAAAGGGTTTGTTGTGAGTCACGAGCATGGAGTTAGGTTAAGAACCATCCCAAAGGAGTGTACTAAGGATAAAAACCTGTAGATCATGTTCTAAAAAGTTCCCAGAGTATTAATTCCATCTATTGAATATTATAGGTTAGGATGACTGACTCAAAAACCCATAATATTCTATAGAGAAACTTGTCTGAGTGTAGTATCACGTAACAACTGTTATCAAGTCTACACCTGAACAGTCTCTGCACTGTGTCCTAAATAGGCTAAGTTGGGTTAAATGTTCTATGATCCTCAACTTCTCGGACCCCAAATCATAGAAAGTAATGCCTAACCACAAATAACTTGTGTGACATCAATAGCTCCAAAAGGGTCTCCACTGAGTAGATGGGTCTCAAGCCAACTTGTTAAGGACTACTCCACACAAGTCGAACATGACTATATCATCCTCCTATCTTAATTTTACTCAAGTTCGGGTTAGAACTTATCTCACCACTTAGAGATCACTAAGCACAACAAGCAGACTATATCACACAAACAAGTATACAAACATCAAATATACAAATATATACACATAAAAAGTAGGTTAAACCCACTGAGAACTATTCCCCAGCAGAGTCGGCACTTAATTTTTGTAGCTGTAAATTCATGGCCATTAAGTTATGGATAAACTTAACGTCAATAAAACCAGAGTCGCCACCGCGCTTTTATTGTTTCCAAAAGAAAAGGGAAAAGTACGAACAAAACCCAAAGATGATAAGTTTTCAAATCAAAACTAATAAAATTCCAGAGATTATAGGTAAGGGGGTTGGTTACACAGAGGGAAGGTGTTAGCACCCAAAGTGTCCTAGGTACTCCTAGGGAGCCCTTTTTTATGCGTGTATGTGCTTTTGGTATAAAAGATGTTTGAAACGTATAGAGTGGGGATGAGAAAAAGAATTCATTAATTATACTTTTGTGTTTGACAAGACCTTCAGACTTGTGCCTACGTACCAACATAAAAATGAGGGATCAAAACCTCGTAGTTCGTGGTATCAATTTAAAAATAAGTGGGTTGCTTTTAATCAAAATTGTAGTTTAAAAGAGGCACAAAGGGCCCAAAACTTTGCATGAGTGTTAGTTCTTTTTGTCTTTTGAAATTTTAAGTCCATATGGTTAAGTTCATTTACAAGTTTGATTTAAGAAAAGAGTTTTAAAATGCAATGGCATAAGGCCAAAGTTTCTAATTTGCAATAAAGTCTAAGTTTGAAATCACAAGCAAATAAAGTTTTTGAAAAGGGTTTGAAATTTAAGAAGTGGGAGGAGATGAAGTGACTAATCCTAAGCATAAAATAAAAAGTTAAGAGTTGAAAAGATCTGACCAATGGGATGCAATCCAACAGACAAGAATGTCATATAGAAAACCCACTTTCCCTTTGGACTTTTGAATCAAGCAATAATCAGCAATAAATTAGCAATATCAAGCAAGGCATCAAATAAAGATGACCACATCCAAGCAAGCAATTTCACAACTAACAGTCTTCTTTATCTTCTCAAGTATTAGATGACATACTCCTTGATTTTGCTCAGAATAAGGCATTAGACATAGGTTCAAAGTAACAGTTGCATCAAGACCATATAGCAGATGAATTCAAGTGGATCCCAATACTTGCATCAGATGAAAGCTCAAATCACAATAACTTGGTCTCAGAAATGTTTGCATTGGCCAAGTCCTTTATGCATATGGAGTGTTGCCTAATTCTAAGTCCAAAAGTTCAGATCAAATCCAACAGTCTACACAAACATTTTTTAGGTTTTTTGTTTGTTTATTAAGTATTTTAAGGTCCTAAGACCATAAACATAAACAAAATATATAAACAAATATATATATATATATATATATATATATATATATATATATATATATATATATATATATATATATATATATATATATATATATATATATATACAATCACAATCTATGGCTCAAATGAGAAAAGTGAAAATGACATAAACATAAACAAGTTAAATGATATGTGAATGAAAAATAAAATGGTAAATGACTTGAATTTAAATTGCATAAAGTAAATGACTTGAAAAATAAAAGCAATATAAATACAAGTTAGTCAAATGTTAGTTGATTAGATGTTAGTGATGTTTTACTTTTCAATTGATTAAGTCATTCTTTGGAGAACACTCAACCCTCTATTCACAAGCATGGATCCTTGAACCAAGATATCTTCCAAAGGAAGGAAAAAATGCCAAGTTTCCATACAATACCATGAAAAGGGGGAAACTTACAATCTCACTTACTAGAATGTTATGCCTTTAGGGTCAAAATTTAGCTTTATGTTAAGCAATCGTAATTGGACTTATGTAGAAGTCACAACTATCTGAGGCCAGGCAATAGAAATTTTGGGGTTAATGCATGTTAGAGATATGGTATCATGAACCAAACTTCTAAAACATACCACACACAAAAGAAAAAAGATGAAAGGATGAACCCATCTCATCCATACTTGTATTGGTTCATCTAACACAAGGTTATTGATGAACCAATTAGCCTTAGGATATTGAGATTTCATTGATCAATGAAAAGGATGGGAGAGAATGGGATTGAAGATGAAGAGGGAAGGGAGATGGGAGAAACACAAATTGGTCATGGGAGGAATTTTATCAAATTAAAATTATTCATTCATTTTGGGAGATGAAATGTACATTTCATCAATCCCCTAAATGCAATGATTTTAATTCAACAAAAGTCAAATCAACCTTGACCAAGGCCCAAACACATAGTCAAACATCACAAGTCAATAAAAATGGTTCAACATAATTTCTACACAAATAATCAATTAAAAATCAAACTAAAAATGCATTTAAATTAAATTTAGTTTGGTCAAAACCTAAAACCTTTTCAAAAACCAAAATAAATGGCCAAGAGATTTATCCTAGGTCAAACAATGTCAAAGGACCTTAGACAAAAAATTTCATAATATTTGAAAGGTCAGAAGTATTTTTAAACAATTAAAAATATGCACAAAAATAATTAATTCATGAAAAATATCAAAACTAATCCAAAAAATAATTTTAATTCAGAAAGTGAAAGAGGAAAATATTTAAAGATTTTTGGTTAAAGTCCCATATTTTTTGGATTAAAAATGAAATTGATATGTGTCATACGGTGAACTGACTTTTTGGTGTGTTTTTGCTTTGGAAAGCAAATGTCGCGGATAGCAAGAGTCGCCACCGACTTTTCTTTTATCCAATAAGGAAAGGTGGAAAAGAACAGGAAAGACCTTAATTAGATTTTGGGTTCGGGAGGTACATTATACAAAGGGAAGGTGTTAGCACCCTTTGTATCCATGGTTATCCATGGGCTCTTAATTGCTGGACCACTTATGTTTTTCTTGTCTGAAAAAGTGTTTGTGAACTGCTTAGAAAATGTTTTGAAAAGAGAGTTTAGCTCTGTAATGATTCTTGTATGAATGTATACAAAGCATTTATCTCGTTTAATTTTGAAAGCTGTTTAGAAAAATATAACTTGGCAATGATTCTAGTATGAATGTATACCAAGTGGTGATTTTCTAGTAGATGTTTTGCAAAGTGTGATGTATGAAAAATGTTTTAGGTTGTGAGTCAGCATTTAAGAGTTATACCTACCCAAGGTCTTTATGGGCATTTCCTATCCTTATGAGGGTAAAACTGTCCTTACTATTGAGAAGTAAGTATTTTTATCCTTTGGATGTAAAAGGGACATCGTAGGGTCATCGATTGGTCATTGAAGGCAACATTTGTAAGGATACCTTAGCATTCGAAGGGACGATCATCATTTAACCGTAGGCTACAACGACGGGTCATCGAGGGACAAAAATCATATATTCGCAGGCAACATCCGAGGGACTATGATTTATCTTATAGGGATATGATGATTTAACCGAAGGGTCTTTGCTAAGTGCATCCCCACATTCGCGGGACATGCCCGTAATACCGTAATACCGTAAGGCAACAAAGAGAGGTCCAAGATCACATATTCAAAGGCAATATTTTATAATCAATTAGATAATTAGGATGAATCTCCACATTATAATCAATTAGGTAATTAGGATGAATCTCCACAGGGGTATCCCACAAATAAAGTGGAATACCTAGCAAGCTACCTTTTCCAGGAGTATGTGAGCCCTTACAATATTCAGCAAACAGGTCAGAACACCAAATCGGGGTGCAATCGAGAGTTGCACCAAACCAAAAGGAATCACAACAGTAATAATGTTAGGTAAACCATGCATGGTTACAATAAAACATGTCAGATTAGCAAAAATCAGAACAGAAAAATCAGCGACTGTCATGTTCGCTGCTGCCTCGCCTAGCGAGGGCCTGACGAACCCTCGCTACATGTTCGCTTAGCGATGTGCTAGCGAACGGCTGCGGGTTTTGAATTTAAGAACAGTACGATTTCAGCAAACTCCACACCCTATGGCATCCATTATAGAAATTTTATGGTTAAACATTCAAGATATCCATACATATTTAAATCCACATGCAAAACCTAAGATATATTTATAAATTCAATCATAATACCACACGTAAATTGGAAGCATAAAGCGGTAGTGGTAGTGCAAACCTGTTGGCAATTGAATTGCAACGTTGAATTGGCAGATCACTCTTAGGGTTGGTGCCGGATTGAGTTGGGCGGAGGTAACCTTTGTGCAGATGAGTTTCCTTCAGGGTTTCCTTTAGGGT
This sequence comes from Lathyrus oleraceus, assembly GCF_024323335.1. Lineage (NCBI taxonomy): Eukaryota > Viridiplantae > Streptophyta > Magnoliopsida > Fabales > Fabaceae > Lathyrus > Lathyrus oleraceus. Next base: position 583,694,739 of record NC_066583.1, on the reverse strand, counting down.
TGCTCTGAATTCTCTGGGTTAGCCTCCAGGGTTTGCTGTTCCTTCTTTCTGTCTCCGTCTGCCTGTCTCGCCTTCTTTTCCTTTTTTCCTCCTTCTGACTGAAGTTGTGGTATTTATAATGATTTTTTGTGACCTAATGGGCTCAGAATGAAGCCCAAAATTTCTGGTATTCGCAAGCTTCGCTAGGCGAGTGGTGTAGCGAAGGGTTCGCTAGGCGAAAAATTTTGCTCGCCTAGCGAGCAAGCCATTTTAAGCCATTTTCTGGATTTGGCCACCTGTGTGCTGGGTCTTTGTTCCCTTAAGATCAGTGTCTTGAAAAATGAATTGAAGTGCCTTGAAAAATGTCTTGCAAGATTAACGGGCAAATTTTGGGGTATGACAGCTGCCCCTGTTCAATATTCTTGAACCGAGAGAGTTAGAATGGTATGTACGCCATTCGTGGTCTGGAGGTGGAAGATTATTGAACACTTAGAATGCCCCGAAAATTTTCACTTGTTAATTAGTCTTGATGGAGATGGGCTTAAAGATGCCATCCAGGAAGTTTGATGATGAAAGATCAGAACGGATCATACGCTGCTGGGGATAAAGGATCAGAATGGACCATACGCTAGATCGTATCTGAATTGCAGAATGAACCGTCTATTAGGCTGCCTCTGGAGAGGTAAAGATCAGAATGGATCGTACGCTAGATCATATCTGAGTAGCAGAATAAGTTATCCATTAGGCGGGTGACTTCGCTGGGGAAGGAAGATCAGACCGGATCATATGCTAGATCGTATCTGAATAGCAGAATGAGCCGTCCGTTAGGCTGTATCCGGAGAAATAAAGGTCAGAATGGATCGTACGCTAGATCGTATCTGAGTAGCAGAATGAGCCGTCCGTTTGGCTGTATCTGATGATAAAAGGTAGTCGTACGCTAGACTACGCTTCAGAATGTACCGTACGCCAGGTAGTATCGGAGGAATAAAGATCAGAATGTATCGTACGCTAGATCGTATCTGAGTAGCAGAATGAGCCGTCCGTTAGGCTGTATCTGATGATAAAAGGGGGTAGTAATACACTAGACTACACTTCAGAATGTACCGTACACCAGGTAGTATCGGAGGAATAAAGATCAGAATGGATCGTACGCTAGATCGTATCTGAGTAGCAAATGAGCCGTCCGTTAGGCTGTATCTGATGATAAAAGGGGGTAGTCATACACTAGACTACACTTCAGAATGTACCGTACGCTAGGTAGTATCTGAGGGGATGAACATCCAAATGGGTCGTACGCTAGACCGTATTGGAACAGTTGAAGGAACCATACGTTAGGCTGAATCAGAATGAACCGTACGTTAGGCTATATCTGATAATATTTGTATATGTTGTATTTGCAATAAATGTCTGGGATGGGCTTAAAGATGCCATCATTAGGAGGATGTCAGAATGCCCATCAGAATGAACATCCATATGGATTATATCTGAAAGATGTATCTGAATCTAAAATGTAACCGATGAGGGTGTCCGTCTGAATGAACCTTTATTTTGACTGTATCGGGAGGATAATTAACGTGAAAAAAGTTAGCCTCATGCCATGTCATGATGCATGAGATGTTTTATGCTCGTGAAAATAAATGCGAACATTGCATGCATGTATATGATGCGAAATGATGCATGAATGAATTATGCGTTTGAAAATTTTTGCCAGGGGAAAATAAATCCCCATATTCTGGTTGGAGATATTTGTATTGATGACCCTTTCTTAGCTGGGGATACTTGATTTCTGTCTGATGGTAGAAATATTCAACAGAGCCTGGCTGGGGGATGAAAGAGATGACCAGTCTGTCTAGTGATGCCAATTTCTTCTGGGGGATAACTGGTTTTGATGGGGAATAGGATTAGCAACCGGATTCATCGGGAAGCATGGTTAGACCTTCTCCTCGATCCTGAAGTCTTTTAGTAATTGCTATTTCTGTTTTGTGCATGTATTTTTGATAAACATCAATCATGTTCAAATGCATATATTAATTCGAATTAAATCAATGGACGTTTATGCAAACAAAACAGAGAAAGTAAAACAAAAGCATCTTTTTTTTGGAAATAAAATTGTATTGATTTTGACAGAGGGCCTATAAACAGGCAATTTGTGTACAGGGAGACAGAAATCCTAGTAAGAGGAAGTTGTCAAGAAAACAAAGAGAAAGCTATGCAGAAAAAGTCCTATTGATTTTAATTCCACTACTGTTATTATGTCTTCAAGCCTCTCATCTCCTGCTGTCGGATAAAAGTGATTGGCTTGTTCAGTCCTTTTGACTTGGGTGAAGCTGACCGAGAACGGGACATAGTCATACGCTTTAATCCCTAATTTTTGCCTGGACCGCCTTTTCAAGTTTTCAGTCCACCAGGATGCCCTTTTTTGCCCAAGCCGCCTTTTCAGGTTTTCGACTTGCCGGGTGTACATTTTTATATGTTTATCCCTAATTTTTGCCCGAACCCTTTTGGTTCGCCGGGATGCCCTTACTTTTGCGTAGATACGTCGACCTAGCGGGTCTCTTTTATGCGTAGTATTTTTTAACTATGTCCGCGTTCACGGGATGTGGGAAGTCTTCGCCATCCATTGTAGCAAGTATCATGGCTCCACCAAAGAATACCTTCTTAACTACAAATGGCCCTTCGTATGTGGGAGTCCATTTGCCTCTAGAATCACCTTGTGGTAAAATGATATGCTTTATTACCAAGTCGCCAATTTGATACACCTGTCTCTTGACTTTTTTATTAAATGCCTGGGTCATGCGCTTCTGATATATCTACCCATGACAAATAGCCGCAAGTCTCTTTTCATCAATCAAATTTATCTGATCGAGTCGAGTCTGAACCCATTCATCTTCATCTAAGCCTGCATCTTTCATAATTCTTAGAGAGGGAATCTGAACTTCCACCGGTAAGACGGCTTCCATTCCGTAGACTAAAGAGAAAGGAGTTGCCCCTGTCGAAGTTCGTACTGAAGTGCGATAACCATGAAGAGCAAATGGTAACATCTCATGCCAGTCTTTGTATGTTATTGTCATCTTTTGTATGATCTTCTTGATATTCTTATTAGCAGCCTCCACGACGCCGTTCATCTTCGGCCGGTACGGAGAAGAGTTATGGTGTTTTATTTTGAACTGCGTGCAGAGTTCAGTAATCATCTTGTTGTTCAAATTGGTGCCATTGTCCGTGATAACTCTTTCAGGGATGCCATATCGACAAATAAGACTATTCTTGATGAACCGTGCCACCACATTCTTGGTGACAGAAGCAAATGAGGCTGCCTCTACCCACTTTGTAAAGTAATCAATAGCAACAAGAATGAAACGGTGTCCATTAGAAGCAGTAGGTTTAATCTCTCCAATCATATCAATGTCCCACATTGCAAAGGGCCAAGGGGCTGTCAACATAGATGACATGGTAGCCAATGCGTCTGCCAACTGATTCTCTTCTCGTGGAATATGTTCGAATGTAATCTCTTCAAAGCGTGGGATTAATGTCATCACCCTCTCTCGATAAGGGATGAGATTCGGATGTTTAGTGTCCCATTCTCCTTTGATCTGACTGATAACCAATGCTGAGTCTCCGTACACACTCAAAAACTTGATTCTTGGGTCTATAGCAGCTCTGAGTCCCAAAATACATGCTTCATACTCAGCCATATTATTGGTACAATCAAAACATAGTCTAGCAGTGAAAGGCGTATGGCAACCCTTGGGAGAAATAATTACAACACCAACATCATTGCCCAACGCATTAGAAGATCCGTCAAAAACCATAGTCCATCGGGATCCCGGTTCGGGTCCTTCATCCGGTCCAGGTTCTTCATAATCAGTAACAAGCATGACATCCTCATCTGGGAACTCAAAATTCATAGATTGTTAATCATTAACTGCTTGATGAGCCAAATGATCAACTAACACGCTTCCTTTGATTGCTTTCTGAGTAGTGTATTGGATATCCTACTCTGTTAAAATCATCTGCCACCTTGCTATTCTTCCAGAGAGGGCAGGTTTCTCAAATATATATTTGATAGGATCCATCTTAGAAATCAATAAAGTGGTATGATTCAACATATACTGTCTTAGTCGGCGAGCAGCCCAAGCCAAAGCACAACAAGTTTTCTCGAGCAATGAGTATCTTGTTTCACAGTCGGTAAATTTTTTGCCAAGGTAGTATATGGCATGCTCTTTTCGACCAGACTCGTCATGTTGCCCCAACACACACCCCATTGAATTTTCTAACACGGTCAAATACATGATTAAAGGTCTTCCTTCAACTGGTGGCATCAGAATTGGAGGTTCTTGGAGATACTTCTTGATTTTGTCAAAAGCTTCTTGACATTCATCATTCCATATCATCTCTTGATTTTTCCTCAGTAATTTGAAGATGGGTTTGCAGGTAGCAGTCAAATGGGAGATAAATCGGCCAATGTAATTCAAGCGTCCGAAGAAACCTCTGACTTCTTTATCTGTACGAGGAACTGGCATTTCTTGAATAGCTCTCACCTTAGCCGGGTCAACCTCAATTCCTTTACTACTGACAACAAAGCCCAAGAGTTTACCGGATCTTACTCCAAAGGTGCATTTGTTCGGGTTCAATCTCAACTTGTATTTCTTCAACCTCTCAAACAGTTTGTATAAATGATCGAGATGTTCTTCTTCAGTATGAGATCTCGCTATCATGTCATCCACATATACCTCTATTTCATGATGGATCATATCATGGAACAAAACCACCATAGCACGCTGGTACGTTGCCCCTGCATTCTTTAAACCGAATGGCATTACTTTATAACAGAAAGTGCCCCATTGCGTCACAACCATAGTTTTCTCCATGTCCTCAGGTGCCATCTTAATCTGGTTATAACCCGAGAATCCATCCATGAATGAGAATACCTTGTGTTGAGCGGTGTTATCTACCATAACATCAATGTGCGGAAGTGGAAAGTCATCCTTGGGACTCGCTTTGTTCAAATCTCTGTAATCTACACACATTCGCACCTTACCATCCTTCTTTGGCACTGGTACCACATTAGCAACCCATTGAGGATAAGAAGTAACAGCCAGAAAACCTGCATCAAATTGTTTCATAACCTCGGCTTTGATTTTCTCGGACATTTCAGGACGCATGCGACGAACCTTTTTCTTAACAGGATGACAATCTTCCTTCATTGGCAAACGATGCACCACTATATCAGTATCCAATCCTGGCATGTCTTCATAAGACCAAGCAAAAATCTCTACATAGTCATGTAACATCTGAATCAATCTTTCTTTGACACTGTTTTCCAAGCCTGCTCCTATTTTGACTTCTTTCTTGTCTACTTCGGTACCCAGATTTACAGTCTCAATTGATTCCTCATGCGGCTGTATAGTCTTTTCCTCTTGCAGTAACAGTCTGGCAAGCTCTCCAGGTACTTCACAATCTTCCTCACTTCCATCCTCGACTTGGTAGATCGGATTTTCAAAGTCATAATGAACAGTAGCAGAATTATTATCAACAGGATCCAGAGTGGATATGGATCTGCAATTTGTTACGTGAGTGTGTGTAAGAATACATAGCTTGTTTAAAAGATGACAGGAAAGATAAAGAGCGCAATATTTGAATGCAAAAAGTCCATTGATTTATTAAATATGAATATGCTTATGAAAATGACAAAACCCTTAACAAATTAGCTATTGTGCCCCGGGCATAGACACAATGCTTTAAGAAGTTTAATCGGAAAAATTAAAAAAATTGCAACACTAAAATAGACAATAACAATTACTCCTGACTAAGGGAAATCGGGATAGTGTCTTCAGCCTTCCAATTATTGAGTCCGTCACCAATTGTTGGGAAAATCCAGCTATCCAAGTCACAATCGCTATCAGCATCTTCTACAGCATTAATCTGATCTTTGACTATCTTTTCGGAGTTAAACCCCAGACCAGACTTATCAGACTTGTACGGTACATCGATCAGTTGACCCCAGCCAGTATGACCACCCTCTTCAATCATGGCTTGAGCATCTTTCAGAGAAATCATAGCAGGAGGAGCACGAATAACCGTGGGCACAAGGGGAGTTGGCTTAAGGACATGACTGGTCGGAGGAACTACTTCAAATGACTGAGAAGGAGTCTCAAAGAATTCACCATCCATCTCAACGTATCTGAAGGTATGCACACTACTGACAATATACTCTTCTTCCCCACACACAGTGACGATCTTACCCTCTATTGGATACCTCAGCTTTTGATGGAGAGACGAAGCTACAGCACTTGCCCCATGAATCCAAGGGCGTCCCAGCAAGCAGGAATAGGCAGGACGAATGTTCATTACGTGAAAGATAGTGTTGAAAACCTGAGGTCCTATCTTGATAGGGAGAACCACTTCACCACGTACAACACTCTTCGCACCATCGTAAGCACGTACCACAACGTCACTAGGCTTCAGTTCAATGCTTTTACAGTCAAGCTTATCGAGTACAGCTTTCGGTAGCACATTCAAAGAAGAGCCATTATCGATCAACACATGAGCCAAGGTGATCCCCTTACACTCAATGGAGATGTGAAGAGCTTTGTTATGATTCTTTCCTGTTGGTGTCAGGTCAGCATCGGAAAAGCCTAGGCCATTGTCAACAGTCAGGTTAGCAACATAGTTTTCGAACTGATCGACAGATGTCTCCTGAGGTACATGAGCGGTCTTCAGGAATTTTATCAATGCATTGGCATGAGATTCAGAAGATAACAACAAGGATAACATCGAAATCTTAGACGGAGTATGCCCCAACTGTTCTACCACATCAAAATCGCTCTTGCGGATGATTTTCAGCATTTCTTCCATTTCCCGTTTGGCAACATCTTCGGTAGTAACTTCGACCGGTGTCCTTGACTGAGAAGGATTGGTTACTGGTTCCTTTCCTCGAGTTTCCGGGGCGGGAGGTGAGATTTCTGGAGAGAAGATCCTTCCACTTCGAGTAATTTTACTAGTCCCAACAATGTCATTAGGATTAGCAGAATTATCAACTTGCTTTATGCCGTGGATGTAAACATCACCTCCATAATTCCATGAAATGGCTTTGCTTGAGGAATATGGTACTGGGCCAGGTGCGGTAATAATTAGGGGAGCTACCTTGGGCTCAGCAGTAATCTTCACAGGCACTCTAGTAGCGGTAATCTTCACCGGAACTTTGGACCTAACCATCACAGATATTTCTTCAATAGGGTTTTCCACCTTAGGAATATTTTCGAAGAGAATTGTGCGATCATCCATCAGCCGTTGAATAACACTCCTCAACTTCAAGCAATCATTGGGTCGGGGTATACAGAGATCGCAATTTTCAGCACAACCTGGAAATAAACCAGCTTGCAACAACTTTTTCTTGATGGTTAAGAGAGGAGATGCTAAGTCAGCTACATTAGAAATGTGAGAATTGTCATCCACAACATTAACAGTCTTGTCATGATTAGGCATAGGAGCAGTGATGATATTAGGAGTCTCTGGAGGATCAAATTCAATTTCTCCAGCGTCGATCATATCCTGAATCTTATTCTTCAACAACCAACAATCGTTTGTATCATGCCCAGGGCTATCAGAGTGATATGCACACCTGGCATTGGGATTATAACGAGGAGAAGTAGTGTTGGGATTTGCAGGAGGATCTCTGAGGGTAATCAAATTTGCTTTTAGCATACCCTGCAGTGCTTGTGCTAAAGTCATATTGATCTTGGTAAACTGCCTTCTTGGTCTGTCCTGTCTGTGTTGGAAGTTTTGAGATGGCGGTGCTGCAATCGTAACTGCTCCAATAGTATGGTCACGATTTTTCTTGTTATGACCCTTTTGACCGTACACGGCATTTGACTCGCTCCTCCCCTGATAGGGTTTCTTGGTGCTTGCAGAGGTAGCCGCCTGTATCTTTCCACTTCGAATGCCACTTTCAACACGTTCACCCGTTAATATAAGTTCAGTGAAACCCGATGAAGAACTTTCCAGTAGATGGCTGTAGAATGGGCCAGTCAGTGTACCCATGAACATGTCCACTAATTCTCGATCAGTCATAGGGGGTTTGACTCTGCCAGCCAAATCTCTCCATTTTTGAGCATATTCTTTGAAGCTTTCTTTAGAGCCCATAGTCATATTCTGCAACTGTAGCCGAGTAGGCGCTAATTCAGAATTATACTGGTAATGCTTGTAGAAAGCTGTGGCTAAATCAGTCCAGGTGTGGATGTTAGAGCTCTCGAGCTGATAATACCACTCCAACTGTGTGCCAGACAGACTCTCTTGGAAGAAATGGATCCATAGCTTCCTATCAGTGGTATACGGCTGAATCTTTCTCACATAAGCTCTCAGATGCATCTGAGGGCAAGACGCACCATCGTACTTAGTGAAAGTGGGGATCTTGAATTTGCGAGGAATGACCACATCAGAGACTAGTCCCAAGCTTTCGAAATCCAGACCGGGCGTCTTTTGACCCTCCATAGCTAGCATGCATTCTTCCAGCAACTTGTACTTATCATCTTTTGGAGAGTGCAGTTCATTTTCATAATCTTCATCGTCGTCCTCATGGTTGAAAGGATCAACATTCTCATCTTCCGAATCATTTTCTGTCTCCTCTCCTTGATCCTTCGGAATTCTAATCTTGACTCCTGCAGCCTGTCCTTTAAGCCTTCTTCCCGGGTTAATGTAACTCACAGCTTTCTTGTCTTTCTTCTTCTCGAGCAATAGAGCCTTCAGTTCCTCCTGCCCCTTGGATAAGCTCAAGATCATCTCCTGGAATTGAGCATTTTGAGCCTGGAGATATTTGACAGTTTGTTCGAGAGCCATCTTTCTGTTGGCAATTGGAAGACCGTGAGAACATTGATCCCTTTAGAGTACCTGTTATGCAATGTTATGTTATGCTATGCAATGTATGAAATGTTTTCAATGTTTAAAGTCCTTGAAATGGTTAGTACAATGCAACGATGTCATGATGTTATGATGTTATGATGTTATGTAAGTAACAAACACAAACAAGTCACACAACAATCATTCCTAGGTTTTAAGGCTTGCATGAGTCCCATAGGTAAGTACCCTCCCCAGTGAAGTTTGGTTGGTTCCACCTGTCCTAGAATAGTAATCGGGTTCTAGAAGGATCTCAAATCATTGACCTTTCCTTAAGTCCACTTCAGTGCAACACCAAGTGGTTGACCAAAGCTTCCCTAAAGTCCAATCTCAAAGAGTGTAGTATCGAGTCTCAACCAACCCCAGTCGGAACCGAAGTCAGTTATCTCACTACTTTCTAATGGCTAGGATAAGTCAATTAGGGTTCTAAAGGTCGGGTTAATGCTTTGATGACACCACGCAGACGCCAAATTTTTCCTCAAGTAAACATGAGGAACATCAGGACATCTAAAGTGTCACATTAACCGTAGCCATCATTTTAACCATTCCAGTATACGCCGGATAGTCGCGATGATCTCTTGCTACTTACCTAAGGTACACTAGATCCGGGTGTAGGATCTTTCACTCAAGCATACAATACCCAAGCAATCCCTTAAAAGTAAATCAGACAATTCAAATAAGTGATCTTGTTTTTTAAGGCAACCTCTCTTTTTAAGGGTCCCCAGCAGAGTTGCCAGTTCTGTCATACGGTGAACTGACTTTTTGGTGTGTTTTTGCTTTGGAAAGCAAATGTCGCGGATAGCAAGAGTCGCAACCGACTTTTCTTTTATCCAATAAGGAAAGGTGGAAAAGAACAGGAAAGACCTTAATTAGATTTTGGGTTCGGGAGGTACATTATACAAAGGGAAGGTGTTAGCACCCTTTGTATCCATGGTTATCCATGGGCTCTTAATTGCTGGACCACTTATGTTTTTCTTGTCTGAAAAAGTGTTTGTGAACTGCTTAGAAAATGTTTTGAAAAGAGAGTTTAGCTCTGTAATGATTCTTGTATGAATGTATACAAAGCATTTATCTCGTTTAATTTTGAAAGCTGTTTAGAAAAATATAACTTGGCAATGATTCTAGTATGAATGTATACCAAGTGGTGATTTTCTAGTAGATGTTTTGCAAAGTGTGATGTATGAAAAATGTTTTAGGTTGTGAGTCAGCATTTAAGAGTTATACCTACCCAAGGTCTTTATGGGCATTTCCTATCCTTATGAGGGTAAAACTGTCCTTACTATTGAGAAGTAAGTAGTTTTATCCTTTGGATGTAAAAGGGACATCGTAGGGTCATCGATTGGTCATTGAAGGCAACATTTGTAAGGATACCTTAGCATTCGAAGGGACGATCATCATTTAACCGTAGGCTACAACGACGGGTCATCGAGGGACAAAAATCATATATTCGCAGGCAACATCCGAGGGACTATGATTTATCTTATAGGGATATGATGATTTAACCGAAGGGTCTTTGCTAAGTGCATCCCCACATTCGCGGGACATGCCCGTAATACCGTAATACCGTAATACCGTAAGGCAACAAAGAGAGGTCCAAGATCACATATTCAAAGGCAATATTTTATAATCAATTAGATAATTAGGATGAATCTCCACATTATAATCAATTAGGTAATTAGGATGAATCTCCACAGGGGTATCCCACAAATAAAGTGGAATACCTAGCAAGCTACCTTTTCCAGGAGTATGTGAGCCCTTACAATATTCAGCAAACAGGTCAGAACACCAAATCGGGGTGCAATCGAGAGTTGCACCAAACCAAAAGGAATCACAACAGTAATAATGTTAGGTAAACCATGCATGGTTACAATAAAACATGTCAGATTAGCAAAAATCAGAACAGAAAAATCAGCGACTGTCATGTTCGCTGCTGCCTCGCCTAGCGAGGGCCTGACGAACCCTCGCTACATGTTCGCTTAGCGATGTGCTAGCGAACGGCTGCGGGTTTTGAATTTAAGAACAGTACGATTTCAGCAAACTCCACACCCTATGGCATCCATTATAGAAATTTTATGGTTAAACATTCAAGATATCCATACATATTTAAATCCACATGCAAAACCTAAGATATATTTATAAATTCAATCATAATACCACACGTAAATTGGAAGCATAAAGCGGTAGTGGTAGTGCAAACCTGTTGGCAATTGAATTGCAACGTTGAATTGGCAGATCACTCTTAGGGTTGGTTCCGGATTGAGTTGGGCGGAGGTAACCTTTGTGCAGATGAGTTTCCTTCAGGGTTTCCTTTAGGGTTGCTCTGAATTCTCTGGGTTAGCCTCCAGGGTTTGCTGTTCCTTCTTTCTGTCTCCGTCTGCCTGTCTCGCCTTCTTTTCCTTTTTTCCTCCTTCTGACTGAAGTTGTGGTATTTATAATGATTTTTTGTGACCTAATGGGCTCAGAATGAAGCCCAAAATTTCTGGTATTCACAAGCTTCGCTAGGCGAGTGGTGTAGCGAAGGGTTCGCTAGGCGAAGGATTTTGCTCGCCTAGCGAGCAAGCCATTTTAAGCCATTTTCTGGATTTGGCCACCTGTGTGCTGGGTCTTTGTTCCTTTAAGATCAGTGTCTTGAAAAATGAATTGAAGTGCCTTGAAAAATGTCTTGCAAGATTAACGGGTAAATTTTGGTGTATGACAATATGAATTAATTAAAATAACACAATTAAATGAAAAATTAAAAAATATGAAAAATCAAGGGCCATCAGATCTCCCTCATTAATTGAGGTGGCAGATCTGATGGCCAAGCGCGAGTGTTCTATGATGCATTGCAGTCAACGCGTCACACACTTGGTAATTAGAACTAAGGGCTAAGATTAAAACAACTTAAATGGATCTTGTGGTTGAGAGGTGTGACAACACACCACTGGAGTTAGGGCTCCAGTCTTCTTCTCGGGTGGACCTCACCAGACTGGTCCACCATCAACCATCACCAAAATGAAAATAAAGACATGGATTTAAAGAAAAAATGCTTAGGAGCTCGAATCTGGCCTCAATTTTCTCCAATTCCAAGTATATAAAAAGATACAGGGATTTGAATTTTGAGGATCATGAACCGAGTTGCTTCGATTTGAACTCAAAGTAACTCAATCTTCTTGTCTACATTGGTAGGACTTCAGCCAACCAAAAATCATAAAGAATAGTTTGAAGAATTGAGGGAGAATTAAAGGGATGAAAATTCTGGAAAATTACCTTCGAGGGAGCTTCAAACTTGCTTGATCTTGATTCCAATTTTGCTTGGCTTTGTTTCAGAAGCTTATAGGAAGTGATTAGGATCAAGAAATGGCCTAGACTCTTGGAGTTTCAATCTCAAAACAGAAGGAGATTTGAAGCTCGATTTTCAAATGAAAACATTCAAGATTATCCTTTAGTGGTGAGGGTTTTGATTGCAGGTTCAAATCTTGGGCATGAGGTCCTTAATTCTGAGTAATGATGGTTGTATTTATAGCCAAAGAGATTCATTTCCACACACTTCCAAAAATTTCCAATTTTAGCAATTCTCTTTGCATGCTTGCATGGGCATGTGATAGGCCCATCAAGTGATGTAATCAGGTCCAAAAATGAGTAAGAATCATGCTGAAATCATGTCATGTGGCCACGCATTTGTGTATGAAATGTGGTAGTGAAAATCATCCAAATGGTACCTCGCATTGCACCCATGCACAAGTCCTTCATTCTTTGGCCAAATGAGGTGAGTTTAGACTTTTTAGAAAGGTGAGATCAAGAGGAACAACTTTCATGTTGAACACTTTTTCATTTGAAGCTTGTATAATGATGAATGTTGAGGTGGAAGTTTGGGAAATCAAACATATTTGAAAATTTTCTAAGTCCCAAGTCAAGTGTTTACTTTTTCCACCTTAATTAACTTTTTCTATGGACTTCAAATGAAAACAATTCCTTAATCTAAGTTGTATCTATTTCAAGCCTATTAAATTTGGTCACAAATTTGTCCTCATTTGGATATGGCATGAAGGAGATATGCATTTTAGAAGTTGAGGAAAATCACTTGTTCAATGGTATTGGCCCAAAATGACCTATAATGTTTCCTCTTGGCACATGCATTTTCAATTTGAATTTGAACTTCCTCCAAACATTAAAGTTAAATTGGACATCTTTAATTGTATCATGTAATTTTAATGGCTTTCATATCATAAAAAGTGAGCAAGTTATGGTCTTGTGAAGTTGATCTCCAAACTAGGGTTCAGACAAAATGACCTATAATCTTTCATCATAAAAAATGAATTTACAAGCAAAAATAGCTCTTGAATTAAACATGAAAGTTATTTGTAATTTAATTTTGAGTAACCTTTCTCTTGGAATAATTTTCATAGGACAATAATTGTAGGAGATAGGGTCTAGGGAACCCCAGTTTTGACCAGTTGACTTCCTCTGGTCAACCACCATGAACCAACTTGCTAGCTTGATATTCTCTTAACTTTTGGGACTCATGGAGGATCATGTATGTGTAGGATGATGTAATATGAAGTATCCCTTGAAATATTTGATCAATTTATGAAGAAACTTGTTGAAGAAGTCACATAAGGTACCCAGATGAATTAGGGTTTCAAGGCAAACAAACTCCAAACTCTTGGTGAATTCTTGATCAAAATTATATGTGAAGATCATGGGGATCCATATATTATTCCTAGAACCAATATGAACCATTTCTTGATTGAACTCCTTGTATTGAGGGTCTCAAACCCTAGATATGAGCTTGGTGGAGCATAGGTGAGCGCACACACTACCTACAAAAGAGTTAAACTATACATTGACATATCTTTGGTATTTTGGTTAGTAAATAATGAAAAACAAAGTTTGATATAATCAAAAGTGCTTGGTGATCTATCTTAATGCAAACCCAATGAATGAGGGGTAAGGAGGATGCCAAGGTGTGATCTCAATGCCAATGCATATGATGAGATAACGTGAGGGATCTTAGGGTCAAAATTAAGGTCTTACAGCAACTCAATCTTGTTGCCTACATTGGTAGGACTTCAACCAACCAAAAATTACTTGAAATGATGGATAATTGAGAGAGAATCGAAGAGAGAAAGTTTCACAAATTTCACCTTCTGTTTGCAGTGAAGAAGCTTGATCTCAATCTCAATTTTCTTGGGCTTGCTTCCAATAGCTTGCAGGAGATGAAATGGATGCAAAAAGGATTTGAATTCTTGGAGTTTCAATTCCAAAATAGAATGGGAATCAAAACTCGATTTCATAAGAAATCTTCAAAAATTATATCAATGGAGGGTTAGAGTGTTTGCAGCTCAAAGCTTGGGTCATACCCCATTCATTATGAGCAGGAGGGCATGTATTTATAGGCTCTTGCATTCATTTCTGCACACTTCCAAATTTGAACAAAAAATAGCAACTCAAGTTGCATGGGTGCATGGGCGCGTGTGCAAGGCCCAAATAATGCTTGCATTAAGTCAAAATTCATGCACAAAACATAATGAGATCATAACATGAAGCCATGTAAAGGTATTTGAGAATTGAGTTCAAAAGTTTCTAAAACAAGTCATGCAAAGTAACCATGCGCAAGTCAGTCAAAAATGATCTAAATCCATGATCTTGGATGTTTTGGAAAGCTAACATGAAGGGGGACAACTTTGCTATTGAAGACTTTTCCATTTAGAGCTTGGATCATGATGAATTTTGAGGTTAAAGTTGGAGAAATCAAACATGGTTGAAAATTTTCTAAGTATAAACTCAAATGACCACTTCTTCCACCTTGAATAACGTTTGCTATGAGCTTAAAATGAAAATGGTTCCTTCACCAAAGTTGTAGATTTTTCATTTCTATTTAATATTGTTACAAGTTTGACACCATTTGAATCTTGAATTAGAGAGTTATGGATTTTAGAAGTTGAGGAAAAATGCTTGTTCAATGATGATGGCCCAAAATGACCTATAATGTTTCCTCATGGTACATGCCCTTGCAAGTTGAATTTGATCTTTCTAAAAGAAGAAACGTTGGAGAAGACATCTTGAATTTTATCATGAAACTTTTATTTCCTTCATATCATAAAAATTGAGCAAGTTATGGTTCTTGGAAGTTGACCACCTAACTAGGGCACATACAAAATAACCTATAATCTTTCACCATACAAAATGACTTTTCAAGAAAAATTAGCTCTTGATGCCAACATGAAAGTTGTTTGTAATGTCATAAAAAGTAACTTTTCTCTTGAATCATCTTCATATGACAAACATTGTAGGATATAGGGTCTAGGGAACCCTAGATTTAACTAGTTGACTTTCTCTAGTCAACCTCCTTGAGCCAACTTGCAAACTTGAAGTTCCTTTGATCTTTGGGGATCATGGAGAATAAAATTTGCTTGAGGTGATGTATAGTGAAGTATCCCATAATATCTTTGACCAATTGATGAGGAAACTTGTTGAGGAAGTCAAACAAGATACCTAGATGAATTAAGGCTTCCAAGGAAAATAAGTTTCAAAATCTTAGTGAATTGTTGATCAAAATGATAAATAAAGAACATTGGGATACATATATAATAGTTAGAACCATTGTGAACCTTCCCCTGATTGATCCCTTGCATTGAGGGTCTCAAACCCTAGATATGGACTTGAAAAGGCACAGGTGGACTCAGACACTACCTGCAAAAGAAATGAAACTACACTAGACATATTTTTGGTATTTTGGTTAGTAAACAAAGAAAAAAGTATGATACAATCAAATGTTCTTGGTAATATCTCCCAATGCAAACCCAATGAATGAGCAGTGAGGAGGATGCCAAGTTGTGATCCCAAAACCAATGCAAATAATGAGATAGCATAAGGGATCTTAGGGTAAAAATTGGGGTCTTACAATGGGAAAAATTAAATGTAGCTAATGATGAGGGTCTAATATCAAGATTTTCACACTGCTCGAGGGGATCTCAACAGTTTGGCCTTTGAGTTCTGAGCTAGACAGGTGTCTAGAAGAGCTAGAGCCACATGTTGATGTATCTGGAGTCAAGAATATCAAAACATTTCTGACTTGAGAGGGTTTTGATAAAGACATCTTCTAACTTGTCAAAGTATCAGAATCAGAATTAGATAAACATCATATGCTTGAGTCAGAGTCTAATTTTACATCAGAGATGAGAAACACATGTTCAGAGTCATTCTGGGCAATTTTCCATATTTAAAATTTTCAGAATGAAGAGAAATCTATCTTCAGCCAAGGGTTTTGTAAAGATATCAGCCCATTGATGGTCTGCATCTATAAATTTTAAAACAATTGTCCCTTTCTGAACATAATCTCTAATAAAGTGGTGTTTAATTTCTATGTGCTTCACTCTGGAATGTAAAATTGGATTCTTACTTAAGCATATAGCAACAATATTATAAAAAAAAATAGGAATGTTACTCTCATAGATCTGAAAGTCCTCAAGCTGATTCTTCATCTAGAGCATCTGAGTGCTGCAAAGTGAAGTTGAGATGTACTCTCCTTCTGCAGTTGATAGTGCAATGGTTGATTGTCTTTTTCTTGCCCATGAGATGTGGTTTTCTCCCAGAAACTGATAGTTCCCAAATGTACTTTTGCGTTCCAACCTATCTCCAGCGTAATTTGCATCACAATACCTAGAAAGCCTGTACTATTATGTTTTCTTATACATCAAGCCAAGGTTAGGCGTTCCTTTCAGATACCTAAGGATTCTCTTAACGTCAGTTAAGTGAGGTTCCCTTGGATTTGACTGAAATCTAGCACAAAGACATACGCTAAATAATATATCATGGCGAGAAGCACTAAGATAAAGGAGAGAACCTATCATACCACGATAGAGTTTCTGATAAACCATTTGACTTACCTCTTCCTTCTCCAGAATGCAAATATGATGCATGGGAGTCTTGGATGGATTGCTTTCTGACATGTCAAATTTCTTCAGGAGATCTTTTATGTATTTGCTTTGATAGACATATGTGGCTTCTGATCTTTGATTGATTTGGATGCCCAGAAAGAACTTCAGATTTTGCATTAGGCTCATTTCAAATTATGCCTGCATTAACTTAGAAAATTCTTGGCAAACAGAGGGGTTAGCAGAGTCAAATATTATATCATCAACATAGATCTGACAAATTATAAGATCGTTTCTTATGGTTTTGTAGAAGAGAATGGAGTCCACTTTGCCTCTGATAAAATAATTTTCCAGAAGAAATGAACAGTCTTTCATACCAAGCTCTGGGAGCTTGTTTCAGATCATAAAGAGATTTCTTATGTTTGAAAACATGTTCTCGAAGTTTTGAATTTCAAAGCCATAGGTTGATGGACATACACTTCTTCAGAAATGTAACCATTTAGAAACGCGCTTTTGACGTCGATTAGATATACTTTAATGGAATAATTTACAGCAAAAGATACAAGGAGACGAATAGATTCTAACCTCGCGTCTGGAGAAAGGTTTCATTATAGTCAATCCCTTTTTGTTGACTATAACCTTGTGCCACCAGTCATGCTTTGTTTCTGACAACTTCACCCTTTTCATTTAGCTTTTTTCTGTAGACCCGTTTAGTTCCAATCACATGGGTTCCCTTGGGTCTTGGTACAAGATCCCAAACATCATTTTTGGAAAACTGATCAAGTTCTTCTTTCATTGCCATAATCCATTCTTTATCTTGAAGGGCTTCTTCATAGGATGTTGGCATCAGAGATACTAGTCCCAAAAGTGTTTCTTCATAAACTTTGAATGTTGATCTTGTTCTGACATGTTCATTATTGTTTTCCATAATTAGTTCTTTAAAGAAATTCTTCCTATTTCTTTGGATTTTCTGATTGATTAGGATTTTAGGTACTTCTGAAGTTCCTTTCTCTGCTTCTTTAGAACCAATTTTCTTTTCGTCAGAACCTGCAAGTGTGATCTCCAAATCCGCAATTTTCTCAACAAGCTTTGACTTTTCAGATTCAATCTTATCATCAAATTTGACATGAATTGATTCCTCCATAATTTAATTTTCTATATTGTATACTCGATATCCTTTAGATCGTTCTGAGTATCCCAACATAATACACTTTTGTACCTTAGAGTCAAACTTGTTCATATTGTCTTTAGTGTTCACAGTAAAATAAGAGCATCCAAAAGGAAGAAAAATAAGCAATGTTGGGTTTTCTTCCCTTGAATAATTCATAGGGAGTCTTCTCCAGAATCGATATGATAGAGATCCTATTCTGAATGTAACATGTTGTATTCATAGCTTTTGCCTAGAAGTGCTTAGCCACATTGGTCTCGTTGATCATGGTTTTGGCCATTTATTAGAGAGTCATATTCTTCCTTTATACAACTCCATTTTGTTGTGGAGTTCTAGGATAGGATAAATCATGGGATATTCGATTAGAATCAAAAAGTTTTTCAAAAAGTTTATTTTCAAATTCGCCACCCTGATCACTTCTGACTCTGATAATCTTAGAGTCATATTCATTTTGCACTTTTCAACAGAAACCGGTGAACACAGAATGTGACTCATTCTCGTGCCTTAAGAATTTCACCCATGTCCAACGACTATAGTCATCAACAATGACAAGTCCATACTTCTTACCATTGGCAGACGATGTCTTAACATGTCCAAAGAGATCAATGTGTAGAAGTTCCAGAGGTCTGGAGGTGGAAACAACATTTTTGGTTTTGAAAATGGTTTTAGAAATTTTCCCTTTTCTGGCATGCTTCGCAAAAAGCATCCGAAGAAAACTTCAGCTTAGGCAGGCCTCTGACTAACTCAATTTTATTTAGATGAGAAATCCTCCTCAAGCTAATGTGACCCAAGCGTCTATGTCACACCCATTGCTCTTCATTAACAGATATCAAGCATTTCACGTTTTGGATTTTCAAATCTGGAAGCTTTATTTTATAAATGTTGTTTTTCCTCTTTCTAGTGAAAAGGACTATGCCATTTTTCGGATTGACAACCTTGCATGTTTTTCGATTAAAAATAATATCATAACCATTAACACTTAATTGACTTATGGATAACAAATTATGCATTAATCCTTCAACATAAATGACATCAGAAATAAAGGGAAGAGATTTGTTACCAACTGTTCCAAATCCTTTGATTACCTCCAAAGCTTATGAAACCAGCATCTTTAAGTTCCAGGTCTTGGAACATATGCCTTCTTCCTATCATGTGTCGTGAGCATCCAAAGTCCAGGTATCATGGCTGGTGGTTTAACTCTGCTGCATAGGATATCTGCAACATATACTATTTTATCTTTTGGTACCCAGAATCTTTTGGGTCCTTTAGGATTAGTTCTCTCATAGTTTCTAAAAACTTTGGGTTTT
Organism: Lathyrus oleraceus; assembly: GCF_024323335.1. Classification (NCBI taxonomy): domain Eukaryota; kingdom Viridiplantae; phylum Streptophyta; class Magnoliopsida; order Fabales; family Fabaceae; genus Lathyrus; species Lathyrus oleraceus. Next base: position 583,675,534 of record NC_066583.1, on the reverse strand, counting down.
CTAGCGTTACTAAAATTTTATGTCTGTGCAGGTGTGTAATGGTAAGAAAAAGGAGATTTTGGTTTGTTTTCTATAGTAGGTTTCTGACCATCATCATCAGAGTCATAACCAATTCCTATTTTTATATTATGGCTTACACCATAGATCATAGAAGCCATTTTGCTTCTATCTAGGCCGTTGTTCAGAAATTTCTAAAAGGCTTTATCATATTTGTATATGATAGTGTTAGAAGTAGGTGGAGCTTTAGAAAGAGTTTCCTCAGGTTTTGAACATTTATTAGTTGAGAATTATTTTTCTATTTCAAGAATGAAATTATTTTTCTCTTTCAAGAATGAAATTATTTTCTTTGAGTTCATAAACTTCTTTCTCAAGCTTATCACACTCTTCAACAGTCTCTTCATGAACCTTTTTCAGGTTCTTGAATTTTTGTCGAAGCTTCTGATACAAGCTCAGAGATTCTGAAAAACGGGCTTCCAGATCAGAATAAAAAACCCAGAGAATACCTCTTCAAAGTCAGACTCTTTTTCAGATGAACTTCCAGAGGTAGTGGCCATGAATGCTATGTTTGCCTGCTCCTCTTCAGAATCACATTTTGGAGCTTCGGGTTCATAGTCATCCCATGTTACCATGAGTCCTTTCTTATTTTCTTTGAAATAGTTCTTCTTGAAGCTTTATTTTCGGGAGTTATCCTTCTTTAACTCTGGACAATCATGTATGTAGTGTCCAGGCTCTTTGCATTCATAACACATTGCTTCCTTGTTGGGTCTGCCTCTGGAGGTTGAATCTGGACGAACTCCCTTCTGTATGGACCTTATGAAATTGTTCTGTTTTTTTCTCTAGATCTATTTGATTCTTCTATAAAGAAGATATAATTATTCTTCATCATCAGAATATTCATTCTCAGAGTCATCAACTTCTTCCTCTTTAGCTTGAAAGGCTTTGTTCCTTTCTGGCTTTCTTCTTTCTGATCTAGACTTTAGAGAAACATATTTTCTTTTCTTCTGAGGTTCATCTTCTTCTAGCTCTATTTTATGACTTCTGAGGGAGATGATAAGTTCTTCAAGACTTATACTGTTCATATCCTTGGATAGCTTCAGAGTAGTAACCATAGGTCTCCACTTCTTAGGAAGACTTCTGATTATCTTCTTGACATGATCTGTTATAGTATATCTTTTGTCCATAACCTTGAGTCCTGCAACCAAGGTTTGGAACCTTGAGAACATTACTTCAACAACTTCATCTTCTTCCATTCGGAAGGCTTCATACTTCTGGATTAAGGCCAGAGCCTTAGTCTCTTTAACTTGATTGTTGCCTTCGTGCATCATTTTAAAGAATTCAAAAATTTCTTTGGTTGTTTCCCTGTTGGTTATGTTCTCGTACTCGTTGTAGGAAGTGGTGTTTAACATAATGGTTCTTACTGTATGATGATTCTTGAAATCACGCTTCTGATCGTCACTCGTTATGCTTCTTGGAATAGGAATACCAATGGCAGAGATGGGTGGTTCATAACCATTTGTAACCATATCCCAGAGACCAACATCGTATCCTAGGAAGAAACTTTCAATTTTGTCCTTCCAGTAGTCAAATTTTTCTCCATCAAAGACTGAAGGGTTTGCATTGTATCTATCTCTTTCATTTGTGTTAGCCATGAAGTTTTTCTCACCCTGGGTCTCTTTACACGGTTAAGTTTTTTATTCAAAAATCAATAACAGAGTCGAAGCTTTGATGCCAATTGGAGGTAGAGAAAAACAAGAAAGGGTGGTTTGAATTGTTTTCACAAGAATTAAAAACCTTTTGCAACACCACACACACAAAATAACAACTAATAACACAAATGATTTATCCTGGTTCGCTTGAAATTCAAAGCTACTAAAGTCCACCCGACCAAGGTGATTTCACCTTCAATAAGGACTTAATCTACTAATCTCAACAGATTACAAACTTCGTCTAAGAGTTCAACAACCTGTTATCCCTCTCAAGTCTACATACTTAAACAAGTCACTTGAAGAATCACAAACAATTACAGGAGTTACAGTGTTTCACTAGATGCTTCTAGATAAGCAGTACAAACACACTTTTAAGAGCAATGAAAAACAACCATACAATATTGAGCAACAACTCTTGTATGGAAACTATTTCTTATAATAATGATGGTGAAAAATATTTAGAGTATGAGAATTTTATTGTGTCAAAGTTGTATTTCAGCAAGTTGTAAGGAGGTCCTTATATAGCACTTGAGATGATACCGTTGATGGGAAATAAATGGAGATTTTGTGCCAGCTGTGGGAGTTAAAGGTAGTAAATTTCTTGTCCTTTCCATAGTAGTCTTGGAGCGTAATCCATTATTTCCTTAAAAGGAATTGTACTACAATTTGAACACTTTCATCATAAGTTACTGATCAGGTGATATCTGATGACTTGTTGAGCATGTGTCAGAGTGAGCATGATCAAAGTCTTCAGAGTTAGAGTCTTCAGATTTCTTTTGCAGAGTCTTTAGATATCTCTTGCAGGGTCTTCAGAATCAGAGCTTGAACTTCAAAGTGAGATTCTTCAGTTGATTCCCCTTCAGGTGTATTCTGTTCATAGTCAAATCCGAATTCTCTTTGTGTTGGGTCAACGTTTCTGGACTAATGAAGATGCCAAATATTCGTTTCGTCATAGTCATTTTAACTTAGAATCTTGCACACTTAAGAAAATTATTAGGGTACCAAATTTGGTTCATTCTTTGTTATCATCGAAAATTAGAGATATATTGCAGAATCAAAATCTTGTTCTAACAACTCTCATCAAACAACAATACTCTTGATTTGCTTCTAAATAGGATCGATGTACGGGGCAATAATTTCTACTTTGAAAAGAAGTTAATTGAACAGGAATTGTCGCTTTCGCGTTTTCCGGACCAGATTTGACTGTCTAATCTATACCGCCCACTGTCACGTGAGACTGGCGCTTAATGCGTTAAAGTAATAAATCCTATTTTAAGAAATCAGACTCTTTACTCAGTTGAAAAATAATTTTGATTGAAAAGTTTAACTTAAAAGGGTTCCAGAATTTCGCTCTGGCAACCATATCCTAAACCTACAAACGCGTACACAAATAGTTTTAAAACCTCCTTCTAGAAATATTAGACTTTCCTAGTTAATTAACAAAGTGCTTTCACGATATTCTTTAATAAAAAACAAACCAATCTTATTCTTTAATGTCAGACGAATTTCAATCTTACCCAAAGTTTTCACGGCTCTACTTTCGATCAGAAAGATTGTATTAAGATCAAAACAGCCCATAATTGAAATCCTAAAGAAGCAACAATTAGCGTACCGTCAAGTGATGATCCTCACATCCCAACATTAATAAATTAGCTGGTCATGCTTATGATAAACATGAAAACATAAGTTTGAAGCTTAGAAGTAGACATTGCAGAAAAGTAGTTTAAAGCAATATGGTGCAATAAATAAGACTTGTAAATAAAAGTAGTGGGAGGAAATATAAATAAAGAGCGAGTAAATAAATAAAGCAGTAATAAAATGAGAAATATGATAAAAACCTGCTCCAAACGGAGGCTTGAATATGATACAAAGTAAATTGCTGAAGACATGTAAAGGAATATAAATGGCGGCAAGATTAAAGTGCGGAAAAATAAAGTGTTCCAAACTTCTTACAAACTCAATACTCTATGGTGTTATAACCCCTTGATGTGATGGGTTATAACTTTGATAGGTGATTTTCGTGCCCAAGATTGTGCTAAGCTTGGATGCCTTGAAAAAATGAAGTTTGAATCCTATTTATAATGTTCTTCAAACCTAAAATGTCATGTGAAGCTTTCTCATTTTGTGGGAGGAAAAATAGGGGAACATAGGAATAATGGAAGACCAAGTGATTCCATTTTCTAACCACCTGGCTTTCACAAAGGATGGCGAACACCGTGTCAAGGTGGTGAATGCCATCTTCCCAACATGTGGAAAAATGGTTCAATCCAACCGTTGGTGAGTGGGATACGCCATTTATTATATGCCCTTCCCCATGGCAAACACCATGTAGGTCGCCTTATGTGCAATTTCCATTTTTTTCATTATTTCGCATCTGAACTGTTTCCTTTCTTCACATGTGGTCCCAATATGGTTAAATACCTGAAATATAGACAAAGTATCCATATAACATTTGAAATAAAGATAAAACGATAGCAGAACATGTACAAAACGAGTTAAAATAACGATGTAATTTGGTGTTTGTTGGTGTAAGCCCTAAAGGCCACTACTTTTGGTACTTGTATCGAATTATTTATTGATAATAAAAGGCTTTTTCTTTATTATGTTTGTTTAATAAAGTCCCTAGAATAGCTAGTCCGTTTAATGTATCAAGTATGACTTAATCATGAGATCACATTAAACATAAGGATATTATTCTTAAAGTATCCGTAGTCAAGCTTTATTGTGAAGTGGGATAACATTAAAGCATGGAGACTATTATGTTTATAGACTGATGATCACATATCATGGATCATGGATAAAGAGTTATCAAGTCTTAAACATAGGTATGAAAATACTATATGTTTAAATACTATATAGATGTTTAAATACTATATATATGTTTAAATACTATATACTAAAGAGTTATCAAGTCTTAAATATTTATACTGGATTGACCCGCTATGAGAATACTATATAGAATGTTATGCAAAGTGTCATAAGTTATTCTCATGGTGATAATGGTGTATACCACCCTTCGACCTGAAACCACTATGGACCCTAGATGTAGAGTCGAGTGCCTTATTGCTGATCAAACGTTGTCCGTAATTGGATGACCATAAAGATAGTTGATGGGTACTCCACAAAGCATGCTAAGGGACATGAGTGACCTAGATGGAATTTGCCCATCCTGCGTAACAGGATAAATGTCTATGGGCCCAATATTGAACTGGACAAGGATGACACGGTCTATGCCTTGTGTTCAATATAGAGATAAGGGGAAAAGGGTAATTATACACATAATTATTATCACAGAAGGATTTGTCAGATCACATGACATTTTCGTGTCTTGGGTAGCAGTGATGTGTTGCTAGATACTGCTCACTGTTTATTATGTTAAATATGTGATTTAATATAATTGTCAATGCCGCGAAAACCTATAGGGTCACACACAAAGGACGGATTGATGAGAGATAGAGTAATTAAGGAATATCGTAATGTACGGTGCCCTTAAGTGAATTATAGAACATCATAAGGTACGGTGTACTTAAGTAGAATACGAAATATGGTAAGGTGCCACGCGCTTAAGTGATTTTGGCATATTATAAGATATGGGCCATATACACTTGAGTGGGCTTTTTAGCTTGCAGCCCACACAAGTGGTTCAATAAATAGAACCCTTGTGTAGAAGAATTGACACACTTGGAATTTCGTTTCTCTCTCTCTCACACACACACTCAAAGCCTTCATTCGTAGCAGCTAGCACTGAGATTGAAGGAATCCGTTCGTGTGGACTGAGTAGAGGCGTTGTCATCGTTCAACGTTCGTGATCGCCACAAGAGGTAACGATTCTATCACTGATCATGCCCATTCGTAAGGATCATTAAAGGAGAAATTTTAAATTCCGCTGCGTTTTGGATCTCCATTCTCCTTCAGTGGTATCAGAGCCACTTACGAAACCATGCATCTGATAGCTGTTTATTTTTTGTATATTCTGTATTAATACGATTAAAAGACAGAATGAATCAAAGAATAAACGAGTAATTAAATTGAGATCGATCAAGTTATATATATGATATAAGTAATCCTGATGCAAAATACGGTATATATGATATATTGTTTCTGTTTCATTCATTCAAACACTTAATGGTTGTTTTCCTTTGAGCGATCAATGGTCGTTTGCTTCTTGATCCGACATTAGTATGGTGAAGCAATGACGTGTTGATCAATCATGCTGAATCAACAATCGATATGTGTTTGACGGTCTGAAATTGGTGCATTAGGGTTAATGACGGCACAAGGGTTGTGTTGTCAAAAAGTTATGCGATTAGGGTTGTGACTGCGCAAGAGTTGTGCTTTAAAGTATCAAGTGTTGATGCGAAAAACGACGTCGATTTTAAATGAATTGTTCATTAAAATTTTTGGCCAAGGGCGCTGCCTTTTCAACCCCACAAGGGGCGTTGACCGGGCAGCGGAACACCCGTTCCCGCTGACCAGGCAACGGACCCCCGGCTAACTCTGCGTAGTATGATCGGTCGCCAAAATTTAATTTGGTTTTAATTAATTAAAAGAATTAAAATTAATAATAATAATAATAATAATGTGTTTATTATTATTGTCTTGTGGTGATCAGTTATGGCCTTAGTTTTCCTTTATTTTGTTTTGGATTTTAAAATACGACCTGCGTGTCGTGCCTCTCTTTTAATCTCTTAATGTAACTTCTTTTCTCATCTCACTCCCTCTTATGTAAAACGAGTTTCTTTTATGTAATGTAATGTTATGAAGAAAGAGAAGAATCCAATATCAAAGGAGGACAACCTTGAAGATCTTACTTGGAGAAGCTTATATCGTTATTAGGTTAGCTTAGGTTCTCTCATTGGCTTGGGAGAACAATTGCGCTAAGGGCCATAACTGTTTCATTATGTATGTATGTTGATGCATGTGAATGTATGTTGATGCATGTGAGAGACGATTTATATGATAAATAAGCTGGTGAGATCAGAATAATTGCTAATTCCCTCAAATTAAATATTAAGTTTATGCTTTCCAAGTTTTAGCACTCATCAAGACTAGTATCGGATAATGTAGGTTTCGCCTACGCGAGGTGCATGTTCTATATTAGTAAGGTGCGATGGGATAATTGTAATATCCAATTGTTAAAACAATGGGTCAAACTTAACTAAACAAATTATAATAAGATTAAATATGTTTAGAAGCAAGAGTTGGAAATGATCCATCTGATGGATTGGAATAAGGAGTTATTCACCCAACTAAAATATTTGAGAGTTGTATTAGATACAATTGGAAGGAGTTCCTACCTAAATAAGCTAGTTTTGTGTAATCCGCCTACGTGGACTTAAAACAAAGTGAAATATGGATCTCGACCCACTAGAAAATCTTCCAACGGGATTTTCCGAATCAAATGGTGAGGGTCATTTATTTTGAGTAAAATAGTGGGAGCATATTTAATTAAAGGCCTAATTAAATATGTTAATGATACTTATATTTTCATTATTTTCATGTAGATTACGATGACAACAAACACCTCTAACAACATTTTGCGATCAATCCTTGACAAGGAAAAATTGTCTGGGACAAATTTTCTGGATTGGCACCGAAATCTGAGGATTATCCTCAAACATGATAAAAAGATGTACATCTTGGAGAAACCTGTTCCTGAAGAGGAACCTCCTAGTTTTGCACCTAAGGCAGAAAGAGATGCTTATAAGAAGCATGTCGATGATTCCAATGAAACTGCTTGTCTCATGCTAGCTACCATGAACTCAGAGTTGCAAAAGCAACATGAGAACATGGCAGCGTTCGATATGATCGAACACCTGAAGATGCTCTATCAAGAGCAAGCAAGGCATGAAAGGTTTGAAGTTTCAAAAGCTCTTTTTCAAGGCAAGTTAGCTGAGGGAGCCCCTGTAGGTCCCCATGTGCTCAAGATGATTGGGGATGTGGAAAACCTTGAGAGGTTGGGTTTTCCCCTCGGAAAGGATCTTGCGACTGATTTGATCATGCAATCGTTGCCAGATAGATTCAGTCAATTTATCCTAAATTTCAATATGAATGATATGGACAAATCTCTTACTGAACTCCTAGCCATGTTAAGAACTGCTGAGCAGAATCTGAAGTCAAAAGGGAAGTCCATTCTGATGATCGGAAATGGAAAGAGACAGAACAAAAGGCCCACAAGGCAGGGTGATAAAGGGAAAGGCAAGGAAGTTGCCAAACCCAAACCCACTGTTGCTGCTGTGAAGCCTAGTGGAGGCATAGCAAAAGAAGGAACCTGCTTCCATTGCGGTAAGACCAGACACTGGAAGAGAAACTTCCCAAAGTACCTGGAAGATAAGAAGAATGGAGTAGAGACTTCAACTTCAGGTATTTTTGTTATTGAAATTAATTTATCTACTTCTGCATCATGGGTATTAGATACTGGATGCGGTTCTCACATTTGTACCAATGTGCAGGGACTAAAAAGGAGTAGAGATTTGGCAAAAGGTGAAGTCGACCTACGAGTTGGCAATGGAGCAAAGGTTGCTGCTTTAGCCGTAGGAACTTATGTATTGAATTTACCTAGTTGTTTAATAATTCAGTTAGAGAACTGTTATTATGTACCTGCAATTAGCAGGAATATTATTTTCGTTTCTTGTTTGGACAAGTTTGGTTTTTCATTTATAATAAAGAACAATTGTTGCTCAATTTATTTGAATGATATATTTTATTCTACTACACAAATGAATAATGGACTATATGTCCTTGATCTTGAAATGCCTATTTATAACATTAATACTAAAAGGATGAAACCTAATGAGTTAAATCCAACTTACCTTTGGCATTGTCGATTAGGCCACATAAATGAGAAACGCATTTCCAAACTCCATAAAGATGGACTCTTGGACTCTTTTGATTATGAATCATATGAGACATGCAGATCTTGTTTAATTGGAAAGATGACAAAGTCTCCATTCACAGGAAAATGTGAAAGAGCTAATGATCTTTTGGCCCTCATACATACTGATGTATGTGGACCACTGAACATACCAGCCAGAGGAGGTTTTCAGTACTTCATCACATTTACTGATGATTTCAGTAGATATGGTTATGTGTATTTAATGAAACACAAATCAGAGTCCTTTGAAAAGTTCAAGCAATTCAAGAATGAAGTACAAAACCAACTAGGTAAGAATATTAAAACTCTTCGATCAAATCGAGGTGGTGAGTATTTAAGCCTAGAGTTTGATGACCATCTGAAAGAGTGTGGGATCCTATCCCAACTTACTCCTCCTGGAACACCCCAATGGAATGGTGTATCTGAGAGAAGAAATTGAACCCTGTTAGACATGGTCTGATCCATGATGAGTCACGCCGATCTTCCAAACTCCTTTTGGGGACATGCACTATTGACAACAGCTTACACACTTAACCGTGTTCCATCCGAAAAGGTTGAGAAGACACCATATGAGATATGGAGTGGTAAGAAACCACATATGTCTTACATGAAGATTTGGGGTGCGAAGTTTTTGTCAGATCACATGACATTTTCGTGTCTTGGGTAGCAGTGATGTGTTGCTAGATACCGCTCACTATTTATTATGTTAAATGCCTGATTTAATATAATTGCCAACGTCACGAAAACCTATAGGGTCACACACAAAGGACGAATTGATGAGAGATAGAGTAACTAAGGAACACCGTAAGGTACGATGCACTTAAGTGAATTATAGAACATCGTAAGGTACAGTGTACTTAAGTAGAATACGAAATATGGTACGGTACCACACGCTTAAGTGATTTTGGGCATATTATAAGATATGGGCCAAAATACACTTAAGTGGGCTTTTTAGCTTGAAGCCCACACAAGTGGTTCTATAAATAGAACCCTTGTGCAAAAGCATTCATTGCGCTTGCATTATTTTCGTTTTCTCTTTCTCTCTCTCCCACTCAAAGCCTTCATTCGTACCAGCCAGCACTGAGATTGAAGGAATCTGTTCGTGTGGACTGAGTAGAGACGTTGTCATCGTTCAATGTTCGTGATCGCTCCGTAGATCTGCATCTAAGGTTTTGATCGTCACAAGAGATCTGCACCAAAGGTTTCAATCGTCACAAGAGGTAAATATTCTATCACTGATCATGACCATTCGTAAGGATCTATAAAGGAGAAAATTTTAATTTCCGCTGCGTTTTGGATCGCAAATCTCCTTCAGTGGTATCAGAGCCACTTACGAAACCATGACTCGGATAACTGTTTATTTTCTGTATTAATATGATTAAAAGACATAATGAATCAATTAATTAAACGAGTAATTAAATTTGGCATCATGAGTGTACGAGTTGGATAATTGATGTTGACTATGCTTTGGAACCGACATTAGTATGGTGAAGTAGTGATACATCGATAGTCCATAGGTTAAGCAATTGAGACTGATCAACTTATATATGATATAAGTAATCCTAATGCAAAGTACGATATATATGATATACTGTTTCTGTTTCGTTCATTCAAACACTAAATGGTTGTTTTCCTTTGAGCAATCAATGATCATTTGCTTCGGAATCCGACATTAGTATGGTGAAGCAATGACCTGTTGATCAATCATACTGAATCAACAATCGAGGTGTGTTTGACGGTCTGAAATTGGCGTATCAGGGTTAGTGACGGTGCAAGGGTTGTGCCGGCAAGGAGTTGTGAATTGAGGGCTTGTTGGAACACGTCTGCTGACTGTTTCAAAGCGCTGGTTTTTTGGCCGCGTGACGATCGTCATGGACCTGTGACGATCGTAACAAGCTAGACGTGGCGGTCGTCACGTGCTTTGTGACGTTCATCACATTCACAGATCCAGAATTCTAGGCGTTTCTGTTATTTTGGCTGCGTGACGTTCGTCATGGGCCTGTGACGGTCGTAACAAGCTTGTGACGGTCGTCACATTCACAGCAGAACCTCCGGCTAACTCTGCATAGTGTGATCGGTCGCCGAAATTTAATTTGGTTTTAATTAATTAAAGGAATTAAAATTAATAATAATAATAATGTGTTTATTATTATTGCCTTGTGGTGATCAGTTATGGCCTTAGTTATCCTTTATTTTGTTTTGGGTTTTTAAATACGACCTGCGTGTCGTGCCTCTCCTTTTAATCTCTTAATGTAACTTCTTTTCTCATCTTAATCCCTCGTATGTAAAACGAGTTTCTTCTGTAATGTAATGATATGAAGAAAGAGAAGAATTCGATATCAAAGGAGGACAATGTTATGAAGAAAGAGAAGAATTCAATATCAATATAGGACAACCTTGAAGATCTTGCTTGGAGAAGCTTATATCGTAATTAGGTTAGCTTAGATTCTCTCATTGGCTTGGGAGAACAATTGCGCTAGGGGCTATAACTGTTTCATTATGTATGTTGATGCATGTGTAAGAATGTTGATGCATGTGAGAGACGATTTATATGATAAATAAGTCGGTGAGATCATAACAATTACAATTCCCTCAAATTAAATATTAAGTTTATGCTTTCCAAGTTTTAGCACTCATCAAGACTAGTATCGGATAATGTAGGTTTCGCCTACGCGAGGTGCATGTTCTATATTAGTAAGGTGCGATGGGATAATTGTAATATCCAATTGCTAAAACAATGGGTCAAACTTAACTAAACAAATTATAATAAGATTATATATGTTTAGAAGCAAGAGTTGGGAATGATCCATATGATGGATTGGAATAAGGAGTTATTCACCTAATTGAAATTTTCGAGAGTTGTATTAGATACAATTGGAAGGAGTTCCTACCTAAATAACCTAGTTTTGTGTAATCCGCCTACGCGGACTTAGAACAAAGTGAAATGTGGATCTCGACCCACTAGAAAATCTTCCAACGGGATTTTTCGAATCAAGTGATGAGGGTCATTTGTTTTGAGTAAAATAGTGGGAGCATACTTAATTAAAGGCCTAATTAAATATGTTATTGATATTTATATTTTCATTAATTCTTATGTAGATTACCACGACAACAAACACCTCTAACAACAATTTTGCGATCAATCCTTGACAAGGAAAAATTGTCTAGGACAAATTTTCTGGATTGACACCGAAACTTGAGGATTGTCCTCAAACATGATAAAAAGTTGTATGTCTTGGAGAAACCTGTTCCTGAAGAGGAACCTCCTAGTTCTGCACCTAAGGCAAAAATATATGCTTATAAGAATCATGTCGATGATGCCAATGAAACTGCTTGTCTCATGCTAGCTACCATGAACTCAGAATTGCAAAAGCAACATGAGAACATGACAACGTTCGATATGATCGAACACCTGAAGATGCTCTATCAAGAGCAAGCAAGGCATGAGAGGTTTGAAGTTGCAAAAGCCCCTTTTCAAAGCAAGTTAGCTGAGGGAGCCCCTATAAGTCCCCATGTGCTCAAGATGATTGGGTATGTGGAAAACCTTGAAAGGTTGGGTTTTCCCCTCGGAAAGGAACTTGCGACTGATTTGATCTTGCAATCGTTGCCAGATAGATTCCGTCAATTTGTCCTAAATTTCAATATGAATGATATGGACAAATCTCTTCCTGAACTGCTATCCATGTTAAGAACAGTTGAGCAGAATCTAAAGACAAAAGGGAAGTCCATTCTGATGATCGGAAATGGAAAGAGACAGAACAAAAGGCCCACCAAGTAGGGTGATAAAGGGAAAGGCAAGGAAGTTGCCAAACCCAGACCCACTATTGCTGCTTTGAAGCCTAGTGGAGGCATAGCAAAGGCAGGCACCTGCTTCCATTACGGTAAGACCGGACACTAGAAGAGAAACTGCCCAAAGTACCTGGAAGATACGAAGAATGGAGTAGAGACTTCAACTTCAGGTATTTTTGTTATTGAAATTAATTTATCTACTTCTGCATCATGGGTATTAGATACTGGATGCGGTTCTCATATTTGTACAAATGTGCAGGGGCTAAAAGGAAGTAGAGATTTGACAAAAGGTGAAGTTGACCTACGAGTTGGCAATGGAGCAAAGGTTATTCCTTTAGCCGTAGGAACTTATGTATTGACTTTACCTAGTGGTATAATAATTCAGTTAGAGAACTGTTATTATGTACCTGCAATTAGCAGGAATATTATTTCCATTTCTTGTTTGGACAAGTTTGGTTTTTCATTTATAATAAAGAATAATTGTTGCTCAATTTATTTGAATGATATATTCTATGCTACTGCACAAATGAGCAATGGACTACATGTCCTTGATCTCGAAATGCCTATTTATAACATTAATACTAAAAGGATGAAACCTAACGAGTTAAATCCAACTTGCCTTTGGCATTGTCGGTTAGGCCACATAAATGAGAAACACATTTCCAAACTCCATGAAGATGGACTCTTGGACCCTTTTGATTACGAATCATATGAGACATGCAGATCTTGTTTAATTGGAAAGATGACAAAGTCTCCATTCACAGGAAAATGTGAAAGAGCGAATGATCTTTTGGGCCTCATACATACTGATGTATGTGGACCACTAAACATACCATCCAGATGAGGTTTTTAGTACTTCATCACATTCGCTGATGGTTTCAGCAGATATGGTTATGTGTATTTAATGAAACATAAATCAGAGTCCTTTGGAAAGTTCAAGCAATTCAAGAATGAAGTACAAAACCAACTAGGTAAGAATATTAAAACTCTTCGATCAGATTGAGGTGGTGAGTATTTAAGCCTAGAGTTTGATGACCATCTTAAAGAGTGTGGGATCCTATCCTAACTTACTCCTCCTGGAACACCCCAATGGAATGGTGTATCTGAGAGAAGAAATCAAACCCTGTTAGACATGGTCCGATCCATGATGAGTCACGCCGATCTTCCAAACTCCTTTTGGGGATATGCACTATTGACAGCAACTTACACACTTAACCGTGTTCCATCCAAAAAGGTTGAGAAGACACCATATGAGATATGGAGTGGTAAAAACCACATATGTCTTACATGAATATTTGGGGTTGCGAAGTTTATGTGAAACGACAAGTTTCAACTAAGCTTGAGCCCAAATCTGACAAATGCTTATTTGTGGGGTATCCTAAAGAAACAAGAGGGTATTACTTCTACATTCCTTTCGAGGGGAAAGTGTTTGTCGCTCGAAAACACAATCCCCTTCAACTAAGGAAGAAAGGGATCACATGAATAAGATTCCATATGCATCTGCAATAGGATCTATCATGTATGCCATGTTATATACTCGACCAGATGTCTCGTATGCTTTAAGTGCAACGAGTAGGTACCAATCTGATCCTGGTGATGCCCATTGGGTAGTTGTCCAGAATATCCTTAAGTATTTGAGAAGGACTAAGGACTCATTCTTGATATATGGAGGTCAGGAAGAGTTGGTTGTAATTGGATACACCAATGCTAGCTTCCAGACAGATAAGGATGACTTTAGATCGCAATCTGGTTATGTGTTTTGCTTAAACGGTGTCGCTATGAGTTGGAAAAGTTCAAAGCAAGATAGAGTTGCTGATTCTACAACCAAGGCCGAGTATATTGCTGCCTCAAGTGTAACAAAGGGAGCTGTTTGGATCAAAAAGTTCATTAGTGAACTTGGCATAGTTTCTAGCATTGTGGATCCCATTGGTCTCTATTGAGATAACAATAGTGCTATCGCACAAGCTAAGGAGCCTAGATCTCACCAATGATCCAAACACATACATAGGCGTTATCACCTCATTCGAGAGATAATAGATAGAGGAGATGTGAAAATATGCAGAGTACCTACACTTGACAATATTGCTGACCCACTGACAAAGCCTCTTGCGCAGCAGAAGCATGATGGCCATACTAGATCTATGGGCATTAGGGGTATGCCTGATTGGCTCTAGTGCTAGTGGGAGATTGTTGGTGTAATCCCTAGAGGCCAATACTTTTGGTACTTGTATCAAATTATTTATTAATAATAAAAGGCTTTTTCTTGATTATGTTTGTTTAATAAAGTCCCTAGAGTAGCTAGTCCGTTTAATGTATCAAGTATGACTTAATCATGAGATCACATTAAACATAAGGACACTATTCTTAAAGTATCCGTAGTCAAGCTTTATTGTGAAGTGGGATAACATTAAAGCATGAAGACTATTATGTTTATAGACTGATGATCACATCTCATGGATCATGGATAAAGAGTTATCAAGTCTTAAACATAGGTATGAATATTAAGAGTAATATTTATACTGGATTGACCCGCTATGAGAATACTATATAGAATGTTATGCAAAGTATCATAAGTTATTCTCATGGTGATAATGGTGTATACCACCCTTCGACCTGAAACCACTATGGACCCTAGATGTAGAGTCGAGTGCCTTATTGCTGATCAAACGTTGTCCGTAACTGGATGACTATAAAGACAGTTGATGGGTACTCCACAAAGCATGCTAAGGGACATGAGTGACCTAGATGGAATTTGCCCATCCTGCGTAACAAGATAAATGTCTATGGGCCTAATATTGAACTGGACAAGGATGACACGGTCTATGCCTTGTGTTCAATATAGACATAAGGGCAAAAGGGTAATTATACACATAATTATTATCACAGAAGGATTTGTCAGATCACATGACATTTTCGTGTCTTGGGTAGCAGTGATGTGTTGCTAGATCCCGCTCATTGTTTATTATGTTAAATACGTGATTTAATATAATTGCAAATGCCGCGGAAACCTAAAGGGTCACACACAAAGGACGGATTGATGAGAGATAGAGTAATTAAGGAATACCGTAATGTACGGTGCCCTTAAGTGAATTGTAGAACATCTTAAGGTACGGTGTACTTAAGTAGAATACGAAATATGGTAAGGTACCACGCGCTTAAGTGATTTTGGCATATTATAAGATATGGGCCATATACACTTGAGTGGGGTTTTTAGCTTGCAGCCCACACAAGTGGTTCTATAAATAGAACCCTTGTATAGAAGCATTGACACACTTGCAATTTCGTTTCTCTCTCTCTCTCTCACTCAAAGCCTTCATTAGAAGCTAACACTGAGATTGAAGGAATCCGTTCGTGTGGACTGAGTAGAGGCGTTGTCATCATTCAACGTTCGTGATCGCCACAAGAGGTAACGATTCTATCACTGATCATGCCCATTCGTAAGGAGAAATTTTAAATTCCGTTGTGTTTTGGATCGCCATTCTCCTTCAGTGTTAGCATATTCTGTCATATTGTTGGTACATTCAAAACACAACATTGCGTTGAAGGGTAAATGGAAACCAGTTGGGGAGGTGATGACTGCCCCAATTCCATTATTGTGAGCGTTAAAAGCTCCATCGAATACAAGAGTCCATAGAGATCCTGGTTCGGGTCCTTCCTTGGGGCCGTGTATATTGCAGTCCCTGATCAACATAATGTCCTCGTCAGGGAACTCAAAACGCATAGACTGGTAGTCTTCCACAGGCAGATGTGTAAGATAGTCAGACAATACACTCCCCTTTATGGCCTTTTCAGTGGCATGTTGGATGTCGTGCTCAGTCATAGCCATTTGATAACGGGCTACTCTAACGGTTAGAGCAGGCTTTTTGAAGATGTATTTGACGGGGTCCATCTTGAAGATTAACAGCGTTGTATGGGTGAGCATATACTATCTTAGGTGTTTGGCAGCCTAAGCAAGTGCACATCAAGTTTTTTCAAGCATTGAATATTTATTCTTGCAATTAGTAAACTTCTTGCTTAAGTAGTATATGGCGTGTTCTTTCCTACCAGTCTCGTCTTGTTGGCCGAGGTGAAGGAGATTTGCGATCCAAAACGCAGCGGAAATTAAAATTTTCTCCTTTAGAGATCCTTACGAATGGTCATGATCAGTGATAGAATATTTACCTCTTGTGACGATTGAAACCTTTGGTACAGATCTCTTGTAATGATCAAAACCTTTGATGCAGATCTACGGAGCGATCACGAACGTTGAACGATGACAACGTCTCTACTCAGTCCACATGAACGGATTCCTTCAATCTCAGTGCTAGCTGGTACGAATGAAGACTTTGAGTGAGAGAGAGAGAGAGAAAGAGAAAAAGAAAATAATGCAACCGCAATGAATGCTTCTGCACAAGGGTTCTATTTATAGAACCACTTGTGTGTGCTTCAAGCTAAAAAGCCCACTTAAGTGTATTTTGGCCCATATCTTATAATATGCCCAAAATCACTTAAGCGTGTGGTACCTTACCATATTTCGTATTCTACTTAAGTACACCGTACCTTACGATGTTCTATAATTCACTTAAGTGCACCGTACCTTACGGTGTTCCTTAGTTACTCTATCTCTCATCAATCCGTCCTTTGTGTGTGACCCTGTAGGTTTTCGCGACGTTGGCAATTATATTAAATCACGCATTTAACATAATAAATAGTGAGCGGTATCTAGCAACACATCACTCCTACCCAAGACACGAAAATGTCATGTGATCTGACAAAACTTTCTGTGATAATACTTATGTACATAATTACCCTTTTGCCCTTATGTCTATATTGAACACAAGGCATAGACCGTGTCATCCTTGTCCAGTTCAATATTGGGCCCATAGACATTTATCATGTTACACAGGATGGGAAAATTCCATCTAGGTCACTCATGTCCCTCAGCATGCTTCGTGGAGTACCCATCAACTGTCTTTATGGTTATCCAGTTACGGACAACGTTTGATCAGCAATAAAGCACTCGACTCTACATCTAGGGTCCATAGTGGTTTCAGGTCGAAGAGTGGTATACACCATTATCATCATGAGAATAACTTATGACACTTTGCATAACATTCTATATAGTATTCTCATAGCGGGTCAATCCAGTATAAATATTACTCTTAATATTCATACCTATGTTTAAGACTTGATAACTCCTTCTCCATGATCCATGAGATGTGATCATCAGTCTATATACATAATAGTCTTAATGCTTTAATGTTATCCCACTTCATAATAAAGCTCAACTACGGATACTTTAAGAATAGTGTCCTTATGTTTAATGTGATCTCATGATCAAGTCACACTTGATACATTAAACGAACTAGCTATTCTAGGGACTTTATTAAACAAACGTAATAAAGAAAAAGCCTTTTATTATTAATAAATAATTCGATACAAGTACCAAAAGTATTGGCCTCTAGGGCTTACACCAACAATCTCCCACTAGCAATAGAGCCAATCAGTCATACCCTTAATACCCATAGATCTAGTATGGCCATCATGCTTCTGCTGCGCAAGAGGGTTTGTCAGTGGGTCAGCAATATTGTCAAGTGTAGGTACTCTGCATATTTTCACATCTCCTCTATCTATTATCTCTCGAATGAGATGATAACGCCTAAGTATGTGTTTGGATCATTGGTGAGATCTAGGCTCATTAGCTTGTGCGATAGCACCATTGTTATCACAATAGAGACCAATGGGATCCACAATGCTAGGAACTATGCCAAGTTCACTAATGAACTTTTTGATCCAAACAGCTTCCTTTGCTGCACTTGAGGCAGCAATATGCTCGGCCTCGGTTGTAGAATCAGCAACTGTATCTTGCTTTGAACTTTTCCAGCTCACAGCGCCACCGTTTAAGCAAAACACATAACCAGATTGTGATCTAAAGTCATCCTTATCTGTCTGGAAACTAGCATCGGTGTATCCAATTACAACCAGCTCTTCCTGACCTCCATATATCAAGAATGAGTCTTTAGTCCTTCTCAAATACTTAAGGATATTCTTGACAGCTACCCAATGAGCATCACCAGGATCAGACTGGTACCTACTCGTTGTACTTAAAGCATACGAGACATCTGGTCGAGTACATAACATGGCATACATGATAGATCCTATTGCAGATGCATATAGAATCTTATTCATGCGATCCCTTTCTTCCTTAGTTGAAGGGGATTGTGTTTTTGATAGACATAGGCCATGTTGCATAGGTATGAATCCTTTCTTGGAATCATGCATATTAAAGCGTCTCAGCACTTTGTCTATGTATGTACTCTGACTTAGGCCAAGCAGTTTTTGTGCTCTATCTCTATAGATTCTAATTCCTAATATATAGGCTGCTTCACCTAGGTCCTTCATAGAAAAGCATTTCCCCAACCAAGACTTTACTTGTTGCAGGGTAGGGACATCGTTTCCAATGAGTAATATGTCATCTACATATAATACCAGGAAAACGATCATGCTCCCTCTAACCTTCTTGTAGACACAAGGCCCATCTTCGTTCTTGATGAATCCATATTGTTTTACTGTTTCATCAAAACGAAGATTCCAACTTCTGGAAGCTTGCTTCAATCCATAGATTGATCTTTGTAACTTACATATCTTCTGGGCTTCTTCTGGTATGTCAAATCCTTCAGGTTGTGTCATGTACACATCCTCAAGAAGATTCCCATTAAGGAAAGCAGTTTTGACATCCATCTGCCATATTTCATAATCATGATATGCAGCGATAGCAAGTAAAATCCGAACAGATTTAAGCATTGCAACTGGTGAAAAGGTTTCATCATAGTCAACCCCATGAATTTGTTTATATCCTTTTGCAACCAGTCTTGCCTTATAGGTATGTACCTTACCATCCATGTCAGTCTTCTTTTTGAAGACCCACTTGCATCCTATAGGGTTAACTTCTACAGGAGGCTCTACCAAGGTCCAAACTTGGTTTGTGTACATGGAATCCATTTCAGATTTCATGGCTTCTAGCCACTTCTCAGACTCGGGACCAGTTATGGCCTCTTGGTAGGTCACGGGCTCATCTTGATCCATGAGTAATACATCACCTTGATCAGTTATGAGATATCCATATCTCTCAGGTATGTGACGTATCCTGCTTAACCTACGTTGGTCTTGTTCTACTTGAGCAGGTTGCTCTTCCACAACTCCTTGTGTTTCCTGCTCTAATTCCTCCATAGGTGTATCGATGCTTTGTGATTCTTGAATTTCTTCAAGCTCTACTTTCCTCCCACTTATTCCTTTGGAAATAAAATCATTTTCTAGGAAAACTCCAGTTCGAGCGACAAACACTTTCCCCATGAAAGGAATGTAGAAGTAATACCCTCTTGTTTCTTTAGGATACCCCACAAATAAGCATTTGTCAGATTTGGGCTCAAGCTTAGTTGAAACTTGTCGTTTCACATAAACTTCGCAACCCCAAATCTTCATGTAAGACATATGTGGTTTCTTACCACTCCATATCTCATATGGTGTCTTCTCAACCTTTTTGGATGGAACACGATTAAGTGTGTAAGCTGCTGTCAATAGTGCATATCCCCAAAAGGAGTTTGAAAGATCGGCGTGACTCATCATGGATCGGACCATGTCTAACAGGGTTCGATTTCTTCTCTCAGATACACCATTCCATTGGGGTGTTCCAGGAGGAGTAAGTTAGGACACTACTAGAAAAACAGTTATTAGCGTCGGCCACTTTCAGACGCTAACGGTGAAAAAACAGACACTAATATGTGGTTAGCGTCGGTTTAGCGTCGGTGTCGGGCCTTGAATAAAAGTTGCGAAGCTACTGTGTAACGTCGGCTAAAGATACACTGAGGCTACGTAGCCTCGGTGAAACGGAGGCTAACACGGACACTAATGGGACCGACGCTATATTGTTTCAAAACCATGAAAAGTCAATATTATGTTTAGCGTTGGCCTGTCCGACTCTAAAGTCAACAAAAAAAGTCAACATTTTTTGTATGCATCGATCGACTGGCATTGAGGTCAATTTATAAAACTCAAGAAAAGAACAGATAGCGTCCGTGTAACCGACCCTAAAGTCAACATAGAAAAGTCTATAATAATATTTAGCCTTGCATACACCGACTCTAAAGTCAACAAAAAAGGACAATAAAGATGTTTAGAGTCGGGTTGCAACATGACAACCTCACTCGAACAAATTTTTTCAATCCACAATATCATATTTATGGTAAAACATTTGGAAACAATTTTAAACATTCGTGAAAGAAACTACAAAAGTTCTACCCACATTAACTTTCAAAAAACATACACAAAAAGTAATCACATCCGAGATTAATTCGTTCTACTAAAAGTACAAGATCAATCTTCATCTAATGATTGATCATCCAAATCGTCATCATAATGATGAGAATGTGATACAAAAGTTGAAGTGTCAAATTTCTTCATCATAAATTCCTTCCAAGCATTCATCTCCCTCTCCATCCTTTGTGCAGTCTCGGTAGCAGCTTTTGCAGCCTCGGTAGCAGCTCGCATTGCTTCGTTAGCCTCTTGTAATTGGGTCGTTGCAGCCTCGGCAATTTGTTCAGCTCTAATTCTAGCTGCTCTTTCAGCTTCTAATGACATCCCAAACATAGAGTGTTGAGGAGTTTGAGATTGTTGGGTAAAACTTTTTTATCCACGTTTTAGATTAATAGCTAAATCTGCAGCGCCATAAACCCGACCACGGTTACGGCCCCCAGCAGCCTCTGTCCATAGCTGATTTACACGCTCTCCATCTAACACTTGAACAACCTCTCCATTCCCTTCTTCAGTTGGCTGAAGTTCTGCATCAAACTTCTCTTTAAAAGTCTTCTGCATAATAGAAAAAGTAAGGAATACTTAACAGCAAGATAACACAAGCAATTGTATCATTCTTATACAGCTATGCCAATGAAACTCAAAATGGTTATGCCAATGACTCACTCACTCATAGGGTGGTTTGATTTATTCACATGTAAACAAAGGTACAAATTTGATATCTATCTAAGAAAAGAATGAATAATAATAATAGTATTTGTGCGCTGTCTCATGCATTGTCACTATAGCAATCGACACATCCACGTTGTGCTCAGAAATCTAATGGGACTGATAATTATTTTGCCTAAATTGTCACTATAGCAAACAAAGATACACATCACTAGTGTTCATACTCATTCGAGTTACTGAATGTTGCACGTGAAGTTGCTTTTGAATGTGAAGGTGTGCCTAAATTGATTAAAGACGTGGGATGTTCCTTACAAAATAAACCAATTGAAGAATGGAAAGTGTCGTTAGATAATCTTAAACATTCCATGGCCAAATGGCAGATTTTTCTCAGTTTTAGAGGGGGAGATACGCGATACTCTTTTACAGGCTCACTTTATCATAAAAGTACAGTAATTATATACATTAGTTAATATATATCTATCCATATAAAAAATAATATAAAGACATGTAGTCAAGTTATAAAGTAGTAATGTACTAGAATTGATTTTATTGATTGATACTCCAATATTATTTAGTATGAGATGGAGTCAAGTTACACAAATCCATAATTTTAGTCCCTATTTTGAAAAGCAGCAACAACAAACAGTTTATGGGACTTTAAACTGTTTTTCTGTAATAATAGTTAATAAGTAGCACCTGCCTTCCAACCTGCATGTATTGTGAACCGTGATCCCACCCAATTGGACCCAACATTGCTACTCACTTGAAACCTCAATCGGATTTCATTTTCAAACTGATAGCAGGAAGTAGGAATTTCAAACTGATAGCAGGAATTTCAAACTGATATCAAACAGCACAGCAGGAATTTCATTTTCAACAGAACTTTCCTTTTCAAACTGATAGCAGTCCTGACTGTAGAATTACAGCTTTCTATGGTCACTCTAAGCATGTTGATAAACATAGAACTTGTGCTATTATATCTAACTTACATTAGACTATAAAAATGGATAACTAGATCCTTTTTGGAGAGTTTAATTTGAATAAGTCTGCTTCTGAAAAACAAGGGGTAAACATATATATTTTAAAACTACTAATATGTTTAACGATACTATAATTAATATCAACCTCCAAATAAGGTGGAGTCAGAGAGCTAAAAGCTCTTGGTTGATGGAAGGAGATAGAAACTCCAAATACTTCTATCAAAAATCCAGTCAAAGAAAGAGAAGAAACTTTACGAGAACAGCGCCATAAGGAATACATAACAGCTACATAATATGTTTCAAGCATGGATGCAAATATTGATGCAGTAAAATTTACGAGAACTTACATAAGTAGATGTAGCACGACTGTCAACCCATTCACCATTTTTCCTCTTGTGTGTTTTTAAAAATAACTCATCGGGACGCAGATCCCTTTGAAGTTCACGTGACTACAAAAATCAAATAATCCAATAATCAATACAGAATACGAGTAAAACTGTCAAGATATAAAGAATCTTCATAATAATAATAATTTGTTAGGATTTTATTACTTACAAGTTGAAGTGCAACATCAATATGAGCCTTACGGCCTGTGGTGTGGACTGCTCTGCCTCTTGCGGAAGCTCGATTGGTCTTGTTTTGAGAAGACACAGCCAAAAACTCGGTCTTTTGCCAATAAGTTTGAAGTTCAACCCAAGCATCATCACCAATCCATGAAGGTCGAGTCCCTTTTCTCCTCGCCTTCCCCAACATGTCGTTTAATCGTTTTCTTCCTTTTTTTTCAAATGCGCTATAGACAAATGCATGATCGAAAGGATCCCACGAAACCTTCTCCTAAAAATAATTAAAATCACATAATTAATATTAATAACCAATTAGTTACTTTTTTAAATATAATTTGATCAACTTAAGTGACAAAAGTCAATAAATACTTACTCCAAACAACTTAAACCAATCAGCTTTCGTATCAGGATCGAGTGCAGACCAATGATGTATAGGTTTATAAAATTGTTTGCGTATCGCATAATTAATGGCACCAGCAACTTCTTTGGCAGGAACTAGCCTACAAAATACAATAATAAAACTACTAAATTATTAAGAATCATATGGATAGTAATATTCTCAACTTTCTTAACAGGTTATATATATTTTAGACAAAATACAATAATAAAACTACTAAATTATTAAATTATGAGAATATATATGACTTACCCAGTACCAGATGGTTTTATAATAACTTTCCCATTCTCATCTATTGTTGGCACAAGAGGGGTAATAGTTTCTTGACCCACCGCCTCATCCTCATCAGCATCCACATCTTCCTCCTCTGCCAAATTTGAAGGGCTAGCCATTGTTTGAAGGTTTATACTTTGAGGGCCAGCCATTGTTTGATGGCTTAAAGTTGGAGTAGGCATAAAACTGAATTTCTCAGAGGTAGTGGCATGAACAGGTACTACAGTTGGAGCTGGTGTTGGCATCGACGATGCAGCCTGCACAGACGATGCTGCCTGAGCTGGTGTTGGCATCGACGATGCAGCCTGCACGGACGATGCTGCCTGAGCTGGTGTTGGCATCAACGATGCAGCCTGCACACATGATTTTTTAGAAGCTGATGTTGGCATTGATGATGCAACCTGCACGGACGATGCTGCCTGAGTTGGTGTTGGCATCGACGATGCAGCCTGCACAAATGATTTTTTCGAAGCTGATGTCGGCATCGACGATGCAACCCGCACGGACGGTGCTGCCTGAGCTGGTGTTGGTGCCGATGATGCATCCTGCATAGACAATGTTGTTTGAGCAGGTTTCCTAACGATATGCTTCTTGTTAATTATGCAATTTCGTTCTTCTTGAAGTTTTCCTGGTGCTAATACCTTAGCTTTTCCACCTCTTTTAGTCATCTGTTGTCATAAAAATAAAAGGATTAGTCAGTCTCACACTCTTAACATTATCATAACATTATCAAATGCAGTTTCTGATAAAATTAAAAGTAAAAGAAAAGAAACAATGTTGTTTCTGATAACAAGCAGTAAACTCATGTAATCATATGGATCTATTAACAAGCTTTGTGGGATAAGAGTTAGTTTTTCTTTATTACTAGCAGCATACCGTCGGCAGTAAAAGACTAAAAGCAATATAAAAAACAGCAAAACTAGAAAGAGAAACTAGAAAGAAAAGAAAATTTAGTTCTGCTTCACCCTTTTGTTTCTATTTGAACCCTCATTCACGTCACATCACGCTTATCTTCATCACCCTTTAGTAGGATTTGACTGTGGTGAACGAAATAAAACAGGAACAAGCATTAAGCTACACAATTCAAATTCCTTGGAAAAAAAATTATGTGTATTAAACATAGTTTATTAGTCATAATTTTGGATGGACCAAAAAAATCCTAAAGATGTAGGATTGATATTGCCTCAAGAACTGATTCTATCTTAAAACTGTCTTTGGACTCCAAACCTGATTTTAACACTCAAATGTATTGCTCAATTCATTTTCATCGAAACATGAATCACTCCAAATTCAACTAAGGGTATGTTTGACTTCACATTTGGAACACCCAAAATTGATTTTAACATGTTCGGTTGCTCTCATGTAGAACTGATTTTTCTTTCTATAATTGATTCAACTTGAAGCAAATTGTAGCTTTTGAGTGTAAACGTGATTTTTACACAGCTCAACTCACTTTTGCAACAATTTATCTAAAACATACTTTAATCACTTTTAGCCAGAATTACTTTTACAGAATCAATTCAATCAAAATCAATTTTCTTCACGGCAGAACCAAATACACAGACGAACTTTAAACTAAAATTGATTAATTCAAATTAGTGGAAACATACAAACATACCCGTAACCAAAACACAGAGACAAAAGGTTGAATAAACTATTTCTTCAACTGTATTCCATAGCATTTGAGAACGTATGTACATAAAAATTCATGGATAGTAAATTGAATATGGAATCAAATCATGTATATACCGAGAAATAAAAATTAAAAAGGGAATAAGCATGTAGTCCGTTATGTGAGGAATTGAATTGGAACCTGGAGTAATCAGAGAGGGGGGATGAAGAATATGAATCAGAATCGGAAGACTAGCGATGATGCTTGCGACGTCGTTTGGTGTGGGAGTGAGACTTGGTTTTTTTTCGGTTCTTAACGGAGTCCTTGTCGCGGTCTCGGCGATTACGGTGGTGACGCCTGCGACGGTGAGAGGAAGAATCGGAAGAGAGAGAGGAAGAATCAGATTAGGGTTTTCGTTTTGTGAAATGAAATGGAGGGAAAATGAAAAATGACGAGGGAAAAGGAAAGAGGGAAATAAGTTGTCGCGTAATTTTTGGTACGAAATAGAAAATTCCATAGAGTCCGCCAAGCGGACTCTAATTAATAAATAAAATACTTAAACCTTAAATATATATATATATATATATATATATATATATATATATATATATATATATATATATATATATATATATATATATATATTATAGATAAATCAATGGAAAATGTATATGTTATAAGAATAGAGTCGGCTCAGCGGACTCTAAGTAAATAAATACTAATTAAAAAATAATGCTACTAGATAGAGTCGGTATCACCGACTCTAAATAAATTAATTAAACATTCTTCAAATATAAAATAACAAGTAGTGTCGGTTTTGCCGACACTGATAAAAAAATAACTTGTCTTAAAAGTGTACCTAGATAGAGTCCGTTAGTGTAGGCTTAGCCGACACTAATAGTGTCCGTGTCGGTGGCCGACTCTAAACTAGGAGGCTAAAATGACTTATTCTAGTAGTGGGATAGGATCCCACACTCTTTCAGATGGTCATCAAACTCTAGGCTTAAATACTCACCACCTCAATCTGATCGAAGAGTTTTAATATTCTTACCTAGTTGGTTTTGTACTTCATTCTTGAATTGCTTGAACTTTCCAAAGGACTCTGATTTGTGTTTCATTAAATACACATAACCATATCTGCTGAAACCATCAGTGAATGTGATGAAGTACTAAAAACCTCCTCTGGATGGTATGTTTAGTGGTCCACATACATCAGTATGTATGAGGCCCAAAAGATCATTCGCTCTTTCACATTTTCCTGTGAATGGAGACTTTGTCATCTTTCCAATTAAACAAGATCTGCATGTCTCATATGATTCATAATCAAAAGAGTCCGAGAGTCCATCTTCATGGAGTTTGGAAATGCGTTTCTCATTTATGTGGCCTAACCGACAATGCCAAAGGCAAGTTGGATTTAACTCGTTAGGTTTCATCCTTTTAGTATTAATGTTATAAATAGGCATTTCGAGATCAAGGACATATAGTCCATTGCTCATTTGTGCAGTAGCATAGAATATATCATTCAAATAAATTGAGCAACAATTATTCTTTATTATAAATGAAAAACCAAACTTGTCCAAACAAGAAATGGAAATAATATTCCTGCTAATTGCAGGTACATAATAACAGTTCTCTAACTGAATTATTAAACCACTAGGTAAAGTCAATACATAAGTTCCTACGGCTAAAGGAACAACCTTTGCTCCATTGCCAACTCGTAGGTCAACTTCACCTTTTGTCAAATCTCTACTTCCTTTTAGCCCCTGCACATTTGTACAAATATGAGAACCGCATCCAGTATCTAATACCCATGATGCAGAAGTAGATAAATTAATTTCAATAACAAAAATACCTGAAGTTGAAGTCTCTACTCCATTCTTCGTATCTTCCAGGTACTTTGGGCAGTTTCTCTTCTAGTGTCCGGTCTTACCGTAATGGAAGCAGGTGCCTGTCTTTGCTATGCCTCCACTAGGCTTCAAAGCAGCAACAGTGGGTCTGGGTTTGGCAACTTCCTTGCCTTTCCCTTTATCACCCTACTTGGTGGGCCTTTTGTTCTGTCTCTTTCCATTTCCGATCATCAGAATGGACTTCCCTTTTGTCTTCAGATTCTGCTCAACCGTTCTTAACATGGATAGCAGTTCAGGAAGAGATTTGTCCATATCATTCATATTGAAATTTAGGACAAATTGACGGAATCTATCTGGCAACGATTGCAAGATCAAATCAGTCGCAAGTTCCTTTCCGAGGGGAAAACCCAACCTTTCAAGGTTTTCCACATACCCAATCATCTTGAGCACATGGGGACCTACAGGGGCTCCCTCAGCTAACTTGCTTTGAAAAGGGGCTTTTGAAACTTCAAACCTCTCATGCCTTGCTTGCTCTTGATAGAGCATCTTCAAGTGTTCGATCATATCGAACGTTGTCATGTTCTCATGTTGCTTTTGCAATTCTGAGTTCATGGTAGCTAGCATGAGACAAGCAGTTTCATTGGCATCATCGACATGATTCTTATAAGCATATCTTTCTGCCTTAGGTGCAGAACTAGGAGGTTCCTCTTCAGGAACAGGTTTCTCCAAGACATACAACTTTTTATCATGTTTGAGGACAATCCTCAAGTTTCGGTGTCAATCCAGAAAATTTGTCCTAGACAATTTTTCCTTGTCAAGGATTGATCGCAAAATTGTTGTTAGAGGTGTTTGTTGTCGTGGTAATCTACATAAGAATTAATGAAAATATAAATATCAATAACATATTTAATTAGGCCTTTAATTAAGTATGCTCCCACTATTTTACTCAAAACAAATGACCCTCATCACTTGATTCGGAAAATCCCGTTGGAAGACTTTCTAGTGGGTCGAGATCCACATTTCACTTTGTTCTAAGTCCGCGTAGGCGGATTACACAAAACTAGGTTATTTAGGTAGGAACTCCTTCCAATTGTATCTAATACAACTCTCGAAAATTTCAATTAGGTGAATAACTCCTTATTCCAATCCATCATATGGATCATTCCCAACTCTTACTTCTAAACATATATAATCTTATTATAATTTGTTTAGTTAAGTTTGACCCATTGTTTTAGCAATTGGATATTACAATTATCCCATCGCACCTTACTAATATAGAACATGCACCTCGCGTAGGCGAAACCTACATTATCCGATACTAGTCTTGATGAGTGCTAAAACTTGGAAAGCATAAACTTAATATTTAATTTGAGGGAATTGTAATTGTTATGATCTCACCGGCTTATTTATCATATAAATCGTCTCTCACATGCATCAACATTCTTACACATGCATCAACATACATAATGAAACAGTTATAGCCCCTAGCGCAATTGTTCTCCCAAGCCAATGAGAGAATCTAAGCTAACCTAATTACGATATAAGCTTCTCCAAGTAAGATCTTCAAGGTTATCCTCTATTGATATTGAATTCTTCTCTTTCTTCATAACATTGTCCTCCTTTGATATCGAATTCTTCTCTTTCTTCATATCATTACATTACAGAAGAAACTCGTTTTACATACGAGGGATTAAGATGAGAAAAGAAGTTACATTAAAAGATTAAAAGGAGAGGCACGACACGCAGGTCGTATTTAAAAACCCAAAACAAAATAAAGGATAACTAAGGCCATAACTGATCACCACAAGGCAATAATAATAAACACATTATTATTATTATTAATTTTAATTCCTTTAATTAATTAAAACCAAATTAAATTTCGGCGACCGATCACACTATGCAGAGTTAGCCGGAGGTTCCGCTGTGAATGTGACGACCGTCACAAGCTTGTTACGACCGTCACAGGCCCATGACGAACGTCACGCGGCCAAAATAACAGAAACGCCTAGAATTCTGGATCTGTGAATGTGATGAATGTCACAAAGCACGTGACGACCGCCACGTCTAGCTTGTTACGATCGTCACAGGTCCATGACGATCGTCACGCGACCAAAAAACCAGCACTTTGAAACAGTCAGCAGACGTGTTCCAACAAGCCCTCAATTCACAACTCCTTGACGGCACAACCCTTGCACCGTCACTAACCCTAATACGCCAATTTCAGACCGTCAAACACACCTCGATTGTTGATTCAGTATGATTGATCAACAGGTCATTGGTTCACCATACTAATGTCGGATTCCGAAGCAAATGATCATTGATTGCTCAAAGGAAAACAACCATTTAGTGTTTGAATGAACGAAACAAAAACAGTATATCATATATATCGTACTTTGCATTAGGATTACTTATATCATATATAAGTTGATCGGTCTCAATTGCGTAACCTATGGACTATCGATGTATCACTACTTCACCATACTAATGTCGGTTCCAAAGCATAGTCAACATCAATTATCCAACTCGTACACTCATGATGCCAAATTTAATTACTCGTTTAATTAATTGATTCATTATGTCTTTTAATCATATTAATACAGAAAATAAACAGTTATCCGAGTCATGGTTTCGTAAGTGGCTCTGATACCACTGAAGGAGATTTGCGATCCAAAACGCAGCGGAAATTAAAATTTTCTCCTTTATAGATCCTTATGAATGGTAATGATCAGTGATAGAATATTTACCTCTTGTGACGATTGAAACCTTTGGTGCAGATCTCTTGTGACGATCAAAACCTTTGATGCAGATCTACGGAGCGATCACGAACATTGAATGATGACAACGTCTCTACTCAATCCACACGAACGGATTCCTTCAATCTCAGTGCTAGCTGGTACGAATGAAGGCTTTGAGTGGGAGAGAGAGAAAGAGAAAACGAAAATAATGCAAGCGCAATGAATGCTTTTGCACAAGGGTTCTATTTATAGAACCACTTGTGTGGGCTTCAAGCTAAAAAGCCCACTTAAGTGTATTTTGGCCCATATCTTATAATATGCCCAAAATCACTTAAGCGTGTGGTACCTTACCTTATTTCGTATTCTACTTAAGTACACTGTACCTTACGATGTTCTATAATTCACTTAAGTGCATCGTACCTTACGGTGTTCCTTAGTTACTCTATCTCTCATCAATCCGTCCTTTGTGTGTGACCCTATAGGTTTTCGTGACGTTGGCAATTATATTAAATCAGGCATTTAACATAATAAATAGTGAGCGGTATCTAGCAACACATCACTGCTACCCAAGACACGAAAATGTCATGTGATCTGACAAAACCTTCTGTGATAATACTTATGTGCATAATTACCCTTTTGCCCTTATGTCTATATTGAACACAAGGCATAAACCGTGTCATCCTTGTCCAGTTCAATATTAGACCCATAGACATTTATCCTGTTACGCAGGATGGGCAAATTCCATCTAGGTCACTCATGTACCTTAGCATGCTTCGTGGAGTACCCATCAACTGTCTTTATGGTTATCCAGTGACGGACAACGTTTGATCAACAATAAAGCACTCGACTCTACATCTAGGGTCCATAGTGGTTTCAGGTCGAAGAGTGGTATACACCATTATCACCATGAGAATAACTTATGACACTTTGCATAACATTCTATATAGTATTCTCATAGCAGGTCAATCCAGTATAAATATTACTCTTAATATTCATACCTATGTTTAAGACTTGATAACTCCTTATCCATGATCCATGAGATGTGATCATCAGTCTATATACATAATAGTCATAATGCTTTAATGTTATCCCACTTCACAATAAAGCTCGACTACGGATACTTTAAGAATGGTGTCCTTATGTTTAATGTGATCTCATGATCAAGTCACACTTGATACATTAAACGGACTAGCTATTCTAGGGACTTTATTAAACAAACGTAATAAAGAAAAAGCCTTTTATTATTAATAAATAATTCGATACAAGTACCAAAAGTATTAGCCTCTAGGGCTTACACCAACACGAGGACACATCCCATGGATCCTTCAAGAACAGTAAGTGTAAGACCCCAATTTTGGCCCTAAGATCCCTCATGGCCCATATCATATCATATCATGGCCTCAAGGATCATTGCATACCCTAGCTGCCCTCCTAGTGGGTGGGTTATCTTGCGAGTGTGATTTCTTGATCACCAAGCATGTATAGCATTTGTATATCATTGTTTTTCATATGTTTACTAACCAAAAGTACAAAAATATTGTCATCTAACCATGTTGCTTGCAGATGAAGCTAACCAGGTCAAAGCAGTCAAATCAGGCTTTGAGCAATAGATGGTGGCCATTCTTGAAGAATTTGGAAACCATGATCATCCATAAAGAGTTCATATAACTTGTGATATCATTTGGAACCAAGATCTCAATTGGAAGAGGCTTGGAATTCATCAGAACTTGGCCCAGTCAACCAAAAGTCAACAAAAGTCAACTGTGGTCAACTGTGGATTTAATCAGTGATTTGATGATTGGAATTGGTTAGAAAGATCTCATTCATGTCTATATAAACTTCATTTGGCATTTCAAAGACCAAGGTTGAAGGAATTGAAGTCAGACAGACAGTTTCCCAAAATGGCAAGTGGACCTGTAATTTCAGCTGCCCAAAATGGAAAGTTTTTCCCCTCAAGATAATTTCATGATACAAGCTTCAAATCAAAATTTGTCCAACATGAAAGTTGAAGATCTTGTTTTCACAATTCCAAAAAGTCTAAGAACTCAAAAATCCCATGTGTGGTTTGCAAGATATGGCTCAGTGAATTTCAAAAAAGACCCGTAATCAGGAGGCCATAACTTCCACATAGATTGTCCAAATTGCAAGTTCTTTATATGCACAAACTCCATTTAATATGAAATTTCATGGTGCATCATTGGATTTCTTCAAAAGTGGTCAATGCAAAAGGTCAAATTTCAACTGGACTGTTAAATGAACCAGGGGCAAAATCGTCCAACTTGTGAAATAATTGGAATTTTTGAGTGGGGATTTTTGTAACACCTCATAAATGGCATTTGAAAATTGTTGGAATCATCATAACATGGCTAGGCCTCATGGTTTGATATCTAGCTTTTGAAATGGACTTGAAAATGCATGACATTACCATGACATGGTGAATTTGCAAAGTACATGGTCAATAGAGATGGGACTTTTTTCTACACATCATATATGGTATTTTGGACTTGCTTGAATCAAAATTAAACTAATATATGGACTGGTTTAGAGAAAGGGTAAAAAGGCCAAATGCATTACAAAAACTCCATTTTCACTAATCCCATTTTTTTGCTTAATTGTGATTAAGGTTGGATTAAGAGCTTGGTATATAAACATAATTGCTAACAGAAATTAGGAAGTTAATCATAATTCACAAATTCAACAAAAAATCTCAGGAACTCTCTCATTTTTCTCTCACTTTTTCACATTGCATATTGACATTTTTCCAATTTTTCATCAACAATCCTTCAAGATTCATGCTAGTTCTTGGTGAATTCATCATCTATAGTTGCTTTTGAAGTTCTGTTTTCAGGTATTGGATCAAGAAACGTGTAGAATCTCCAACTGTCCAAACCTCATCCTTCAATGGCAATCGGAAATTTCTCCATGATCGCGCACTTGTGAGCTGAAATATCTTCACCGATCATCTTCCTAATGGATATGCTCCATCTGTTTCGTTGAATAACGGCCAAAAAACGCACGAATCGCGCACTGCTCCTCAAGAAGGTTAGGAATCAATTCTCGCCATTCTCAAAATCATTGTGTGGTTATTGTAGAGCCTAGTGTGTAGATCGCGCAGCACTTTATAGAATCGAAAACTGTTAGATATTGAGAGAGAAATCCGTGTTTTAAGCTTTGATGCGAGATCTTCTTTCCATCGATTCGCTCCATATAGGAAGTTCTGGACGGTTTCGCTTTGACATTCGTATTCCACTCGGTTAGATCTTTCCGACGCATATTAATTTGTGCGATTTAGTGGTGAAATGAAGAAAACGAAATTGCAAGGTGATGAACACCTTAGGCCGCGCGAAGAAGAAGAGTTTCTGGAATTTGTTTCTGTTTGATCCATGCTTCTCACGTCCCATTTTCGAATTGTGTTTTGGCGCCGGATCCAGCTAATCGCAAGCCGCCACGTCGTTTAGTTAAGCCATGCGTTTTGGCACTGGCTATAGAGTTCACGGTATTGTCATTTGCTGTAACAGTAGAGTAATTCCATAATTATTTCACTGTACCACTAATTAATTAATCCACATACAAATTAAATAAATTTCAATAATTATTTAGAAACTTCTAAAAAATCATATAATGATCATTAATAATCCAAATAAATCCAGATTTTTTTGTTAATCTTCTTTTTTCTCTACTTTTTAATAGATACAAAAAATAAAATATTGCTTGGTGG
This sequence comes from Lathyrus oleraceus, assembly GCF_024323335.1. NCBI lineage: Eukaryota > Viridiplantae > Streptophyta > Magnoliopsida > Fabales > Fabaceae > Lathyrus > Lathyrus oleraceus. Next base: position 583,642,082 of record NC_066583.1, on the reverse strand, counting down.
AATTTTTAATAAGTATAGAGATGTATATAATGTATGCCATTTTCACATGCTCCACCAATTTAATCATGAAATCACCATACTATATCCAAATTAAATGAAAATTTAGATGTTGATTCTTAACACCTTTCTGGAATTTTTGACATAGGTTTCATAATCTTTGGACTTCTGGTTTTTTATATATGATTTATTGAAATTAAGTATGATAATATGGGACACCTTGTGACATGCTATGTTCCCCTAAATTTTTGCCATGCTTCCCTTTGGCCAATGGCCTTAATTTTTTGCATGTAGCACCATTAACATGTTAGCATTCACTGTGAATTTTTGTGGATTTTTACAATCCATTTCCAATTTGATTAGGAATTTTATCTTCTGCCTATCATTTTTTGGACCTTGTTGGTGACACCTTTGTATATATGTTGCCATATCCGCATACCTTACCCTATGACCATGAAATTTGGTAGAGTAGTTTTTGACATGTTAAGCTATCGTTTGGCTTTGGTCCTACTAATTTCCCATGTACCATCACTGTTTACCATTTAATTGAAGTTGATGCATAGTTTTGGACCTCATTTGATGGTATTTTTATATGCTTTGACATGTCTAATTAATTCCTATAGCTCCTTTTATCCAAATTGCTTGAAAATTGACCTGTAGCTTGTTGAATGTCCTCTGTTTAGGATATAATATTTGTGGAATTTTCCATGCTGTTTTGATATTTTTTGTGATGTGATCTTGCTGATTGCTCATATGTGGTTTAACATTGCTCACTTTGCCTTACATGTTGCATAAAATGAAATGTGTACATAGTTTGGATATGGGACCAATTGGGATCCCTTTGTTATTGAAATAGCTTGACTTTGATCATGAATTGGTTGCTGTTTTAGGATTTTTCCTTCTTTTGGACCCTAGGCTAGTCCTAGTGGTCTTGTCACTTACATTTGAACTTGTCTTTGGCTTTTCAGGTTAAGAAGTTAAGGCTTAAGGATATTGTTTCACATTTGGGATGTTTTGCTTGATACTTGTAAACTAATGTGGTTGTTTTGTAGGATGCATAGCTCATTTGAGCTTTGAGCCTTGTGCCTTGCACATTGTTGTTTGATTGTACATTGTTGATTCTTTGTATTGTTGTTTGATTTTGAATGGGATGCTGATTCTGTTTGATGATTTCAGGTACCCTTTAGTTGCTCAGTTCTCTTAAGAACTTGCATTGCTTTGCTTATAAGCAATTAGCATTGAGGTATTGCACCTTCTTCTTCATGTAGTCTGGAGACCCGGCCCGTTATTTGGCCGGGCAAACTGTCTGAAGTCCTCCTTAAGAGGCATTGCTTGTGTATGTTTATATTTGTCCTAAGCAGGAAAAGTCCTCATTCGAGGCAATTGGTGGATCAAAGAGATAAGTAGCCTATCTCCCACTATTCAGTGAGTCTTCTCCTTGCTCCCATTACATGGTTGTAGCATTGGGATCCATACCCAAGATCCATCGAGTCCAATTGGGGAAAGAGTTCCATCTTTCTGAACTCCCCCACATTCTTATATTTACATGCTCTCTCGGACTTGAGATAGAAGCAATGAGGCACACTCCTCATATCCTTTCATCTGCTTCACCTTAGCCCTTCAATGGCAAGGTTAAGAGCGACACTTACCTATTACAGTGGACTTTCACAGTCAAACCCTTTTGATTGAGCCTCCTTGTTTGGCTATAGAGTGTGCTATCTGATTATTTGTGATTTATTACTCATTTGTATACGATTGCTTGCATGCCTTAATGCATTTACTATCATTCATTGCTCCTTATAGCATGTCCATTATTTCATACCTATGTGATTTGTTTGCTTACCCATTGAGGAACCAGTTATAAGTCCCTGTAAGCTGGCATCTGTTCCCATGACATGGAAGGGGTAGAGTGTAAGACCTCCTTGGTCACTCATACCCATTGCCTAGTGCATTTACTTGTGTATGTGAGGATCCATTATAAGTCCCTGTGATGTGGCATTGGTTTTCCTATGATCATACTGTGGAGGTTAACCTAAGTCCAGATAGATTGGCAGTTGACTTCCCTGTTTTGTTTTTGTTTTATTCTGATGGAGATTAGTATAAGTCCATAGAGTGGCTTCTGATATCCTTACTTGTTTTAGGAGACAGGTATAAGACCATTGAGTGGCATCCAGTATCCGCTTTTATTTACTTTCATCTGTTACCATGTTCATATCATTGCTCATCTGTAGCCTATTCCTAAGGACCCGCTTGAATCATCTTCTATATGATTTCAAGAGGCGGACCCTCCTAAGAAGTTTTACATACACATCATTCCATTCACCCCATTGTGTCCTACCTTCTCATACATGTTTAAAAACTTGAAATAAGTCTTGTGCAAACATTCTCATTCTTTCCAAATTAGAAACTTGGACCTTAAGTCCTTGATTCTCCAAACTTCACTTTTGTAAATACTTCATTTTGAATTGACTTTAATCATACCTTGACCCCACTTTGTAAATAATTCCAAATCAATTAACTTCACCCATTCAAATGATTTTGTGGCTTTGTCCATGTTTGTTAAGTTTTCATACATTAGCTATAGGTTTGATTTACCCTAGTTGGTTGATATTAATCTCACCTATTTGTCCTTAGTAGATGAATCGTAAGTCTTCCTTGCCTATTATAGGGTTAACCCCTCTCTGGCAAGTTGAAGCCTTTTCTCACATGGTGGACTAGTTGTTATAAAAGGTCGAGTTTTCTCCCATGGGTAACGTAAAACCTTAGTGCTATTGTTTTAAAATTGAATCCACTAACTTTTGGAAATTTTTTAGCCGAACTACGGCGTTTTGATCCTTACCTTTGATGGAAGGTACGTAGGCAACGGGTTCATCCGTTCGAACACAAAAATAATTAACATGTACATTCTTTCCTCATCATCCCAATCATGTTTGCACATCACTTATGTCAATAACAAATAAATATTTTCAAACAACAAAGTGTGAAAAGGGCTCCCTAGGAGTACCTAGGACGCATTGGGTGCCTAACACCTTCCCATTGCGTAATTTACCCCTTACCCAGACTCTCTGATCTTTTCATTAGTTTTCTACGTGTAAAACTTCTTAGGTTTTTGTTCGCTTTTTAACCAGTCCTTAGGATAAATAAAAGTGCGGTGGCGACTCTATATTCATTGTATACATTGCTTATGATTTAATCAATAGATCATATAGTAACGAATACACCGCTACAGAAAAGTGGCGACTCTGCTGGGGACTACAAGGTATTCCTTGGTGGTATTGCCTACTTTTCACCTTGTTGTGTGATATATTATTATTTGTTATTTGACATATTTTTGTACAATTTGGGATAACTGTATTGATTGTAATGTTTGAATTGCTTGATATACAAATGCTGTTTGCTTTGGTGATCTCTGTGAGATGAGTTCTATACCCGAACTCGAGTGCACTCTAGGATAGGAGAATGGCATAGTCTTGTCGACTGGTGTGGAGTAGTCCTTAGCCAGTTGACTTGCGAGTCCATTCACTTGGTGGAGGTCATGTTGGATTAATAATGTCACACAAGTTATTTGTGGATAGGCATTATTCTTTCAATCATGTGCCTTAGAAGCCAAGGACCTTAGTTTACCAAACCCATCTTGGCCTATTTTTAGGACGTAGTGCGGAGGTCGTTCAGATGTAAGTTCTGATGCGACTGTCACGCGATACTACACTCATAAGAGTTTCTCTTGAGAATATTTTTGGAATACGAGTATTCGTTCCTCCGATAATATCCGAAAGATGGAACGATGATTATGGGAACCTCTGGTAGAACATGTCTGGCAGGTTTAAACCCTAGTACACTCCCTTTGGGTGGTTCTTAACCAAGACTCCATGCTCGTGACTCTCAGCAAACCCGTGATTCGTGGTTGAGTCGTTCAAACATCGTTAATATCAATGGATCCCGGATCAGGTGTAAAACCTAAAATCCACCAAAGCGGCTGGTTGATATTAAGGATGTTTGAGCCGGTTCATGTACCGTTAATATCAATGGAACTTGGGTGTCGATAAGGTGAAAAACCTAAATCCACCAAAATGGATGATTGATATTAGGGATACATTGAGCTTTCCCACGACCTTTGTTTGGTGTGCTTTGCTTGATCCTTGAGTGTGATTGTTGCATTCATACATTCATGCATTCATCTACATTTCATGTCATCAAAAAAAAAAGAGAAAATTTTCAAGGAACTTAAAGGGTTTATTTGCAAAATTTTCAGACATGGAAAGACCAAAGAGGCATACAAAGAAGTACAGTTTCAAACAGCCTGATGTAAAAGAGTTAAGGAATCTGACATCTTATGTACTAGATCCCTTGGGTTTCAAGGCTCGATATGGGAAGCTTCTGCCGCTGTTGACTACTCAAGTTGATGAAGGCTTGATGAGCACTCTAGCTCAGTTCTATGATCCGCTGTATCGTTGCTTCTTATTTCCGGACTTCCAGCTGTTGCCTACTTTGGAAGAGTACTCTCACCTTATTGGGATTCCTATTCTGGATCTGGTGCCGTTCAGTGGCCTAGAGAGTATTCCATCTGCCCGTGAGATTGCTAGTCTATTGCACATAGATGAAGACCTGATTAGAGCTAATCTGATTACCAAAGGTGGAATTCAGGGTTTTTCTTCTGAGTTCCTTGTCGCTCAAGCTACCTTCTATGGAGAAGCCAGGAGTGAAGATGCCTTTGAGGCTTTGTTTGTATTACTCATCTATGGATTAGTGTTGTTTCCCAACTTTGACAAGTTCGTGGACACGAATGCTATTAGGATCTTCTCAGTTCTTAATCCAGTTCCGACTTTGTTGGGCGATGCCTATTTCTCTCTGCACCTGAGGAATATGAAGGGTAGTGGAGTCATTGTCTGTTGTCTACCTTTGCTGTACAAGTGGTTTATTTCGCACTTGCCGCAGACCATCGCTTTTAAGGAGAACAAGAGTTGTCTACGGTGGTCTCAGAGGCTCATGTCTCTCACTAATGATGATATCTCTTGGTATGATCGTGTATATGATACTGTGCAGATTATTGATTCCTATGGTGAATTCCCGAATGTGCCTCTTCTCGGTACATGTGGTGGGATCAGCTACAATCCTACAATTGCACGTCGTCAGCTTGGGTTCCCCCTAAAGGATAAACCTCATAACATTCTGTTAGAAGGTGTATTCTTTCAGGAGGGTAAAGATCCCCAAGGCTTGAAAGCCAGATTCGTCCGCGCTTGGCGCAATATCCGAAAGAAGAGTAGGAATGAATTGGGTCCGAAGAATTGCATTGCTTTGGAGCCATATACTTCTTGGGTCAGACAGAGAGCTGCAACCTACCTGATGCCATACGACTATCCGAGACCTACACCTTTGGATGTGGCTGGGCCTTCAACCCTCCCTATCCAACGTGTAGAGGAGTTGAGAGAAGAAGACCTTTCACGTGCTTGGATCCGTGAAAGAGAAGAATTGCTGCAACAGATTAAGGAGAAGGATGCTCTGATAGAGTTTCTTGAGCATCAGGTGATCGACGACCCGAACGACACCTGGACTTCTTTGCTTCCTCAGTCTTCTAAGTTTTGGAAGAGGAAGTACGATCAGCTTGCTAAGGCAAAAGCAGATATGGAAGCAGCTTATGAGAGAGAGATCAAGAAGTTGTGCACTTCTCGTCTTCCAGCATCCCGAGCTAATAGGGATCCATAGGATGTTATTTTCCTCTTCTCCTTGTAATTGAATCAAATTGATGTACTTCTTTGTCCAATATATTGAATGAGATATTTTCCATGGGAATTCAAAATGCTTAAATATTCAAAATATTGCAAATAATACCCTAAGGGTTCCTTGAAAATAAAACAAAACATCTGCACAAGCATTTCATGCATCACGTTGCATAAGCAGGTACCTTGTTTCTGGTCTTCTCGTCCTGACTCTGTTCTTCATTTATTTTGAAGATAAGCTGACTCACCGGTATTATACCCGAGCAAATTCTGCAAGAGTAATGGATCAGCTAGAGCAAGAGAACAGAGAACTGAGAGATGAAGTCGCCAGACTTGGCGCTCTGATGGAGCAACTTCTTGCCGCCCAGAATCAGCCTGCTCAACCGCCTGCAACTCCCGTCCAAGGGACCGTTGTCTCAGAGATTGCCACTTCTGTCATGCCCGCTGCCAGTGTTCAGTATATGCCCAATGTCATGCCAGCCGGGTACCCGTGGGGTATGCCTCCAGGTTTCATGCCTGACATCCCTGCTCCAACCTTCGTTCATATGCCGGCATCTAGCCCGGTCATTACTGCTGCTCCTCCTGTAGTGCATACCTTGCCAAGGGCAGATGAACCCATCTATCATTCCGAGCCATCTGAGGGCCCGGACGTTAATGAGAAAATGGATGCTATGAATGACCAATTCCTTGAGCTGAGGAAGGAATTGAAGACCCTCAGAGGTAAGGACCTATTCGGCAAATCTGCTGCCGAGCTCTGCCTGGTTCCTGGAGTCAAAATACCCATCAAATTCAAAGTTCCTGACTTTGAGAAATATAAGGGGAACACCTGTCCGCTTGCACACCTGGTTATGTACGCCAGGAAGATGTCTACACAGACCGACAACGATCAACTCTTGATCCACTACTTCCAGGACAGCTTGTCCGGTGCTGCGCTTCGGTGGTATATGAACCTGAACAGTGCCAACATCCAATCCTTCAACGACCTTGGCGAGGCTTTCGTCAAACAATACAAATATAACGTCGATATGGCGCCTGACAGAGATCAACTCAGGTCTATGTCGCAGAAGGATAAGGAGACTTTCAAAGAGTACGCCCAGAGGTGGCGAGAGCTTGCGGCGCAGATCACTCCACCGCTCGAGGAGAAAGAAATGACTAAGATTTTTCTGAAAACTCTTAGCTCATTTTATTATGAGCGAATGGTGGCTAGTGCTCCCTCAGACTTCACAGAAATGGTGAATATGGGGATGAGACTTGAAGAGGGTGTCCGTGAAGGACGTCTGGCCAAAGATGAAGGCTCTTCTAGCAAGAGGTATGGCTCATTTGCTAAGAAGAAAGATGGGGAAGCACATGCTGTGCAGTCCCATAGATTGAGGAAACCTCCGGTTCAGAGGAAACCGGTTCGCCGTGCAGGTCATCAGCATCAGGTGGCCCATATTGCTCCAGTCTTCAAAGACAACTCTCAGCAATATCAACCTCAGCAACAATATCAGCAACCGCAGTATCAGCAACAGCAACGCCCACAGCAACAGGCCTACCAGCCTCGTGGGAGCACAACAAATCAAGCCAGTTTGAGTTATGACCGGAAAAAGATCAGCTTCGATCCTATCCCCATGTCATACGCAGAGCTTTATCCCTCCTTGTTGGAGAGAAAGTTGGTAACTCCCAGGGATCCTCCTGCTATTCCTGCCAATCCACAATGGTGGTACAAACCAGATCAACATTGTGTATATCATTCCGGAGCTCCGGGCCATAACGTCGAAAATTGCTATCCACTCAAGACAAAGGTTCAAGACCTGATGAGATGTGGAATTTTGAGCTTCGAGGATTCGGGCCCAAATGTTACCAAGAACCCATTGCCTTCGCATGGGAAATCTGTAAATATGGTCCAGGGATGCCCTGGGAAGTATAAAGTCAAATATGTGAGTCATATTCGACAATCGTTGGTGGAGTTACATCGCCTGCTGTGCCAGTATAGCCATATGGTACATGACCACGATAAGTGCCGTATCTGTTCGGTAAACCGTCTGGGTTGTAATCAAGTCCGAAGAGAATTGCAAGAGCTACTAGACGAAGGAACCATTGAGATTCTCCAGAATCGCAATGTCGACGAAGATGAACCTGAGGTTAATGTCATATCTCCAGTGTTCAAATTGCCAGAGCCTGTTGTTATTCGCTATGATAGCAGCAAGCCGAAGACTTCCCCTTCACTTGTGATTAAGCCTGCCGGCCCTGTGCCGTATTCTTCTGATAGAGCTGTGCCATTCAGGTACAATCCAGTTGCCGTGCAAGATGGGGTAGAAGTGCCTTTGCCTTCAACTGCTGTGACTAATATCGCCGATGTGAGCGGCCTGACCCGGAGTGGTCGAGTATTCTCTGCGCCTCCTAAGGCCCCTGTTACTTCTGAATCTTCTGAGCGTCCAGTTGGGACTGCTATCAATAGTCAGAATCCGGCACTTGATGTTGCCAGACCCTCCATACAAAAAACTCCTACTTCTTCAGCTGGCCCGAGCGGCATGGTGAATGAAGAATCTGATGAGATGCTGAGGCTCATCAAGAAAAGCGAGTATAACGTTGTAGACCAGCTTCTACACACGCCATCCAAAATCTCCATACTATCCTTGCTGTTGCATTCAGAACCCCATAGGGAGGCTCTGCAGAAAGTATTGGACTTGGCGTACGTTGATCACGACGTCACTATCAAACAATTTGACGGTATCGTTGCAAACATCACTGCTTGCAACACTTTGAGTTTCAGTGACGCTGATCTCCCTGAGGAGGGAAGAGACCACAACATGGCTCTACACATATCTCTGAACTGCAAATCTGATGCTATGTCCAACGTGTTGGTGGACACAGGATCATCTCTTAATGTGTTGCCTAAATCCACACTCTCCAGATTGTCATACCAAGGTCCTCCTATGAGGCAGAGTGGGGTTGTTGTGAAGGCTTTTGATGGGTCGCGCAAGACCGTAATAGGGGAAGTTGATCTCCCTATCATGATAGGCCCAAGTGATTTCCAGGTTACCTTCCAGGTAATGGACATCCACCCGTCATATAGCTGTCTCCTTGGCAGGCCATGGATTCACGAGGCTGGTGCCGTGACATCCACCCTACACCAGAAGCTGAAATTTGTGAAGAATAAGAAACTGGTTGTGGTAGGGGGAGAAAAGGCTCTCCTGGTTAGCCACCTGTCTTCTTTCTCATATATTGATGCAGAGGATGAAGTTGGAACGCCTTTCCAAGCTTTATCTATTGATGAACCTATTGAGAAGAAGTCTCCTTCATTCGCTTCCTACCGTGATGCAAAGCTGGCCATTGAATGTGGTGCAGTCGCTGGTTTAGGGAAAGTGATTGAACTAGAAGACAACAAATCCCGGGCTGGCATTGGCTATTGTTCTGGGGCATATAATGAGCAAGGCTTGTTCACGAGTGGAGGATTCATCCATGATGATAAGTCTGATGAAGAGGAAGCTGCTGCTATCATTGAAGAAGATGCAGAGGACATGAGCAATTTTGTTATTCCTGGTGGTGTCTGCCACAATTGGGTCGCTGTGGATGTTCCTACAGTTATCCATAAGTCAGAGTAATAATGCTCACTTTGTTGAAAACCCTTCTCCCATGCCAAAAGGAGAAGTGATGACATTGTTTGGCAGCATTTAATACAATGATGTTTTCATTCAATTGATGCATTGTTAAACATTTGTTTTTCCATTTGTTTTCACTTTTTGCTTTTTTGCATGAAATCAGTGATCACAAAAAACCCTGAAAAACAAAAACAGCTTTTTCATCTGCATAAATGATTTGCTTGTTTAAATTCAAAAGCTTTTTATATCAAAATCATTATGCAGGGATTTCTAAACCCATTGAACATAATGATCCAACGCCATCTCCCAAATTTGAATTCCTTGTATTCGAGGCAGAGGAAGATGATGTTGAAGGGGATTCCTGATGAGATTACCCACCTTCTTGAGCATGAAAAGAAGCTCATTCAGCTGTATTATGAGAATCAGCAGAACAGTCAAACTGGGGCATTACAAATGTAATGTAAAAAAAAAAAAAAAAAAGGAGAAGAGGGTGAAAAATCAAAGTAAAGGCAAAAATCAGGAAAAAATTTTTACATAGAAAAAAAAAGAATAAAAGAAGCCTGATACCCTCAAGTCCCTAGTTGACTGATGCTGAATGGATTCAGAGTCGTTATGACCAATTGAATTCGATTGAAGAGAAGCGATTAACTGCCATGTGTCATGGTCAGTTATATCAGCAAAGAATGAAGAAAGCATTCGATAAGAAGGTCAAGCCTCGCGTGTTCAGAGAAGGTGACCTCGTGCTCAAGAAAGTTTTGTCTTTCGCGCCCGATTCCAGGGGCAAGTGGACTCCAAACTACGAGGGTCCATATGTTGTTAAGAGAGCCTTTTCAGGCGGTGCTTTGATGCTTACAACAATGGATAGGGAGGATTTCACTCGTCCTGTGAATTCAGATGCAGTTAAGAGATACTTTGCCTAGAAAAAAAAGTATATGCAAATGAAAAAACAGAATTGCTCGCTAAGTTGAAAACCCGAAAGGGCGGCTTAGGCAAAAATGAGCGTCTCGGTGGAAAACCTGCAAGGGTAATCCAGGCAAAAGTTAGAGACTTGAAAAAAAAAGTATATTTGCATCCCGCTAGATTGAGTACCTCACTCTGGGGCAATCTAGGCAAAAATTAGGGATTTGGCAAGTAAACTGCATCCTGACAAGACTTTCTGTTTCACCAGCCGTCTTTTCGTCAGAGGATTCTCGATTCGTCGTCAACTGAAGCTTCGCATACATCGAGATTCAAATTGGTAGAGAAAGGATCATTATGTTCAATGTAGCCCTCTTCCAATATATATCACTGATTTCAAATTTGTACAGATCTATGGAGTCTTGCCATTTGCAGGCTACCATTCCATCAAATAAATTTGAGCTTTTATCCAATTATTTGCACTCTTATTTGTTTCAATTCAACAAATGTTTTGCATGTTTTAATTGATAAAAATATCATTGTTTTAAAAAACAAAAATTTTTCAAAAATTATTGTTTTAAACAAAGTGAACATTCACAATGATAAAAGGATACTCAAAGAATTTCTCAGTGCTCTCCCAAGGGTGGCATGGTTCCCAACAGGTAAGACATTTGTTCATACTCCTGGTTTGGGTTGTATCCTTCTTTTCCAGATTCGGTTGGTGGGGTTGTTCCCCAAGCAGAGTGTTGTTGAAGACTCAGTGTTCTCCAGCAGCAATTTTCCCTTATCATGGATGCTTTCCTTGTGGAAGATTCGGCGGTTGATTGGTTTGCCACCTTGGTGCCTCGCCACTTTCTCCAGTGGATCGCCATCCCCAGACTTTATTTGTCTCCTTGGCGAGTAGAACAGTTATTGATATCCCCATTGCAGTCGCGAGCAGAGTTGTTGTCACTCTCCCCAGCGCAGTTGCCAGCGGATTTGTCTGTTTTCTCAGCATGGTCACTTTCCTTTTGGAAGATTCGGTAAGTCAGTGGTTTGATACCCGGTACTTTACCTTTTCCCCGGCAAAGTCGTCAGTGGAGTTGTTTACTTTCTCTCTATCAGAATGGTTGTTATTCTCAGCAGAGCAGGATTTATTTTCCTACTCAGTGGTTGATTGGGTCGATATCCCAGTATTTTCATCCACTTTCTCCAGCATTTGTCTGCAGAGCGGTTGTTGTGGCAGTATTGCCTGTTGAACCTCTTTCAATCCCCCGTTTGGTCAGTTGATAGCTCCGTCATCCAGGGATTGTATTGATTTCCTGATTACTCTTCGATCCTCAGTAGAGCGGATTTTGTTGCAGAATCTGCTGATGTGATCCATCAGATGCGTGTTCGCCCCGAGTAGAGTGGTTTGTTGCAGAATCTACTTGTTTGGTGCTTTCCTTCCTCGGTGGGTTGTTCCCCAAGAGAGTAGTTGATGATATCCCCAGTAGAGTTGCTTGTGCAGCCAAACTCTATCCGGTGACCTTTGCTCCCTCAGTGGGTTGTTCCCCGATGGAGTTATGTTGGATCCGTTCCCATAGCAGTGCTTGCTAGGATCCCCTGCAGGACTTTGAGATTCTCTTGTTCCCCGACAGATTCGTCTTGGTGGCTCTTTGCCTGTTGTGACTTTCTGTGCCCTATTTGGGGCGATCGCTGATCCATTACTTAGAGATTTTGTGGTGTTCTCCGGATATCACTGATTCTTTTGCCTCTGCTTCCCAGCAGTACCCGCAGATCTTTGCTGTTATAGCATGTAGATCTCCAGCAGAATTGGCTTTCCAGTTGGTTTTCCCCTGGAAGTGTAATACCGGACGTTTGATTCCTGGGCTGTTGTGTTAGATATGTCTGTTTTGTCAGCATTCATCAAACATAAACCACGCATATTCGTGCATATTCATAAAACATTCAGATATTCATGTTGCATTTTTGCCATATATCCTTTGTTTGTTGTTCCCTGCTATGGTGATATAGATCGTTATAGATCTTCCTAAGCAGATGTCGGGTGTTTAATCTCTCCATGTAGAGTCAGCCCCATAAGCAGAAAGTGTCTGTCTTCCATTCTGCAGTTCCCCACTGAGATATGCCCTCGTGGATGACGGTTTCTTCCGTTTCCTCCCAACACATATATTGGGATGGAGGTTCCTATTTGAGTTATATCCTCATTAGGACGTGTCTTGATTCAGTCTGTCTTTTCGGATCTTTCCTGAATTGACATTTGTCGTCTGTTCATTGTGCTTCCCTGTGGTGATTTTTATCCCCAGCGGAGTTTCGGGCCCCTACCCTTATACCGGTAGTTGTAAGTCCTATTGTTCCTGTCCTCTTGGCGGAATTTGTGGTTATATACCTTTCATTCCTCCGCAAGAGTCGATTTTGGCCCCTACCCTTATACCGGTAGTTGTAAGTCCTATTTTCCTGGCTTTCTTGGCAGAACTTGTGGTTATATACCTTTTAGTCCCCAGCCAGAGTTGTTGGTTTTCTACCTGATAGTCGGTAGTCGTGAATCCTAATTCCCTATTCTCCTACAGAGTTTGTGGTCTGTTATAAACCTCGTTTTTGGTTTCTCGTGCGGATTCATGATTTATTCTATCCCCACGCAGAGTTTTTGGTTTTCTACCCCGTATTCGGTAGAGGTAAACCCCAATTTGTGGTTATTCCCACCAGAGTATGGCTACTGCCCTCATACCGGTAGTCGTAAGTCCTATCTCTTTTCCCCTAGCAGTGGTAACCTTTGTGGTTCGGTCTGGCTGATGGTGGATCTTCTGTTGTTGTGATTTTATCCCTAACAGAGTTTTGTTCCCGGTGGTGATTTATATCCCCAGTGGAGTTTGTGGTCTTCTACCCCGTATTCGGTAGTTGTAAATCCTATGTCGCTGTGATTTTTTCTCTCCAGCAGAGTTGTATCTTATGATACATGTGGATAATTGCCGGTTGCTAGCAATTTTATCCTCAGCTGAGTCTTTGGTTTCTTACCCAGTAGTCGGTATTGTTAAACCCCTTGTTTTCTCAGCCAGATTTGTGATCTTCTGCCCCGTATTCGGTAGATGTAAACCCTAATCTCTTTGTGGTTATCTTCATTCAATATTCGATGTTGATATTCCTCCCTGCTTCGGGTTAGTTGCTCTTGAGTAAGCACTTGTATTCCCAGCAGTCTTCTGGATCATTGCCGGATGCTTGCAATGTTACCCTTTTTGAAGTCGCCAGTGGGTCTTTTCACCGTTTGCTAGTGATTTGTTCCCCGGATCATTGATTGTTTATCAATGTATTCCCAGCTTGTGAGGATAATTGTCGGATGCTTGCAATTAATCCCCAGTGAGTCTTTCATTTACCCTTTTGTTGGTAATGTTGTTACACTCTTTGATTGGTCATCATTATATGCCTGTTTGGTATCCCGATGCCTCGCTTTTCGGACGATTTATCCTTCATTAACCCTTATACCGGTTGTGGATAATCTTCCATGCGAGTATACTATCCACGTTCTGACGGTAATGGATAATATATCTCATGCACTCTTCAGTTGAAGCCTTTTGTGTTTCCCTGGTCGAGTAAGATTCGTTATTTCCCTTTGCGGAGTCGAATATTCTTGTTGTTGGATAATTGCCGGATGCTTGCAATTTATCCCTTTGAGTTGTCTTTCGTTTACCCGGATGCTTGGTATCGATTGTCTCTCTTTTTGGTTAGTCACCTATTATATACTTCGGTATCTCTGGTGTCTTTTCCTTTCGAGTATATTATTCACGGTCTGCCGGTAATGAATAATATGTCTCATGCGCTCTTTAGTTGGAATCCTTTGTTGATTTTCCCCAACTGAGCAAGATTCGTATTCTTTGTAGAATCGAATATTTCATCCTTTAACCAGTTTGTGTTTCGGATGTGTGTTTTGGCATATATACCAATTCACGTTTTCGGTAGATCACCTATTATATACTTCGGTATCTCTGGTGTTTCTTACCATGCGAGTTTATTATCTACGTTCTGACGGTAATAGATAATATATCTCATGCGAGTATTCTTATCCACGGTCTGCCGGTAATGGATATTATATCTCATGCACTCTTTGGGTTTGTGTCCCCAGTCGAGTAAGATTCTTTTTCCCGTTGCGGATTCGAATGTCCATCCTTTAAGATTTTGCTTTTTCAAGCTTTCCTTTCGGATGATGAGTGTCTTGGCATATATACCAATTCACGTTTCGGTCGGCCACCTATTATATACCTCGGTATCCCTGGTGTTCCTTCCTTTCTACTCCCTATTATGACCTTGGTCCCCCGTGGAGTCAGATTTTCCTGAGTTTCGTACCCTTTGTTGGTCTTCCTCAGATGTTGGTTGATTGATATCTCTCACCCTTGTACCGGTCTTAGATATTCACTCTTCCCGAGTTTGTTACCCTTATACCGGTAACACCTCATTTCCTGTTGCTTTCCCAGGAGAGTCTCTTTGTTAGACAGTCCCCTGCGGAGTTCCTTTGGTGATTTTTACTCTTTGCTATATGGGTGTTTATTCCCCAGTGTATGCATTTTCCCGGCAGGGAGATTCTATGTGAATCTTTTCCTGGTCCGAGTCCGGATTTTTATCCGAAGTATCCTTTATGGATAATTTGAGTCAGCTTATGTCTTTCCTATGGATTTATTTTCCTCTGGAACTCTTTATTCCCCAGTGCGAGTCCTTTGCTTCCTCAGCAAGTTCTCCAGTCCGATATCTGTTATCCCCACTCGGAGTCGTGTTTATTCACGCTATGTCAGTTTTGTCATTTCCCTAATCAAAGTCGTGTCCTGCTCACGCATTCTTTTTCTTATTATCCCCTAATAGAGTCCAATAAGAGTCTTATTAGAGTCTCTGTTCCTGGTGAGTGTATTACTCCGATGGATCGTCTTTTCTTCTGTGCGAATCATATATTCCCCACATAATTTACTTTTGCATGCATACATCTGCATCATGAGGTCTCTTAGGGACCAAAATTTGTCTCATTACTATTATTTAAGCCCATTCTACCGCGTCGAGATGAAGATTTCTAAACTTCACTTCTCCGGCTAGAATGACCTTAAATAGGGGCATCTGTAAGACCCCAATTTTGGCCCTAAGATCCCTCATGGCCCATATCATATCATATCATGGCCTCAAGGATCATTGCATACCCTAGCTGCCCTCCTAGTGGGTGGGTTATCTTGCGAGTGTGATTTCTTGATCACCAAGCATGTATAGCATTTGTATATCATTGTTTTTCATATGTTTACTAACCAAAAGTACAAAAATATTGTCATCTAACCATGTTGCTTGCAGATGAAGCTAACCAGGTCAAAGCAGTCAAATCAGGCTTTGAGCAATAGATGGTGGCCATTCTTGAAGAATTTGGACACCATGATCATCCATAAAGAGTTCATATAACTTGTGATATCATTTGGAACCAAGATCTCAATTGGAAGAGGCTTGGAATTCATCAGAACTTGGCCCAGTCAACCAAAAGTCAACAAAAGTCAACTGTGGTCAACTGTGGATTTAATCAGTGATTTGATGATTGGAATTGGTTAGAAAGATCTCATTCATGTCTATATAAACTTCATTTGGCATTTCAAAGACCAAGGTTGAAGGAATTGAAGTCAGACAGACAGTTTCCCAAAATGGCAAGTGGACCTGTAATTTCAGCTGCCCAAAATGGAAAGTTTTTCCCCTCAAGATAATTTCATGATACAAGCTTCAAATCAAAATTTGTCCAACATGAAAGTTGAAGATCTTGTTCTCACAATTCCAAAAAGTCTAAGAACTCAAAAATCCCATGTGTGGTTTGCAAGATATGGCTCAGTGAATTTCAAAAAAGACCCGTAATCAGGAGGCCATAACTTCCACATAGATTGTCCAAATTGCAAGTTCTTTATATGCACAAACTCCATTTAATATGAAATTTCATGGTGCATCATTGGATTTCTTCAAAAGTGGTCAATGCAAAAGGTCAAATTTCAACTGGACTGTTAAATGAACCAGGGGCAAAATCGTCCAACTTGTGAAATAATTGGAATTTTTGAGTGGGGATTTTTGTAACACCTCATAAATGGCATTTGAAAATTGTTGGAATCATCATAACATGGCTAGGCCTCATGGTTTGATATCTAGCTTTTGAAATGGACTTGAAAATGCATGACATTACCATGACATGGTGAATTTGCAAAGTACATGGTCAATAGAGATGGGACTTTTTTCTACACATCATATATGGTATTTTGGACTTGCTTGAATCAAAATTAAACTAATATATGGACTGGTTTAGAGAAAGGGTAAAAAGGCCAAATGCATTACAAAAACTCCATTTTCACTAATCCCATTTTTTTGCTTAATTGTGATTAAGGTTGGATTAAGAGCTTGGTATATAAACATAATTGCTAACAGAAATTAGGAAGTTAATCATAATTCACAAATTCAACAAAAAATCTCAGGAACTCTCTCATTTTTCTCTCACTTTTTCACATTGCATATTGACATTTTTCCAATTTTTCATCAACAATCCTTCAAGATTCATGCTAGTTCTTGGTGAATTCATCATCTATAGTTGCTTTTGAAGTTCTGTTTTCAGGTATTGGATCAAGAAACGTGTAGAATCTCCAACTGTCCAAACCTCATCCTTCAATGGCAATCGGAAATTTCTCCATGATCGCGCACTTGTGAGCTGAAATATCTTCACCGATCATCTTCCTAATGGATATGCTCCATCTGTTTCGTTGAATAACGGCCAAAAAACGCACGAATCGCGCACTGCTCCTCAAGAAGGTTAGGAATCAATTCTCGCCATTCTCAAAATCATTGTGTGGTTATTGTAGAGCCTAGTGTGTAGATCGCGCAGCACTTTATAGAATCGAAAACTGTTAGATATTGAGAGAGAAATCCGTGTTTTAAGCTTTGATGCGAGATCTTCTTTCCATCGATTCGCTCCATATAGGAAGTTCTGGACGGTTTCGCTTTGACATTCGTATTCCACTCGGTTAGATCTTTCCGACGCATATTAATTTGTGCGATTTAGTGGTGAAATGAAGAAAACGAAATTGCAAGGTGATGAACACCTTAGGCCGCGCGAAGAAGAAGAGTTTCTGGAATTTGTTTCTGTTTGATCCATGTTTCTCACGTCCCATTTTCGAATTGTGTTTTGGCGCCGGATCCAGCTAATCGCAAGCCGCCACGTCGTTTAGTTAAGCCATGCGTTTTGGCACTGGCTATAGAGTTCACGGTATTGTCATTTGCTGTAACAGTAGAGTAATTCCATAATTATTTCACTGTACCACTAATTAATTAATCCACATACAAATTAAATAAATTTCAATAATTATTTAGAAACTTCTAAAAAATCATATAATGATCATTAATAATCCAAATAAATCCAGATTTTTTTGTTAATCTTCTTTTTTCTCTACTTTTTAATAGATACAAAAAATAAAATATTGCTTGGTGGAATTTTTAATAAGTATAGAGATGTATATAATGTATGCCATTTTCACATGCTCCACCAATTTAATCATGAAATCACCATACTATATCCAAATTAAATGAAAATTTAGATGTTGATTCTTAACACCTTTCTGGAATTTTTGACATAGGTTTCATAATCTTTGGACTTCTGGTTTTTTATATATGATTTATTGAAATTAAGTATGATAATATGGGACACCTTGTGACATGCTATGTTCCCCTAAATTTTTGCCATGCTTCCCTTTGGCCAATGGCCTTAATTTTTTGCATGTAGCACCATTAACATGTTAGCATTCACTGTGAATTTTTGTGGATTTTTACAATCCATTTCCAATTTGATTAGGAATTTTATCTTCTGCCTATCATTTTTTGGACCTTGTTGGTGACACCTTTGTATATATGTTGCCATATCCGCATACCTTACCCTATGACCATGAAATTTGGTAGAGTAGTTTTTGACATGTTAAGCTATCGTTTGGCTTTGGTCCTACTAATTTCCCATGTACCATCACTGTTTACCATTTAATTGAAGTTGATGCATAGTTTTGGACCTCATTTGATGGTATTTTTATATGCTTTGACATGTCTAATTAATTCCTATAGCTCCTTTTATCCAAATTGCTTGAAAATTGACCTGTAGCTTGTTGAATGTCCTCTGTTTAGGATATAATATTTGTGGAATTTTCCATGCTGTTTTGATATTTTTTGTGATGTGATCTTGCTGATTGCTCATATGTGGTTTAACATTGCTCACTTTGCCTTACATGTTGCATAAAATGAAATGTGTACATAGTTTGGATATGGGACCAATTGGGATCCCTTTGTTATTGAAATAGCTTGACTTTGATCATGAATTGGTTGCTGTTTTAGGATTTTTCCTTCTTTTGGACCCTAGGCTAGTCCTAGTGGTCTTGTCACTTACATTTGAACTTGTCTTTGGCTTTTCAGGTTAAGAAGTTAAGGCTTAAGGATATTGTTTCACATTTGGGATGTTTTGCTTGATACTTGTAAACTAATGTGGTTGTTTTGTAGGATGCATAGCTCATTTGAGCTTTGAGCCTTGTGCCTTGCACATTGTTGTTTGATTGTACATTGTTGATTCTTTGTATTGTTGTTTGATTTTGAATGGGATGCTGATTCTGTTTGATGATTTCAGGTACCCTTTAGTTGCTCAGTTCTCTTAAGAACTTGCATTGCTTTGCTTATAAGCAATTAGCATTGAGGTATTGCACCTTCTTCTTCATGTAGTCTGGAGACCCGGCCCGTTATTTGGCCGGGCAAACTGTCTGAAGTCCTCCTTAAGAGGCATTGCTTGTGTATGTTTATATTTGTCCTAAGCAGGAAAAGTCCTCATTCGAGGCAATTGGTGGATCAAAGAGATAAGTAGCCTATCTCCCACTATTCAGTGAGTCTTCTCCTTGCTCCCATTACATGGTTGTAGCATTGGGATCCATACCCAAGATCCATCGAGTCCAATTGGGGAAAGAGTTCCATCTTTCTGAACTCCCCCACATTCTTATATTTACATGCTCTCTCGGACTTGAGATAGAAGCAATGAGGCACACTCCTCATATCCTTTCATCTGCTTCACCTTAGCCCTTCAATGGCAAGGTTAAGAGCGACACTTACCTATTACAGTGGACTTTCACAGTCAAACCCTTTTGATTGAGCCTCCTTGTTTGGCTATAGAGTGTGCTATCTGATTATTTGTGATTTATTACTCATTTGTATACGATTGCTTGCATGCCTTAATGCATTTACTATCATTCATTGCTCCTTATAGCATGTCCATTATTTCATACCTATGTGATTTGTTTGCTTACCCATTGAGGAACCAGTTATAAGTCCCTGTAAGCTGGCATCTGTTCCCATGACATGGAAGGGGTAGAGTGTAAGACCTCCTTGGCCACTCATACCCATTGCCTAGTGCATTTACTTGTGTATGTGAGGATCCATTATAAGTCCCTGTGATGTGGCATTGGTTTTCCTATGATCATACTGTGGAGGTTAACCTAAGTCCAGATAGATTGGCAGTTGACTTCCCTGTTTTGTTTTTGTTTTATTCTGATGGAGATTAGTATAAGTCCATAGAGTGGCTTCTGATATCCTTACTTGTTTTAGGAGACAGGTATAAGACCATTGAGTGGCATCCAGTATCCGCTTTTATTTACTTTCATCTGTTACCATGTTCATATCATTGCTCATCTGTAGCCTATTCCTAAGGACCCGCTTGAATCATCTTCTATATGATTTCAAGAGGCGGACCCTCCTAAGAAGTTTTACATACACACCATTCCATTCACCCCATTGTGTCCTACCTTCTCATACATGTTAAAAAACTTGAAATAAGTCTTGTGCAAACATTCTCATTCTTTCCAAATTAGAAACTTGGACCTTAAGTCCTTGATTCTCCAAACTTCACTTTTGTAAATACTTCATTTTGAATTGACTTTAATCATACCTTGACCCCACTTTGTAAATAATTCCAAATCAATTAACTTCACCCATTCAAATGATTTTGTGGCTTTGTCCATGTTTGTTAAGTTTTCATACATTAGCTATAGGTTTGATTTACCCTAGTTGGTTGATATTAATCTCACCTATTTGTCCTTAGTAGATGAATCGTAAGTCTTCCTTGCCTATTATAGGGTTAACCCCTCTCTGGCAAGTTGAAGCCTTTTCTCACATGGTGGACTAGTTGTTATAAAAGGTCGAGTTTTCTCCCATGGGTAACGTAAAACCTTAGTGCTATTGTTTTAAAATTGAATCCACTAACTTTTGGAAATTTTTTAGCCGAACTACGGCGTTTTGATCCTTACCTTTGATGGAAGGTACGTAGGCAACGGGTTCATCCGTTCGAACACAAAAATAATTAACATGTACATTCTTTCCTCATCATCCCAATCATGTTTGCACATCACTTATGTCAATAACAAATAAATATTTTCAAACAACAAAGTGTGAAAAGGGCTCCCTAGGAGTACCTAGGACGCATTGGGTGCCTAACACCTTCCCATTGCGTAATTTACCCCTTACCCAGACTCTCTGATCTTTTCATTAGTTTTCTACGTGTAAAACTTCTTAGGTTTTTGTTCGCTTTTTAACCAGTCCTTAGGATAAATAAAAGTGCGGTGGCGACTCTATATTCATTGTATACATTGCTTATGATTTAATCAATAGATCATATAGTAACGAATACACCGCTACAGTAAGGTACATTATCAATGGTCTTCCAGGCACAGAGGGCATCAGGATAAGAGGTTCTTGGAAGTAATCCTTTATCTTCTCAAAATAATTCTGGAAATTATCGTTCCAGATGATAGCTTGATCCTTTTAAAGAAGCTTGAAGATTGGCTCACAAGTAGCCGTAAAGTGAGATATGAATCTAGTGATGTAGTTCAATCTACCTAGGAATCCTCAGACATCTTCTGAGTTTTGGATGCAGGCATAACTTGTATGGCCTTCACGTTTTTAGGATCCACCTCAATACCATGTTGGATAACGATAAAGCCCAACAGTTTGTCAAATCTTACTCCAAATGTGCATTTGTTAGAATTAAGCTTCAACTTGAATTTCCTTAGTCGTTCAAATAGCTTCTCCATATTGATAAGATGTTCCTCCTCGCTTTGGGATTTGGAGATCATATCGTCAATGTAAACCTCGATCTCTCTATGAATCATATCATGAAAGAGTGTGACCATGTGTAGTGGTAAAATTTTTGAGATTAAGTTATTGATTAACTAACTCATAAAGCAAGAGTCGACACCGCATTTTTATTGTTTCCAAAGAAAAAGGGAAAAAGTACAAACAAAATCCGAAAAGTTTTAAAACAAAACTAATAAAAAAGAGATAAGGGTCTGGGGGTTAGTTATGCAAAGGGAAGGTATTAGCACCTTAAACATCCATGGTACTCCATGGGAACCTCTTTGAAAATATGTACATTTTAGTTTGAAAAAGGGTATTGTTTACAAAAGATTGGAGAGATGGGAAAAGAAATGTTTTTTAAAAGTTTTGTGTTTGCCAAGACCTTTGAAGTCTCACGCCTACATACTAACAAAGTGCAATGGAGGATCAAAACCTCGTAGTTCGTGGT
Source organism: Lathyrus oleraceus (assembly GCF_024323335.1). NCBI lineage: Eukaryota > Viridiplantae > Streptophyta > Magnoliopsida > Fabales > Fabaceae > Lathyrus > Lathyrus oleraceus. The sequence continues at coordinate 583,620,324 of NC_066583.1, read as the reverse complement.
AAAAATAACAAAGATGTTTGTTTTGATTCATTTTTAATGGAAAGACAATTTGTCATTTTAAGGAGAATACTCAACTAGTCACCCACAAGTATGAGAACTTTGCATCATCATGAGAAGGGCTCCAACTTGGATAAGGATCAACAAGTATGCCACTAGCTCTCACAGATGGAAAATAATTATCATTAACACTATGGGGATAGGAGAGTTATATCTCAACTATGAAATGACTCATGTCTAAACTTTGAGAAATATTTTAAAAGGAAAAGTGGACAAAGGGCACAAAATCATTCGAATGAGTTATGCATTTTTTAAGTCTTCTGAAATTGGTTAGGATATGCTTAAGATGGATTAGCATTTATTAGAAAAGGTTTTGAAAATCACTTGACAAAAAAAAGTCAAGGTTTGTTAAGAAAATGGTGCAAGTTAGAAAATAAGAATGTTTTAAAAAAGAGAGAGGAGATTTTGAAAATTAAAGAAAGAGAGGAGAAGAAGAGACTATCCTAGAGCATAAAGTAAAAGCTATGGAGGAAAGATCTAACCAAGAGATAGCAAACTTTATGACATAAGTCAAACAAGAATTCCCACATTTGGATTAAACCTCAAGCAAGCCAGATAAGCAAATAATAATCTAAGTATCAGATGAAACCAAAATAACCAAACCAAATCTTCACAGAGAAGTCCAAAGTCAAAGGCATCAGATGAATCCCAAGGTCTCAAATCACAACCTCCCAAATCAAAGGTCAAAGTCCTAGTTATAAGTCCATAACTCTATAACAATGCTAAGGATAGTAACCTCAAGTCCATAACCCAAGAGAATCAATTTTTTAGGGGTTTTTCTTTATTAATGTTTTTTTACAAGGAATGAAAGAGAAGTCCAAATTGACAAAGAACAAGTAATATAATCACAAAGAATATGATATAAGATGTTAAACATAAAGTATAAAGTAAATGGCCTAAAATAAAAAATATAAAGTAAATGACATTGAAGTAAAAGTTAATACAATAAAATGTTAGTAAATGATGTTAGTAATCAAAAACAAAAGATGACTTGGTCATTCTTTGGAGAACAATCAACTATTCACCCACAAGCATGAAAACATGAACCCATACATCATTATGAAAATGGCTCCAACTTGGATAAAATCAACAAGTATGCCACTAGCTCTCATAAATGAAAAGGGAGTAATATTTTCACACAATGTCATGAGATGTAGGAGTCTTACAATCTCACTTATAAAAATGTCTTTCCTTTCGGGATAAATTTAACGCTATTTTAAGCAATCGTAATTGGATTTATGTAGAAATCACAACTATCTGAGATCGGTCAATAATAACGTTAGTGTTAATACATGCTAGAGAAATGATATGTAAACCATTCTCCTAAAGTCATGCCACAGAAAAATTAAAAATTAAATGATCAAGCACAAAGGCTAGGAGGATGGTTCATTACTTCAATCCATACTTCATGACACTTAGGACAAACTTATACATCAATCCAAAGTACCTCAAATGGTTCATGATCAATTAAGAGGTAGATTTGAAATGATGAAAGTTCATCAAACAACAATACACACATCATGAATAAGATGGACACAAGTTATCCAATTGATCAAAGGGAAAAAAGAAAGAGATAAAGCAAAAGGGGACAAGAGAATCCACACCTAAATTGGACCAAAGGTTTAATTAAGTCGTCATCAAAATCAATCATCCATTTGGTGGATTAGGCTTTTCACCCCATCAACGGCTAAGGTCCATTGAGTTTGTTGAGACTCATGATCCAAACCATCATGATCCAAGACCAACAGAAGTTCACCAAGGTCACACAAATATAAAATGCAATTAAATAAAATAAAAATGCACTAAAAGTATTTTTAAATGAATTTTAAAATAGAAATAAAATGAAAAGAATAATAAAGTCCTTCAAACCACCAAATAAATGGCCAAGGAAATTGTGGAAGGTTGAAAATAAAATAAGAAGCATGTAATAATTTTTTCAGAATTTAAAAAGCAGAAAAGTATTTTTAAACTAATTAAAACAAAGGACAAAAGAGAAAATTCATGAAAAATAGAAAATTAGTGAAATAAAATATGGAAAAATAAAAATCAGATGAAAAAAAATAAAAGAGAATTTTAGAAATTATTTTGGGATTTTTTTTATGAAAAATGAAATTACTATGAATTTTAAAAGAAAAAGCAATTAAAAATAATAAAATAAAAAGAATTAAAAATCAGAAAAACATGGAGCATTGGATCACGCCTCATTAATTGACATGGAAGATCCAACACTCTTCAAGGTAGGGTGCACGATGGAATGCAAAATAAATAACACATATCCAGTTTAAAATGAACTCATGAAAAATTTCATTTGTCCAACGTGTCTGGCCAAACTCAAATGACCTGGACCACTTCAGTCATCTTCTCTGGTGGTCTCTCACCGAAGTTTCATCATTTGGTAAATTCAGAACACGAGACCACCATCATTGTGATCCTCTTCTCATCCCGAATTCAACCTTATGCTCCAAATTCATTTATCTAAATCGAGCACAGAGAATTTCAGAGAAGTTTCAGAAGCAAGCAAGCCACAAAAAATAAAATTAAATGATGAACATGATCAATCAACACTAGATAAGTTAGGGGAACGCATCAGAGAGTAAAGGATTACATTGTGGTAACTTGTTTGAGTTCAAATGGTGCTTAGAACTATCTTGTCCAAATGGTGATTAGAAGTTGGTGAAGCTTGATCTCACCTCAGAAGGTCTCAGAGCATGAGAATTGTAGCAAAAGCTTCATAAGATGCCGAAGATGCAAATGAAATCAAGAAATTGGATTGAAATAAGCTGGAATTCAAAACACGATAGTTGAGTTTTTCTGGAAAATTTCAAGTTGCAGCAAGAGTTTCTTGGCTCTCAAAAGCTTGCCAATGAATGCAGTAGCTTCATCTATTTATAGGAAATGTGTTTGGATCCAAATACTGTGAAATGATGTTGAATTCTCGCAAAATGAATTTGATCTGAATGTGAGAAAAGTGTGACTTGTAACTCATCAAAACTCAACCAAATGATGTGTTTCAAAGGTCAATTAATTTCTAGAGACTTGGTTAAACATGTTTAGGTCCAAAACACATGCTAATTTGACTTGGAATTGATATTAGTGAAGTTCAAATTTGGGCAATGGTGATTTCTTCAATTCCAAGTCACTATGTTCAACTCAATGAGGCATCTCACCCATGAGGCTTTTTGATCCCATTCTTTTTGCAATGTATTGACATGATAACATAGGTTGTAATGTGCAAAAAAATGTTGCATTTGGATGCTTGAGCACAAAGTTATGACATGTTGAAGTTGGCATGAAAAGTTGGTTATGTAACTTAGAAAAATGCAAATGTCCAATGGCTGGAAATGACCTGTAATGTCTCAATAAATTTCATTCCATTCCAAGCATATTTTGACTTTGATCCTTGAAGCAAACTTGTAGAGGACATCACAAATGACATTGTGCAGAAAGAATCAACCTCAAAATTTGAAAAATTGAAGAAGTTATGAATCTTGAAAATTAAAAAAAAAAGTCCCTTGAAAATAGGTCAAATTTAACTAAGTCCACAAATGACCTATAATGTCTTCAAACTTTTGATGATCCTCCAAGCGTAATTGGATCTTGTCATGTAAATAGGAGTTGCAAAGGATGTTGAGATCCCACGACCTAGGAAGTAGCTCATAATGATGACAATTTTTTTTGGGAAATCGCGGCACAAGAAAATCATCATTGCACAAAAACATCATTCACGATTAGATGGCCAACCGAAATTTGAAAAGTCAAAAGTCAAGTTTCTCGGTCGAATCGCCTCATTCAAAGCTGGCCTTTTAGGGGGCAATTTGTTAGCTGGAAAATTTCGACCTGGATAACATGAAGCCAGATCGACCAATAGGAGGTCGAAAGTAGGATCGACGAAGGGGGAAACCAAAAGAGTTGGGTCCACGAAGGAGGTGAGTCTGTCGAAGTCGAAGGTAAGCTTACCATAATGGGAACTGATCGTGGAAAGCAGAAAGTGGGAAGTTACCAGCAACGTGGGTGACAGACTCCAACACGTGGCACATCGGGAATGGATCATAACCTCCTAAGAGTTATTTCTTATTACTATTTAAGTAGATGTAATTATCATTTCAAAGGGGTGGTATTTTATAATATTGCAACAGGAATACACTTGAAGTATCAAGCGTTTGAGAGAGAAAAATTAACCTCCTGCAAAAATATACTTCTGCTTCCACCTTTATTTTCAAGTCATTTAATTTGTGAAGTTATTTTCATTTGCTACATTCATTTATATATGTATCTTGTCTTTTTGTCTTTCCTTACTTTTACTGCATTTCTTCTATTTTGCAAGCATTTCACTTGTTGCTCTAGTGTTTCAAACACATTACCAACTAAACCACTATATACTTAATATACATCGGTCTAGGACTTTGTAACCGGTCTTGCAAATAAACCTCGATAGAAAGGCTAGAGATAATTACGTAAAGAATAGCTTATTGACATTGCATGCGTTAACAAAAATGATTGATATTTATTTTATCAATAAAAAAATAAACAAACATGTTGAAGTCTTATTTAGTTAAGAGATGTAACAAATATTGACATTGAAATATATAAATTTGTTGTGTTAATAAATATTTTCTTTATTTTATTACTTTTTCTCTCATGATTTAAATTCTATCTGTTTTTTCTTTGTAACGAACCAAAATTTGTTGTGTATGCTAAACGTCACCCAGTTCATAATGAGAGGTATGTAATAATGTCTAGCATACACAAAAATACAAAATACAAACATCATTGAAATCCTTAAAAAATGTCTACCTTTGTTAAGATTGGTACATAAACATTTTGCCAAGTTTGTTTTTGGAATGTCGCAATCTAGAGATAATATTTTCTATTTAAAATAAAATGATCCAATTGCTTCACTCTAGTGATGATTGGTGTCAAGTAGTCCTATTAACTAATGTCATCATGAGAAGCCATTTGAGAATAGAAAGTTGATGTTAGTTATTTATTATAGTGACATGAAAAGAATATCTTCATCTCCATCCTATCAGTATTAGGGCAAAAGAAGCTAAAAAACATCATGTCAATGTTGTTTCTGTCCAATCCTTCAACTAGCTGTAACTAACCATAATACAGCAAGATAATGAAACAACATAGTTTAACAACTACAACATATTTCTACACAAAACAAAACCACTAGACTTTATCTTTGGAGAAACCAAATTTCTCGTCTTAAACTTGCATATCACCTAAATACTAAATCTAGGTCAAAACATAGAAATGAGTTTGTTCATAAATTTAAGGAGTTTCAGGTTTAATAGGATTTCCAATGCTATGATGATGAAGTGGATCTGGACCTGTAGGAACCTTTCTCAACTCTCCAATCACTTCCTTTTCACTTTTCTTCATCCTTGTTGAGGGTCCTTCAACATTAACCTTCAACATAGCTTTCTTAACTTCCAAACTAGACAGCATCTGCACAAACACATAGAGTTAACAAATAAACAAATATTTATTCTAGAAGGCAAAGATAGTGTGAAACAAACCTTCCTGTTATGACTAAGTTTAAGAGTTCCTCCATTAGCGTCAAAGCATGCATATGAAGAATTTAAACCTACAAATAGAAAAAAAAATATTTATTATATATAATATATATAGTGAATGTATAATCTTAACAAGTGACATGAAATAGTGAGAAAAGATGAACAGAAAAATCAAAGGATCACAAACCAGAACTCTCCCTCATAAGAAGCAAGAAGAAAAGAACAAGTAAAAAGACAGAAGTAGGAATGAGTTTAGAAGCCATAATAATATTGAAGAGTTCTTAAATTTTGCATGCAGGTTATGAAGAAAGAGACACATATTTATAGTGGTAAGAATTTTAATATGAATGATTGAAGGTGCAGCCATTTGGAAAAAACTAATGATTAAAGATACTAATGAGGAAGCAAAATATGTACTTTTTCACTGCTATATAGCTGTATATATATCTATATGTGACAGAGCCGTCTTATGTGTATTGTTGTCGAGAATCACTTGGCTGCTGATACTGACAAATGCAAATATATCTTCAAAAATATGATATCAAAGGTAATAAAAGAACTAAAAAAAGTAGAAAAGATAAAAGGATATGATTTTGTATCTTGACTTTGATTTGGAATGTCAGATAGAAGCATCAACATACGTCATGTTTCCTTTCTCAGTCTCTACAAACTCTTTTTGGGGCCATCCTATTTCTGATTCTATCTGTGCCACAATCTGTTAACATGATTCACTTTTGTATATCCAATTTTTAAGATTTAAGGCCTGAGTTATTCTTTTGGTTTTACTCGGTTCTGAATAAAAAGTTTCAAATGAAAGTCTTAGTCATATTTTTCTATTGAGATATGTTTGAGACAACATTTTAAGACAAATACATATGTTAAACAGTGTTTTTAAATTAATAATAATAAGAAGAAGAATAAATAATTACTCTAAAGATAATGGATAAGAAAAGGATAAACTATTTATTCTGGTTTGTGCCGTCTCAAGGATAATATTTTGAGATTTTTTATTATTAATTGAGCTCTTATCAATAGTTCAACTTACAAACATTATATTTATATGTTTAAGAGAACAATACTCTCCTGATTTTACAATTACATATCAGAATAACAAGTACTAAAGTATATGAAGTGTTTCTTTGGAAGACTTTTTGTTTTGTTTTCAAATTACTACAAGACCTATTTTTTTAGTAGGAAAAATTATTTTAAAAAAAGAAAGTTTCAAAAAGGTTTATATGGCCTATGGTAAAGCTATAATCAAATATAAACATGCAACTTAAAAAAGTTTTGGCTTTAGATCGTACCATGATTGATAATTGATAATGTTTATTCCATAATCGATTACTAAATAAGACATGCCTTATAATTGATAGAGAGCGACTATGTTTCATATTCGACTAATTATGAGCAATAATTTATTATGTTTTTAGTAAAATAGGTTTTCAGATAAGTTTGAAAAACATTTTTTTAGTGTCTATATATATTTTAACAAAGAGAGAGTTGTACACTATTACAAATGATCCGAAATAAAATAAAAGACTTAGACTTCATATGAGAGGTGCGCTTTAACAGTCTGGTTTGTTTCTTGTTAATGTTTATGGTCTTTGATCTTTGTTGCATCAATCATTAGAAATGTTATTTCACTTTTTTTTATGTTGACTCTTTGATGATGTTCACAATATTTTATCTTATTATCAATCATCAATACATGTTTACTCATATAACCACATAATCAGACTTGCTAAGCTTTTATAGTCACACGACTTGTCGTAAACCTAAATATGAACAACTATGCGAAATATTTCCATGACTTAGAAAACTTTTTTTTAAGGTTTGGGAACCAAAAAAAGAAACGATCTTCAAAGTTGCTGGTCCATTTTCATATGCTTTTTGTAGCACTATAATAGGGAGTACAAGTCAACAGTTTGATTCTTGAATCTGAAGCAACCTTAACCAACTCGATCAGTGAAAACAATGCCTTGGTTAGTGGTTAAGGTGTCAGGAATTCCAAACCTGTAAATTATATGACTTTGAACGAAGTTAATTACCGCTTCCCGATCAACATTGATCAAAGGAACAACATCGACCCACTTGGTAAAATAATATACACCAACCAATATTTATCTATGATTTTTGGATGATGTAGGTCGAGTTTCACCAATTAAGTCTAATACCCGACATCTAAATGGCCAAGGTTTGACAATTAAATGCAACTCACTTGCAAGAAGATGTTGAATGTCTGCATGTTTCTGGCATTCTTGGAAACCATTGGTGAACTCCAAATAGTGTAACTGCATGTCCTTACTTCATTCGGGGGGAGCATATATCTGGTTATTTTGTTACTTGTCTTATCACTTTTATCTTTCATTTAATTTTGATTTTTTGAGTCTCCTTCATGATTTCACTTCTCGGAATCAAGTTTTAAAAGATTCGTTTTTAGCATGCATAAAACTTTGGTTAGATTTGATCTTGATCATGGTGTTTTTTGATCAATTGCATGTGTAAGTGGAATGAAAACATTTTATGTTTTTTACTTGAGTTTGATTCACAGTAAAATCTCAAAGTTCCATTAAAACCACGAACATTTGAGATTTTACATGTTTTATTCGAATCACGGAGTTTACACACATTTTGTGATTTTGATCAAATTGGACAGGGGGGAAACTGGGCCATTTGATTCAAATAATTTTTTACACTTGATTTGAATCATTTTTCTGATGTCCACTTCTCTTTTATTTGATTCAAATCAAATTTTGAACATGATTCGAATCACTCGCTTTTTCAATAATTTTCTTTCAAAGTTGTGGCATTTTATCCGAATCAATTTTTGTACATGATTCAAATCATATGGCTCATGATTCGAATCACTCTTTCCCCGATTTGAATCAATTGACAAATTTCCAAATTTATGTTTTCCTTTTATTCCCCTTCACTTGTTCATTTGATTCAAATCATAGATTGCTCTTGATTCGAATCTAACTTAATTTTTCAAATCATAGTTTGCCCAGATGTGGATGTAATGAACCAGTGAAGATGTGGGTATCAAACACTTGTAAAAACCCTAACACATGTGTGGGTATCCACGAATGTTTTAATATCATATGTATGTTGGTGCCCAATTTAGATCATAAGACTAAAAAACTACATTTAGCCTTGCATTCTACCTGTACCCTATAACTCTCATTTTTTACCAATGTAATTTCCCTATCATTTAACAACGACTACTCACAAATTGCCTCTCTAGAGTCAACAAGAGAATTAAATAACATATCCCACTTAAATTTGTAGTCCTTATTGAGCTTCTCTTTCCTAAACCTTTCAAACTTGGGCCCTTCTTCATCACTAGATTCATATGGATCTGAGTTGTCCAATTCATCGCTATAAAATTCATTATCTTCAATTTTCTTGTTCGACCTACCTAGTAATCCTGCAACTATCTTCGCTTGATTTATAGGTGCAGTTACATCAACTCCATCAAACTCATCTACAAGAGTAGTAACTCTATCATCTTCACTATCATTTAACCCTTTAACCACCTCATCATCTAATCCTCCCACATCTGTCACCCCATTAACACACATAGGAGCCCTTATTCTCATATCTAAGTCATCAACATCATGTTCCACAAATATATCTCCATCAACCTGAGTTGCATAAGCATATGCAGTAAATTTGTATGCATCATCATCCTTTGTTATCTAAAAGAAATCCTCATCTATTTCTAGAATTTTTGTCCACAACCTATAAGTTCCTTCTTTATAACCCCACTTATTCACCAACTTATGAATGTTTCCTATTGTCAATTTATCTATGTGTTTTCCAGAAACATGCGTATAAACACCCCTCTGTAAATGATGTCATTCTACTTTACCCCATGGTGAAAACTCACACTAAAATTTGCATATCATGTTTAATGCATTTGAAACAACATTTAAAGCTCAGTATCAACTTCAACCAAAAGAATCTCAGACATTGGAAGAGAAGAAAATTTTGTAAAACTTACCTCATACATGATAAGCTTCAATGTCATCTTCAACAGTCCACAAACAACCTTTGTCTTCATCTTCAACCGCCCAACTTCGTCTTCGTCTTCAACACAAGTTGCCTAATTTGGGATTTTCCTGAAACCCTAACATTTACAAGGGGATATAATATTAAAATTTCAAAAAATGAAAAAACATATATAATTTAATCCACCTGGCATTAACATATATGCCACACTGGAAAAATAAGGGAATCAGGGCTGAAATAGTACGCACGGGGGCCTTACAAAGGGAATCTTGTTATTACGAAGAGGAATGAAAAAACCTTTTACATGGGCTTAAGTGAATCTCACTTACATTGCAGGGAATGTTGTATATTTAACTCTTATTATAATTATCATTACCATCTCATTTTTATTTTAATCCACATATTCATTATTTTATATAACCATTTTATTATTATAATCATCATTACTATCATATTTTAATTTCAGTATATATATTCAGGATCAAATGACACCAAAGTGTCAAATTTAGTAACATTACACCTCCGATGACTCTTCACCCTAAGTCCGTATAACAAAATTCATCATTGGATTAAAAGCTATTATCATATATATCATGCCTATAAAATTTCACATCAATAAAAAATCATTTGACATGTTAAAGAGAATGATAAAAAAATTAACGGTTTTCATGAAGTTTTGTAAGATGTTAGTTTTTATGTATCTCGTTGACATGTCAAATGATTTCCAATTGATATTAAATTTTATAGATATTATCTAAATGATAATATATTTCAATCCAATGGTGGACTTTGTTATACAAACATAGGGTGAAGAGTTATCTAAGGTGTCATGTTACTAAGTTTGACACCTTGGTGTCATGTGAAGTTAAATCCCAAAGGAGAAGTAACTCGACACAAGGCAAGACTTGTGGTGAAAAGATTTCTTCAGATAGAAGGAATCGACTTCAACGAGGTTTTTTCACCCGTTTCTAGGATCAAAACAACCAGGTTGGTTATTTGTCTAGAAAACATAAACAACTGGCATATGTGTCAGATGGATGTGAAATTTGCATTCCTTAATGGCCCCTTAGATGAAGAATTTTATGTCGAACAACCAGTTGGGATTGTGAAACAAGGAGAAGAAAGCAAGGTATACAGGTTGCATAAAGCCCTGTATGGACTTAAGAAAGCTACAAGAGCTTGGAATAAGAAGATAGATAGATTTATAAGGGAGAAGAAATTTGTGAAATGTACAATTGAGCATGGAGCATATATAAGAAGAAGAGAGAGTGAATTGCTTATACTATGTCTCTATGTCGATGACTTGTTGATGAAAGGTAGCTGCAAGAAAGAGATCGAAGACTTCAAACGTGATCTTAATAAGGATTTCGAAATGTATAATATAGGCAACATTTCACACTTCATTGGCATAGAATTCTACAAGAGTATTAGAGATTTAATTATGTATCAAAGAAGATATGCAAACAAGATACTCAAGATACTTGTGATGAAAGACTCCAACTTGACTTCGACACCTGCTGAACCAAGACTGTAACTATATAAAAACTCAGAAGAAGATGATGTCGACCTAACACAATATAGAATACTTATTGTTAATATACCTTTCTCACACAAGACTCGATGTATCATATTGTGTAAGTATGATGAGTAGATCCATGCAGAAGCCAAAGGTATCACATCTAGTAGCGATGAAGAGGATGGTAAGATATCTCAAAGGAACTCTCAACTATGGCATTATATTTCCTGCATCTGATGAAAGAAAAGATGCAAGCTAGTGGATTACACTGACTCAAGTTAGTGTAGTGATCCTGAGGATAGAAAATCCACAGTTGGTAATGTGTGTATACTAGGTGGTGTACCAGTTGCTTGGAACTCAAGAAAAGAACTAGTAGTGGCACTATCATCGTGTGAAGCAGAGTACATAATTGCTTCTCTATGTGCATGTCAAGTAACATGGATGGTCAATTTGATCAAAGAAATTATTGGAAATAATTATGGAGCAATTATCAAGAAGATCGACAACATGTCTTCTATCAATATGGCGAAGAATCCAATAGTACATTGAAGAAGAAAGCAAATCAAAATAAGGTTCCTTTATCTTTGAGAGCAAGTAGCAAAAGGGAAACTGAACTTGGAACACTGTAGAACTGAGAATCAGATTGCAGACATCATGACCAGAGGAGTACATGTCGAAGTGTTTAAGAAATTAAGATCTACATGAATGTAGATAGCTTAGACACAACAAATTAGATGGTGTGTTAAGAATGTAATTCCTTGTGTCAAAACATGTTGCTCAACCAAAATAAGGAGCTACCAAAATGTCGAGGAAGCGTGTCTTCGATTGAATTTAAGACTTAGCTTTAATTGTTTGTTTTAGCTGAGTTAGTTAGGTTAGTCGGAGATTACTTCGGGAGAAATCAATGTCAGCCTATAAATAGGGAAGTTCCCTATCATTGTTTATAATGCAATTTTTTAGAGAAAAATTGAATAAGATTTCAGTTTGAAAGTAGAGAAGTTTCTCTGTCTTCCCCAATTCACATTTTTCTTCTTCTTTATGTTGCATCGAGAAAAAATTGAGATTAAGCTATTGATTCCAAAGAGAATGGGAAAAAGGTCGAACAAACCCCACAAAAGGGTAAAACAAAATAGAAATATGGATACAGGGGTTGGTTATGCAAGGGAAAGGTATTAGCACCCCTCACATCTATGCTACTCCGTAGGAACAACTTGCAAATCTGTGTTTATGAAAAAGTTTGGTTGTTTTTTGATTAATTTTAATTTGAAAAGATATTTTATCGCATTCGAGTGGAAAAACTCAGTTTACTACCCACAAATATGAGGAAATGAGCATATGCATCATTTTGATATGGAGAACTTTTACTTGGACTTTTTCACAAGCACGTCTCAACATTCAAGTGGAAAATGTCAATCATTTCTCAATATATTGTAGAATTATAGTGGTTTGCATCACTATAAGATAGACTAATATCCAATCTTTGCAAAAAAAAGGCTCTTTAAAGAAAAATGCACAAAGGCACAAAAATAAGTTTGATGAGGTTTGGATTTTTTATAAGTTTGAAAAAAATTGAAGTATGCTTAAGTGTTTTAGCATTTATTGAGAAAAAGATTTTCTGGATCACTTGAGAAAGTCAAGGTTTATTAAGAAAATGTGTGAAGTTTGAAAATAAGATTTTTTTAAAGAGGGAGAAGTTTTGAAAATTGAAGAAGTGGGAAGGAGTAGAAGATATTATCCTAAAGCAAGAAGTAAATGACATGAAATAAAAGGTCTCATTGTAAGGTAGCCCAAGAGAAAGCCTTTGTGTGTGCGTGTGTTAACCACAAGATGGAGCAAGCATTTGACATTGGTCAAAACAAGCATTCATTTCCCTTTGGATTAAGCCACAAGATGAATAATCTCATGATCAAATGAATGAGGTCACAAATCCACAAGTAAACATCCAAGTTTTGAATTGATGATTAAATGGTCCAGAGGGATAACAAGGTTTCATATGAATCACAAAGTGTCAGATATACTCCAAGCACAGGAAAGCATTAAGTCTTAGAGTCTAAAGTCCAAAATAATCCTCAAGAAAGGGATGATAACACAAATTCAATAATATTAGATTAAAGCTTTTTGGGTCTTATCCATTTTTATCATGTTTTTGTTCTTTTGCAATAAGAAGATAATAAGAAACATAAAGTGAAAGGGCAAGAATACAAACTGCATGAATGTAAATGACATAAATGTAAAGAGTATAAATGTAAAGAGCATAAAGGTAAAGTTAGGTGTTAGTGTTGGTGTAAGCCCTAGAGAGTCGAGTGCTTTATTGCTGATCCAACGTTGTCCGTAACTGGATAACCATAAAGACAGTTGATGGGTACTCCACGAAGCATGCTGAGGGACATGAGTGTCCTAGATGGAATTTGCCAATCCTGCGTAACAGGATAAATGTCTATGGGCCCAATATTGAACTGGACAAGGGTGACACGGTCTATACCTTGTGTTCAATATAGACATAAGGGCAAAGGGGTAATTATACACATAATTATTATCACAGGAGGTTTTGTCAGATCACATGACATTTTCGTGACTTGGGTAGCAGTGATGTGTTGCTAGATACCGCTCACTGTTTATTATGTTAAATGCGTGATTTAATATAATTGCCAACGCCGCGAAAACCTATAGGGTCACACACAAAGGACGGATTGATGAGAGATAGAATAATTAAGGAACATCGTAAGGTACGGTGCACTTAAGTGGAAATGAAATATGGTAAGGTACCAAATACTTAAGTGATTTTGGCGTATTATGAGATATGGGCAAAATACACTTAAGTGGGCTTTTTGGCTTGAAGCCCACACAAGTGGTTCTATAAATAGAACCCCTTGGGTAGAAGCATTGTCAATCCACTCAGACAGAAATTCAAGTAGAGACTTGGAATTTTGTTCCCTCTTTCTCTCACTCAAAGCCTTCATTCATAACAGCTAGCACTGCGATTGAAGGAATCCGTTCGTGTGGACTGAGTAGAGACGTTGTCATCGTTCAACCTTCGTGATCGCCCCGTGGATCTGTATCAAAGGTTTTGATCATTATCAGAGATCTGCACCAAAGGTTTGAATCGCCACAAGAGGTAACGATTCTATCACTGATCATGCCCATTCGTAAGGATCACTAAATGGAGAAATTTTTAAATTCCGCTGCGCCTTGGATGGCAATTCTCCTACAGTTAGATGTTAGAGGTTAGATGTTAGATATTGAGGCAAGAAATGCATGTGGCAATCATGTTAGAGTATTGATACAAAGTCAAACTATTAAGGCATGAAGCACAATAGTTTCAAAATTTAAAGAGGAAAGAAAAGGATAAGAGGCAAGATGAAAGCAAGCCCAGGTGTTTGACTTAGGATCCACTATCAAACAAGTCAAAGGACGCAAACATATGGCACATTCTAGGGATGATCTATCACTAACTCAAAGTGCCAAAATATGATCAAATGATCATTTGTCAACATATTGAATTAGAGAAGATTGAATCAACTTAAAAGTATATATATGGATGACTTGAAATGTAGAAGTATTGATCAACCAAATCAACAACTCAAGCTCAAACATCAAGTTGTACAAAAATTAATCAAAAAAAGGTTTTAAAATTGATTAAAAAGGAAATTAAAGAGATAATTCAAATCAAGTACCAAAACATAAAAGAAATGGTTGAAAAAATTATAGGAAGTTAAGAAAAATACAAGTAATTAGATCTCAAAAGTTGGATTCAAAAATATTTAAAAATGATTAAAAAATCAATTTCAAATGGAAATTAAAAGGAAAAAAGAAATTAAAATAACCAAAAATGCAAAAATGATTTTAAAAAATGTGAGAAATATGTATGTGGTAGAAAATAATTTTAGAGACCTTGTGTAAAAAATTTGGATCAAATTGGAATTAAAAATGAGTGATAAATTAATTTGGAAATAAAAGGAATAAAAGAAAAATAAATAAAATACAAAATAAGGCGCCAACAACTAGGAATTTGAAAAAATGCATTGTCAGGTTTCTATTGGTTCGAAATCAAACTTTTGAACCAACACGCGCGAAGAATAACTTCGTCTTCAATCTTGGTTCGATTTGGTAAATCCCTGAACTCGTGTTTTTAGCAACACCCAAGCATGGAGTTAGCTTCGCAACACATGATCGTTCATGTCTCTTTGCATCAGAACCATTGATTAGCTCTTAGCAAAGAGAATTTTCTCAAGAGCATGAAGAACCCTAGTTCTTCAAAGTAAAATTAAATGACTAATATGCAATATAAATTCAAGGTAGTTGATGGATTTTGATCAGTGAATCACGATGAACACACTGGTAACTTGTTTGCTCAGAAATGTAACTCGTATCTACCTTTCCCATTGAAGCTTTAGAGATAAATAATGGTGGATTTGGAAGTCTGGTTCAAAGGAGTTTCAAGTTAAGGAAATGCTTCAGTCAACTTCAGAGGGTGTCGATGAATGATTCTGGGTGAAGATTTGAAGCTCAAAGAGCTTGAATCGAAGAAATGGTTAACTGGTTTTTTGGGGTATCAGGTTCAAATGGTTTCAGAGTTTCTTTGGTTATCCAAGCTTACAAATGAAGGCAAAAGCTTCCTCTATTTATAAGAAATGAGATGAGATCATGGTACGTGTGAAATGGAGGCAAATTCATGTGAATTAGGTCATACTTTTGATGATTTGCAAAGCGTGTGAAATGAGACATGAAATGCGTGAATTTCCACTTGAAACTAGTCATTTTCGTTTGTTCTGATGCGTTTTGCTTTGTCAAAGAGGTTGCATATGTGCATGTGGTCCCAGATTGAGAATGGCATGAAATTCGTGACCTGGAGCTTGCGCAAGAACAAAGTTCATGATACCATGTTGGAGCTTAGGCCAAATGAGATTCACTCGTGCGTTTTGAGATGTTCTTCATGCTAAATGATCTCCTCATGGTGAATAGTAAGATGGAAAAATAATCACATCAAAAGAGTGCTTGAGTTTAAAATGGCATGGATAGAAATTTAAGGTTGTGACTTGAAGTTCTAGGTCAAGCATTAGGTCAACCAGGTCTTAGGCCTACTTTTGTGCAGACATGGGCATCTTGGCCAATTCCAAAATTGATGGGCTTAGAAGAAAATTTTATGTTTTACCCTTGAAGCAAAGTTGTAGAGGAGTTCAACTATGACATTTGGCTCAAAGTAGATTCCAAAAATGTCGAGAAATGAGATAGTTATGGTGTTTGGACCAAGTGACACGCCATACTTGATTTTAGGTCAACCAAACATGTGCCAACTTTTGATTTCTTGCCATTTCTTGCATCCAAAGGCATGACGATGAACACTTGAATACCAAATGAAGGAAACTTGATTTCCCTTTGAAGATTCTTGATCATTGCTTAAAAATTGGATAGAGATGGCATGGAAATAAACACATGAACTAGACTTGAATCCACTTTAAAAACATGCACCAAATTTGAAGTTCTCTTGATCAAATGATGTTGAATGAAGCTTGACATGAATGTGACCTAAGATTATACGTCATGCCTTGAAGTATAAGCTCTTATGGCCCTCTTGTTGACCAAACTTTGACCTTGGGAAGCAAAACCCTAACTTAGAAACCATACTTGATCCCTTGATTGGAAGTCCCTACCTTGTACAATAAGAAAAAGGAGACAACACATAATTTTGTATTTTGAATAAGGTTAAAAAAGTCAAAATGCAAGCAAGCAAAAAGATAAAAAGAAAACACAAAGGGTGATTGTTGATCTCCCATAAGGCAAACCCCAAAGAGGTGGAGATTAAGAGGATAACATGCTTGTGATCTTGGTAGAAATGTAAATGATATGATAGGTGGAATCTTAGGGCTGAAATTAGGGTATGACACTTTCATTATCAACTATGCAGCAGAATCATCTTGCAACCAAGGTTGGTTGATTCACTCGAGTGAAGAGTGAAGAACAAGAGGAGTAATCAATCAGAAAGATTGATTCAGAATTCTCCATAAATTTGGTGTAATTCCACATCAGGAATTTGTTTGAATTCCAACAAAATTAGACCCAATGTACACAATTTCAAAGGAAACTAAGATCCGAACCGTTAATTCGAATTCAATTATGTGGTGTGCTTAATAGAAGAATTGAATGGTGTCACAACCTTGTCCATTGATGAGTTGAAAAGTAGTATCTTGGTGCATGACCAAAGGATGAAGATCACTCAAGAAAAGAAGGATGAACAAGTTTTAAAGATTGCAAGTTATGGTCATCGTGGTATCAACATCGAGGTAGGGGACGTGGTGGATTTTATGGTCGTAGCAGAAGAAGACTAAGCATATATTAGATCCAATGTTACAAGTGCCACAAGATATGTCACTATCAAAGTGAATGTCCAAGTTTGCAAGAAAGCAATGTCAACTTTTATGAATTCGATGAAAGTGAATAGTTGTTACTCAGGGCTCATATTCCTCTGCCATTCATGGTCCATAAGACCATTAATGGTGTTGTTGATGACATGTAATTGAGAGGTATTGTATGACAAAGACATCCAACTTTTACAGTACTCCACCACCTCCTGCTCAACAACAACCTTATGATAAGAGAGTTTCTTGTGCTTATACTCTAGATATGCTTGAGGCTAATTAGAGAGATTTCATGTTTATGCATGATTCCATGCATCAGCTACAATTGTATATTAAGGAGCCTCATGTTGATCATAGTCTTCCTTCTCGATAGGCATTTCAGCAGCATGCTAATTGGCCTGAAGGCATGCCATTTTATTTGGAGGGGGCAACTAATAAAGAGGAAGAAAGCGAAGAAAGTGGAGAAACGGAGGATATGAGTGATGAGAATTGATGGATGGCCTTTTTAGCCTTTTTGATGTTATTCCAGTTTTCAGTTGTTATCTTAGGATTTGCTTTAGACTTATTTTATTGTTGTCTAACTTAAGTTGTTAGATTGTTGAACTTATTTTGTTTTAGCTTATCTTGGTCCATCCTTTGGTAGGATGTGGATTTGTGAAAATTTTGGTGCGACATTTCATGTCACCAAAACATTTTGAATGAATGTGGTTTGATTAATTAACCTGTTTAGTTTAAAGTTGAGTTATATTAGTTTTTAGCAAATACCTTTTTGAGTTTGTTCCAAAGAATTGTCTTGTTTCACTTGAAGAAGAAAATAGTGATGATTCCAAGTTTGAATGTGTCAACATGCAAATGTGTGGTAATGATAATAGCTTGAAAAAAATGGTACAAAGGCAAGGTACATGTTTATTGCTTTCTAAACCATAGCATGAATATGAAACTTGTAATTTGTATAAATGACATGTCATACATTCTTTTTCACTACATGTTCTTGATTGAATCACTTTAGATCAAAGCCTAAAAGTGAGGAAATTTCCATTGTTTACTATATGCACATGAAACCAACAATCTATTATTTTAATCTTGCATTTATGTTGAAGCTATGAAAGCATGAAAATTATCAAGGCAATTTTTTATTTTGAGTACAACCACTTGACCAAAAGTAACCTACCTTGTGAGTGAGCAAAAATTTGTTAACCCCTTTGAGCCTTAATGACATGATCAATATTGGTGTTGAACTGTGGAAATTGTACATAAAATATTAGTTCATCATTGATTTTTTGTATGGATTCTGAATAAATTTGAAAAGTGAATACTCTTCTAGAGTTTGGAAACTTTGTTCAAAGACCTATAGATATAACCTTTCTTTGTTAACCAAGCCTCATTATAACCCTTAAACATCCTTTGTAATTTGTGTTTTTGTGCTTTCAATGTGCTTTGCTTATATGACTGCATAAGTTGATCAAGATGTTAGCAAGATTGTTGGGTGTGAATCAAGTACCTCAATTTTGTTCTTTGTCCATTGAACAAGATATGTGTTAGGTGTGATTCGTGATTTAGAATGTGTTGCCTTAGAATTTTTTACATGAGATTTGTGCTTAGAATTTATTTCATAATCATGGTGTCATTGTAGTATAGTGATAAGCATCACTTTGCTTGTGCCCTTGAAAACTTTGAAATGTGCATTTGTGTTCTTTTCTCAAAGCTTGTTTAATATTTTGATTTTGCAAGTTGCTTGTTTCTTTAGGTTGACAAGACTCTTGTTTGAGGATAAACAAAGTTCTAAGTTGGTGAGAGTTGATAAGGGATAAATTGTGGTGATTATTTTTATAATTTAGTGGCACTTATTAGCTTAATACTTTGGATTTGCAAGTCAATCCCTCAACTTATGTGTAAATATAGCGTTATAGTTTCATCATGTAAATTTCTGAAGTTTAATCATTTTTTCAATTCATTTTTGTAGTTTTGTTGCATTGGAGGATCTCTTGAAGTTAAAAGGAAAAATAATGGCTTTAACATGCAATTTTGGATCAATAGCATGCCTGCAGATAGGCCTAAGCGCAATCATAATGCAACTCATATTTTCTGGACAGGAGCTTCCGCGCTAAGCGCCACTTAAGCCGGTTTGCTCCTTTTGTCCTCTAGCCACGTTAAGCGCAATCTGCATTTTTGTGTTTGTATAAAAGCCTTCTCACTTCATTTTTAGAGTGTTAGACACTGACTTCAGGAACAAAGTGCACCAAAAACTTAGAGAATCGAAGCTGGATAGGCATCAATCCTCGGGAAATCATTATTGATGCTCATTCATCTCTTCTCTTTTCTTGTGAATCGATCTACCATGATGATTTGTAGCTAAATCCTTTATGTTCGAATTAGATGTAATTAACCTTACTCGTATGTATTTCTTTTTATACTTGTTATATGAACTAGTTGTGAATCAATATAGATGTATCTTTGTTTTCATGTTTTCTTTTATGGTTTGAACTATTTTTGAGAAATATCTTTCAAGCCTTGACCTAAGATCACCATCTATCAAAGACCAAACTCTAGATATATATTTGGGGTTTGATATTCAGTTGTATCAAATCTTAATGTTATTGTATTGCTTAAGTGGCGTTGAAGAGTGATACGTGATTATAGTGATTGATAATGATATTCATATACTAGATTGGTCGAAAAACGTAAAAAAGGTTAATGAAATCTAATCTTGACATGTTTCTTTATCCTCTAATTTCCTAATCATTTACCGTTGTTACATTTTATAGCAATTGTTTCTTTTCATAATCAAAACCCTTTTAAACCTGTCCTTATAACAATATTAATTGTGGTATAGTTGTGATATTGCACTAATCCCCGTGGATACAATACAAAAATACTGACCCTATCTAAAGAGATTTCAACACATACACGGACAAAAATGAGGCAAAGGAGAATACCAAGGTACTTGAGTGACTATGTTACAAACTCATAAGGGGAGCAAGAAGACCAGCTACACAACTTAACAGTGTTTTGTAGCAACAATTATCCTCTCAATTATGATGAAGCAGACAAACATAAGATGTGGAGGAAAGTTATGTACTTGGAAAATGAAAGTATTGAGAAAAATGATACTTAGAGCCTTGTAACCTACCACCAGGAGATAAGAAAGTTAGTGTCAAATGGATATACAAAACAAAATGCAATGAAAAAGGGGAAGTTGAGAAATACAAAGCAAGGCTTGTGGCTAAAGGGTACTCACAAGAACATGCCATAGATTACAATGAAGTTTTTACTCATGTGGAAAGATGGGATACTATCAGGACTGTGTTAGAACTTGCAGCATGCAAGAAGTGGCAAGTATATCAACTTAATGTCAAGAGTGCATTCCTACATGGTGACTTGATGGAAGATGTCTATGTAGATCAACCACTTGGCTATTATAAAGGAGGAAAAGACAAGGTCTACTAGCTGAGAAAGTCACTCTGTGGCCTTAGTCAGGTTCTAAGGGCCTGATATAGAAAGATTGAAGCATATTTCAATCAAGGGAATTTTGAAAAGTGCCCTCATGAACATACATTGTTTGTAAAGCATGGTGGGGACAAGATATTGGTTATTAGCTTGTATGTAGATGATATAATCTACATAGGCAATAATCAACAAATGATTGAAGGATTCAAGGAATCAATGAGGAAGGTGATTTCCATGACATATATAGGGAAAATGATATACATTCTTAGGGGTAGAAGTAAAGCAAGAAAGTGCAGAAATATTCATCTGCCAACATAATATGCCAATGGCATACTCACAATATTTGGCATATATGAATGCAATAAGGTTTTTAATCCTATTGTATCGGATTGCAGGTTGAACAAGGATGAAAATGGTAGCCAGTTGATGCCACAAGCTACAAGCAGGTGGTGCGAAGCTTGGTGTATTTGCTTGCTACCAGGCCCGGTCTTTCCTATTCAGTGTGCTTGGTAGCTAGATATATAGAGAAACCAACTTAAATTCACCTGGAAGCTACAAAAAGAATCCTAAGGTATCTAAAGGGGACTATGAACCTGTGAGTTTTTACAAGATGAATGATGAGATGATCTTATATGGGTGGTCACACTCTGATTATGCAAGAGATAGTGATGACAGAAAAAGCACTACAACCATGTGTTCAAACTTGGATCAAGTCTTATATCATGGTCTTCAAAGAAGCAACCCATTGTGACTCTTTCAATCGTTGAAGTTGAGTTTGTTGCAACAGCCTCATATGTTTGTCAAGCAGTGTGCTTCGAAGTATTCTTCACAAGCTTGGTCAGACTCAAAGCCAATATACAATCATCATGTGTGACAACAATTTCGCAATCATGTTGTCAAAAAATCCAATGATGTATGGAAGATGCAACCATATAGATGTAAGGTTTTAGTTTCTCAGGGACTTGACCAAAGATGGTTTGCAGATGTGCTAACTAAACTAGTGAAGCTTGAGTCTTTCAACTACACCAGAACAAGAATTGGAGTTTGTGTCATTTGAGTACATTGTGCATGAATCTAATGTATGTATCATGTTGTAATTTGTCTCATTTGATAGTTTTAAATTAAGGGAGTGTATGTTGGAATGTCAAACATAATGTTGCAACGATGTGTTCAACATGTAATGTTAGAATGTAATTAGCTAGTAGATTAAATAACAAGAAATTATTTATAAGATAGTTAACTATAAATATGATTATTTACTATATAAGCAATTGATCATTCAGGTAAACAATACCTTAATAAATAACAACTTTCTTTCATATTCTAACAAAAAAGAAAAGATATAATGTCCTCTTAATAACTGATCCCACTTCAAGATCATTGTGCCATCAAACAAAAATAATATAACAACTATTAAAAGAAAACAACCGATCCTTTTTTTTTAACTCAAAAATCAAATCCTAATTATTTTGGCAAGATCCCCGCTTCATAATTATCTATACCTTCCAACTAAATCAAATCTTTTTCTTTGAATGCCACTAAATCATTGCTATTAATTAAGTTTCACTTTAATCTGTTAATATAAAACCACCCATTATTGTTTAACATAATCACATCTTAATAAATCCATATATTCTAAAGAGTTCATTAGTCTTTCTCTCTTCTTCTAGTTCAAAAAAATTTCAAGGTCAAAGAATAATGTTTGGGTTCGCCTAATTTGGGTTTACAATTTAGAGAATAAATTTCTTCTCATTCATGGAATTCTTCACAATTTCTCTTTCATTTTGATGAATACATCGTTTTCAAAAGTTATTTATAAAACTAAAGAGGACTCCACCCTAATCTATCACCTTCGTTGCCGAGACCTTTCAAATAACTACAAGTATTTAAAAGGTCAATGTTGACGATCTTAAATTCATTCAACTCGGCCTTACTTTATCCGATTCAAAGGATAATCTCCCTAAGTTTGGAAACAAAAACAATTTTATATGTGAAATCAACTTTTTCAATTTTGACATTGAAAATGATCCATACAAATAAGATTCAACTGATATATTACGTCTTCGAGACACATTTCATGGAGCATATGATTTTGGATATTTGATGAAGATTTTAATGTGGTAAAGTTTACCAAACCCTTTGGAAGGTTTATTGTTCCATTTAAAAATAATCTTTAGAAATGTGTATGACATGAAACATGTGGTGCATTATTGCGACCGGAGAATCTCATCAATCCGGATCAGATAATTTGTGGTCATTGCACACATTCAAGAAAATTGTTTTTATTTATTTTTTCAATAGTAAAATAAACAAATATTGACCATGAAATGTATAAAAACAAGATTATTTTTATTTTTTAAATATATTTATCTCTATTCTCTTCATAAAACAAATGTTTTACTTCAATTTTCTCCATGAGATGTTGTGTAATGCTACTAAGGTTCCTAAATGCAGCATGTTTAAAATCCTTAAAAAATATCCACCTTTGTAAAGATTGGTACAGAACATTTTTGCCAAGTTTGGTTTTGGAATGTTGCAATCTAGAGTCAGTTGAGCTTTTCTTTTTAAAATAAAAGGAATCAATTGGTTCACCCGAGAGATGATTGGTGTCAAATCCTATGAGAAACCATTTGAGAATAAAAAGTTGAGGTTAGTTATTATAGTGACATGAAAAGAGTATCTTCTTCTCCATCATATCAGTATTAGGGCGAAAGAAGCTAAAAAAACATCATATCAATTTTGTTTCTGTCCAATCCTTCAGCTAGCTGTAACTAACCATAATACAGCAAGATAATGAAACAACATAGTCTACATCATATTTCTACACCAAACAAAATTACTACACTTTTTTTTTCTTGTCTTAAACACTAGCTATGTCAAAACAAAGAAATGAGTTCTTTTTCTTCATAAACTTAAGGAGTTTGAGGCTTAATAGGATTGCCAATGCTATTATGATGAAGTGGATCTGGGCCTGTAGGAACCTTCCTCAACTCTTCAGTCACTTCCTTCTCACTTTTCTTCATCCTTGCTGAAGATGCTTCAACACTAACCTTCAACATAGCTTTCTTAACTTCCAAACTAGACAGCATCTGCACAAACACATAGAGTTAACAGATAAACAAATATTTATTCTAGAAGGCAAAGATAGTGTGAAACAAACCTTCCTGTTATGACTAAGTTTTAAACTTCCTCCATTAGCATCAAAGCATGCATATGAAGAACTACAACCTACAAATAGAAAAATATACATTTACTATAATCTTAACAAGTGACATGAAATAGTGAGAAAAGAAGAACAGAAAAACCGCAGGACAAACCAGAAGTCTCCCTCATAAGAAGCAAGAAGAAAAGAACAAGTAAAAACAAAGAAGTAGGAATAAATTTTGAAACCATGTTTATATTTATATTGAAGAGAAGCTAGGTTAAACTTAATTTGCATGCAGGTTATGAAGAAAGAGACACATATTTATAGTGGTAAGAATTTTAATATGAATGATTGAAGGTGCAGCCATTTGGAAAAAACTAATGATTAAAGATACTAATGAGGAAGCAAAATATGTACTTTTTCACTGCTATATAGCTGTATATATATCTCTATGTGACAGAGCCGTCTTATGTGTATTGTTGTCGAGAATCATTTGGCTGCTGATACTGACAAATGCAAATATATCTTCAAAAATATGATATCAAAGGTAATAAAAGAACTAAAAAAAGTAGAAAAGATAAAAGGATATGATTTTATATCTTGACTTTGATTTGGAATGTCAGATAGAAGCATCAACATACGTCATGTTTCCTTTCTCAGTCTCTACAAACTCTTTTTGGGGCCATCCTATTTCTGATTCTATCTGTGCCACAATCTGTTAACATGATTCACTTTTGTTTTGTATGTCCCATTTTTAAGATTTAAGGTATGAATGAATTATTTATTTGGTTTTACTCGGTTCTAAATAAAAAGCATCAAATGAAAGTCTTAGTCTATTTTTCTATTGATATATGTTTGAGACACCATTTTGATACAAATACATATTCTTCATCTTATTTATACGATAATTAGTATTTTTTAAATAATAAATGATTACTATAAAATAAAAAAGAAAAGAGAAAAGGAAGGAATAAATTAAATTTATTCTGGTTCATTCAACACTCAAGGATAGTACGTTGTGATTTTCTATTATCAATTAAGCTTTTAACATAAAGTTCAATGGTTCAATATGCAAGCATTTATACAAGCATTATACTTTATAAGTTTAAGAAAATAATACTCTCTTAGCTTTATAATTACATATTAGAATGAAAATAACCTATTATACAAATTACTTATAGACGTTTCTCTCTCAGATACTAAAATATGTGTTATATGAGGTAGAAGAGAAAACTTTTTTAAATGTTTTTTTTTTATTTTCAAATTACCATAAGACCTATTTTTTTTTTTAGTAGAAAAAATTATGCAAAAAAGAAAAGTTTGGAAAAGATTCATATGAATTCATAATCGATTATGGTAATGCTATAATCAGATATATACACGCGCAATTTAAAAAAGTTTTGGCTTAAATCGTATAATGATCGATTATGTTCATTCCATAATCGATTACTAAATGAGACTCACCTTATAATCGCTTATACCAACATCTTAATCGATTAGAGGGCGACTATGTTTCACAATTGATTAATTATGGGCCATAATTTATTGTTTTAGTAAAAATGGTTTTTGCTCTTTGTAAAGTGTTTTTCAATTAAGTTTAAAAAGAGATGTAGTTTGAGAAATATTTTTGTGTGTGTATATTAACAATGAGATAGTCGTACACTATTACAAATGATCCTAAATAAAATAAAAGGCTTAGACTTCAAAGTAAGATGTGTTTTAACATCCAGATTTGTTTCTTGTTAATGTTTACCGTCTTTGATCTTGCATCAATCATTAGAAAGCTTATCTCACGTTTTTTTATTCAAGTTCATTCTTTGATGATTTTCATAATGTTTTATCTTAATTAGTCATTCATTAAAATATATTCGTACATAGAACCATATAATCAGACTTGATAAGCTTTTTTAGTTACTCGGCTTCTTGTAAACCTGGATAACAACAACTATGCTAAATATTTCAATTTTGAAAAACTTTTTCGAAAGGTCTGAGAACAAAAAAAAAACGATCTTCAAAGTTCCCGGTCCATTTTAAAATTCCTTTTCTAGTGTCATTCTAGTATTGAATGAGGTTAAGTGCTCCTATGTGTCCATTTTCATGTCATATTTTTTCATAGTTCGATGTTAGAACTGGTTCGGAGTTGTTTCCTTGTTGATATTAATAATGAAATAGAGTTGTGTCATGTCATCCTTTTGGTTCTTCCTTCTAGGTGACCCTTGAGAGGATGATTTGGTTAATGATTTGAAGCTTGCAATGTTGTCATGGTCATCTCTTGGAAATGATTAAATTTCATAATAGAGTTTTCTTTCAAAAGTCCAATACGATATTCAGAAAAGACTATTTGAATCTATTCTAGATTCTTCCATTTTCGTTGAAGCCTATGACTCTTTTCAAGAATATCATCTAAATAAAGATTGAATTCAGAAAGAGTGAGTTTAGATAATACCTATTTAGTATGATTCTGATTTAGAGTCTGATTCTGAGACAGATAAGTGTTTGACACAATTTAGTCAACACCAGGACCAGACTCTTATATCAATTGAAGGTGTAAAAAACACAATAAAAGGGGGTTTGAATTGGATTTCTGGATTTAAAACTTTTTGTCACCCAATATATCAAATAACAACGATAAAGATAAAGATATGAGCACAAGTATTTTTATCTTGGTTCACCGTCAACTAGGTTACCTCCAGTCCATCCACCTGAGTGATTTTTCATTAGAAAATGACTTAATCTAGTAATCCACCTAATTACAACCACAAATACTAGCTGTCAATATCTTCTTGAGAGTATGACCAACCTGATCGCTCAAGGAAATCAACTCAAATACAAACTGTCTAAGACTTCTTGAGTACTCAGACTAACATTAGTCACTCAAGGACTTAACCAAAGGTTAAGAATATAGTATTGTGTTTTACAAGAATGCTTCTCAAATAAGTAGATAACACATATAATGAAGATCAAATGAATACACTTAAATTGATAAGCAATGAAAGCTCTAAGTGTTTTTCTCTTCTCTTCTTTTTTTTGCACGAATGATCTTTATTTATTCTTGTGCTTTGTTGTTTCTATTTTTGAGTAGTGGTGTTGTAACTTCAGCGTGGGTGAAGACACACGCGCGTGCACTCTCTCTCTCACACACACACACACACACATATTTCCATGTTCTTCTTCCTCAAAATTTATAAAAGAGAAATAGATATGTTGGAGGGTAGAATAAAAATTGAACTTAAAGTATCTGTTGTATAAATGTCACTTCATATGCAACAGTTGATGGCGCTTACAGCAGAGAGTTGGTTATGATGGGATGTGAGAAGATACTTTAGTACATAATACAGTCTTTGAAGATATGGCATGACCGTCCCTTTTAAAACATATCCCTTTTTAATTGTATTAATGTCATAATCAGAGGCTTCATGTAAGAGATGAAGTGAAGCTTTATCAGAGTTCAAATCCTAGATGATGTAGACTACAAAGTCTACTCATAGTGAGGCTTAAAAGTATCATGGTCCAGAGTGATTATGAACAAAAAATGAAGAAGCATTTACTAGTTTGTTCAGATGCTTAGACTGTTGGAGAAGTATATCCTTTGTTCACTGACTTCTAGTCAGAGGCTTCTAATATGATTTTATGAAGCTTGAGTAGAGTTCAGGGGCTTGATCTATCATAGTCTTTTGTCATAACCTTTATGAATAATTCCTTGCATGAATGTTCACTTTGATGATCCTGAAGCTTTAACTTTGCTATAAACACATCTTTGCATTATTCCTTTTGTTCATAGTGTGTCTTCTCTTCAAAATATCCTTTCATCTTTCTTCAGACTTCGTATGCATTCATATTTGACTTCTTCAGAGTTTGAATTTGTTTTCTTTTATCTACGCACTTAACAATAATAGTCAGATTATAAAATTATTCTTTACACTCTAACAATTTTCATGTATGATTACAAGGGGTTGATCATTAGAGTCAGTCATGTAATCTCGACACCTTTTTCTTAGACGTTCTTTCTCCAAATGAGGTATGTAATCAAATTGTGATGTTGGTAACGATGTTCTTCTCGCACTTTTCATCAGTGTTTTGATGTTTTTGTATCATTTTTTATTTATTGTAATTTTATTTATTTCTTTGATTAATTTAGTTATAATTTGATCATTCGTTATAGATTATACCTTGTGTCTCACCTTAAATTCAATAAGTTAGATTTGACCCATTTCAATTTGTTTTTATCAAGAATATGTTGGTCAAAAATTGGATATACCACTCACACCCAATCGTTTATGGTGTATAGGGATTGACTTCCAGCAAAGAGAATAATATTTTCTATTTTCTATTGAATACTTTGGTAGAATTTTGTAAAGGTTGTTGTAGAACGAAGTTTGGAGTTTTCCAATCATTCTTGGGTATAACAAAGGCTCAAACAAGGAACTAGTAGGACTGAGTAAAGGTTTCTACGAAACAATAGCTTGGAGCAGGAACTTTGTGTATATAATTTTTTTTGGATCAAGATCAAGTGAAGATCTTGAAAGATTGACAATTTCAGTGTTATGCTACAACAGAAGGGAAAATCAATTTAGACTTATGTTGGATAAAGCAAATTCTTGACTTGTAGTGGTCAATGTTGTTGATTATCTGTTATATAAAAATATTCTTGTATTAACTTTACAAAATAGTGAAAGACCCTACAAATTTTCAATTATAAAACCATTGAAGAGTGGATTAAGCTCTAGTGAGGACGAATGGGCCAAACCACTATAAATTTTGTGTACTCTCTAACCTTACTTTTGTGTACTCTCTAACCTTACTTCTTTTTATTTCTTGCATAAATATTGTATGTTTAGCCTCTATTTCTTTTCTATAAATTGCACGCTATTAGGATTTACTATTTTTGTAATGATTGCTTGTGTAAAAGTAGGTTTGTGTTAGACTAAGCGTCTAAACAATCTCTTTGGTGATTAAACTTAAAAACTATGATTGTAGCATCCTTATCAACTAAATAAGTTTGAATACACTTCTCATGTTCATTAGAAATTAGATTAATTTAGATTAATTGCTACTTGGTTGTTTAGTAATTTCACCGTGATCACATTCTATTTTATAAATATTAAGTCATTAAGAGGAATCATTCCAATCACATATAGTGTATTTTTTTCATTTCTAAACATTTTATTAAGCTCTGATATTTGAATAGCAAACATTTTTAAAAAAATTGGTATTTTTTGAAATGATCTATTCAATTCCCTTTCTAGACCATTCGACTATCATATTCTCTCCTAATACTATTTTAAAAGATACTTTGATATCAAAGTTTGATAAAGAGTGAGCAAGTAGCAAATAAGTGAGTTGAGAATTAAATAAGAAAAATGCTATTCTTTCACAAATTTCCACATCAAATATTTACGTCAAACACTATTTACCGTATTCATACGGTGATCAATATTTTTATTTTTTATAAATAAAAAAAATATTTATAATAAATACTTTTATTTTTAAAATTATTTTTATAACATAAATATAAAATTTATGATTAATCAATTTTATTATTGCATTAACCACAAAAATATAAGTTATTAACCATATATTTTACTTATAATTCATTAAACAAATGTACTACTTCATTAACCAAATGTACTACTTCATTAACCAATAAATTCCATATTAATCAAGTTCTGACATTAACATATGAAATATAATATAGTGTAAAGACTGATTATTTTATTTCATATTTTAATGTCAGAATTTGGTTAATATTATAAAATTTATTAGTTAATGAAATAGTATATTTGGTTAATAAATTATAAATAAAAGATGTTGTTAATAAACTATATTTTTGTAATTAATGTAATAATAAAATTGGTTAATCATAAATTTTATATTTATATTATAAAACTAATTTTAAAAATAAAAATATTTTTTTTATTTATTAAAAAAATAAAAACACTATACACTATATAAATAGTGTGGACAATATTTGGTGTACATTATAGAGGTAAAAATAACATTGCTTATTAAATAATCATCGTTATGAGATAAACTCTTCATCTATATATAGATTAGTTGTACTCCTATATGCTTCAATTGATTGCTATATTGAATTGTTCACAAGGATATTATACTTCTTTTGTCCCACAATGAATAATTTATATGGAATAAAAATGTGTCCCAAAATTAATAATATATATTAATTTTCAATGTATTTTTTTTAATTTTAATTTTTAATTAATATTATTTTTATTATTCTCAATACATAATTAGAGATACTTTAATTTTTTTTTTAAATTAATCTATACAAAATAATCAACTAGATCACTCGAAATAAATATGATATATAAGCATAATTTGAATGTCGAAATATACTCTATGATATTGATATTCAATGTAGAAGCATGATACTCCTTGACAAACCATTATATCTGTAATTGTTGAAGAGTTCATACCTGTAATAAAAAAAATAAAAACATATTCATCGTATAAATACGATGAATACTATTTGGTGTGTTAGAAAATTGGGTATGATAATCCTGGATAACTTCGAAGAATCGTGTTCGTACACTTTCCGAACAAAGTATTTCGACCCTATTCTTACCTGGGTTCACGAAATCTTTGTGGGGATAATTCTTGAAGAACAATTTATTTCTGGCAAAGAGAGATGTTCAGGAATGTAGAGAGAAAGTTTGATTTCGTTATCACTTTTTAAACTGAGGCCAAATGACTCCTTATATAGGAGATGAATAACAGAAACCGAAAAGACGCAACTGTTCAGAAACGGTTACGTCGGTTGGGAAAGGATTCGAAATTCAAAAGAAAATTTCAAACGTTGGAACCCCGTTTCAATTATTCGCATTCAATTATACGTTGACTCGACGAGCGTGCACTCCGCACTACCCCTAACTCGTTTCCAAGCTTTAACGCATAATTGCATCGGCCTATAGTAAATCACATTACTACTAAAATACATTGATGATACTAAAATCACCAACAAATCCCCCCCATTTTAGTGTAATCCTTGATTTACTCAGTATATACAATTATATATACAAGGGTATAACACACATGTATAACGATCAAACAAATGCATAAATGAAAATGTCTTGCGATTGAATTTTCATCTTAGTACAAATACACATTCCAAATACTCGAAAATCGGGGTGTCATAGCGATTGAACCCGTCAATCCATTTGAGTGTCTGAAGATATAGTACACATATGTTTCTTACAATACTCTACTATTCATACTTGACACTTTACAAGCCATGTGTCCTTATCCATTAATAAGCATATAGGAAGCCAAGTCCAAGCTTCTTGAAGCGGAAAAACTTCATGCTCACATAGGTGATTCTTTTAATCTTGCACCTACATTTGCAATTTTCCAAAAGAACCATTAAGAAGATATAATTCAACCTAACCATCACTTGCAGGTCTGAGCACATACCTTGGGAAGATAAACACAATTGCTCCAATCTCTAACTATGATCTTTCCACATTGAATTCTGCTTCTAATATTGTATTAGAAGGGAATTGGGTATACCATAGCTAACAGATTTAAATGGACTTTAATCCCATCCCAATTACCGACTTCTTCACTAAGTCTCTAGCTAACCCCTTCGTCAAGTGGTCAGCTAAGTTTTGTTGCGACCGAACAAACTCAATAGATATCACCCCATTCATGATTAATTCCCTAATCATACTATGTCTAACACCCAAATGTCTAGACTTTCCATTGTATATTTGACTATAAGCTTTAGCCAATGTGGCAATACTATCACAACGGATAGAAATTGGTGATATCGATTTAGGCCATATCGGAATCTCATATACCAAATTCCTTAGCCATTCCGCTTCTTTACCAGCAGCAGCTAATGCTACAAACTCAGATTCCATTGTGGAACCAGTTATACATGTTTGCTTCTTGGAAGCCCATGAGATGGCACCTCCCCCAAGCAAGAACGCCCATCCACTTGTAGAGGATGAATCTTCAGCATTATTTATCCAACTAGCATCCGAATAACCCTCTAACACCGAAGGAAATCCCATATATGACAATCCATAATTTATTGTACCCTTCAAGTACTTGAATACCCTAGTTATCGCATGCCAATGATGTCTACTAGGATTACTAGTAAATCTGCTCAACTTTCCAACCGCATAAGCAATATTCGGTCTAGTGCTAATCATAGCATACATCAAAGAGCCTATAGCTTTTGAATATTCGAGTTGATCCACAGGTTTACCTGTATTTGGCATAAGCTTTTCTCCCGGATCCATGGGAGTACTTACTGGAGAACAACTTTCATGATTGAACTTCTTGAGTATTTTCTCAATGTAATGAGATTGCGTAATTACAATCCCCTTATTCTCTCGTTTAATCTTAATACCAAGAATAACGTCCGCTTCTCCCATATCCTTCATGGAGAACCTTGATGACAAGAAATTCTTCGTTTTATCAACTTGATTTTGGTCGGTGCCAAAGATCAACATGTCATCAACATATAAACAAATGAAAACTCCTTTAGCGGAAGTATCAAATTTGCTATATACACATTTGTCAGCTTGGTTTAGAATGAGACCATTAGACAAGACAACCTCATCAAACTTTTGATGCCACTGCTTCGGAGCTTGTTTCAGCCCATACAATGACTTAATTAGCTTACACACTTTATGCTCATTACCAGGCATTACAAATCCTTCAGGTTGCTTCATATACACTTCTTCCTCCAAATCACCATTCAGAAATGCTGTTTTGACATCCATTTGATGAATCACTAGATTATGAATAGCCGCCAAGGCAATCAACAATCTAATAGTAGTGATACGGGCAACAGGAGCATAGGTATCGAAATAATCAATCCCTTCCTTTTGTCTGAAGCCTTGGATAACTAATCTAGCTTTAAACTTGTCAATTGTACCATCGACTTTCATCTTCCTTTTGAAGATCCATTTGCAACCCAATGGTTTGCAACCTGGTGGTAAATCAGATAATACCCAAGTATTATTTTCCATGATAGAACCAATCTCTTCGTCAATTGCTTCTTTCCAAAAAGCAGAATCTCGAGATTTCACAGCTTCATCATACGTTCTTGGATCCTCCTCTATATTATAGCAATAATAGTATTGAGTGTCAATCTGATCCTTTGATCCCTCAACTAAATATAGTTGAAAATCAGATCCATAAGATCTAGATTTTCTAGCTCTTTTGCTCCTACGGGGTTCAAGTGTCTCACTTGGCACATCATTTGAATGATCATCCTTTAGAGATTCATCTGAATTAGGTATAGAGTCCTTTGGTCTAGGTATAGAAGAGAAACAATTCTCATCAAATATGGCATCTCTCGATTCTATAATCGTGTTAATAGAAATTGAGTCATTAGGTTCTATAACATAAAACCTATAGGCCTTGGAGTGCTCAGCATATCCAACAAAGATGCAAGCTACACCCTTTTCACCCAAAGTTTTCCTTTTTGGGTCCGGGAGTCTAACCACGGCCCTACAACCCCAAACACGTAGAAATGTTAAGTTGGGTCGTTTCTTATACCAAAGTTCATATGGGGTAGTCTTGTTCCTTTTATTAGGAACCCTATTTAACAAATAGCAAGCCGTTAACATAGCTTCTCCCCAAAACCCTTCACTCAAACCAGAGTAAGATAACATGGCATTCACCATTTCCTTAAGCACTCTATTTTTCCTTTCAGCCACACCATTTTGTTGAGGTGTATATGGTGCCGTAGTCTCATGAATGATTCCTACGGATTGAAAAAATACAGGATCATAATATTCACCACCTCTATCTGTACGTAATGTTTTAATCAACACATTTTGTTGCACTTCAACTTCAGTTTTATAAATTTTGAATTTATCTAAGGATTCGTCCTTAGCGTGCAGCAAATAAACATAGCAGAATCTAGATGCATCATCTATGAAAGTGACAAAATATTTTTTATGTCCTAATGATGGAGTAGCATGCAAATCACATAAATCACTATGTATCAACTCAAGAATGACAGATTTCCTTGTTATACTTTTAAAAGGTTGCCTAGTGATCTTTGTTAACATGCAAGTTTTACAATTTTCTACATTTTTATCAAAAACAGGAATTAAATCATCTTTAGACATTTCATGCATTCTTTTATAATGTACGTGTCCTAGACGAGCATGCCATAACGATGAATTGATAAATTTCGAAGAGGACATAAATACAGAGCCAGAATCATTAGGAACTCCATTCAAATTCATCATAAACATACCATTATTATAATATCCAAATCCTACAAACACACCAGACTTCGATAAAACATATTTATCGGATTCACACACTTGCTTGTATCCAAGCTTATTTAATACAGGACCAGAAATTAAATTCTTACGTAGTTTAGGAACATACAAAATATTAAACAAAGTAATAGTCTTTCCAGAACTGAATTCTAGCACCACGTTTCCTTTGCCTTCAACGGGAGCGAAGTGATCATCTCCCATGTAGAGGACAGAACCATCTTCCACTGGAACAAGTGTCTTGAACCAGAAACGATCCTTGCAAACATGTGTTGTAGCGCCAGAATCAATCCACCACGCGATAGCATCATCCTGCACATAGAATGCTTCAGAATTTAGTGAAACCGAATGTTTAATCAAACTATTCAAATCACGAATTGATTTCTGACCTTGGTTTTCGGATTGGTCCTTAGACCCCTTTCCTGAACCACTTGCATTCGCGTTATCATGCTTTTTGCCGGAACGACAATCCTTCTTGAAGTGGCCTGTTTTGCCACACTTCCAGCATTCTAGTTTCGGTTTCTTGTTAGCACCGAAACTGCCCTTATTGTTCTTGAAAGCACGCTTTTTTCCTTTGTTTTTGTTGTTACTGTTCTTACCACCCTCTTCGACCATATTAACCGAGGGTCCAGCGATTTCTTTGCCTTTTCCTTTGTCATCCTCCTGCGCTCTTAGAGATTCTTCTATGCGCAAGTGACTTCCAAGTTGGATCAAAGACAGTTCGTCTTTTCCATGCTTCAGATTGTGTTTGAAATCCTTCCACGAAGGAGGCAACTTGTCTATGATGCTTGAGACAGATATTGTTTCATCCATCTTCAATCCGTGTTGTGTGAACTGTCCAAGGATTCGGAGGAGTTCATTGAATTGTTCCATGACAGACCTCGATTCAACCATTTTGTAATTGTTGAAATCGGTTACCAGGAACTTTTTACTGGATGAGTCCTCTGCCATGTACTTGGATTCGAGACAATCCCACAATTCCTTTGCAGATTCTATGTTTTGATAAATATCAAATAAGGGATCAGACATACCGTTAAGAATGTGCCCTCTGCATATGTAATCGTCGTTCTCCCATTTTGATCTACGTCTCAGATTTTCAACTGTGTCTTCCTCCAGAAGTTCTGGAATCGGTGTAGACAGGACATGCACCACCTTCAACGTTGTCAACATGAAATGCATCTTCTTCTGCCAACGCCTGAAGTCTTGTCCTTGAAACTTGTCCAATTTTCCGAAGTTTGTAGTCATCTCCTTGACGGTGCTTCCTCCAGCCATGATTATCAGAAAATACTTTGTTCGTTTGTTAGAAAATTGGGTATGATAATCCTGGATAACTTCGAAGAATCGTGTTCGTACACTTTCCGAACAAAGTATTTCGACCCTATTCTTGCCTGGGTTCACGAAATCTTTGTGGGGATAATTCTTGAAGAACAATTTATTTCTGGCAAAGAGAGATGTTCAGGAATGTAGAGAGAAAGTTTGATTTCGTTATCATTTTTTAAACTGAGGCCAAATGACTCCTTATATAAGAGATGAATAACAGAAACCAAAAAGACGCAACTGTTCAGAAACGGTTACGTCGGTTGGGAAAGGATTCGAAATTCAAAAGAAAATTTCAAACGTTGGAACCCCGTTTCAATTATTCGCATTCAATTATACGTTGACTCGACAAGCGTGCACTCCGCACTACCCCTAACTCGTTTCCAAGCTTTAACGCATAATTGCATCGGCCTATAGTAAATCACATTACTACTAAAATACATTGATGATACTAAAATCACCAACATAACTACTCTATGATATTGATATTCAATGTAGAAGCATGATACTCCTTGACAAACCATTATATCTGTAATTGTTGAAGAGTTCATACCTGTAATAAAAAAAATAAAAACATATTCATCGTATAAATACGATGAATACTATTTGGTGTGCATTATGAATGTAAGAATATCATTGTTCATTAAATAATCATCCTTATGGGATAAACTTTTCATCTATATAGATTAGTTGTAATCCTATATGCTTCAACCGATTGTTATATTGAGTTGATTATAAGGATCATATCATACTCCTTCCGTTCCACAATGAACGATTCATTTAAAATAAAAATGTGTCTCAAAATAAATGATTAATTTCAATTTATAATACATATTTTTTAGTTTTAACTTTTAATTAAAATTACTTTTTTTATTTTCAATACATAATTACATTTTTTAAAATTTGATTAACTAATCTATTTATTATGAGACAGAAAGAATAATAAATATAATGTATAAACATAATTGAATGTCGAAATATACTCTGACATTGATATTCAATATAGAAGGATGATGCTCTTGTCAAACCATTATACTATTAACTGCTGAAGAGTTTATATTGTAGTTAGGAGTCACTTGTCCATGATCAGATAACGAAAACTATTTTTATTACTTATTTATTTATTTTATTTTTAAAATCACATATTAAAAAATAAATCTATAAAATATTATTAAACAATATTTTTTAAATGTTTTAAGATGCGACCACCGGACACTTGTTAGCTAGTGTATGGCATTTTTTAAATCCTAAACTAAATGCTGTATAGTGTAACTGCGATTGTTTAGACTTATTTCGTTACCTCTACATGTATTGTACTAGGATTTTAAGGTAAAAGTAGTCATGATTGGTTGTACAACTGGATAGAAATTATGGCAATGGAAATTGTGGATTATTTCACTTTTTTGGTTTGAAATTTACTGTCTCTGTCTGTCGAATGACACACATCATGAAGTCATCTCCAAAGGAAAAATGTTGAAATGGATTGATGTGATTGTGGTTAGTTTTTGAATATAAAACATACATTTTCATCGGCGGGCTAAAGATGCGTCTGCAGTAAAATTATATTTTAAAGATAGACATTTGTCATGCCTTTTTTTTAAAAAAATTTCCACGCCCTATTTTAAAATAAAAGTTCCAAGATAAGATACCTCATTTGAAAAAGATGTTCGGCCCTTTGTCGAGGGTATCCTACACTTTTTTTTTTGGGTCTCGGCCAATGAAAGGATGAGGACATTGACAAAATATATATATATATATATATATATATATATATATATATATATATATATATATATATATATATTGACCCCCTCGATTATTTAATGATCGAACTACTTCTTTATTGAATCTCGTTTTATGGTCTTGGTCAATGAATGAAAGAGTGTGTTCATAAAAGAGGACCGTTGAAAAATTTCTTTTCATTCAAAAAAGGGATATGTTTGGTTAAAAACTCCATCATCTCTTGGCCGTATGTGTTGTGTCAAATGAAATTTAACTTTTTCTCTTTTTGTTTTTAAAGCAATGTTATTTTCAGTATTTTCTTTTTCATATCCTACACTATATTCAATTCTGTCAAAATACTCGGTATAAAAAGTGCAAAGCAGTATTTTGATCTAATTTATAAGAAGAAAAACAAATTTTATGTTTTATTAAGAAATATAGTTAGGTATATTTTTTTTTTTGGATTTCATGTAAGAGAGATTATACAATTATTAATATATCCTCAATTAAATTATTTTCCGGTAACAATATTAAATCATTAATGTAGATATACTTTTAAAATAAAAATTTAATAAATATATTGATATTTGTTTATATTTAATAGCAAAATAATTAAAAAGACTTTTACTTATAAATAAACTAAAGAGAATAGTATTCAAGCATGTCTAGAAATCTTTGATCTCACTATCCCAATTTTAAAAATTAACTAGATTAAGACTCGCACGATGCGCGGTTCTAAATTACATTTTATTTGTTTTTTTATTGAATTACATTACTGATAATTTTAGTAAATATGATCGATAATTTTATATTACTGATAATTTATTATGAATTATAATTGAGACTTATTAAATTATTAGTTGAAATATCAGAGTTCTTATTTTAGACATTACTACCTAAATTTTTATTATACTTTCTACAATCAATATAAGAAAAAAGTTGTGTAAACTTTAAATCAATTTTGACAAATTCTATATCCTTATATGTGACAAATGCAAGAACATTGTTATTTGTCTTTAATTTATTTGTAAAACATGATATGAAGAATATATAATAGAAAATAAAATTGAAGTTAAAAAGTAATTGTTAAATTAATATATTTTTTGTATTTGTCGGGATTTGAACTCGTGACCTCTAACGTTATGTGATTCTATCTTTTGAGAAGCGAAAATGAAATTTAAAAGATGTCACATATGAATAATGATGATGTGACACAAATTATATTGAAGTGTCAATATGACAGTGCGTGCTTCAAATTTAATATATTATAATAGATAATAGATTCTCATAAAAATTTATTCCCAATCTAAAACATTTTACCCCTATAATCATAATCCCCAACTTTACTTTTTTAATATGTAACTTTCTCCTCTATATTTCAAACTATCTATGTTTTAAACAAATTTTTTCATAATTGTACAAAACAAATCAATCTAATTGGCACGTGCACTTCATATTCATAGGGCCAAATGCACTTAATTGGCACTAGAAGTCTGCGTTATATAAACGCCAATGCAATTAGCATGACGTCTTTGAGGTCTAAATGGCGTGCCAATTGGTCTTACACTCACTTCTATTGTTTTTTTTATTTCTTAATTTATATAATAAAATATTATTATATAGTATTTTATATTATATATTAATAGAATGAGTCAATTGGATTGAAACTATTTATGATGATATTTTATATAAGTAGAGGTGTCTTGTGAACATTTCCTAACATATCTTCTCAATTTCTTCTAAATTTTTTGTTTATTTGTTCTGACATGAGGAATCATTCCGATCCTCGTCAAATGCCCTTGTTCACTTCTCCACTGAAATCTTATCCACCAACTTTAAAGCCTCTGCATTTGACAATCCTATTTTCTCGTGGTAGTGTCTGAATGATGGCTCGTTTAAAGCATAACCCGCACTCATAACCTTTTTTGTTGAAGATATTTGTCTTTGATTTACCATATGGAATTTTGTGCAATGTTTCTTATGTAGTAGACACGTGTAAATGGAGGATTTTGCCAACCATTATCTGAATTATTATACGCACTCTCAATAGATGCATTTCCATTTGAAATCAAACAGATGTTAGGTTAGTTTGCAACGTGTGTTATGAAATTCTTGAGAAAGAAACTTCAACCACCATCAGTTTCACCTTCAACTAGAGTAAAAGCAATCAGAAACATATTATTGTTACCAACTTTTGCCACTGTCATAAGTAATGTTCCCTTGTGCTTATCGTACAACCATATTCCATCAAATAAAATAATAAACTTGTAGAATGCAAAACCTTGGATGCATGGTTGAAACACCTAAACGAGTCGATGAAAGATTCTAGTTTGATTAACACAAGTTTTGGGAACATACTTCTGAACTGCCACAATATTGTTGAAGTTTGTTGTACAAAGTTTCCCAATTTC
This sequence comes from Lathyrus oleraceus, assembly GCF_024323335.1. Classification (NCBI taxonomy): domain Eukaryota; kingdom Viridiplantae; phylum Streptophyta; class Magnoliopsida; order Fabales; family Fabaceae; genus Lathyrus; species Lathyrus oleraceus. The sequence goes on along the minus strand of NC_066583.1, from coordinate 583,580,558 downwards.
CGTAGACTTGTTCAACTGCTTTAGTCCTCAGAATCCATGTTTTCATGTACGACAGAGTGTAATTGAATCGTGCAACGATATGGGAGATTATGGAACTCACTTTCAGTACATATCTTTGCTTACAAGAGGCAAAATATATTGGTGACCCTAGACACACATTTTCCATTTTCCAACCGATGAATTTACCATAACACTCGAGGACATGTACATGTTGTTTGGTCTATCTATTGATGGTAAGGCAGTAAATAGAAAAAACTAACGTAGATGCGTCAATATCCGAGGAACTTTTGGGTATTTCGTTGATAAAAAAATGATATGATAGGTCAAGGTATTAAACTTATGTGGCTTAAAATTTTACACAGTCGTATGGTATTAACCGTAGAGTCTATTGAGCATAAAAAATAATTAAAACTAGGATTTATAATATATGCAACTAATAGGCTTATTTTTATTTTCTGATGCTTCTAGTTGTAGTCTACATATTATGTATTTACCTTTGTTAACAAATATAGATGTAATATGATCATATAGTTAGGGTTCCATTTGTTTAGCGTGTCTTTATAGATCTTTGTGTAAAAAAAATAGGTTCATCTACTTTTGTTGGATGTGCTGTTTTGCTCGAATCACGGGGTTGGTCAAGAATGTCGTCCCTTGAGCATGTCAATCAACGCAACTTCACACTCCTACACACAATTAAGTAAGTTTCTAACTTCATATATATTTCCATTTACTTAATTTATACAATTAAATATTTTTTTTTTTTGGTTTAGGTGGTCCACATATGGGATGAATTACGATGGTTGTCCTCGACACTGCATCATGGCTTATCAAATTGTCTTAGATCACTTGAGACAAAACAATGTATTACCACTAAATTATTCATTCCATAATAATTTATTTTTGTATATTAATGTTTACTAAACTAACAAATATATTTTCTGAAATAGTTTATTTAGAGGCCATATGAAAGTCTAGAAGATGATGCAGCCCCGTGGACTATGTAACATCCTATTTCCCCGACTTAAAATATAATTAAATAATTCAATATAACTCAACAAATAGAGTGTCACTCATGCTTCACCATAGCATAAAAGAACCATAAATATTTTTTTTTAGAATTAAGCAGCAGAAAACCAATAAGTTTAACATAGATATCTCAACAACGATGAATAAGAAAGTGGTTCAACAATCCTAAAAAGAAATAAGAAGTGTAATAAAAGAAAACATAGAACAACCAGTTCCCCAGTGTTAAATATCAGAGTGATCCCACTAAGACCCGAACGATAAATAACTAAAGATGTCTAACACCATCCTCTAGCATCAAACATCTACTCTTGCACCTGAATGTTTGTACCCTAGAGGAGCACAGACGCAACAAAAAATAGAAAGGGGTGAGAATACGCTCAAATAAATTAACGTTGCAACACATAGCACTGATGGTATCATATAAACACAATCACCAACACATAATCATCACACAACAGCAAACACATTCACCCACGTCACCAAATATCCAAATGTTCATTTAGAACATCAAACAATCATAATGATAACTCGGCCATAAATGCAGGTATATATGCAAATGTATCCTCAACTTGACTCTAAATGCAAATGCGGTACCGACTCTTTGGACATCAGAGGTATGTTACTGATATTCATCCATAACCACTCCTGGTCCCACCATTAAACCAGAGCACACCAAATCATTATTGATTCATCACCATGGAATCAATAATGCTTCACTGATTCCCATTTACATAATGCACCTATTCGCTCCCGATTCCACCATAGAACTAGAGCACACCACTGAATTGAAGTTCGTACACAAATGATGTAGGACAAGTGCTCAAAATATGCCAAATAAGCCATCAACATGACACACCATATTCATTTTTATATTATGAATCACCATTGCATAATTTACACAAGCATGACAACAAAATACAATTCACAAAGCATATTAATATTTATGCACATCAATAATTCACCAATATTAATCATGTAATTTTTCTATAACTTTCAGAGTATCTCAACTTGCTCACCAACACATCAAAAACCATAAAACAACATCTAATAATTACCGAATTCAGAAACACATGAAAAACTAAATTGACGACCCAAAATCGGTCCATCAAGACCCTAACGGTCAGTTTCTAGGACATGACGGTTGTCATTAGGATGATGACCTGCCCTCATCCCTTCCCCTTGCACGTCATCCATTTGGAAAGCCTGTGTCAACTGTTGGTGTAAGCCCTAGAGGCCAATACTTTTTGGTACTTGTATCGAATTATTTAAAGACATTTTCTTTATTATGGTTGATTAATAAAGTCCCTGGAATAGATAGTCCGTTTAATGTATTAAGTGTGACTTAATCATGAGAACACATTAAACATAAGGACACTATTCTTAAAGTATCCGTAGTCGAGCTTTAATGTGAAGTGGGATAACATTAAAGCATTAAGACTATTATGTTTGTAGACCGATGATCACATCTCATGGATCATGGATAAAGAGTTATCAAGTCTTAAACATAGGTATGAATATTAGGAGTAATATTTATACCGGATTGACCCGCTATGAGAATACTATATAGAAAGTTATGCAAAGTGTCATAAGTTATTCTCATGGTGATAATAGTGTATACCACTCTTCGACCTGAAACCACTATGGATCCTAGATGTAGAGTCGAGTGCTTTGTTGCTGATCCAACGTTGTCCGTAACTGGATAACCATAAAGACAGTTGATGGGTACTCCACGAAGCATGGTGAGGGACATGAGTGTCCTAGATGGAATTTGCCAATCCTGCGTAACAGGATAAATGTCTATGAGCCCAATATTGAACTGGACAAGGGTGACACGGTCTATACCTTGTGTTCAATATAGACATAAGGGCAAAGGGGTAATTATACACATAATTATTATCACAGGAGGTTTTGTCAGATCACATGACATTTTCGTGACTTGGGTAGCAGTGATGTGTTGCTAGATACCGCTCACTGTTTATTATGTTAAATGCGTGATTTAATATAATTGTCAACGCCGCGAAAACCTATAGGGTCACACACAAAGGACGGATTGATGAGAGATAGAATAATTAAGGAACATCGTAAGGTACGGTGTACTTAAGCAGAATACGAAATATGGTAAGGTACCAAATACTTAAGTGATTTTGGCATATTATGATATATAGGCCAAAATGCACTTAAGTGGGCTTTTTGGCTTGAAGCCCACACAAGTGGTTCTACAAATAGAGCTCTTGTGCAGAAGCTTTGTATGGGAATACAACACAACTGAAGAGTTGGAATTTCGTATCTCTCTCTCACTCAAAGCCTTCATTCATAACAGCTAGCACTGCGATTGAAGGAATCCGTTCGTGTGGACTGAGTAGAGACGTTGTCATCGTTCAACGTTCGTGATCGCCCCGTGGATCTGTATCAAAGGTTTTGATCATTATCAGAGATCTGCACCAAAGGTTTGAATCGCCACAAGAGGTAACAATTCTATCACTGATCATGCCCATTCGTAAGGATCACTAAATGGAGAAATTTTTTAAATTCCGCTGCGCCTTGTGATAACATGAAATTATATCATATTTTTGGACTCAATTTAATTAAATTATACTATTATTTATTTCAATTTATTTCATTTTATTAGATATTACGCGGTATTTTCTTTCTATTTATCTCAGGTGGTTTATTTGAAGCACAAGTAAAAAAGGATGAAAAGGAGGTGCAAAAAGGAATGAAAAGAAGCAAATATCAAAAGCCAAAGCCCAGCCCAAAAAGCACAGGCGCTGCACCTGTGACGAGCGTCACAAAGGCTGTGACGAGCGTCACGCTTTACACACTTGTGTGACGAGCGTCACACATGGTGTGACAGACGTCACACCCCACTCCTATATTTTTGGCTTTGGCGCATCCACGAAGTACGCTTTGAAGCAGTAAGCCAATCGTGCCAAATTTTGCTCCAACAAACTTTTCTCCACGAATTCCTCAACCAAGACCAAGTCTCCCTTGATTTTCTCAACCACCAAAACCAAGTCTCCCTTGATTTTCTCAACCACCAAGACCAAATGGACACTATATAAAGGACCCAAATGGGAAAAATTGGGGACGGACTACTTTTACATTTTTTACGCTCTGCAATTTAGTTTTCAGCTTTCTAGCTTTTAGCATTTTTTTCTTTAGCAACCTTGTTTCTGTTGCCATTATTTTTATAGCATTATATTTTTTTCGCATTCCATATTTTTCTTCAGCAATTTATTTCCTTTGTTAGTTTAATTTTTTAGGCATTCAATTAATTTTCTCACAATAGTTTCTACACCGGAAACTATTGTGTAACTTTAACTAGATCTAACCTTACGTTAGATCATAGTATTTTATTCCTTCGCTTTTATTTTTCTGCCTGATTGAAGAATTCAAGAACAAATCCAACCGGCCTGTGGTGGAGTGTTCAAGACTGCTATTTAATTTCTCAGGTTCTTTAATTATTGTTTGAATTTATATATGCCCTGTTTTACTGTTTATCTATATTGTTTGCCTGATATGGTTTTAATTAAGCGTAATAATTGTTTAGATCTGTTTAGCATGTCTGGCTAATTTATTTAGGTATCAGTATGTAAAGTAAGCGGAATGAAGGAATCAAAACTAAGTTGGTTTAATTAAGTTTAAAATTAAAATCACTCTTTTTACGGCCTCAATTTACAGGTTTAATAACAAAGTTTTTGTACGAAAGTAAAAGGCATAAAGAAGTTAAAATCAATAGAACGAGAGTTTAAGTTTTTAACTGGACATAGTAAATTGAGCATTAATTCTAAATCAGGGCGAGAGCAATTTTTAGAGTTAATTAAATTCTAATCTTTTCCAAAAAGTATTTTTAAAGATTGAATGTGAGGACGAGAGCTAAGCATTTGAATTTAATTATATAACCTAAGTCAACAGAGCGAGAGTTTGAGATAAGGGTGTTTAAACGGTTAGTGTTTTCTTAAAAAGAGTTTCTACGGATTCTATTGTTTTCAAAAAGTGGTTTTTGACTTAACTATAAGTGACAGCTACGTTAATATAAAATCATAGTTTATTCAACAGAGCGAGAGTTTGAGATAAAACTTTTAATCAATAGAGTCAACTGAAAAGATTCATTTTAAAACCAAGAAACCAACAAAGAATTGATTCCTTAATTACGACGAACTGCATACCGATATCCGCTTATTAGATATTAATTTTAGATCTTATTTTAGTTTTAGCTTTTCCCCCAAACAATCAAAGTATTATCTGCCTTAGCTTTACGAAGTAACCTTAGATAACAGTATATCGATTCATAAGTCCCTGTGGGATCGATATCTTTTAAAACTACGCGATAGAACTGTGCACTTGCAGTTTGTACCCCAAATTCGACTCATAAAGTTGCGATCAAGTTTTTGGCGCCGTTGCCGGGGACTTTTATTTAATCGATATCGTAACTCTTCTGTTACGCTGTAGAGACTAAGGTTTCTTTTTCTTTTCTTTCTATCGTCGATTTGTATGCCACACACTCGTTCACAAGGCGAGCCACTCTATTTACGAATCAACGATATCGAACTATATCTCCGAGTCTTACGACGAATTCGGGAATATCATGCTGCAAATAATCTCCCTCCTGTAGAACTTCCTGATTTCAAAAACATTTTTTCTTCGATACCCGAGATGGCAGAACCAGCTCGTGCTCTTAGAGATTACGCCGCTCCATCACAAGATGAGCCGCATTCAAGTATTGCTCCACCCGCAATCGAAGCAAACAATTTTGAACTTAAACCTTCGCTGTTGCAGGCAGTGCAACAGAACCAATTCTCTGGAAATCCTACCGAGGATCCAAACCTTCATTTATCCGTATTTGTCCAATACGCTGATACTGTTAAAGCTAATGGTGTCACTTCAGAGGCAATTCGACTTCGTCTTTTTCCTTTCTCATTAAGAGATAGCGCTAGAAGATGGCTTCAATCTCTTCCTTCCAACTCTGTCACCACATGGAACGAGTTGAAGAAAGTTTTTCTTGCCCGATACTTTCCGCCAAGCAAAACAGCTATGTTAAGAGCCCAGATAAACGGATTTAAACAGAAAGACAACGAGTCTCTTTTCGAAGCATGGGAAAGATACAAAGACATGATGAGACTTTGTCCACACCATGGTTTGGAAGACTGGTTAGTAATTCACACATTTTATAATGGTCTCTTGTACAACACAAGGTTAACAATAGACGCCGCTGCAGGTGGTGCACTAATGAACAAACCTTATGCTGATGCTTACCAGCTTATCGAGAGCATGGCCCAAAACCACTATCAGTGGGGAACCGAACGAACAATGGTGGAAAAACCTCAAACGAAAACTGGCATGTACGAGATAAGTAACCTTGATCATGTTAATGCAAAAGTGGATGCTCTGGTCCAGAAAATTGAAAGTTTAAATGTATCACCTCCAACCGCCGTGGTTGCTATAACTCAGAATTGCGAGGTCTGTGGAATCCAAGGTCACACTCCTACGGATTGTCAACTCTTAACAGGAATCCAAGCAGAGCAAGTAAACTACGCTCAAGGAAGCCCCTACTCGCATACCTATAACTCAAATTGGAAGAACCATCCAAACTTTTCATATAAGAGTAATAACGCTTTATACGCACCCGAACAATCTTCAAATCAAGCCCCAGCTATACCTCCGGGATATCAGAAACCGAACCCATCCATGCCTAACAATAACGCCCCTAGGAAATCCAACTTGGAAATCATGATGGAAAACTTTATAGCTTCCCAACAACAAACCAATAAAGATTTCTTAAACCAGAATGTACACACTGGAGAACAAATTAAACAACTAGCAAGTAAAGTAGATGCCCTGGCTACCCATAACAAAATGCTGGAAACACAAATATCACAAGTAGCTCAACAACAAGCGCCTACTGCTGCCCCAACTGGTACATTTCCTGGACAGCCCCAACCTAACCCGAGAAGCCACGCTCATGCAATTATATTAAGAAGTGGAACGGAAGTGGAAGGACCGTCTGATCCAAGGATGGAAAACCAAAATTCTCAAAAGTCAGCTGAGGAAGAAAATAGACCTAAGGAGAAGGAAGAGAGTAATAAGGAAACCATAGAAAAGAAGGAACCTTATGTACCTCCACCACCTTACAAACCGCCGATCCCTTACCCTCAAAGGCTTATTAAGACCAAAGATGCGGGCCAATTTAAAAAATTTGTTGATCTCCTTAAACAATTAAACGTTACAATCCCGTTCACCGAAGCGATTACGCAGATGCCCTCATATGCCAAATTCTTAAAAGAAATTCTTTCTAATAAAAGGAAACTTGAAGATAGCGAAACCGTTACACTCCCTGCCGAATGTAGCGCTATAATCCAAAACATGCCTCCTAAACTCAAGGATCCGGGTAGTTTCTCTATACCCTGTCACATAGGAAAATTTGTCATCGACAAAGCCTTATGCGATTTAGGAGCCGGAATTAGTGTTATGCCTTTATCCATATGTAAGAAACTGGAAATGGGAGAATTAAGACCAACCAAAATGTCTGTGCAACTAGCAGATCGTTCCATCAAATATCCTGTAGGAATTCTTAAAAACGTTCCCGTACGCATAGGTCAATTCTACATTCCAACTGATTTTACAATTATGGACATTAGAGAAGATGATATTACACCCATTATACTGGGAAGACCGTTCTTAGCAACTGCCGGTGCAATCATAGACGTAAAACGAGGACGACTCACCTTCGAAGTAGGTGAAGAGAAAATTGAGTTCATTCTTTCCCAATTCTTGAAAGCACCTGCAATAGAAGATACATGTTACTTCATGGATATCATCGATGAATGCATAAAAGAAGCAGAGTTAGGAGAAGACAAATCATCCGACTATCTTGTAGAAGACAAATTTAACCAATGTTTAGCAATAACACCGGACCCTACGCAGTGTCTTAACAAACCAACCCTTGACCTGAAAACACTTCCCAAAAATCTGAGATATGAATTCCTAGACTTAGAACTTAAACGACCTGTGATAGTTAATGCAGACCTAAGAAGACTCGAAACAGAAAAACTCCTACATATTTTAAGAAAGTATCCAACCGCACTAGGTTACAACATCACCGATCTTAAAGGAATAAGTCCTTCTATTTGTATGCACCGCATCATGCTAGAAGAAGACTGTAAAACCTCTAGGGAACACCAGAGGAGACTAAATCCGATCTTGAGTGAGGTAGTGAAGAAGGAAATAACCAAGTTATTAGAAGCAGGTATTATATATCCTATATCTGATAGCAAATGGGTTAGTCCTGTACATGTAGTACCAAAGAAAGGAGGCATAACCGCTATTGAAAACGAAAAAGGGGAAACTATAACTAAACGAATCGAATCGGGATGGAGAATGTGCATTGACTATAGGAAACTAAACAAAGCAACCCGAAAAGATCATTTCCCTTTACCGTTCATTAACCAGATGTTAGAACGATTAGCAAAACATTCACATTTCTGTTATCTAGACGGTTATTCAGGCTTCTTTCAAATACCCATTCACCCTGATGACCAAGAAAAGACAACATTCACGTGCCCTTTTGGTACCTTCGCTTATAGACGAATGCCGTTTGGCCTGTGTAATGCTCCTGCAACTTTTCAAAGATGCATGATGGCAATTTTCGCCGACTTTCTCGAAAACATCATGGAAGTATTTATGGATGACTTTTCCGTACGCGGACAAAGTTTTGAAGAATACCTTGAAAACCTAGAAAGAGTTCTTGAGCGATGTGTAAAAGTAAACTTAGTACTTAACTGGGAGAAGTGCCACTTTATGGTACAAGAAGGAATTGTTTTAGGACACATCATATCAAATAGAGGAATTGAAGTAGACAAAGCCAAAATAGAGGTAATCGAAAACCTTCAACCCCCAAGAACCGTGAGAGAAGTACGAAGCTTCTTAGGACACGCGGGTTTTTACCGACGATTCATCAAAGACTTCTCTAAAATAACTAAACCTTTAACCGGACTATTGATGAAAGATGCTGAATTCATATTCGACGATAACTGTTTAGAAGCATTTCAAACGCTTAAGCAAGCATTGATCTCCGCACCCATAATGCAGACACCCGACTGGAATGAACCATTCGAAATAATGTGTGATGCCAGCGATTATGCTGTAGGTGCTGTTTTAGGACAACGAAAGGATAAAAAGCTTCACGTTATATATTACGCAAGTAGAACCCTAGATGAAGCGCAGATGAATTACGCCACTACCGAGAAAGAACTCCTAGCAGTTGTATTTGCGCTAGATAAATTTCGTTCTTACTTGGTCGGAGCCAAAATAATAGTTTACACTGATCACGCTGCTATCAAGTACCTCTTAACAAAAAAGGATGCTAAACCTAGACTCCTAAGATGGATCTTGTTGCTACAAGAGTTCGATTTAGAAATCAAAGACAAGAAAGGAACTGAAAACGTAGTAGCAGACCACCTCTCTAGACTTGAGAACCTTGAACCGGAAAGAACATCAATTAATGATGATTTCTCGTACGATAAACTTATAGCTACTTTGGAAGAGAATAACTCTGACAAACAAGTAGAAACCACCTTAGCTATATCTGTCACACCATGGTACGCTGATCTCGTCAATTATTTAGCTGCCGGAATAGTTCCACCTACTTTATCTTACCAGCAGAAGAAACGATTCTTCTACGACATAAAACACTATTACTGGGATGATCCCTTACTTTTCAAAAGGGGCCCCGATGGTATTTTCCGTCGATGTATACCCGAAGAAGAGGTAGAAAATATAATCCAACATTGCCACTCAGCTCCTTATGGTGGACACACAAGTACATCCAAGACCTGCTCTAAAATCCTACAAGCCGGCTTTTATTGGCCAACTATATGGAAGGACGTACATGCGGCTATTAAGGAATGTGACAGATGTCAACGCACAGGAAACATATCTAGACGTGACGAGATGCCACAAAAAGGTATTTTGGAAGTAGAGATTTTCGACGTGTGGGGAATAGACTTCATGGGACCTTTTCCATCTTCTTTCGGTAACAAATACATACTCGTGGCAGTTGACTACGTATCAAAATGGATCGAAGCTATAGCTTCTCCAACAAATGACACCCGAGTAGTAACTAGACTCTTTAAGAATATAATATTTCCGAGATTTGGCATCCCAAGAATAGTAGTCAGTGATGGTGGATCGCACTTTATATCTAAGGTACTCGAAAAACTATTGTTTAAATATGGCGTGAGACATAGGGTAGCGACACCTTACCACCCTCAGACCAGTGGACAAGTGGAAGTATCTAACAGAGAAATCGAGCAAATACTAGAAAAAACAGTCGCCACTTCAAGGAAAGACTGGTCATTGAAATTACCAGAAGCTTTGTGGGCATACCGAACTGCTTATAAAACTCCTATAGGGACGACCCCATTTAAGCTCATTTATGGAAAATCCTTTCACCTCCTGGTAGAATTAGAACATAAAGCCTATTGGGCTATTAGAAATCTGAATTTAAACTATAAGGCCGCCGGCGAAAAGAGAATCCTTGACATAAACGAATTAGAGGAACTCAGAAGAGACGCCTATGAAAATGCCAGAATCTACAAAGAAAGAACAAAACAATGGCATGACAAGCGTATATCAAGGAAAATCTTCAAGCAAGGCGACGCAGTCCTTTTATTTAACTCTAGACTAAAGTTATTCCCGGGAAAACTACGATCTAGATGGTCAGGTCCTTTTCATATCACTAACATCTTTCCCAGTGGAGCGATAGAAATTAAAGGCAAATCCACAAAACCGTTCACCGTAAACGGGCAACGTCTAAAACACTATCACTATGCGGAAACCAACGAAGATTCGCAAATCCTACACTTAGACGAAATGCCTCCAGGATTAATAGATTATATTTAACAGTTTCTTTGTCGAGCTTGCGACATTTAAACAAAGCGCTTAGTGGGAGACAACCCACAATTATTTTATTATTTCCTTACATTATTATTATTATTTTTCTACTTTTTCCTTAATTATTCTTTTAATTTCTGTTTAGTATTCATTCTTAATTTAATTTATTAAAAACTTTTCTCTTCTTTCGGCATTTGGCCAAATCCTAACTAAAACTCATGTTTTTCTTTTCTCTAGCTAATACTAACCAGATGGGACATATTGATCGTATGGGTATCAAATTCAGAGGGATAGCTCAGAAACAAAAGTTTGACGAACTAGCCACTAGAGAGATGCTACCTAGTTTATATGCTGATGATTGGGCTATGACTGCCCTTGGACTAAGAGAAAGTGTCCTGTATTTGCTGAATCAGATAGGATGGGAGACATCCCCTATCCTAAGACATTTCGCCACCTACCGGAGACTAACACTAGAATTCCTCAGCTCATTAATCTATCTACCCAGCCATGGAAAAGGAATTAGCAGAGGTTTTATCCAGTTCAGAATGTTCAACATGGAGTACCAATTTAATATTAGAGACTTTACCAACCTATTGGGTTTTCCTACCTCCTTTGAAACATTCACAGTAAGCCAGGAAGAACTTTTTGAGTATAGAGAACTTGAACACTTTTGGGGTAGTTTGACTGGGAATGGTGAGCCCGAGGACCATGAGTTTCTCTCTGGAAACATTCATAACCCAGCTTTCCGTTACTTCCATGGGATCCTGACCCACACCTTATTTGGAGAGAAGCCAAATAGCACTTCAGTTTCACGTGATGAACTTTTCATCATATTCTGTGCTTCTCAGAACCGTCCAGTAAACGGTGCCACCTTTATGCTAGCAAATTTAGACCACCTTATCCAAGATGAGCGAGCACCTATTAGAATAGGCGGTCTGATAACCATGATTGGTAACGCTATCGGGTTACGTCAGTTGATTCTCGACCTAAGCCCTTTTTGTGGCATTACTACTATGAGTATACCCTTCCTCTTCAACACCTTGTTTATAGCAAACCTAGGATCTGATGAGTTTGAGCTTATTATTAATAACCAGGTTCTTTGCCTATTTACCTTACCCGATCCTAGGACTAGTGTTCATAACCGCAACAACTGGCTCTACAATCTGAACGAAACCCCCACTCCTGCTAGATCCACTGAATCCATCCAGGACTATGAGATTTGTGATGACCAGATCCCTTATGCCGAATCCGACCCTCGGACACCATCCGGCTATTATGATATTGACCCTCCTCCTCAGCCTGTTCAGACTGAAGAATCAGCAATACCCGACCTCCGACATCATATGCCCGGAACTGATTATAACACCGCCATTGAAGCTTTGATGTCAGAACAAGATGGCCTCAGAGAAGAGTTTACTGAAATGAGACACGAAGTTCTAGGATACATGAGCAGTATGACAAATCAGTTTCACGAGTTGCTACACCGTGTTAACTCTTTTGCTCCTCCGGCCAGAGATCGTGCAGATGGATAGAATTTAATTATTTTCTTAGTTATTTAGTTTTAAGTTAGATTATTCATTAATGTTATTTGAATTCATGTTCGCATTTGTTTCCCTTTTCGCATTTTTTGTTTTTCTTTCCAATATTACATTATGATCATTTTATTGAAGCTATTTATTTAATTTTATTATGCAATAGCTATTATATTCTCTACTGTTGCTACCTATAACTTATTGAGTTATTCATGCACTATTATGCAAAGTAGAATAGCATGCAAGATAAATTAATTAGCAAAATAAAATAATCTAAAAGCAAAACAAAATAATAAAAATAAATACATTACCAAAGTAATTCTGTAGAACGCTACTGAAGCCTTGCCAAACAGAAAGTGTGACGAGCGTCACACAATCTATGACGGACGGCACGCCAAGTGTCTGTTACGATCGTCACACCCCTGTGACGAGCGTAACACCTTTCTGACTAGGTGAACGTTACATAGCCGTTGGAGACGAACGTTACACCCTTCAATTTTTTATCTTCCCCATTTATTCACATTTACCCACATCTATTTACTTTTCAACCACTCTTTTTTTTCCACCTTCCAAATTCTTTTCCTATAAATACCCATCAAAACCTCCCTTCATTCACCACAAACCATTCTCTCCTATCAAATACATTTCTTTTCTTTCCAAATTACTCCTTCAAATTCATTCATCACTATGGCGGGAAATCAGAATTTTGGAAATATCATCTTCCGATCCAATGATGAAAATTATCAAAGGGAGCAATTCGAGCGTTTCCAACAGCGAGGCGTCGTCTCCACCAGGTACCCTGATTTTACTTGTTTACACCAATTAGGATTACTCCAAGGTATCGAATGGATGCTCCGTTAAGCCGACTTAACCTTTCTATGCACCCATAACCAACCCACATACCCCTCCCTAACCTTAGAATTCTTAAGTTCATACGCATACACCACTTCCGCTGGTGTAGACGAATTTTTAACCGGCACCGCAACCTTCCGAATGTTCAACATCGAGTACTCCTTAACCCAAAACCAATTGAGTACCATGCTACAATTTCCCACAGAAGGTCAGGTCTACCCCAGAATCCCTCCCGAAATAAACTGGAGCACAGTTGCCGTTTCAACCCTTTTTAAGAAAATATCCGATCTAGATGCCTACAATTGGGAAGAACTCCTTCTTTCCCACATACATAACCCAACCATCCGATATTTTCTCCGGATCCTACAAAACACCGTTTTTGGAAGACCAAACAACAGTAAGGTCAACGCAAAAGAACTATTCTTCCTCGAATGCGTCTTCGAACCGACTGCTAAGGTAAACGCTGCCTCTTTTCTATTTCATCATATCCGCACCTTATGTGCTAGAGGCCGCCAACCCTTTGTAATTGGTGGATTAATCACCACCATTGCACTTGGCTTAAACTTAGGGGACCGACTCCAAACCTTAGAATCTCTACCTCCCCTATTTATGGACATCAACTACTATCGATCCAGCCGCATGATTAAGAATAGAGTAGGAGGAGGATATTATCTTATGGTGAACAACCAGGCCATCCCAAGCGTTGTCCTACCCAACATGGCCCTGACCGATGTCACAAACCGCAACCGCCTCCTCTATGAACTAAATTCTCCCGAAGCCACCGAGCCTTCACAAGCAAACCCGCCCACAGACGAGTTTGAAGAAATGGAGCAAGGTGACCAACCTCCTGCACAACAATCAGTCCCGCTCAACCCTTCCGATAATGCAACTGGCCCATCCTCACGTCGTCGACGAAGAAGACCTGCAACCAACGACGACATCATGGATGCTATTGATGGTATGCAAGCACAGAATGTCGAGATGATGCAAATGATGCGTCAAATGCAACAACAACAGGATGCTAGGAATGCCATAACCGACCAGCGGTTTACTGAGTTGTTCAGCAGATTTGACAACTTAGACATACGTCAACGATCACCTGGCCCAAGAACACGAGGCGGAAGGCATAATTAGTTGTAGTTTCTTTTTCCTTTCCCTATTGTATTTCCTTCCCTTCAAACATTGAGGACTATGTTTCATTTAAGTATGGGGGGGAAAACCATGTTCTTTCTATTTCCATTTTTTTCAAGTATGTACCTTTCCTTTCATTGTTATTTCTTTGTTTTTTTTAAAAAAAACAAAAAATATCTATTATTTTAAGTTAAGTCCCGAGTGTGAACAAATTTCTATTATCTATTCCCTCAAATTTTCATGAGCCACAACAAAAATTCAACACCCAATAAGTATAAAGGTTGCTCATTTTATCGAACTTGAGACGAATTAAGACAAAGACTACTGCCGCCAAACACTCTAAACGAACCTCAACACGTTAGATCAGGATAAGTACCTATTATACCAATCCCTTGAACTTTTAGTTTTATAGTAACCCCAAGTAGTTTATACAAGAAGTCAGCACCATCTTAATAGCAAACTACATGGAGAGCCGATGAATATAAGTGAATGATTCCCAAAAGTAACATAAAAAATATATATATATCAGGAAATGCACTAATTAAGTTAGGTGATCCTTACCAGATCATTTAATCTAAAGGTTGCAGATCATACAAAAGCATAAGATGAAAGATCCATTATGAGTTGGTTCAACAGGTTTCTGGTACTAAACTTGGTAGGGCGGACTACGGTCCGATCCCCCGCAATTTGCAATGGACTGAATAACGAAGTTATCCGACTTATATACCAGAACTTCAAGCTAAAAAGGGAATCAGAATCGCTAATCGGTTACTCCACTATGTGCGCGAAAAGATAAAGGGCTTAATGTGATTTCGCTAGAATGAAAACGGGTGAAATAAGAGTGAAGGAACTAGGATAGCTATCATAGTGTACTTGAACTGATTTGCATAAGGTGGGGTTATCTAGGTTGTGACGGTGGTTGTTGATGTCAAGATTTAACTCAAGTTACCTCTAAACAAAGTTTACATGCAGCCTAATACGAATTGACGTGTGTTTTGAAATTTCATCTGGCTAAAAAATCTTAACAAGTTCTATACTGTATTTTGCTTGAGGACAAGCAAAGATCTAAGTATGGAGGAGTTTGATAACATGAAATTATATCATATTTTTGGACTCAATTTAATTAAATTATATTATTAATTATTTCAATTTATTTCATTTTATTAGATATTACGCGGTATTTTCTTTCTATTTATCTCAGGTGGTTTATTTGAAACACAAGTAAAAAAGGATGAAAAGGAGGTGCAAAAAGGAATGAAAAGAAGCAAATATCAAAAGCCAAAGCCCAGCCCAAAAAGCACAGGCGCTGCACCTGTGACGAGCGTCACAAAGGCTGTGACGAGCGTCACGCTTTACACACTTGTGTGACGAGCGTCACACATGGTGTGACGGACGTCACACCCCACTCCTATATTTTTGGCTTTGGCGCATCCACGAAGTACGCTTTGAAGCAGTAAGCCAATCGTGCCAAATTTTGCTCCAACAAAATTTTCTCCACGAATTCCTCAACCAAGACCAAGTCTCCCTTGATTTTCTCAACCACCAAAACCAAGTCTCCCTTGATTTTCTCAACCACCAAGACCAAATGGACACTATATAAAGGACCCAAATGGGAAAAATTGGGGACGGACTACTTTTACATTTTTTACGCTCTGCAATTTAGTTTTCAGCTTTCTAGCTTTTAGCATTTTTTTCTTTTTCAGCAACCTTGTTTCTGTTGCCATTATTTTTATAGCATTATATTTTTTTCGCATTCCATATTTTTCTTCAGCAATTTATTTCCTTTGTTAGTTTAATTTTTTAGGCATTCAATTAATTTTCTCACAATAGTTTCTACACCGGAAACTATTGTGTAACTTTAACTAGATCTAACCTTACGTTAGATCATAGTATTTTATTCCTTCGCTTTTATTTTTCTGCCTGATTGAAGAATTCAAGAACAAATCCAACCGGCCTGTGGTGGAGTGTTCAAGACTGCTATTTAATTTCTCAGGTTCTTTAATTATTGTTTGAATTTATATATGCCCTGTTTTACTGTTTATCTATATTGTTTGCCTGATATGGTTTTAATTAAGCGTAATAATTGTTTAGATCTGTTTAGCATGTCTGGCTAATTTATTTAGGTATCGGTATGTAAAGTAAGCGGAATGAAGGAATCAAAACTAAGTTGGTTTAATTAAGTTTAAAATTAAAATCACTCTTTTTACGGCCTCAATTTACAGGTTTAATAACAAAGTTTTTGTACGAAAGTAAAAGGCATAAAGAAGTTAAAATCAATAGAACGAGAGTTTGAGTTTTTAACTAGACATAGTAAATTGAGCATTAATTCTAAATCAAGGCGAGAGCAATTTTTAGAGTTAATTAAATTCTAATCTTTTCCAAAAAGTATTTTTAAAGATTGAATGTGAGGACGAGAGTTAAGCATTTGAATTTAATTATATAACCTAAGTCAACAGAGCGAGAGTTTGAGATAAGGGTGTTTAAACGGTTAATGTTTTCTTAAAAAGAGTTTCTACGGATTCTATTGTTTTCAAAAAGTGGTTTTTGACTTAACTATAAGTGACAGCTACGTTAATATAAAATCATAGTTTATTCAACAGAGCGAGAGTTTGAGATAAAACTTTTAATCAATAGAGTCAACTGAAAAGATTCATTTTAAAACCAAGAAACCAACAAAGAATTGATTCCTTAATTACGACGAACTGCATACCGATATCCGCTTATTAGATATTAATTTTAGATCTTATTTTAGTTTTAGCTTTTCCCCCAAACAATCAAAGTATTACCTGCCTTAGCTTTACGAAGTAACCTTAGATAACGGTATATCGATTCATAAGTCCCTGTGGGATCGATATCTTTTAAAACTACGCGATAGAACTGTGCACTTGCAGTTTGTACCCCAAATTCGACTCATAAAGTCGCGATCACCTTGGATGGCTATTCTCCTACAGTGGTATCAGAGCCACTTACGAAACCATGAATCTAATAACTGTTTTTGTTCTGTAATAGTATGATTAAAGACAGAATGAATCAAAGGTTAAATTGAGATCGATCAAGTTACATTAATGTGATATATGTAATCCTGATGCAAAATACATTATATATGATATAGTGTTCTCGTTTCGTTCATTCAAACCCTCAATGATTGTTTTCCTTTGAGCGATCAATGGTCGTTTGCTTCTTGATCCGACATTAGTATGGTGAAGCAATGACGTGTTGATCAATCATACTGAATTAACAATCGAGATGTGTTTGACGGTCTGAAATTGGTGCATCAGGGTTAGTGACGGCACAAGGGTTGTGTTGCCAGAGAGTTATGCGATTGGGGTTTGACTGCATAAGAGTTGTGCTTTCTAAACAGTTTTTGGAACAGTGTTAACCGGTTAACGCATATGGTTAACCGGTTAACGCAATGCGAAATTAAATTTTTTTAAGTTTTCAAACAGTGTTAACCGGTTAACGCATATGGTTAACCGGTTAACGCAAGGCGGAAAACAGTTTTCCAAGACATTTTCAAACAGTGTTAACCGGTTAACGCATTTGGTTAACCAGTTAACGCAAGGCAGAAAACTTTTTTTTTTTAGATTTCAAACAGTGTTAACCGGTTAACGCATATGGTTAACTGGTTAACGCAAGGAAATTTTCACCCGTTCAGCTAACTCAGTGCTTTAAAAGTGTCAAGTGTTGATACGAAAAGCGACATCGATTTTAAATGAATTGTTCATTAAAATGTGATGATCGGTCGTCGAAATTTAATTTGATTTTAATTAATTAAAGGAATTAATAATAATAATAATAATAAAGTGTTTATTATTGTCTTGTGGTGATCGGTTATGGCCTTAGTTTTCCTTTGTTTTGTTTTGGGTTTTTAAAATACGACCTGCGTGTCGTGCCTCTCTCTTAATCTCCCAAATGTAACTTCTTTTCTCATCTCACTCCCTCGTATGTAAAACGAGTTTCTTTCATGTAATGTAATGATATGAAGAAAGCAAAGAAGCCAGTGCCAAAGGAGGACAACCTTGAAGATCTTGCTTGGAGAAGCTTAGATCGTCGTAGGTTAGCTTAGGTTCTCTCATTGGCTTGGGAGAACAATTGCACTAGGGGCCATAACTGTTTCATTTTGTATGTTGATGCATGTGAATGTATGTTGATGCATGTGAGAGACGGTTTATATGATAAACAAGCCGGTGAGATCAGAAAAATTGCAATTCCCTCAAAATAAATATTAAGTTTATGCTTTCCAAGTTTTAACACTCATCAAGACTAGTAATGGATAATGTAGGTTTCGCCTACGCGAGGTGCATGATCTATATATTAGTAAGGTGCGATGGGATAATTGTAATATCCAACTGTTAAAACAATGGGTCAAACTTAACTAAACAAATTATGAGAATATTATATATGTTTTCTTTCCAAGTTTTAGCACTCATCAAGACTGGTATCGAATAATGTAGGTTTCGCCTACGCGAGGTGCATGTTTTGTATTAGTTAAGGTGCGATGGGATAATTGTAATATCCAACTGCTAAAACGATGAGTCAAACTTGATTATAATTTTCTTATATATGTTTAGAAGCAAGAGTTGGGAATAATCCATATGATGGATTGGAATAAGGAGTTATTCACCCAATTGAAATTTTTGAGAGTTGTATGAGATACAATTGGAAGGAGTTCCTACCTAAATAACCTAGTTTTGTGTAATCCGCCTACGCGGACTTAGAACGAAGTGAAATATGGATCTCGACCCACTAGAAAATCTTCCAACGGGATTTTCCGAATCAAATGATGAGGGTCATTTGTTTTGAGTAAAATAGTGGGAGCATATTTAATTAAAGGCCTAATTGAATATGTCAATGATACTTATATTTTCATTAATCCTTATGTAGATTACCATGACAGCAAACACCTCTAACAACATCCTGCGATCAATCCTTGATAAGGAAAAATTGTCTGGGACAAATTTCCTGGATTGGCACCGAAACCTAAGGATTGTCCTCAAACATGATAAAACGCTGTATGTCTTGGAGACACCTGTTCCTGAAGAGGAACCTCCTAGTTATGCACCTAAAGCAGAAAGAGATGCTTATAAGAAGCATTTCAATGATGCCAATGAAACTGCTTGTCTCATGCTAGCTACCATGAACTCAGAATTGCAAAAGCAACATGAGAACATGTCAGCGTTCGATATGATCGAACACCTGAAGTTGCTTTATCAAGAGCAAGCAAGGCATGAGAGGTTTGAAGTTTCAAAAGCCCTTTTTCAAAGCAAGTTAGCTGAGGGAGCCCCTGTAGGTCCCCATGTACTCAAGATGATTGGGTATGTGGAAAACCTTGACAGATTGGGTTTTCCCGTCGAAAAGGAACTTGCAACTGATTTGATCTTGCAATCGTTGCCAGATAGTTTCTGTCAATTTGTCCTAAATTTCAATATGATTGATATGGACAAATCTCTTCCTAAACTGCTCGCCATGTTAAGAACTGTCGAGCAGAATCTGAAGTCAAAAGGGAAGTCCATTCTGATGATCGGAAATGGAAAGAGACAGAACAAAAGGCCCACTAAGCAGAGTGATAAGGGGAAGGGCAAGGAAGTTGCCAATCCCAGATCCACTGCTGCTTTGAAGCCTAGTGGAGGCATAGCAAAAGAAGGCACCTGCTTCCATTGCGGTAAGACCGGACACTGGAAGAGGAACTACCCAAAGTACCTGGAAGATAAGAAGAATGGAGTAGAGACTTCAACTTCAGGTATTTTTGTTATTAATTTATCTACTTCTGCATCATGGGTATTAGATACTGGATGCGGTCCTCACATTTGTACAAATGTGCAGGAACTAAAAAGGAGTAGAGATTCTGCAAAAGGTGAAGTCGACCTACGTGTTGGCTATGGAGCAAAGGTTGCTGCTTTAGCCGTAGGAACTTTTGTATTGACTTTACCTAGTGGTTTAATAATTCAGTTAGAGAACTGTTATTATGTACCTGCAATTAGCAGGAATATTATTTCCATTGCTTGTTTGGACAAGTTTGATTTTTCATTTATAATAAAGAACAATTGTTGCTCAATTTATTTGAATGATATATTCTATGCTACTGCACAAATGAACAATGGACTATATGTCCTTGATCTTGAAATGCCTATTAATAACATTAATACAAAAGGGTGAAACCTAACGAGTTAAAACCAACTAGGTAAGAATATTAAAACTCTTCGATCAGATCGAAGTGATGAGTATTTAATCCTAGAGTTTGATGACCATCTGAAAGAGTGTGGGATCCTATCCCAACTTACTCCTCCTGGAACATCCCAATGGAAGGGTGTATCTGAGAGAAGAAATCGAACCCTGTTGGACATGGTCTGATCCATGATGAGTCACACCAATCTTCCAAACTCCTTTTGAGGACATACACCATTGACATCAGCTTACACACTTAACCGTGTTCCATCCAAAAGGTTGAAAAGACACCATATGAGATATGGAGTGGTAAGAGACCACATATGTCTTACATGAAGATTTGGGGTTGCGAAGTTTATGTGAAATGACAAATTTCAACTAAGCTTGAGCCCAAATCTGACCAATGCTTATTTGTGGGGGTATCCTAAAGAAACAAGAGGATATTACTTCTACAATCCTTCGGAGGGCAAAGTGTTTGTCGCTCGAACTGGAGTTTTCCTAGAAAAGGATTTTAATTCCAAAGGAACTAGTGGGAGGAAAGTAGAGCTTGAAGAAATTCAAGAATCACAAAGTATCGATACACCTATGGAGGAATTAGAGCAGGAAACACAAGTAGTTGTGTAAGAGCAACCTGCTCAAATAGAACAAGACCAGCGTAGGTCAGGCAGGATACTCACCTACCTGAGATATATGGATATCTAATCAAGGTGATGTATTACTCATGGATCAAGATGAGCCTGTGACCTACTCATGGAATCTTCGTTTTGATGAAACAGTAAAACTGTATGGATTCATCAAGAACGAAGATGAGACTTGTGTCTACAAGAAGGTTAGTGGGAGCATGATCGTATTCCTGGTATTATATGTAGATGACATATTACTCATTGGAATCGATATCCCTACCCTGCAACAAGTAAAGTCTTGGTTGGGGAAATGCTTTTCTATGAAGGACCTAGGTGAAGCAGCCTATATATTAGGAATCAGAATCTATAGAGATAGATCACAAAGCTGCTTGGCCTAAGTCAGAGTACATACATAGACAAAGTGCTGAGACGCTTTAATATGAATGATTCCAATCTGGTTATGTGTTTTGCTTAAATGGTGGCACTGTGAGCTTGAAAAGTTCAACGCAAGATGCAGTTGCTGATTCTACAACTGAGGCCGAGTATATTGCTGCCTTAAGTGCAGCAAAGGAAGCTGTTTGGATCAATAAACTTGGCATAGTCCCTAGCATTGTGGATCCCATTGATCTCTATTATGATAACAATGGTGTTATCGCACAAGCTAAGGAGCCTAGATCTCACCAACGATCCAAACACATACTTAGACGTTGTGTGAAAATATGTAAAGTACCTACACTTGACAATATAGCTGACCCACTGACAAAGCCTCTTGCGCAGCAGAAGCATGATGGCCATACTAGATCAATGGGCATACGGGGTATGCCTGATTGGCTCTAGTGCTAGTGGGAGATTGTTGGTGTAAGCCCTAGAGGCCAATACTTTTTGGTACTTGTATCGAATTATTTAAAGGCATTTTCTTTATTATGGTTGATTAATAAAGTCCCTGGAATAGATAGTCCGTTTAATGTATTAAGTGTGACTTAATCATGAGAACACATTAAACATAAGGACACTATTCTTAAAGTATCCGTAGTCGAGCTTTAATGTGAAGTGGGATAACATTAAAGCATTAAGACTATTATGTTTGTAGACTGATGATCACATCTCATGGATCATGGATAAAGAGTTATCAAGTCTTAAACATAGGTATGAATATTAGGAGTAATATTTATACCGGATTGACCCGCTATGAGAATACTATATAGAAAGTTATGCAAAGTGTCATAAGTTATTCTCATGGTGATAATAGTGTATACCACTCTTCGACCTGAAACCACTATGGATCCTAGATGTAGAGTCGAGTGCTTTGTTGCTGATCCAACGTTGTCCGTAACTGGATAACCATAAAGACAGTTGATGGGTACTCCACGAAGCATGGTGAGGGACATGAGTGTCCTAGATGGAATTTGCCAATCCTGCGTAACAGGATAAATGTCTATGGGCCCAATATTGAACTGGACAAGGGTAACACGGTCTATACCTTGTGTTCAATATAGACATAAGGGCAAAGGGGTAATTATACACATAATTATTATCACAGGAGGTTTTGTCAGATCACATGACATTTTCGTGACTTGGGTAGCAGTGATGTGTTGCTAGATACCGCTCACTGTTTATTATGTTAAATGCGTGATTTAATATAATTGCCAACGCCGCGAAAACCTATAGGGTCACACACAAAGGACGGATTGATGAGAGATAGAATAATTAAGGAACATCGTAAGATACGGTGTACTTAAGCAGAATACGAAATATGGTAAGGTACCAAATACTTAAGTGATTTTGGCATATTATGAGATATAGGCCAAAATGCACTTAAGTGGGCTTTTTGGCTTGAAGCCCACACAAGTGGTTATATAAATAGAGCTCTTGTGCAGAAGCTTTGTATGGGAATACAACACAACTGAAGAGTTGGAATTTCGTATCTCTCTCTCACTCAAAGCCTTCATTCATAACAGCTAGCACTGCGATTGAAGGAATCCGTTCGTGTGGACTGAGTAGAGACGTTGTCATCGTTCAATGTTCGTGATCGCCCCGTGGATCTGTATCAAAGGTTTTAATCATTATCAGAGATCTGCACCAAAGGTTTGAATCGCCACGAGAGGTAACGATTCTATCACTGATCATGCCCATTCGTAAGGATCACTAAATGGAGAATTTTTTTAAATTCCGTTGTGCCTTGGATGGCTATTCTCCTACATCAACTTCACAAAGCATGCTGAAGGGCCGCCCGTCACGCAGGTGACTTTCGTCACCTCTGGGCAGAACACATAGTGCATTTTTTTGCCATTGGAACACTTCTAAAGTTCTAAATTTCACCCCCAACACACTCAAACGCACATAATCGATCCAAAAATAATTATATCATATTGAACATGTTAATTTCATACTAATTAACAGCTTAGTTCGTCAATTACTCACTGTAATACCCCAAAATTTACCCTTCATTTTTCCTGAAAAAAAGAACGAAAAAAAAAAGTTAAAAATAAATAAATAAATAAAATATAACAAATTTTTTTGGACTTGGGTCTCCCTCATTTGAGCCCACTACCCACGAAAATCAGTCTATAAATACTGAAGTTTCAGTAGAGGAAAACACACTTGGAGTTACACTGGGAGATTCACTGGAGAAAGATTTTGAGAGAAGGAAACCTAGGAACTACTCTGCAGCGACCTTCAGGCAGCCCTGAGAAGTTCACTCCGCCTCACACAAACCCTAGTATTACTTTGCAGATCCGGCCGTAACATTCAATCTTAATCAATCTCTCCAATCAGGTTTGCCATATATCCATCATCTTTATGCCTTTAATTTGAATGCTCTAAATGTATGAGGTATTATGGGTGAATTTGATACCCTTTTGATGCATGTGTTTGACAAGAGGTTTAGGCCTCCTACCCTTGATTGCTTTTTGTGAGCTTTTTGTGAATTTTGATGGAATTATTCATGTGGTTACATTTTGATTTAGGGGCAACTCTGGGTTACCCTATTTTGTTTCTCTAACCTGTTTTTGTGTTGCCATGGCATTGTTTTCCCTGGATTTCACCTTGTTTGTCTAACCTTTCTGTTGAGTTTTCGTGAGGGCTCACATACTCTTGCAGGGATACCATCCGGAGGTTTATCCTGATTAATCGTATTGACTGATTTTCTTTGATGGTCTAGCTGGAGAGATCTCAGGGTTGCTAATCCTTTAATTGCTGTAACTTCAGATCTTTATCCGTGTGGTAATTTTTTTCCTTTTCTCGTACTTTATCGCTTTCTTAGCTGGAAGACCTCGATAGGAGGCAATGTTTGAGCCCCTTGGTGGCATTTTACTTTGAGATACATGTTTTGTGTTTTGTATTCATATCCCCACATGTAGCGCGGTTCCTTCGTCAAGGACTGCCTGTTTGCCCTCGAGCATCCCAAACCCTAAAACCCAAAGCAACACGTTTACTCCTTCTACTACAGGCGAGTAAGTCTCCAAAGGTCGAGCATCCGGTAGATTGCGTAGTGACGTCGTTCGTCCAAAACCCACTCCACAACCCCGTAGTTAGCCGAACTACGGCTTGCTCTGATTCTCATTCCAGATGAGATACGTAGGCATAAGACGCGATGTCTTAGCGAGCACACATCCCCTAACCCATAGGTCAGCCGAGCTACGAAGACTCTGATTCTCATATTCAGATGAGATACGTATGCAGTGGATGCGACATCCGCGCGAGTCATTCCTCTTAACCTTTTTAGTAAATAAACACATTAGGTAAACCCACACCCTTTAGACAAAAACCACAAAAGTGGATCCCGTAGAGTACTACGGATGCGTAGGGGTGCTAATACCTTCCCTTCGCATAACCGACTCCCGAACCCAAGATTTGGTTGCGAGACCCCGTCTTGTCCTTTCCTTTTTCAGGTTTACTTCGAGCGTTTCCTTTCCCTCCTTTGGGATGAATAACGCACGGTGGCGACTCTCCTGTCTTTTTCTTTCGCCGGTTGTTTTTTCGCGCACTGTATTTTTCAGGTTGCGACACTCACAGATTCAAAATTACATTCATGAAATCAAAACTTTATCACTTTCAACAACATCAATCAAACTCATGGAAAATTATCATTAACAACAATTAGCATAATCACATTATATGAAATTCACATTGACATCATCAATCATAACAGATCCATCACCAATTCATATTGATATCACACAATTATCAACAATAAAGACACAGGAAGAAAAACCTAGAGGAGAGTAAGGATCCCTCACTAGCCTCCGTGCGTTTGACACCCATTATTAGAGTAGTTACCTCCCTTACCTTAATTTTTCAGCAAAGTAACCTTTAGGATAATGGTGTTCTTCTTCTCTCAAAACCCTTGATTGCTCTTCTCTAAAAAATAACTCTTTTCTCTCTAAAGCCTCCAAAGACACGTATTGCTAAACTATAATCTCCACGAGTCCTTACTATTTATTTAACTTAATCCATACTTTTATAATTACTCTATGGCCTAATTTAATCTTATTCTCTAACCATTTAACACTACATTTCTATTAATTCTATTTTCCATCCAAACTCTTAATATTCCTATTTTTCTCATTGTTTTATTTAATTAAAATTAGTCAATATTCTAATTAATTCACACTACTCCCCATAAACCCTTAAAAAATAATCAAACATACCAACAATTAAATAAAGTCAAATTTAATTAAATTAAAAATATAAATACAAAAAACTAGGGTGTTACAACTCTCCACGGTTTACAGAATTTTCACCCTCGAAAATTACCTAAAGGAAAAAACTTCAGATAAGACTCTCTCATCCGACTCTTGAGCTCCCACGTGGCACTCCCACTAGAAGGTTCTCCCTACACTACCTTCACCTAAGAAATATCCTTGCCTCTCAAGTGCTTCATTTCACGATCCTCACTTGCACATCATCCAACTGGTTTATATCAGATGGATCAGGAATGCACTTCCGAAGTTGTGACACATAAAAGAAATCATGAAGATTCAAAAAGGGCGGTGGTAATTCAACTCTGTAGGTCACCCTTCATTCTCTCTAGAGGATCTTATACAGACCAATAAAATGAGATGTGAGCTTTTAATACTTAAATGCTCGACCAACACCAGTTATCCGAGTAACTCTAAAAATTACATGATCTCTCTCTCGGAACTCAATTTCCTTCCCCCGCTTATCATAATAATTATTTTGTCGTCTCTATGAAGCTTTCATTTTCTCCTGAATCATCCCGATCTTCCGAGTAGTCAGGTGAACGATCTCGGGTCCAAGCATGACACTTTCATCTAATTCATACCAACACAAAGGACTTTTACACCTCCTCCCATACAAAGCATCTTACGGTGCCATTACAATACTACAATGAAAACTATTGTTATTGGTGAACTTGTCATACGGTGAACTGACTTTTGGTGTGTTTTTGCTTTGGAAAGCAAATGTCGCGGATAGCAAGAGTCGCCACCGACTTTTCTTTTATCCAATAAGGAAAGGTGGAAAAGAACAGGAAAGACCTTAATTAGATTTTGGGTTCGGAAGGTACGTTATACAAAGGGAAGGTGTTAGCACCCTTTGTATCCATGGTTATCCATGGGCTCTTAATTGCTTGATCACTTATGTTATTTTTCTTGTCTGAAAAAGTGTTTGTGAACTGCTTAGAAAATGTTTTGAAAAAGAGAGTTTAACTTTGTAATGATTCTTGTACAAATGTATACAAAGTGTTTATCTCGTTTAATTTTGAAAGTTGTTTAGAAAAATATAACTTGGCAATGATTCTAGTATGAATGTATACCAAGTGGTGATTTTCTAATAGATGTTTTGCAAAGTGTGAGGTGTGAAAAGTATTTTAAGTTGTGATTCAGCATTTAAGAGTTATACCTACCCCAAGGTCTTTATGGGTATTTCCTATCCTTATGAGGGTAAAACTGTCCTTACTATTGAGAAGTAAGTAGTCTTATCCTTTGGATGTAAAGGGTCATCGTAGGGTCATCGATTGGTCATTGAAGGCAACATTTGTAAGGATACCTTAGCATTCGAAGGGGCGATCATCATTTAACCGTAGGCTACAACGACGGGTCATCGAGGGACAAAATCATATATTCGCAGGCAACATCCGAGGGACTATGATTTATCTTATAGGGACATGATGATTTAATCGAAGGGTCTTTGCTAAGTGTATCCCCACATTCGCGGGACATGACCGTAATACCGTAATACCGTAAGGCAACAAAGAGAGGTCCAAGATTCCATATTCAAAGGCAATATTTTATAATCAATTAGGTAATTAGGATGAATCTCCACATTATAATCGATTAGGTAATTAGGATGAATCTCCACATTATAATCAATTAGGTAATTAGGATGAATCTCCACAAGGGTATCCCACAAATAAAGTGGAATACCTAGCAAGCTACCTTTTCCGGGAGTATGTGAACCCTTACAAAATTCAGCAAACAGGTCAGAATACCAAATCAGGGTGCAATCGAGAATTGCACCAAACAAAAGGAATCACAACAGTAATAGTGTCAGGTAAACAATGCATGGTTACAATAAAACGTGTCAGATTAGCAAAAATCAGAACAGAAAAAATCAGCGACTGTCATGTTCGCTGCTGCCTCGCCTAGCGAGGGCCTGGCGAACACTCGCTACATGTTTGCTTAGCGATGTGCTAGCGAACGGCTGCGGGTTTTGAATTTTAGAACAGTACGATTTCAGCAAGCTTCAAACCCTATGGCATCCATTATAGCAATCACATGGTTAAACATTCAAGATATTCAGACATATTTAAACCCACAGGCAAAACCTCAAATATATTTATGAATTCAATTATGATATCACATGTAAATTAAGAACATAAAGCGGTAATAGTAATGCAAACCTGTTTGCAATTGAATTGCAACCTTGAATTGGCAAGTCACTTTTAGGGTTGGCGCTGGATTGAATTGGGCGGAGGTAACCTTTGTGCAGATGAGTTTCCTTCAGGGCTTCCTTTAGGGTTGGTTTAGGGTTGCTTTGAATTCTCTGGGTTAGCCTCCAGGATTTGTTGTGCCTTCTTTCTATCTCTCTGTTTTCGTTCTCCTTTTCGTCCTCCTCTCTTCTGACTGAGGTCTTGGTATTTATAGTGATTTTTGGCGACCTAATGGGCTCAGAATGAAGCCCAAAAATTCTGGTATTCGCAAGCTTCGCTAGGCGAGTGGTGTAGCGAAGGGTTCGCTAGGCGAAGGATTTGCTCGCCTAGCGAGCAAGCCAGTTTAGGCCATTTTCTGAATTTGGTCACCTGTATGCTGGGTCTTTGTTCCCTTAAGATCAATGTCTTGAAAAATAAGTTGGAGTGCCTTGAAAAATGCCTCGTAATATTAACGGGCAAATTTTGGGGTATGACAGCTGCCCCTGTTCAATATTCTTGAACCGAGAGAGTTAGAATGGTATGTACGCCATTCGCGGTCTGGAGGTGGAAGATTATTGAACACTAGAAGGCCCAAAAATTTGCCCTTGTTAATCACCGGTTAGTCTTGATGGAGATGGGCTTAAAGATGCCATCCAGGAAGTTTGATGATGAGAGCTTCAGAGTGCGTCGTACATTAGACCATATCTGAAGACGTGGGTGCCATACCGGGTCGTACGTTAGACCGTATATTAAGTGATAATAGGGTGTGCTGAACCTGATGAGATAAGTATCAGAATGGGTCATATGCTGCTGGGGATAAAGGATCAGAATGGATCGTACGCTAGATCGTATCTGAATTGCAGAATGAACCGTCCGTTAGGCTGCATCTGGAGAGGTAAAGATCAGAACGGATCGTACGCTAGATCGTATCTGAGTAGCAGACTGAGTCGTCCATTAGGCTGGTGACTTCTCTGTGGATGAAAGATCAGAATGGGTCATACACTAGATCGTGTCTGAGTTGCAGAATGAGTCGTCCGTTAGGTTGTATCTGGAGAAATACGGATTAGAATGGATCGTACGCTAGATCGCATCTGAGTAGCAGAATGAGCCGTCCGTTAGGCTATATCTGATGATAAGGGATAGTCATACGCTAGACTACGCTTCAGAATGTACCGTACGCTAGGTAGCATCTGAGGGGATGAACATCCAAATGGGTCGTACGCTAGACCGTCTCTGAGCAGCAGAACGAGCCGTCCGTTAGGCTGTATCTGATGATGAAAGGGGTAGTCATACGCTAGACTATGCTTCAGAATGTACCGTACGCTAGGTAGCATCTGAGGGGATGAACATCCAAATGGGTCGTACGCTAGACCGTCTCTGAATAGTTGAGGAAACCATACGTTAGGCTGAATCAGAATGAGCCGTACGTTAGGCTATATCCGATGATATTTGTATATGTTATATTTGCAGTAAATGTCTGGGATGGGCTTAAAGATGCCATCGTTAGGAGGATGTCAGAGCTAGTCAGAATGAACATTCATATGGATTATATCTGAAAGATGTATCTGAATCTCGAACGTAACCGATGAGGGTGTCCGTCTGAATGAACTTTTATTTTGACTGTATCGGGAGGATAATTAACCTGAAAAAAAAAGTTAGCCTCATGCCATGTCATGATGCATGAGATGTTTTATGCTTTTGAAAATAAATGCGAACATTGCATGCATGTATACGATGTGAGATGATGCATGAATGAATTATGCGTCTGGGAAGTTCTGCCAGGGGAAAATAAATCCCGAGATTCCGGTTGGAGACATTTGTGTTGATGACCCTTTCTCAGCTGGGGGTATTTGATTTCTGTCTGATGGTAAAACATTCAACAGAACCTGGCCGGGGGTGAAAGATGACTAGTCTGTCTAGTAGTGCCAATTTCTTCTGGGGATAGCTGGTTTTGCTGGGGGGAAGAATTAGCAACAGATTCATTGGAAAGCATGGTTAGACCTTATCCTCGATCCCGAAGTCTTTTAGTAATTGTGATCTCTATTTTATGTATGTATTTTTGGTAAACATCGATCATATTCAAATGCATATATTAATTCAAATTAAATCAATGGACGTTTACGCAAACAAAACAGAGAAAGTAAAACAAAAGCATCTTTTTGGAAATTGTATTGATTTTGAAAGAGGGCCTATAAACAGGCAATTTGAATACAAGGAGACAAAAATCCTAGTAAGAGGAAATTGTCAAGAAAATAAAGAGAAAGCTATGCAGAAAAAGTCCTATTGATTTTAATTCCACTACTGTCGTTATGTCTTCAAGCCTCTCATCTCCTGCTGTCGGATAAAAGTGATTAGCTTGTTCAATCCTTTGAACTTGGGTGAACCTGACTGAGAACGGGACATAGTCATACACTTTAATCCCTAATTTTTGCCTGGACCGCCTTTTCAGGTTTTCAGTCCACCAGGATACCCCTTTTTGCCCAAGCCGCCTTTTCAGGTTTTCGACTTGCCGGGTGTATATTTTTATATGTTTATCCCTAATTTTTGCCCGAACCCTTTTGGTTCGCCGGGATGCCCTTACTTTTGCCTAGATACGTCGACCTAGCGGGTCTCTTTTATGCATAGTATTTTTTAACTATGTCCGCGTTCACGGGATGCAGGAAATCTTCGCCATCCATTGTAGCAAGCATCATGGCTCCACCAGAGAATACCTTCTTAACTACAAATGGCCCTTCGTATGTGGGAGTCCATTTGCCTCTGGGATCACCTTGTGGTAGAATGATACGCTTTATTACCAAGTCGTCAATTTGATACACCTGTCTCTTGACCTTTTTGTTAAATGCCTGGGTCATGCGCTTCTGATATATCTGCCCATGACAAACAGCCGTAAGTCTCTTTTCATCAATCAAATTTATCTGATCGAGTCGAGTCTGCATCCATTCATCTTCATCTAAGCCTGCATCTTTCATAATTCTTAGAGAGGGAATCCGAGCTTCCACTGGTAAAATAGCTTCCATTCCGTAGACCAAAGAGAAAGGAGTTGCCCCCTGTCGAAGTGCGCACTGAAGTGCGATAACCATGAAGAGCAAAGGGTAACATCTCATGCCAGTCTTTGTACGTTACTGTCATCTTTTGTATGATCTTCTTAATATCATTATTAGCAGCCTCCACGGCGCCATTCATCTTTGGCTGGTACGGAGAAGAGTTATGGTGTTTTATTTTGAACTGCGTGCAGAGTTCAGCAATCATCTTGTTGTTCTTCCGGAGAGAGCAGGTTTCTCAGATGTATATTTGATAAGATTCATCTTAGAAATCAATAAAGTGGTATGATTCAACATATACTGTCTTAGTCGGCGAGCAGCCTAAGCCAAAGCATAGCAAGCTTTCTCGAGCTGTGAGTATCTTGTTTCACAATCGGTACCTTTTGCTAAGGTAGTATATTGCATGCTCTTTTCGACCAGACTCGTCATGTTGCCCCAACACACACCCTATTGAATTTTCTAACACGGTCAAATACATGATTAGAGGTCTTCCTTCAACTGGTGGCATCAGATTTATAGGTTCTTGGAGGTACTTCTTGATTTTGTCAAAAGCTTCTTGACATTCATCATTCCATATCATCTCTTGATTTTTCCTTAGTAATTTGAAGATGGGTTTACAGGTAGTAGTTAAATGGGCGATAAATCGGGCAATGTAATTCAAGCGTCCCAAGGAACCTCTGACTTCTTTCTTGTCCACTTCAGTACCCAAATTTACAATTTCAATTGATTCCTCATGCGGCTGAATAGTCTTTTCTTCTGGCAGTAACAGTCTGGTAAGCTTTCCAGGTACTTCACAATCTTCCTCACTTCCACCTTTGGCTTGGTAGATCGGATTTTCAAAGTCATAATGAACAGTAGCGGACTTATTATCAACAGGATCCAAAGTGGATATGGATATGCAATTGGTTGTGTGAGTGTGTGCAAGAAAACATAGCTTATTTGAAAGATGACAGGAAAGATAAAGAACACAATATTTGAATGCAAAAAGGTCCATTGATTTATTGAATGTGAATATGCTTATGAAAATGACAAAGCCTTTAATACATTAAAATAAGCAATAACAATTACTCCTGACTAAAGGAAATCAGGATAGTGTCTTCAGCCTTCCAATTATTGAGTCCGTCACCAATTGTTGGGAAAATCCAACTATCCAAGTCACAATCGTTATCAGCATCTTCTACAACATTGACAGTCTTGTCATGATTAGGCAGAGGAGCAGTGATGACCTTAGGAGTCTCCGGAGGATCAGAGGTAGCCGCCTGTATCTTTCCACTTCGAATGCCGCTTTCAACATGTTCACCTGTCAATATAAGTTCAGTGAAACCCGATGAGGAACTTCTCAATAGATGGCTGTAGAATGGGCCAGTCAGTGTGCTCATGAACATGTCCACTAATTCTCGATTAGTCATAGGGGGTTTGACTCTTCCAGCCAAGTCTCTCCATTTTTGAGCATATTCTTTGAAGCCTTCTTTAGATCCCATAGTCATATTCTGCAACTGTAGCCGAGTAGGCGCTAGTTCAGAATTATACTGGTAGTGCTTGTAGAAAGTTGTCGCTAAATCAGTCCAGGTGCGGATGTCAGAGCTCTCGAGCTGATAGTACCATTCTAACTGTGTGCCAGACAGACTCTCTTGGAAGAAATGGATCCATAGTTTCCTATCAGTGGTATACGGCTGAATCTTTCTCACGTAAGCTCTCAGATGCATCTGAGGACAAGATGCCCCATCATACTTAGTGAAAGCGGGGACCTTGAATTTGCGAGGAATGACCACATCAGAGACTAGACCCAAGCTTTCGAAGTCCAGACCGGGCGCCTTCTGACCTTCCATAGCTAGCATACGTTCTTCCAGCAACTTGTACTTATCATCTCTTGGAGAGTACTGTTCATTCTCATAATCTTCATCTTCATCCTCCTGGCTGAAAGGATCAGCATTCTCATCTTCTGAATCTGTCCCCTCTTCTTGATCCTTTGGAATTCTAATCTTGACTCCTGCAGCCTGTCCTTTAAGCCTTCTTCCCGGGTTAATGTAACTCACAGGTTTCTTGTCTTTTTTCTTCTCGAGCAAGAGAGCCTTCAGCTCCTCCTGCCCCTTGGATAAGTTCAAGATCATCTCCTGGAATTGAGCATTTTGAGCCTGGAGATCTTTGACAGTTTGTTCGAGGGCCATTTTTCTGTTTGCAATAGGAAGACCGTGAGAACATTGATCCTTTAGAATACCTGTTATGCAATGTTATGTTATGCTATGCAATGTATGAAATGTTTTCAATGTTTAAAGCCCTTGAAATGGTTAGTACAATGCCACGATGTCATGATGTTATGATGTTATGATGTTATGATGTTATGATGTTATGATGTTATGATGTTAAGATGTTATGATGTTATGATGTTATGATGTTATGTAAATAACAAGCACAAACAAGTCACACAACCATCATTCCTAAGTTTTTAAGGTTTGCATGAGTTCCATAGGTAAGTACCCTCCCCACTGAAGTTTGGTTGGTTCAACCTGTCCTAGAATAGTAACCGGGTTCTAAAAGGATCTCCAATCATTGACCTTCCTTTAAGTCCACTTCAGTGCAACACCAAGTGGTTGACCAAAGCTTCCCTAAAGTCCAATCTCAAAGAGTGTAGTATCGAGTCTCAACCAACCCCAGTCGGAACCAAAGTCAGTTATCTCACTACTTTCTAATGGCCAGGATGAGTCAATTAGGGTTCTAAAGGTCTGGTTAATACTTTGATGACACCACGCAGACGCCAAATTTCTCCTCAAGTAAACATGAGGAACATCAGGACATCCAAAGTGTCACATTAACCGTAGCCATCATTTTAACCATTCCAGTATACGCCGGATAGTCGCGATGATCTATTGCTACTTACCTAAGGTACACTAGATCCAGGTGTAGGATCTTTCACTCAAGCATAGAATACCCAAGCAATCCCTTAAAAGTAAATCAGACAATTTAAATAAGTGATCTTGTTTTTTTAAGGCAACCTCTCTTTTTAAGTTATCCCCAGTGGAGTCGCCAGTTCTGTCATACGGTGAACTGACTTTTGGTGTGTTTTTGCTTTGGAAAGCAAATGTCGCGGATAGCAAGA
The DNA here is from genome assembly GCF_024323335.1 of Lathyrus oleraceus. Taxonomy (NCBI): domain Eukaryota; kingdom Viridiplantae; phylum Streptophyta; class Magnoliopsida; order Fabales; family Fabaceae; genus Lathyrus; species Lathyrus oleraceus. Next base: position 583,546,329 of record NC_066583.1, on the reverse strand, counting down.
GTCGCCACCGACTTTTCTTTTATCCAATAAGGAAAGGTGGAAAAGAACAGGAAAGACCTTAATTAGATTTTGGGTTCGGAAGGTACGTTATACAAAGGGAAGGTGTTAGCACCCTTTGTATCCATGGTTATCCATGGGCTCTTAATTGCTTGATCACTTATGTTATTTTTCTTGTCTGAAAAAGTGTTTGTGAACTGCTTAGAAAATGTTTTGAAAAAGAGAGTTTAACTTTGTAATGATTCTTGTACAAATGTATACAAAGTGTTTATCTCGTTTAATTTTGAAAGTTGTTTAGAAAAATATAACTTGGCAATGATTCTAGTATGAATGTATACCAAGTGGTGATTTTCTAATAGATGTTTTGCAAAGTGTGAGGTGTGAAAAGTATTTTAAGTTGTGATTCAGCATTTAAGAGTTATACCTACCCCAAGGTCTTTATGGGTATTTCCTATCCTTATGAGGGTAAAACTGTCCTTACTATTGAGAAGTAAGTAGTCTTATCCTTTGGATGTAAAGGGTCATCGTAGGGTCATCGATTGGTCATTGAAGGCAACATTTGTAAGGATACCTTAGCATTCGAAGGGGTGATCATCATTTAACCGTAGGCTACAACGACGGGTCATCGAGGGACAAAATCATATATTCGCAGGCAACATCCGAGGGACTATGATTTATCTTATAGGGACATGATGATTTAATCGAAGGGTCTTTGCTAAGTGTATCCCCACATTCGCGGGACATGACCGTAATACCGTAATACCGTAAGGCAACAAAGAGAGGTCCAAGATTCCATATTCAAAGGCAATATTTTATAATCAATTAGGTAATTAGGATGAATCTCCACATTATAATCGATTAGGTAATTAGGATGAATCTCCACATTATAATCAATTAGGTAATTAGGATGAATCTCCACAAGGGTATCCCACAAATAAAGTGGAATACCTAGCAAGCTACCTTTTCCGGGAGTATGTGAACCCTTACAAAATTCAGCAAACAGGTCAGAATACCAAATCAGGGTGCAATCGAGAATTGCACCAAACAAAAGGAATCACAATAGTAATAGTGTCAGGTAAACAATGCATGGTTACAATAAAACGTGTCAGATTAGCAAAAATCAGAACAGAAAAAATCAGCGACTGTCATGTTCGCTGCTGCCTCGCCTAGCGAGGTCCTGGCGAACACTCGTTACATGTTCGCTTAGCGATGTGCTAGCGAACGACTGCGGGTTTTGAATTTTAGAACAGTACGATTTCAGCAAGCTTCAAACCCTATGGCATCCATTATAGCAATCACATGGTTAAACATTCAAGATATTCAGACATATTTAAACCCACAGGCAAAATCTCAAATATATTTATGAATTCAATTATGATATCACATGTAAATTAAGAACATAAAGCGGTAATAGTAATGCAAACCTGTTTGCAATTGAATTGCAACCTTGAATTGGCAAGTCACTTTTAGGGTTGGCGCTGGATTGAATTGGGCGGAGGTAACCTTTGTGCAGATGAGTTTCCTTCAGGGCTTCCTTTAGGGTTGCTTTAGGGTTGCTCTGAATTCTCTGGGTTAGCCTCCAGGGTTTGTTGTGCCTTCTTTCTATCTCTCTGTTTTCGTTCTCCTTTTCGTCCTCCTCTCTTCTGACTGAGGTCTTGGTATTTATAGTGATCTTTTGCGACCTAATGGGCTCAGAATGAAGCCCAAAAATTCTGGTATTCGCAAGCTTCGCTAGGCGAGTGGTGTAGCGAAGGGTTCGCTAGGCGAAGGATTTGCTCGCCTAGCGAGCAAGCCAGTTTAGGCCATTTTCTGGATTTGGTCACCTGTATGCTGGGTCTTTGTTCCCTTAAGATCAATGTCTTGAAAAATAAGTTGGAGTGCCTTGAAAAATGCCTCGTAATATTAACGGGCAAATTTTGGGGTATGACAGAACTCAATCAACAACAAGTCATTATCCTAATTATCCCTTTGTTCTAGAACACGCGCTCTCAACAAATCTTCTAGGGATCGTATAGTTCTCTATGTCTGACCTCCCATTTGCGGATGATAAACAAAACTCATTCTCAACCTAGTTCCAAAAGATTCCAGCAAACTCTAGTAAAACCTTGATGTGAACCTCAAATATATATCTGATATAATGCTTGAAGGAATACCATCCAATTTCACAATCTCACAGATATAAACCTCTGCCATCTTTTGCAACGGGTAACTGATCTTTATCATAATGAAATGAGCCGATTTAGTCATTCTATCAATAATGACCCAAATAGAATCACTTCCCATCATTGTCTTTGACAAAATTATCATAAAGTCCATAGAAATATTGTCCTATTTCCACTCAGGAATATTCAATGGCTTTATCAATTGTGACAGCTTCTGATTCTCTATCTTAGACTTCTGACAAGTCCAACAAGAAAAAAAAATTCAATAACATCCTTCTTCATACCCGACCACCAAAATATTTTCTTAAGATCCTGATACATCTTCGTAGTACCGAGATGAATACTCAAACCACTTTTGTGCCCTTTCTCAAGAATCTTCTTCTTAAACTCTGGAAAATATGGTACATATGGTTTATCTCTGAACCTCATAACATTATTCTTATCAATTCTAAAATCCACCTCTTTACCTTGATTGATCAACACTAAACGATAAATCAATCCTAAATCTGGTTTTTGGCCCTCTCTGATCTCATCCAGAACATTGTTAGTCAACTTCAGCATACCCAACGTAACACTCTACAACGTCACCTCACATACTAAACTAAGATCTCAGAACTGCCCAATAAAGTCATTTATCTAACCATTAATGGTGACATGTGCAAGAACTTCTTACTCAAAGCATTTGCCACCATATTAGCTTTACCCGGATGGTAACTCAACTCGAAGTCATAGTCTTTCAAGAACTCAAGCCACCTTATTTGTCTCATGTTCAACTCTTTCTAATCAAATAAGTATTTTAATTTTTTATGATCACTAAAAACCTAAAATCTCAATACAGATGTGCTTCTAAACCTTAAGTACAAACACAACAGCCGCCAAATCTAAATCATGGGTAGGATAATTCCTCTCATGAACCTTGAGTTGTCTCAAAGCATACGTTACCGCATTACTAATATGCATAAGCACGCCACCCAATCCTATCATGGAAGCATCACAATACATAACAAAGGATTCATTAGCATATGGTAGAGCCAAAACTGAAGATGTTATCAAACTCTTATTCAACTCTTAAAAGCTTTCATCATACTGAGCATCCCACACATAAGCTTATCCTTTTTGAGTCAGATTCAAAGGCAAGGCTAATCTCGAAAATCCTTCTACAAACCTCTTCTAATAACCAGCCAAACCAATAAAGCTTTTGATCTCAGTAACATATGTTAGGGTCTCCCACTGCAATACCGCTTCTACCTTCAAAGGATCTACTACTATACCACCACTAGAAATCACATGACCAAGGAAGCTCACTTCACACAACAAAAATTGACACTTGAACAACTTCGCATATAACTTCTTCTCTTGCAAAGTCTACAACACCACTCTCAGATGTCTTGCATGCTCTTCATCTGACTTTGAATACACTAATTTGTCATCGATGAATACCATAACAAACTCGTCTAAATAGGGATGAAATATTATGTTCATGTACTCCATAAACACATATTGCGCATTAGACACACCGAACAACATCACTGAGTACTCGTAGCGACCATATCGGGTTCTAAAAGCAGTTTTTAGAATATCTTCAACCTTCACTCGAATATGATGATATCCTAATATCAAATCAATCTTGCTAAAAACACAAGCACCTACCAACTGATCAAGAAGGTCTACAATTCTCGGAAGAGGATACTTATGGATACTTATTCTTAATTGTGACCTTATTCAATTGTCGATAATCAACACATAACCTAATGCTACCATATTTTTTCTTCACCAACAACATCGATGCTCCCCACAGTGACACACTAGGTCTAACAAACTTCTTCTCAAGAAGATCTTATAATTGTTTCTTCAACTCACCCAACTCTGACGTATATATTATATATGGAGCCATCAACACAAGTTTAATATCAGGTACTAAATTTATGGCGCACTCAACTTCATGTTTCAGAGGCAAGTCTCTGATACCTTCAGGAAAAACATAAGGAAACTCACACACCACAAGCATACCACTAACCACAACATCTCTCTGCACTCTTAGAGAAGTGAACATCACGAGCACCTGGTCATTCTCCCTCAAGGACATCTCAACTTGACCAACAAACACAAATCTCATATCCACACTCTCTTCGGGTTCAAGAAATAATATAGTCTTGTCAAAGTAGTTAATGTATACATGGTTGAACTCTATCCAGTTCATCCTTAAAATCACATCGAGTTGAATCAATAGCAAGCAAGATAAGTCCATCCCGAAGTCTTTATCAAAAATTGTCAAAGGACAATTCAAACACACTAGTGAAGTAGTCACTAAACCATTAGCTGGGGTATCAATGGCCATACTTCCATTCATACAGGACACTTCAAGTTTTAGCTTTTAACACATTCAAGAGAAATAAATTAATGATTTGTGCCAGTATCAATCATAGAAATCAACGCAACACCGTGAATAAAACACGTACCTCGACGCCACTTTGTTTATTAGAAGTAAATCATATTCTTTTAGTTCAGGTATATGTAGATGATATTATTTTTCATCTCTACTAATGAATCTCTTTGTTGAGACTTTGTAAGTGTAATGCATGGAGAATTTAAGATGTCTCTTATGGGAGAGTTTTCATATTTCTTATAGCCTCTTAAGAAGTTCGATATGAAAGACTCGAAAAGTATATTAACACCTAGGGCACCTAATGTGGTTTTTGACAAAAAAACGAAAGAGAAGTGGACTTCGACATTATTAGGTACAGAGGTATAACGAGATCCTTACTCTATTTAACTGCGAGTAGTCCATATATCATGTTTAGCGTGTGCATGTGTGCTAGATATCAAGCATCACCTAAGGAATCCCTTTTAAGATCGTAAAACATATCTTGACAAAACTTCCCAACACATTCTTTTGTATCCTAAAGGTAGTGCTTGTAGCTTAGTAGGTTTTTCTAATTCTGATTTCGCGGGATGCAATTCGGATAGGAAAAGTATTAGTGGTACATGTTACTTATTTGGAAGTTGTTTAGTTTCATGGCATAGTAAGAAGCAGCATAGCGTTGCTCTTTCTACCTCTGAGGCTGAATATGTAGTCGTTGATTGTTGTTGTGCTCAAGTCTTACAATTAAAGCAACAATTTCTAGATTATGATTGAAAACTTGGTTGCATTCCGATTAAGTGTGATAGTACTAGTGTGATAAGCCTCACTAAGAATCTGGTACTTCATTCACGAACTAAACAGATTGAGATCCAACACCATTTTCTTAGAGATTACATTGAAAAAATGAATTTTGTTTTTGAATACGTTGACACTAAAAGTCTGTTTGTTGACATTTTTTCAAAACCATTGTTATCAAAACCTTTTCACAAGATCTATAGGTATTTGGAAATCTTAGATTCCCCATGATTTAAATCGAATGAGAATTTTGTTTAGTTTTATTTGATATGTATATTCTGTTTTCACTAACACTATTTTGTAGCAAATCATACTTTTGTCGACTATATTGGTATGCCGTTATAACTCTTGTATTTGATTTTTTATCATTATGTGTATGTTCATTCTAGATATGTTCATTGGTTTGCTTAATACCTTCTTTATTTTACTCATTCATCTCTAGCATGTTTTGATTGTTCTCTTTGCATTTAAGTCTTTTTATATGTGTGTTGCTAATTATGTGCATTCGAGCATTTATATACTTGTTCATGCATTATTATTGTCAATTCATTCCTTTACATAATAATTTAATCACTTAGTTATATGTTATTGAATGATACTGCATGTCTATTTTTCAGTTTCTTGCATGTAGCATGTCTATCTTCATGTTATATATCTGATCCTTATTGTTGTATATTCTTCTTAGTTGTTTAACTCGTGTGTTCATATGGAATTATTTGTTTGTGGTTGGTTATTTGGTTTGTAGACCCATTTCAATCTAATTATTTTTGATGTTGAAAAACGGGGAGAAGTTGTAATGGAGTGTACAATTGTTTTATGTGTTTTATGTTGTGGTTTGTGTGCAATGTTTCATGGGGAGCACAAGTCTTTTTGCCTTTGGCTCAAAGCCGACTCAATTCCAAGTGAATTTTTTCCAAGCATAACAAGGGGGAGACTAAAGCTTCATATCTCTAGGAGGAGACTATTGGATGTCCCTAATACATTCAGGGGGAACACCCCAAATATGATTAATTTGTGGCTTGCCTTTTCGCTTTTGTTTATTATCATTTATTGAGTCTCCTTCATTATTGCACATCTCTGAATCAAGTCTGAATCGATCTGTTCATTCATTTTAGCATGCATAAATCAATAGTTATATTTGAGCTTGATCATGATGCGTTTGGTCAATTGCATGAGTCAGTGGAATAAGAACCATATCTGTTATTGATTCAAGTTAGGTGGAAATAAAAATCTTAAAGTATTTTGAAAACTGTGAAAAATTGAGATTTTGTGTGTTTGATTCGAATCAAGTGCACATCCTGACTCAAATCAATTTGAACTGAGGCAAATCAAAGGTTTTCAAACACTTCGATTCGAATAAGAATTTACACCTAATTCAAATCATGCATTTTCTGGTCACCTCTGCTTGATTTGATTCGAATCAGAATTTATACCTAATTTGAATCAGACAGTTTTTCAGCATTTTCCATTTGGCTCTGTTTGAATTGATTTGAATCAGGATTCACACTTGACTCGAAAATCCCTTCCCATCTTATTCCACTTCACTTGCTTATTTGACTCAAATCATGAAATGTTATTTATTCGATTCTAACAAAAAAAATTCATCCATTCTTGTGCTTAATCTCAAGTACATATAAAATAATTTTTTCATCATTTTTCATGTAAGATTTTTATAATCAACATTGTGATTTTCTGTGAAATCAACACCCTCTCACTTTTGAAAGTTCAAAAACTCTTACAATCGAATTTCTTTCATCTTCAACCTCTAATTTGATTTCAGATCTTGATAATGAGAGATTTGTAATTGATTAAGGGAGACGCCATCTTGAAACTAATTGTTCTTGAAGATTGGGTAAAGTTTTTCAGGATTGTTGCAAGATTGAGACTGTTATCATTGGTATTGACAAATTTCCGTGAAAAGAATGAGGATCTTCTCTCCATATTACCTTGGTAGTGAATGTGTAGAAGGCTACAGGCAATGTGGAGTACTTCTCAAATGTTCAGATAGTTCATCGCTCAAGGAATTGGTAGGATCAATGGGTGATTGCTACACACAAAGGCTTGAAGCAGATCGGGGATACTAGAAGTTTCAAGAAGCGTGAATCGAGTAAAGACTACGCAAAAGAGTTTGGCATTACGTTGTATACAAGTCAAGATTCAGATATGAGTTTTACTTTTCTCAACATTATTGTGGATACGTGATTGTATGAACTCTTGCAATATTTTTCAAAATAAAAGGAAACAAGGCAGATTCCAATGGCAAACCATTGAAGGGTGTAGTAGGGAAAGCGAGGATGAACGTTAAAGTACTATAAATCTTGGTGTTTTCTTTCTCTCTTACTCTTGCATTTAGTTTTCGTAAAATATTTCATGCTTGAGTTTTCAATTCTTAGTGTTGTTTATCGTTTATCACTACGCCAAAAACTGGAATAGACAGCGCCCCTTAGAGGGCGCTTTATTACAAAAGCGCACTCTAAAGTGAAGAGAAAAAAATAAGGAGCATACTATTGGAATAGACAGCGCACTTTAGAGGGCGCTTTTGTAACAAAGCGCACTCTAAAGTGAAGCGAAAAAATAATGAGGAAATGGAGGGACACCAATAGAGGACGCTTTATTGAAAGCGCCCTCTAAGGGTAACCTTAGAGGGCGCTTTTGAAAAAGCGCTCTCTATGTCCATGTACATTTCCAGTTTATAAGGCGCTTTTGGAAATCCTTAGAGAGCGCTTTTAGAAGCGCCGTCTTAGGCCCCCTTTAGAGGGCGCTTTTGTAACAAAGCGCCCTCTAAAGTGAAGCCAAAAAAAAATAATGAGGAAATGGAGGGACAACAATAGAGGGCGCTTTAGTGAAAGCGCCCTCTAAGGTTACCCTTAGAGGGCGCTTTTAAAAAAGCGCTCTCTAAGTCCATGTACATTTCCAGTTTAGAAGGCGCTTTTGGAAAGCCTTAGAGAGCGCTTTCAGAAGCGCCCTCTTAGGCCCCCTTTAGAGGGCGCTTTTTCTACAAAAGCGCACTCTAAGGTCCCCTTTAGTAAACATTAAAATTATAACATATATTGCATGTCTCTTTATTTTCCCTCTCTATAAGCTATTTCGTTTACGTAACTGGGTTTGCTCTCTACTGCGATTACTCTCCACTGCGATTACGCTCGTCCTCCGTTCGTTCTCCCTCCCTCACCGTCATCGTCGCCGTCGCCTTTTTCTGCTGCTGCGTTCACGTTCACTGAGTTCACGTTCACCGTCACTGTTCACTTTCTTCTCCATCGTTACCGTCACCTTGAAGGTATTTCTCTTCTCCATCGTTACCGTTCACTTTCTTCATGTGTTTGATTAGGGCATTTTCTAAACTTAGTTTTACATTTTATGCATTATGTTGATTAATGTTGTTTAGGGCAAACTGAGTTTTTTATTTCTGATTGAAAACTGATATCATTTGAAGTGTGTTTGAGCTTGTGCTTGGAAGTTTGATGATTATGGATGCAAGTTTGTTCATGTTCCAAACACCATAAGTTTGCATTGGTCTTTTGCATGCAGTAGGTGTGTGTGAGTTTGTATTCAATAATGATTAAAAAAAGAGTTTAGATTGTTGTAACATGAGAGAAATGGAAGGTATATGAATGTGTTCACGTATTGAATCATTGTCTTACTTGGGTCTTATTGAATCATTTCTATATTACAGATAAAATGGCTAACCAAGACGATACCCATGACAAGAATGGATCACGTAACAATGTTGAAAAAGAAATCAAACGAGGATTGACTGTTATGAAGTCAATCATTCGTGCAAGAGACAAGGGTGTAAAATTTGAAGTACATTGGAGTGCTGAAGACCAACTAATTGAGCCTAACGGTTCAATGTTGGCAAGTTACATTGGTTTCCTTGTTCGACAACATATTCCGATTACATGTGATAATTGGAGAAGTCCGGACTTGAAGGTTGACAAAGAAAAAATATGGTCGGAGATACAGGTACTTACCATATATTGTTATATGTTTTTTTGTTGACTATTTGTTGACCATATATTGTTATAATATTACTTTATAATAACACACTCCATGTGTATGTTTTTTAGAGATTCTTTCACATCGATGAAAGCCGGCAAAAGTATTGTATTCAATTGGCCGGAAAAAGACTCCGAGGATTTCGATCCTTTTTGTCCAACAAATTTCTCAAGGATGAGGAAGGAAAATTTGTTGAAGCAGAACGGCCAATGAAGTATGCCGAGATTATTTCAGCCGATGAATGGAATAACTTTGTCGCCAAACGAAGAAACGAAAAATTCCATGTAATGTCTATTAATTATGGTATTATACAATTGTTAAGTTACTTGGTTCTAATATGCCTTAAACTTTTTTATCCAGGAAGTAAGCGACATAAATCGGAAAAGGGCATCAAAACCCGCGTATCCGTACAAAAAAGGGCGTACGGGATATGCACGGTTACAACAAAGAATTGTGAGTATATTCAAATGCTATGAGCTTATACATTGTCACAATATGTTATAATTGATGATCTTATAATCTAATTCAATGTGTAGCTAGCCGAGGAGAAAAGTGACGCAACATCTCTTCCGGAGCACGTATTATGGAAGGCTGCTCGGGTTGGGAAGGATGGGGCTGTCGTTGAAGCGGTCCAAACTGTTTATGATGAATGTGTAAGTATATGTAACATTATTTCTTTAATTATATCGAAAATTTTGTTAGACATATAATTCATTTTTAATCTCCTCTAATAATATTTCAGGAGACTTTATCACAAACCGTACCTTCAACCGAGGTCCAGGATTGCAGGAGCGTACTTAGTCGAGTACTAAATGTTCTTGAGTATTCTGGTCGTGTGAGGGGTAAGGGTTTTGGTGTGACTCCGTCGTCATTTTATAAAAAACCAAAAACAAAAAATCCTACCAACAAAGAGGTGATGGAGACCTTGGCGGAGTTAAGGGCACAAGTACTCCAACTGCAAAACGAGAATGCAAGGTATAGAGAGGAAAGGTGCGCCTCCGAGGCAAAAGATACTAGTGACCGAGCTAGTATCAATTGTCAACCGAAATTTCCCGAGGTAATTATATATGTTATTATGAAATTAAAATAGCACTTTTTTACTTGACACATATACACGTTAACAATAACATTTATTATTGGTTTAGGGCATTTCACCTTGTCAGCTGTATCTATCGTCACCAACTTATCGCATGGTTGGCAAGGGAAAAGTGCACAACACTTCGGGTGAATTACTTCACCATAATCCCCTCCCGGTGGGATATATGAAAGTTTCGGTTGACCTTGTATTAGATACCGACACGCTTCTACCATTACCTGACGTTGTTTCAGAGACAACGTTGATGCGAGAAGCAGTCGGATCCTTTGTTGGATGGCCGTCAGATCTAATTTTCCCAGATGCCGAGGTATATATGTTCTAAATGATTATGAATCTTTAGTATTCACATTTCAATTCAGCTACAATTATGATATTTAATCAATCCTTATTACATGGTAATGTTAGACTCCTACAAGACCCACGCATAAAGCTGGTAAAGGGATTTCAAGACGCATCGAGTCGGTTGCATCTCTAAAAGAGGTACAAATATATATACCTATTGAATTATATACGCAACGATTCTGTTGCATCACAAAAAGTCATGATTTAATTTATATGAATTTTTAGGTTCCCGGTCGAAAGTTGAAAAAAGCTGGTAACGATATTCCTCCAACGACGTCTGGGACAAAATCTCAAATTATGATGCGTCTTGAGAAAATGGTGAATGAGTCCGATATTATGCACGGGGCCATTCGTAGTATAGATTTTGATGAAGGTGTTTTCGGAGCTGCTCATTTCGAAATAATTGCAAAGGAGGACATGCAACAACTTTTTGAACACGACGAATTGGGCATCGCTGTCATTCATACATACATATGGTACTCCGATCAATTTATAATTTACTTAGTTGAACAATTTATTTACACATTTCAATGAGCAGTCTAATGTTTATTATGTTTCTATTTAAGGTATATGTATGTAACATTGCTGCGGGGAACTGAATTGTGTAACCGTTTCAAATTTATTGCTGCTTCCCGTATCAACGCAACGTTAATAACGAAAAATCCAACATCCGTAAAGAATGATCTAGTCGATAGATTCATGGCGGCCGGCGATAATACTACACCCAGTTTGTATTTTTTACCGTTTAATTCTGGCAACGGGTTAGATTTTCTTTCTAATAATTTCATTCTAATCTATGTATATCTTTTACGTAGAAAATTTTCATTCATCTAAATTTTTGTTTTATTTTACAGTGGTCACTGGGTGTTGGTTGCTATGGATCTTTCGAGACTAATAGTGTATTATCTCGATTCGTTATCGGGTGATTGGAGTAAATATCCGAGTATGAAGAAGACGGTTGACGCGTAAGTGAAATTCCCCTAAATATTCGTGTGTATTTGTATATTTAATTATGTCTGTCAGATTGATCTCAATATACGTTTTTATTTTGTTAGGGCAATAATAAAATTTAGATCGAAAAAGAATTATCGCAATAGGAAGGACATTACCTGGATCAGAGTTCAGGTATATATTAAGTATCTTATTTTTGCTTATAATAGTGTTTGTTTTTTTGCTTATAATAGTGTTTGTAAGAAATTAACTATATATATATTGTTTGTTTTTCTGTGTAGTGTCCTCAGCAAAATAATTCGGTCGATTGCGGATTTTTTGTATTGAGATTTATGAGAGATATCATTGCGTTGAATCGTATAGACATCCCAAAAATGGTATGGAATAATAACTTAGGGTTTATTTTAATATTATCGGATATTTCATCTAATTTGTTACTAAATCATGAATATGTTTTATTCTCTTAATTGTAGTACTTTGAGGAATACAAATCTTACTCAAGAGCTCATTTGGATGAAATGAAGGATGAATTGTGTCAATTCATTGTTGATCAAAGAATCATATAGCTAGGTTGTATATTGTTGTACATATATGTATGGAATGTTGTTGTTGTATGCTGTTGTTGTATATATGTTGTATATTGTTGTTGTACTTTTACTAACTCATGAATATGTTGTTGTATATTGTTGATCAAAGAATCATATATTATGTTGTATATATGGAGGATTAATGTTGTATATAAATGGATTCATGTTGTATATATCAATGGATTAATGGTGTATAACATTGGATTAAAGGATGAAATCAATATGAAACATTTTTGCAGCATGCGAACAGGTTACCAATTAAATATCCACTGTTTTTCAAACAAATTTTTTTAAAATAACTAACACTTTAGAGGGCGCTTTCTGTAGGAAGCCCTCTAAACATTTTACATTGACAACTTTAGAGGGCGCTTTATCCAGAAAGCGCCCTCTAAACACTTTACATTGACAACTTTAGAGGGCGCTTAACACTTTAGAGGGCGCTTTATGTAGGAAACGCCCTCTAAACATTTTACATTGACAACTTTAGAGGGCGCTTTGTCCAGAAAGCGCCCTCTAAACACTTTACATTGACAACTTTAGAGGGCGCTTTTTCCAGAAAACGCCCTCTAAGGTTTCCCTTTATGGACCACTCCAGAGGGCGCTTTTTTCTGAAAGCGCACTATAATGTGGCCCTTAAAGGGCCACTTTAGGCAGCGCTTTCTCCAGGAAAACAAAGCGCTGTCTTTACCTATGCCAGCGCCACTTTAGAGGGCGCTTAAAAGCGCTGTTATAGGTCAAAATAAGCGCCCTCTTTTCCCTTATTTGGCGTAGTGTATTCAATTTGGTGTTGATTCATTATATAAGGTTAAGTTTTGAATTCGTTGAAATTGAATCGTTGTATAAATAGCTAAGTTTAGAATTCGTTGAAATTGAATCGTTGTATAAACACACCTCGTGAAGTATATAATTGAATTAATTACATACCTTTATGTATCATCATTAAACCATTTTTGGTATTTGTGAAGTGATTAAGTGGTAACGTGATCATAATCCAACCAACGTATAAATCTCATATATTTTGCTCTAAATATTTCGTGCACATTTTTGAAAAACATATGATAATCCATTTTGGAAAATCAATCGGGAATAAATTTTGTTTTGTCTATTCACCCCTCTAAACTATTTTTCTCCTCCATATTGTTACCCAACAATAAAGTCCTCTTCGCGTCTGAGGTAAAATGTATTTTTTTTTATAATAGGGATACTTCAACCCTAAAACAAGGTATAATATAAAAAGTTGAAAGCAGAAATTAAACCTTGATTGTATTTCCTTCCTGATCGAATGCATTTAAAATAGGAGCACCTCAAACCAGGACCTCCTGCTCTGTTTGTTTAGTGAGAATATTTTCATCAGAAACATGTGAAGTTCAAGCAGGAACAAATATGAATACAATCATTTATTATGTGATGTAATACTTGAGTATAATGTATGAACTGAAAATCATATCTATTTTAATTATAAAACTTATGATCTTATCAACTAACCCTAGTTGGAGTTTAAAGAGAGTTGGTACAAATTAGGTGAAAATCAAGAATAATTTAATAACATCTGTAATGCTGCATATGAGAAATGAAATGTCCCATAAACAAAATCCCATGCACGTGTCAAATTTTTGGGCCAAGAGACACCCTTTAAAGTATGAGACTATTAATTCAAAGAAAGTGACCAATAAATAGTTGAATTCATTCTTTGAAAAATATATAACTTTTAAAGTTAAATGCAACAAATATGATAACGTCCTCTTGAAAGAAACTACAGTATAAAAGAAAACACTATATCAAGGATCCACTTTTTGAAGCATTTATCACAATGTTCTCATAGTTATTGAGATAATTAATCATTTATTTCTAACTAATTTATGTCATAATAGAAGATAGAGAAGTTCAAAGCTTCTAAACCCAGGATGAGATGGTTTAAAAAAATATTTGTTACAACAAAAATAACAAAGTGAGATGTTATCAAGTAAATGAGTTGCACCTCTTAAACCAATAACAGATCAGTATTGCATATATTAAGTCAAAATGGATATGAATGTCAAGTAATCAAATCCAAGCATGGTTAAGCAAAAAATGAATGATAAAAACTTGATGACCTTTTGAAGCATGCAAAACAACATAACATTCAAGAGAAATTCTATTCAACGTGTGAGACAGTGTACCTGATAATCTTTCAAGGACTGATCAACACCCTTTTTCCTGTCAACCCCCTCTTAAACTCAGCCATGTAAACATAATAGACACCTTTACTATATTGCAATGAATGAAAGGTAAAGTAAAACATCAACGTTCAAAATTCAATGCAAAATAGAGAGAATCAAAATCAAAATTGCTTGCATTTTTTTCTGTAAAAGACATATGATTCACCATATTAAAGAGGACTGAGATGCTCATCAGTCACAACCATGACATCAATGTCGACATCAAACAACCCAGATTCAACTTTTTCCCTACATTCTTCAATCTGATTCACATTCACATAGTTCCATTTCATTTTCCCCCTTTTTTCCAAACGAGGAAAGAATCCTCCACGAGGCCATATGTCCTCTAACAACATTATTGTAAGCAATTGACAAAATCTACCGCAATCCATTATTTTCTTATTTCCTGAAAACATCAAAAGAACATAAAAACATATAACATCGAGCTAAAACAATAATAACACATAATAAAGCGGAAAGAAAATAAGCTTAAAATATAATGCAATATTCACTTATCTAACACCCCTCAAACTTAGATTGTTGCTTGTCCTCAATCGGCAAACTTGCTTAAGAAAAATTAAGATCAAGTGATTTGGTTCTTCAAAAACTTAAGAGAATGAAAGCACTGGTACTCACGCGTGGCTAGTTGTTCTAATTAACTAAGATCTAGATTCCTCTGTACTTATTGACACCAGGACATTACAAAAACACAAGACTCTAAAACATATACAAACAAAAGCCTCTTATTTCAGTTACTTCTCTAACTATGCTTTAGACTTAAGTCTTTTTTTCGATTTTCCTTCCCTTTTGTTCGGTCAATCAAATTAGGGAAATTGAAATAATGATAATCATCACATACACAAAAGATCGATCGAGGAATTTTTTATTCAATTATTTACAACACATAGGCAAAGTATTTGCTCTTTTTGGGTTGAAGTTGGAGTTCAACCACTGTTGGTTTCAATAATCGGGTGAAGGTTACCAAAATTAATAGGTGCAGTTGCTTTTTACCGTCATTTTTTCTTTTTGGTATTATTTTTCCTCAGTTGAACATACATTACGTGACACTACCAAAATAACACATTTAATCTCAGACATGAAGTTGATTTAACCTCAGTTGCAGAGGCAAGGTAACGAAGGATGTAATGAAAACTCTCAAATATACCCCTCGATTTTAGAATAATCGAGGGGATACTTGAAATGGTCATTGGTTCGATGTCCATCAGTAACTTTTTTATATTTTCAAAACTAGCGACACATACCTTTCGGTTCATGACCAAAACAGAGAGGAAAGATAAATTCTTTTTTTAAATACTCGTTATATTGTTTACACATAATATTAATAAATTAATTTGTTTACAAACTACATTTTAATCTGATTCATCGTCATCGATGTCGTTGAAGAAATGTTTGATCTTGGGGATGATCAAATGTTGCATATTTCATGCATTTGTTTATGATATAAAAAAAAGGGTTAGATAAATAAAATAAATATGCAGTAATATGATTACATATAATATTAAATTAATTTGTTTACACATAATAGTAAAATAAAAATATATAACAAATTTTGAATCTGATTCATCGCCATCGCCATCGTTGAAGAAATGTTGGATCTTGGAGAAGAATAAATGATGGATCCACGTTTCGTTGAATCTTGGGAGTTGATCAAATGTTGGATATTTCATGCATTTGTTTATGATATAAAACAAAAAAATGTTGGAAAATAAAATAAATATTCAGTAATATGATTATTTAAGAACACAAACCGTGAATTCAAATAATTTTCTGCTTTTACAATCCATCATAGAGAACTTTTCCAAACTTCTTTAAGTTTCAAAGTTTTCATGTCAATGTTTCATTATCAATTTTTAATATTCATAATTCTTTTAGAATGTCTTTTACGTTTCATGCGGATCACTAATGATATTGTCTTGAGCGTTAATACTCATTAAATTGACGACAAAAATTTGTTTAAGTACGATGAAAAAATTCAATAAACATGCTTATATTTCCCTTATGTTATTACTCAAAATCGAGGTAAAATGTGTTTCTTTTTAAATAAAAAATAAAATAAAATATGTTATATCCCAATGGCCACATATCTCTTGGTTTCTATTATAAATCGAGCGGAGTAAGCTTTTTTTAAATGACATTGTTTACACAGAATATTAAAATATATCATTTAAATAAATCCATATTTTGACAATGAATTTTTGGAGAACGGCAAATCTTTTCAAGTTATTCTTGGAGAACAACAAATCTTTGTTGTTATCCGAATTTTGTTGTATACCCTTTGTGCGCATTCTTTTCAAGTTCAATGGATTGCATGCATCCAATTTCTAATAAATTATCTGTTTCAACCATGAAAAAATATTTTTTTCCACTTGCCACCCATCCTAGAGACCTGTTCAAAGATTTCAATATCTTAAACAAATGAAAAAATGTTTTTTCTTCACTTTCAATGTGTTGTTCAAATATATATAATATATATATATATATATATATATATATATATATATATAATATATATATATATATATATATATATATATATATATATATATATATATATATATATATATATATATATATATATATATATATATATATATATATATATATATATATATTATATATATATATATATATATATATATATATATATATATATATATATATATATACGTGTTTCGTTAAGATACAAATTTTTATAATTTTATTTACTTTTGTTTAAATCTACAAGTAAAATTTTGTTGAAAAATCCAATCATTATGACATCATCATCTTTGTTAATCTTGTTATAAGAGTAAATGCTGGAATTTGTTGTATATCTGTATATTATGATATGTTCTCAATTGCTTCACATTTATTTGTTTATGATATAAGATTAACAAATGTTAGATAGGAAAAATAATTTCTTATGTATAAAGATAAGAGATTATGTAAAGAACAACAACCTTGAACTAATATTATTTTCTACTCTTTCAATCCATCAAAAAGACTGTTTCGATAGCTTTTTAAGTTTCACTTTTTTTTAATCATAATATTTTCATTATCAATATTTGTGATTCACAATATATCATCCAAGATACATAATATGGTGTTCGCATTCTATTTGTCTGTCGTGAAGATTTCACGTGGATCACCAATGTTTCTAGTAGATTAATGTGTTGGCAGTATCTTGAGCATTAATTCTCAATTAATGGACGAAAAGGTTTGTTTATGAACAAAATTGTGATATTTTTTCACTAGATTATTTCTAAACATCTGAAGTGAAAGGTTATTTATCTTTTAAATAAAAAATGCAATAAAATAATAACTTTCCCTCGATTTTCAGACAAATTGAGGAAATAAATTACTTCTATTGCATACCTAGAAAAAAATGGTGTACGGTAAGGTATACCACTTAAAGACTTTTAGTATCTACCATTTTTTTTCGGTTGCAATATTTCTAAGTATGATTAGGATTAAGTTTCTCAATGTTGTTAGACAAGAAAATAACAACGATATTCCATGAGATGGATCGCAAGAACATACAAATATTTGATTAAGATTGATAAATAAGAAAAACAACACACAACCTTGAAAAGTTTCCTAACTAATTAATAAACTTTAAATATTTTTTTCTATATCGCAATTCATATAAGAGAATGATATTTACGACTTTGTGCGACAACAAATGTGTTAGTTTAGAGAAAAGTTAATAAACTTATACTTTTATAAATAAAAAAAGAGTAATTATTCCTCTCAGTTGTTAGAATAACCAAAGAAATAGATTGTTTAATATTTAAATAAAATAAAATAAAAATGAATGACTATATTAAATAAATATAAAATATAAACGGTAGTTGTTAGAATTCTACTATTGTCTCTTAGGTACTTTACTCCTCGGTTGTGCGTTGCAACCGAGGGGATAGACTTATATTTTTTTTAATAAAAAAATATGAGGTGCTTTGAATTTATACCTTGGTTACTTGTTGGACGAGATTAAATATTTTTATAAAATATATTATTTATCGTAGTGATAAAATATAATATAAAATTAAGATTATGTTATTTGTTATACAATTTCCATTTTTGTTAGGGTTCATCCTCTTAATAATTCCCATGTGCTTTTCAACATAGAGCTCGACCTCTTTGGCATTATGTTCAAATTTGACATGGTCACCAACTCACTCGCACAAATCCTTCCCCTGTTGTTTTTCTCAAGTGGTGTGACACTAGGAGTCCTATACTTTCAACATCCAAGATAAATTTAATATCAAATTTAGAAATTTCTTCAATTAGATACTTTTCTATAACTCAACCTTGTGACAGACTTCACTTCTTCACGTAATATTTTAATATCTTCATCTAATACTCAAACGAATACATATATCTCATATAATTCGGTTCATAGTATTGTGTTTTCATAACAAGTAGGGGTGACAATTGGATCTATTAAGAGAAAATTCATCCATCAAAAAATTCATCAAATTCATCCACTACATAAAAATTAAGTTAATGGATTGATCAAATTCATCCATTTATAAGCATGGATGGATCCAATCCATCCAACATATTTTAATGATCCAATGAGTTTTTTAATCTAATTTTAAAAAAATATTTTTTTTAAATATTAATTAAATAATTTTTTTTAAATATTAATTAATTTTTTTGAAAAATTAAAAATAACTTTTTTTTTAAAAAAAAACTAATATTATTTTATTCAAAAAAAATAAAAAACTTTTTGAAAAAAATAAATTTTTCAAAAAAATAAGTGATTTTTTTTATTTTTAAATTCAAAGAAAAGAAAATGGATGGATGGATATCCATCAACTAAAAATATGATAATTGATGGATTAGATGAATTTTATTCTTAATGGATGGATTGGATTGAATATTTTTAAAAAACTTTTAGTGGATTATTAATGGACTAATGGATTGTTTTGATCCATCCATTAACAATCTAATCCATATCCATCCATTTTGCCATCCCTAATAACAAAATGAACAATTAGATGATTCAATACGTAAAAAAGTAAGAAGGAAAATACATCTCCTAAGTTCATATTAGGTGAAAGCAATTTTTTTCGCAATGCCAACTTCCCATGATCAATAACTTTTCTATAATTAATTTTGAATAAGAAACATTATTTAGTTTTAGTCCATCTCACATTCTCAAACAAAATAGAACACATACCTATAGGAAGAAAATCTTCCATTATAATATGCCGATCATGAAACTTTAAACCCCTTTAAAGTTTTTATTCCTACACAAAATTTACATAAGAATTTTTTTGTTTTCTTCAACACATTATAAGCTGCTAGAGGTAGATATGTTCAACTTCTTTGTTAATTGGTTTCATTTTCATTCTTAATACCATACATTGCATGTCTAACCTTGCTTTGACCATATCCTTAGTATTTCTTAGTAAAAGGTCTAGTGTACGAATTACACGTTAATAAACAATTTTTTTTAATATGCTTGTCAATAACAAATGAGCTCTACCTTCACATACAAGACATGCACATTTTCCTTTGATAACATTGTCTTCAATGTTAATAGTTTTTTTATATAGTCATCATATATATACTTATACATTCGTCTCGCTCAAAAAATTCAAGTATTCAATTAATAGAACCAAGTATATGTTTAAATCTTTACCGATAGTTTGAGTCAACAAAACCTTAGCAATTACCTTCAAATTCAGGGGTCTCATGAGATCCATAAATTTAAAGGCTTTGTGCTAAGATTATACTTGCTTTGACTCTTTGATTAAGATGAAATAATAGATATTCAGAAACACCTATGATGATAATACAAATCTAACATTATTGAGACATATGATAAATTCTAAAGCAATGTTTTAAGAAATAAAGGATTTACAAATCTTCTATTCTGTAAAACCTTTAAACAAAAATCACATGAAAGACACCAATCATCACTTCCCACGTGCCATTAAAAGGGAAAAAGACAATAGATATATAGTAGGTACTACTTACATTAAATTGAAAGGGAAGAGAGACAGAAATATATTATAGATGCTAATCACATAAAGTCGTCAAAGATTTAAGAAAGAAAGTTATTTAGTTTTTATAGTACTCATAATCTTAAATTTATACTATATAAACTTACTTATTGCCTTTCTACATCCGAAGAAGAAATTGCAGTTGTAGAATAGGTGTCAGTGTCCAAAACTTTAGAAGTTGTTTCCTCCTCAAAGATCTCTCTTCTAACATAGAATGCTGGTTTTGTCGGTAAAGTAACAGGTTCATAGTTATTTGTCAACATTGATACAACATCAGACATTGTAGGTCGATCATTTGCATATTGCTGTACACATAAGAGACCAACATGAATGCACCTTTTCACTTCATCAGGAACAAATGAGTCACTTAATGATGGATCCATTAACTGCATATATTCACCATCATTCCATAGCTCCCATGCCTAGTATAGTAATCTAATGAAATTAGATAATATTTGAAAAAAATAATAAACTCAATGAGATTAGTTTTACATACATGTCCTATTAGGTTTAGTGGGCGATCAACATCGTAGAAGCTATTGTTTTTTCTTCCACAAACAATTTCAAGTAGCAACACTCCAAAGCTATAGACATCAGACTTTGTAGAACAAATTCCTTCCATAGCATATTCAGGAGACATGTATCCACTGCAACAAAAATTATGTAACAATGTCAAAAATATTTCTAAAACATTAGAAACAATAAAGTTAAGAAAACTCACTATGTCCCGACAATCCTATTGGTATTCACTGTTGATTCCTGTTGTGAGAAAATTCTTGCCATGCCAAAGTCAGAAATTTTTGGACTCATATTATCATCAAGAAGTATGTTGCTAGCTTTCAAGTCTCTATGAATGATTTTTAGTCTTGAATATTTATGTAGATAGAGAATTCCCTGAGAAATTCCTTCTATAATGTCGAAGCGCTTCTTCCAATCGAGTAACTTCCTTTTTGTAGAATCTTCAAAGTGCAAATATAACAATTTATGTCAATCTTCCATAACAATTACTAAAACATTTAGTTAAGAATGACGATAGGTTTGATGCATTTTTTCTTTAAAAACATGACATATTCCTCACCGAATAGATAGAAATCCAAGCTTTTGTTTGGCATATATTCATAAATTAGAATCCTTTCTTCTTGATGAATACAACAACCAAGTAGTTGTACCAGATTTGTGTGTTGAAGTTCACATATCAATTCCAACTCATTTTTGAATTCAATAATTCCTTGACCAGAAGTTTTCGATAGTCTTTTTATAGCAACTTCTTGTCCAGTTACCAAGATTCCCTGAATTTGTAAAAGAAAAATCAATAATATAAACTAGTATTTTATAAAATATAAAACAGTATTTTATAATCATGTTGAGATGGTGTCATAATTGAAACATTTGATTTTTATGCATTTAAGTCACCTTATAAACGGGTCCATAACCTCCTTGTCCTAACTTATTTTCAGGCGAAAAGTCCATGGTTGCTTCTAAAATTGATGCATAGCTAAAAACTTTTATATCATGTCTCTTGAAATCATCTTCAAGATCTTTGATACTATATAATTCATTGGAAGCAGCCAACTCTTGCATCTCATTCTCCTTTCTTTTAACTTTCTTCTCTGCATGGCAAGAAAATTTAAAGAGAGAAAATAAATGGATTTGATTTAAAAAGTATGTAAAGCAACTTTGTTTTTTAAGTATTCAAGTACCTTTAAGTTCATATTTGTGTTTCTTTATTGCTATGCATAGAATGAATGTGCATATTATGAGTAAAGCAGCTGCTGTTGCTGCACTTATCCATATCCACCTTCTTTTACCTGCATTGAGTAATTAGACAATAAATTAATATTTATAGTTGCCTTTTTAATTTTCTATTAGGGTTTCAAGCATTGTTAAGACAATTTTCTCCTAAAAACATAACGAGTTTCTGACTTGTACATTTTAACAAGGAGTTTGATATTATATAGAGTTTTGGTATTCCATTCACTTTAAATTGACCTATATATATAAGTTTATTATATTTATTCGAGTTCTGAGTTCTCTTTGATCAAACATGTTAAGAAGTATATAGAATATTCTATAAAATATTTCTTAATCTATTTAAAATAAAATAAAATATACCTTAGCATATTCTTTAAGAAATTAATTCAATAAATTGTAAATCTCACAATATAATATAATCTTTGTAGTATTATTCAGACACACGATTTTATTCAAATGTTTCTCACTCTCTTTTATTTCAACATGATATCTAGAGTCTGTTGAGAAGAAACCTTTCACTTTTCTTTTACCCGATTGACCCACTCTCTTTCGATGATAAAAAAATTATGACAAACCGTGTCCCAACTCCAATTTGCCTTCCTTTCAATATCATTACTCTTTCAGGCATCGATTATCTGATAACCATCAGACTACTGTTGTCGTCATTGTGTCCAACAACCTTCTGGCAAAATATCACCACCGGTTGAAGTGAATCTTCAAATGCGACCCATCCCCAGAAGAAAAAAATGTCGCCAATAGCCTCTACATGTGTCGCCCTTCCTACAACGTGTGACATCGTGTCCTGAGTCTGATCTCGCTGTTGTTTTTATCGTCATGTTTGGTTTTCTATACCAGATCCAGATTTGCACTCTTTTTTTATCATCTAACCATCAATTCTCATGGGAGACACTGATTCCGTCACGTTCACCACAAATGTTACTATTTCGACCATTGATGACAATGAGTTCCTTCATTTCAAAGCAGTTCATCAACCATCATCTTCTGTTATCGTTACTCAATTTGATAATCCTGTAGCTTTTGTCTCTACATCCTCCCTTGGTCCTTGAATCCTTGACTTTTGTGCTTATGATCACATGAATGGTAATAATTTCATTTATCTCACTTGTTTTATTCTGATTCTTTTCCTTCTGTCACTGTGGCAGATGACTCTAAAATCAAAGTTGAAGGCCTTGATCAAGCACACTCACTTCAAAACTTTTCTTTAGATTTTGTGCTCTATATTTTATATTTTCCTTTTAGTTTAATATCTTTAACAAACCCACTCGTACCATTGATTGTTCAGTCCTCTTTATTGATAATTTTGTTTATGTTCATGATCGATGTACATGACGAATGATTAGAACAGAGAGTGAGTCTAGAGGATTATATCATCTATCTCCACTGGTGGTATGTGCATCAATTGCTTCTAAAATCCTAACCACTACAACAAACAAGACTTTAGACAGCGCTTTTTTTAGCCTTAGACAGCGCTTTAAAGCGCTGTCTAAACCTCCGCTGCTAAAGGTTTAGACAGCGCTTTTTTAAATCTTAAAAGCGCTGTCTAAGCCCCCCCCTTAGACAGCGCTTTGGCCAAAAGCGCTTTCTAAGACCCTCCTATTTTAATTTTTTTAGGTATACCTTAGACAGCGCTTTTCAAAAAGCGCTGTCTAAGGCCCCCCCCTTAGACAGCGCTTTTTACAAAAGCGCTGTCTAAGGTATACAAAAAATTTTAAAACTTTTGTTTTAAACCACATTTTTTCCAGGTTTATAAACCAGAATTTCTACCTGTTTTCAACCAGATTTTGACAGACAATTATCACATTTTATATATGCCATTTTGGCCTTTTTTTTACCAATTTTTGGCTAACAAATATATATATACCAATTCAAACCAATTTTGCCTTAAATGTATCAAAATATATACAAATTTATGTACACATTTACAAGTCATAACATATACTACAAATGTACACATTAATTACACAAATTTATGAACAAACATTGAGCTTTATCATGAATTGACACCACGAGCAAGTAATGTTGCCGGGGAATCGTTTTGGATGCAGACGGCCTCTTCTTTGGGTTGATCTCAAGCAAATGACCAACAAACTCGATAAACCCTTCGTCTCCCATAGGTAATCTGTGCCTCAACGATGTCTTTTTCGGAATCAAGTATTCTAACCTATTGCTTTCCTGTACATTATTATTAATAAACCACTTACTCACCAAACACCAATTTCAATATAAATTGGTTAAGATGCCAAACATGTACAATTCTTACCTGATTCCGTTCATAAAGCATATGATTTTTCGTGAAATACTTGTATGTATCACGTCCTTTTGCAAGCATACTTTGATCAATTGGATCAATTATTCCGACCACACGAGCAAGTAATGTTACCGGGGAATCGTTTTGGAAGAGAACCTACAACATTGAGGATACAGAAAGTCACACATATTAACAAAGAAAAGAAACACTCCACAGAACACAACAATTTCTGCAACTGATTTCCCACAAGTGAGGTGTCCAGGGATTTTAACAACAGTGATAGTGAAATGCAGTAATTATCTACTATTCTTACATTGCCAGTACAAAGCTCTGCCAAGATGCAGCCAAGTGACCAGATATCAATCTTCTTGTCATATGGAAGTCCCAAAATAACTTCAGGAGCACGATAAGATCTTGACTGAACATACGAAGAAAGGTGGTTTGTCTCAAAACAACTACTTCCAAGATCAATGACCTTGATCTCACATCTGCTATAACTTTTAACCAATATATTCTCTGGCTTCAAGTCACAATGTATCAGTCCAAGGCTATGCAAAAATTGAAGTGCTTCCAAACACTGAATGGTAATTGACTGCACAGGTGAATTCATAGGAGTTTTAGAATAACAACAGATAAGATGAACATTAGACATTTTGATGTAAATGGCACACCACAAACCTGCAATCTCGGCATCGTAAAGTAAACTTCACCCCCTGATTCTCTATTAAATTTATGAAACTCATACAAGTTTGCTTTAAGTAGTTCACATACTATTAACAAATGTTCCTGCAATAGAACAAGAAAAATAATGGAGCACTAAAATCACCTGATCAGAATTATGTTGAACTATCGATTAATAGGACATTTGTAAATATAATTGGTGACAAAAATAAATAAATATAAGGGAAAAATGTAAATAATGAATAATTTGATCCGTCTAAAATAATAATTGATTGATTAGAAAGCAAAATGTGACATACACAACATTAGCAATTTGACAGGATTAATAGCATATTAACTTACTCGATAATAGAAATAATCATATAATCGAAGAAGGTGATACTTGTCTGCGGGATCGTGCTTATTGACATACTTGAGAAGCTTGATCTCATCAAGACTTTGATCAAAAAAGTCCTTGTTATTCTTTATAATTTTAACACAGACATCCATGCCAGTATACAGGTCATGAGCCTGTATAGCTTTGCTAAAAGCAGCAGATCCCAGATGCTCGGTCACATGATACCTTCCGGCTATTATAGAATTTAAAGCAACGTGGAAATTCTTGTCCTCCTCAAAGCCAGTTCTGAGAAACAAATCATTGTTTCTGAAAGACCATAAATGCTAAAACTATGGAAGACATAAAACAATAAACAAATCATACTTATTTTGCAGCCTAACAAGAAATCATCACAAACTCGTTAAAATCATTTCGCATGCAGCTAAAATAAAAGGCGTAAAGTTTTGGCATCCCTGGGATAGAACGATGATCTATTATTTCTTAAACTGATTTAACTAGATCAAATTCCTAATCAAGTATCTCCACTTCAAGAAAAATGACTTTTGTGACATGGCTACACTTTTAATGGCCAAGAACAGTTTTAATTGTTCTAATTTCAAATCATTTTTATATTAATGAAGATAAAAGTAAAAATCCAATGGACACACACACACAATGAAGACATGCCTGTTTTTCCTGTGCACAATCTTCAAAGCTGCGAATAACTAGGCAACTAAAACCTGAAAGTCACAGTAAGAGAAAACGATTTTAGAAATTAACCCAACTCACAATCCAGGTTTCAGAACTATAATCAGTTTCTTTTCAATAACCTGTTTTAGTCCAAATCAACATAACCAATCTATTTTCCTTCTGATTCACAAACTTAATCGCATCCCGTAACCAACCCCAAGTGCAATTGCTCTGTCAAAAAATGAATAGATCCTTAACAAACTATTTAACAGAAATTAACAGTGTTAAAATCATTCCCAACAATCATACTCTTCAAATCTAACTGAAATTTAACCTGCCTTAACCATTCTACCCGAGCTACCCGACTCGATTACGGCTTCCAAACTATATAAACATACATCACTCTTCAATCAAAAAGGAACAATTCTCAAAGCTCACTCATCACTATCATAACTTCTCCGCATCTTTATTGTCCATGAGGATCCGAATCCAAACATTAACAGCAGTGTTGGCATCATAATTTCATCAAACAATATAGTAGAGCTCATTCAATTACCTAGTCACAGCATATCAAAAAAAAAATTGCTTGGTTGTATACCCATGCAGAATATCTCAAAAAGAATACCCAACTGTATTTATAAAACATGTTTTATTATTAAAAATAACACTTATAGAAGCCCTATAAAATACCTGATCCCCGGCATATTGTTTCTGGATAGCCTTCACTTGAGGTTGCAAAGATCGCATAGCCATGGCAGATTCTACCTGAGAATAGTCAGACAAAAATTTATCCAACTAAATTATGTTGAAAACATGAAGAAAATGTCTCTTAACCGTCAAAGAACGCGATTTATATCAATAAATTTAGTAGTATCCAAAGAACACACGACTTATATAGATCATTTTCAGCTTTTCAAAACAAGTGAAGCACGCTCCAAAAACAACAAACCTGCTTTCTTGACAGCGGAAATGTGGCAGCTTTTACAAGAACAGTGAGCATTATAATTGCAAAACCATATGCATACGGCGCATGCAAAGTAGAAAGTCCATCTTTGAGTACCTGAAAAGAGTAAAATACTTCCCTTCACAATTACTTGACAATATAGAACCATAAACCAAATATAGCTATGTAATTAACATACAAATAAATCACAAGTCACAATTTCACAACTTATAATAATTTCAGAAAGAGAACTACAAGAAACAGTAGTTTAAACTTGGATGCTTTCGCAAATTGCAACTAGGTTAGGACTTCACAACTCTAATTTCATCTTATACAAACATATAATTTCCTTCTATTCATTGAACTAGGTTAATCGAGTATTTTGATAATTCAAATTCAAATAGGTAATGTAGGTAATGTTTCATACACATGCAGACTTGTCAGTTCTAATCTTCAAAAACAACCTAAAATTCACTTTTACACTACTATTGCAGATGCATCAGCTAGCAGAAACTGGAATAGCTTCCTATATTACCCTAGTAATAATGAAACTAGGATAGTGTCGCGGTATTCTTAGCAGATTCATCAAAATCAACCATCCTATTGCGCTGCTATTTGACAACACACTCATAATGTTGAATCACCAACTCCCTTTAGTTCTAATATGACTAGGTTAATAGGGCTTGTTGAACCACCAATTCCCTCTCACAACGTCACATCATAAACCATATCAAGCGGTCATAAACCATATCAAGCGGTTCTGGTTTAACTTTTCCACATCTCCCTGCCAAATCAATTATACCTGGGCCATACTCATTTTGACAAACTCACTGATTCCTAACACTAATTTCCACAAAAAAAAAGTTTACTATTTTCAAAAAGCAACAGCATTGCAATTCCAACAGATGCTCTGAATAAATCAACTTTATTACACGTCAAATATTGCACAACAAACAAACTCACATCAAACACATGTTCTAACAAACCAATCACTAAACTATTAACCTTCCTTGAAAAACCAAATGTAAAGACCTTATAACACAAACAAATTCCTAGATTAAGACAGATTATACAACACAACACACCTCACTTGAATGAGCAATGCAAGACTGAACAGGCTTGGTAACAGAGGGTGTTCGAAGATCCCATATAAGCAAATACTGATCATCCCCAACAGAACCAAACAAATACTCATGCCTCAAATGCCAAGCCACATCCTCAACAACACCTTCATGTACCTACGAAACAATCACACAAAACATCAAACAACAAACCACCAAACAACAACAAAAACAATCAAACTCACTACAAATAGATGGATACCTTAAAAATCTGCATAGCATCAAGAGACTTATTCTTGGGAGTACCATTAATATCCCACAAACAAATCTGAGCATCATCAGAGCCACTAAGCAAATGCCCTTGTTTAAAAGTACTCCAAGACAAACCATACCCTTCAGTATTATGCCCTCTCAACCTCAAATCAGGGTTACAAGAACCATCAAGAGGAGGTTTAGAAGGATGTTTACTATAATCAAAAACATAAACCTCAGCACTAATAGTTTTAGTAGCAATAATAAAATTATTATGCGGCATATACCGAGCCCACCGACTTCAGGACGGTCATCCTCGTAATGACGAGCGTCGTTTTCGGAATCATCGAGAGGGAGTTGAACTTGCGCTAACATGAGGTAATTGGGCTCGTTTTCGGAAGTGTGGGTTCCCAAGATGAGTTTTTGAAGGGAGTAATCTTTTCCCGGTGGCTCTTGGCGGTCCGGGAGCCATTCGACGGTGAGGGAAGGCCATTCTAGGGCGTGGGTGATGACGAGATCGTAGAGAAAGGGACTGTTTTTCTTCCAGATTTTGTATTCTTCGTTGATTAATCGTTCTTCGATTTCACCTTTCATTTCTTCGTCTTCTTTACCCATCCACATCCAAAACCCCCCGCTACACCACAATACCTTTCTTACCTCACTCTCAAAATACAATACTGGTTTTAATTTTTTTTTTAATTTAAAGACTTTAGACAGCGCTTTATCAAAAGCGCTAACTAAGGTCTATATTTAAAAGCGCTGTCTAAGGGGGGTCTTAGACAGCGCTTTTAGAAAGCGCTGTCTAAGACCCCCCCTTAGACAGCGCTTTCATTATTTTTTTGGAACATGTTCCGTGTTTTATTTTAATTTTAACCTTAGACAGCGCTTTCTTTTAAAAGCGTTGTCTAAGATGCGCTGTTAAAAGTCATTTTTGGCGTAGTGAACCCATCAATGTTTGGATCACCCTTGCCTTAAATACGCCTTTTAGTTCCTTGTTTTTCTAAACTTTCGTCATTTGAGTGTCACATTTGTCAATTAAGAAAACATATTTGTCACACCTATAGTCAACGAGTAAATAAAAGTGATGCATCACCTTTTGATTTAGTTCATTATGATATTTGAGGTCTTTGTCGTGTATCAACTTTTGGATATTTTTAATGAAAAATTGTTCATATATTTTTCATATATTCCAAGAATTTTGTGTCGAAAATAAAAATCAGTTTGACACTTCCATTAAAATTTTACGCGCTGATAATCCTCGCGAATATATTGCATCACAATTTTAATCCTTTTTAACATCACATGAGATTATTCATCTATTATCATGTGCTTACACACCATAACAAAATGGTGTCACTGAACGGAAGAATCATCATTTGGTTTAAACTACACAGACTCTTTTACTTCACCACAATGTCCCTTCTCGTTTTTGGTATGATGCTCTTCTCACAAGTTGTCATATTATCAACCAAATTCCTTCATCGGTCCTTCAAGATCATATTCCATACTCTATCTTAAACCCATAATATGATCTCTACCCCCTTCCTCTTTGCATCTTTGGTTGCACGTGCTTTGTTCATGACCTTACTCTTGGTAAAGACAAAATTTCTACCAAATCTCTCAAACGTATTTTTCTAGGATACTCACATATACAAAAAGGATATCATTTCCCCCCAAATTCAACGATACACTGTTTTCTTCGATGTCACGTTCTTTGAAACTTCCTCATTCTTCTCTGTCTTTGTGTCACCTGATGAGAATTGTACTTTAGATGTTCGAGACATCCCTTCCATCATCCCTACACTCATTGCAGCCCCTACACCTCCATTATAGGTCAACCAGTGATAGACACCCTCGTCCATCGTATGCAAGAGATGATATTGATCCACCAACATCATCTCCTGCTCCAACAACTCTTCTAGCTATGTCATCTGAACCCTTCTAATAGAATTACAAAAAGGTATTTAGTTTCATTATCCTAATCCTAAATAAGCCTATGTTTAAAATTATGATTGTCTCTCTACTTCCTATGTCTCTTTTATTTCTGCTTTGAATTTTGTGTCCATTCTTAAGTTTATAGGTAAAGTTATGATTTATCCCACGTTACCTCAGGCGATGGCGGAATATATGTCTGCATTGCATTCAAATAACACTTGGGACATTGTTACTTTACCTCCAAACAAAACTAAAATTGGATGTTGATGGCCTTATACAATGAAAGTTGGACCATATGGTCAGATTGATCGTTTCAAAGCATGTTTGGTAGTCAAAAGATACACATAAATATTTGTTCTTGATTATGGTGACATTTTTTTCCGGTAGCCAAGAGCAATTCAGTTCGCCTCTTTCTTGATATGGTTGTCATTCATAATTGGTTGCTTAATCAGTTGGACATTAAAAATACCTTGTTACACAAAGAATTAGAGGAGGAAGTTTATATGGATCAACCTCTAGGTTATTGTTCCTGGAAATTCTAAACTTATTTGTCGGCTTCATCTCTCTCTTTATGGGTTGAAATAGTCCCCACATGATTGGTTTAGTCACTTCAACTTTGCCTTGATACAATTTTGTATGACTAGATGTGAAGCAAATAACTCTGTTTTCTTCCTTCATTCCTCCACCGGTCGACACATGTTTCTTGTGGTCTATGTTGATGACATTGTTATCACTAGAGACGATATAGAGGGTATCCAAGTCTCAAAACTCATCTTTTAAAAAAAAAACAAAAAAAAACATGAGTCCACTCAGATACATCTTAGACATTGAAGTTTCTCAGTCCTCATTAGGCATTCCAATCAACTAACGCAAGTATGCGTTAGACATCCTCAGTGAAACTGGTATCCTTGATTGTCGTTCTATTGATACTTCTATGGATCCTAATGTCAAACTTCTTACGGGTCAAGAGGAGACATTGAAAGACCCGGGAAGATATCAACGACTTATGGGTGGACTCAACTATCTTACAGTCACCATACCATATGTTACATTTGCGATGAGCATTGTGATCCAGTTTCTAAACACTCATTGTGATAATCATTGGGATGCAGTCATTCGAATTCTTAGATATATAAAGAATGCACCATGAAGATGACTATTATATGAAGATAAGGGTGATGCTAAAATCATTGGTTATTCAGATGCAGGTTGGGTCGGATCACCGTCGGATAGGAGATCCACTTTTGGATATTATTTCCTTATTGGAGGTAATATGATCTCATGGAGAAGTAAGAAATAAAATACAATTGCATTATCTATTGCTGAAGTTGAATATCGTGTTATGGCAGTAGCCTCAAAGGAGCTTGCATGGCTTTAAAATTTACTCTCGGAGCTTAGGTTAGGAGATCTTCAAACAACAAAACTCAAATGTGACAATCAAGCGGCACTCCACGTTGCATCTAATCTGATTTTTCATGAAATGACCAAACACATAGAAATAGGTGGTTATTGTAAGGGACAATGTACTTTCAGGAGAAATCGCCACAGAGTTTGTCAAATCTGAAGACTAATTTATTGATATGTTCATTAAGGGTTCTCGAGTAAATTACTTTTATAACAAACTCAACTCATATGACATATATTATACAATTTGAGGGAGAGTGTTAAGAATTAATATTTATACATAGAATATTCTTTAACCTATCTAAAATAGAATAGAATATGTTCTAGCATATTTCTTATATAATTAATTTAATATATTATAAATCACATTACATAATACAATCTCCATAGTATTATTCAGACATACGGTTTTATTAAAATGTCTTTCTCTCTTATTTCAACAAAATATATAAAGGTACTATAATATGTATAAACTATATTTAACTACATAATATGTATAAACTATATTTAACTACACAATAATGTGGTAAAATTTTGACCTTATACTATGGTTTGTCTTACAACCTTATCATCGCCTATAGGTGCTACTTATAAAAAGAATCAAAAATCAAAAACTTGATATGTAACAAAACATCTAATTAAAATGATTTTAGACTTACCATGGTGACTTGGGGCTGACTTTGTTGGCTTTTTCAATATGTAAAATTTAAAGTCATCTTCCCAATCAACATCTTGTGTAGAATTCCATGAATAAAATATACATCCAGTTCCATTACCATAATATTTGCGGAATCCATGGCAACCACAGTTTCTCCAACAACTCAACTTGCAATCATTGTAAACATAACTCACATTGTCTTGGAAGAAAGCATAATCAGTGTTGGGTCTGCCCATCTTTCTCTCAAACACCTCACCAGGCTTCCTACAAGTTGGTATATCCTCCCATTTTTGGCATCCTCTATCACTATTATATCCATAACAAACATCTGCATTTCCTAACTCTCCTTCCGAACTCGAGAGCCTCCCCGTAGAGGATATCGACCACTCTGGAGACATCTTATAATTCCGGTCTTTAATTTCGAAACTGAAAGAATCTTCATCGTTGTTAGAGATGATAACGTACTGATAATTTTGTTGAACATTCGCAGGAATATTGTCGAACAATCTATTATTTCCAAGTTTTCCACTTTTCCAATACACTTTGCCGTGTTTTTTAATGTTCAATTCACCTTCTTTTGGTTCCCATTCAAGACTAAATTCGCCCAAAGTTGGTAGCGAATGAGTCAACCAAGAAACTAATGACCAATTATGTCCAGTTTTTCGATTCACACCTAACTTCATCATAGGGACCAATGTGTATGATGGATAATCAAAACTCTGCCACAGTAAACTCTTTGTTCCATTGGGGTGAAGTTGTTCGAGCACAAAGTTACCTGTGTCTAACATAGTAGCGACAGTATTGTTTATAGGTTGAGGTGAAGAGTAAATGATTATTTCTTTCCTATATTGAAATTCAATTTTGAGCACACCAGACTTGTTTAGAGATAAAACCGCAGAACTAATATCAATTGGCTGGTTTCTATCATACATCCATATTTCTGATCCTCGATCACTAAAATTACGCTTACTTACTATAACCAAGTAGTTATAATTATCTTCGCTATTTACTGTGTCTTGGAATAATAGACAATACCTGCCATGCTTAGAACATAGAGTGGAGTTGGCATCCAATCTTTCACCTGCCTTCAAACTATCATTTCTTGCTTCAACACAAATACTAGTACTCCACCACACCCATAAGTAGTATATCCATACAACTTGTTTCATCATCAATATTGTTTCAAAAATGAAGATAAGGTTAACCTACTCAAAAGGAGAGTGCCACAGAATTTGCTAG
The DNA here is from genome assembly GCF_024323335.1 of Lathyrus oleraceus. Taxonomy (NCBI): domain Eukaryota; kingdom Viridiplantae; phylum Streptophyta; class Magnoliopsida; order Fabales; family Fabaceae; genus Lathyrus; species Lathyrus oleraceus. The sequence goes on along the minus strand of NC_066583.1, from coordinate 583,512,629 downwards.
AAGAAGTATACTCACCAAACATGTAAGAGAATCATTTCAACTTTGGATAGGAAACTTGATACAAGTGATTTAGGCCCTTATTAAAGATGGTGTTTCACACGATTAATCTCAAGTTAACTCCATCTTCAATTATTTTTCCACTACAAAATGTTGCACTAAAGTACATTTTGCTTCCGCTTTTTTTAAAGGAAAGAAAAAAGATTACTGTGATACAATAATTGAAGGTTATGAAAAAGCTAATAATACCTGCTTTTCACATGGGGCCTAACATCATCTCAAATAAGAATATTCAAGAGGATTTCATAGAATAATCTATATAACGTTTCTTAATTTTTCATCTGATAAACAATGGACAGTAAAATATTTGAAATCGTTGGAACTAGAGCCGTCAAAATAAGTCTGGGCTCATGGACCGGATTTAACAGAATATTTTGAGTATTTCTTAATGCAATATATATTCTTCTTGATTGCTAAGCGAAAATTTTAAAATGTCTTATATATCTCCAAATATATCTATATATTTTTCTTGAACACTACGTGATAATTTTAATAAATTTATTTTAGAGATGCAATTTCCGAAACATGCTGGAAAAAAAAGATACTTATGTTTAAGGGAGGCATGAAGAGGATGAAAGTGAAATTTCTCCACGGAAAGAGGATGAAGAAGAACTTATTGAAGAGATTGGTTAGTACCTTAGTATTTGATACTTGTCATTTGTCAACCAAGTTTTCATTCTTTCTCTCTATTAATTTAGTCATTGAAATATTAGGTTATGGTAGATTCTAGAACTAGAACTGAAAATTATTCTGCAAACTGAATAGAAAAACTTCAATTTTTGGTTGGGAGAAGATTTTCTACAGTGCTATCTGTTGATTGATGTATATCATTAATTATCAAGAGAATTCTGCCGTTCTTTTGTTAATTAGTATATTTTTCTTACATTGCGCTAACTCCAAACTGAATAGAAAAAATTTCAATTTCTGTTAATTAATATTTTTTTTTGGTTTAGTAGGTTCATGAAATACATTTTTAGAAACTTTCGGAAAATGCATTTTTTTAATAAATTTATGACTAAAAATCAAATAAAATGTGTGTATTTGATACGTCTTGAGATACATCTTTGAAAAATGGAGGGTATTTTAAAAATTTTGTGTGGTGTCTAAGAAACATATACGGTGTATTAAGAAATCTCTAGTGTATATTTTTTCTGTCCAACGTGTATGAGTTATGATTAGCTTGTTGCCCGTTAAAAAGGACTTTATAAATTTATAGTAAACTAGTAATAAATCTTGGACAACTCATATAAGAAACATGAAGTGAGAAATTTTACCTTATACCCAACAATCATCCCCCACTTCTACCATTTACATGCTTTGATCAAAATAGTTATGTATAAAAAGTTTATGTTTCAAAAATTTCATTTTTTTTCATTTCAATTTAAAGTTATTCGATCCGTGAGAGAAAGTTGATAGAATTTGAGAAAATTTTGCATACCGAAAGTCTTATCTTGAAGTTCTCTGATCCACAAAATAGAACTGAAAGTCTTACTTCTAAGTTCTCCCAACGATAAAACAAAATTGAAAGTCTTACTTCCAAATTCTCCGAACCCCAAAACTCACTTGAAAATCTTACTTCAAAGTTCTCAAAACCTTAAAACACTTCTGAATGCCTTACTTTCGAGTTCTCGGATGTCTTGGGTTTTGATTTTTTTTTGTTGCAAAATTTATTAAAGTTGTTGTTTTGGATAGTGCTTTGGTGCACAGATGTGACAGTAAAATAATTTCTCATGGAGGCGGTATGAGAAGCTCAATCAATCATGGAAGTACATGAAAAGCGGGTAGATGCACCTGAGGAGCATTAAGTTTAGTATCTTGGCGGATTATATGATATGTCTCTTCCGATACAGTACGAACAACATGTTGCATGCCACCTATGGTTTGAAGAGGTAAGTAAATCTTAGCCAATATAGGTTGAATAATCATTAATTTTAACTATTATTTTTATTTTATAGTTTACATCTTAAATTGTTTTCATGAGCGATAAGAAAAAAAAACAACCGAAGATTGCAACTTATGGGAGTAAGCTGATAAAGCTAGCTTCACAATATCTTCTACCAGTCATAAAAGGATGGTTGAACGAATGTGTACTATCTTGACTCCAAATAACTAGTTTAAAGAGGCTTGATGTCAACTTGGTATCTTCTTTTGTTGGGAGATGGCATCTAGAGACATCATCATTTCTTATGTCATTTGGTGAGATGATGTTTACTCTTGACAATATTTCTTGCCTTCCTCGCCTTCCTATTAAAGGTGATATTTAGGATGCCAAATCGGGTATCAAAGAAAATGTCTTTGTGTGCTTGATGTTGACCTTCTAGGAGTGATCATATAGTAGGCTATTGTTGCTTGAAAATGTGTGATATCACTATTGACCTGAGATTTTTTGACTAAGAGGAAAATCAAGTCAATGTTTCACATGTTGAAATGCCAAGTGTAACAAATGGTAAATATGGTTCTACAGTGATGGCATGTCGACCAGATGACCTCGACTGACACCTTAAAGTGTTAGTATGAGAAACCTGAAGGAGATATCTTGAGAAATGAGTTGAAAGAGTCTCAGGAATAGGCATAAGAGGTTATTAGACATTATGTCGAGAGAACACTCTCCGACAGACTTTGGATACTTAGAATATTGAGGAAATCAAAGATGAATACGACTTTACACACTCAATAACTATCTTCACTGAATGAGCAGTTGCTAGCCTCTAAGAAATTACTGAACGTGAGATAATTCCTTTAGTAGTTTATAAAGCCATAACAATGTGGCAAAACATAGAGTAAAGAGTTGCATGCATTTAGGTGACGTGTCAGTGCATGTAGTGTTAGAACTATCGAAGACAGTTAATCCTAGATAGTATTTATAGCAGACTCATGTGTTGTAGCAAAGGGCTCACAAGTTTTGTAGCACCTCAAATTTGCACCTCCCCTTTGTACATTCATTTCATTTTTAGGTCATTCGCATTGCATAGTCCATTGCATATCATCAGGCGAAACTGATCAGGAGAATCCATCTGTGCAAGAGAGCAAGGGTTTTTCCATGAGATATAGGCTCTATGGTTGTTCTAGAGGGTTTTCATGAATCAAGGATCATTTTGAAGCAACTTGACCAAAGGCTAGAGGCTCAGAAGTCCACAGTGCATGACCAAGTCATCTGAGGCTCATAAAAGTCAACTGCAGGTCAACTGAGGGCTAGGAGATGGAGAAATGGTTTGAGACACTTCATTCATGTCCCAAAGAAGGTTATTCAACATGTCAAACATCTACCTTGAATATTTTGAAGCCAGATCAAAAGTTTCCAAAAATGGAAAGTGACCTGTAATTTCAAGTTTCCAAAAATGGCAAGTTTTTGGACCAGCTTCAACTCAACTTTCCAACATCAAATAAGCTTCAAATGAAATTTTGTCCAATATGAAAGTTGAAGATCTTTCTCTCCTATTTCCAAAAAGTCCAAGATCATGAATTTCTAATGAATGGTTAAGGAGTTATGATCAAATCATTGCAAAGTATGCTTGAAACTTCAAATGGCCATATCTTTTGAACCAAAACTCCAAATTTGGTGGTTCTTTTTGCATTGTTCTTCTCTTGTCATGAGGTTTCCAAACCAACCATCACATTGCATGAGATGTTATCACATGAGCATTGGCATATCCAAGTCAATTTTGGAGGGAAAATTGGAAATTTAAAAATGGTGCATTGTATGGACTTTCTACCATTGCCATTGTGTTTGAAATGTAATTTTGAGTGAATTTGGGCCAGCATGGTGCACTGTTCACGTGTGCATCTCATGCATGAGGTGAAAGTGCAAATTTGTGCATGCACCTTGTAATCCCTTAATCTCATTTAGTTTTGGTTTAAGCTTAATTTCAGAATGATTAAGAGGACATATATAAGGATAATCATAACTGTTTCATTGATAACACACATTTTCAGATCTAGATCTTGAAATTTTTCAAAATTTTCTCTCAAAAAGATTTTCCAAATTCTTCACATAAACCTCATTTCTCTTGGTGAATTCATGATCATGGAGTGTTTTTAAGTAAGATTGAACGTGCATCTTGTGGATTTCTGCTCAATTTCGTGCATGCTCAAGCTTGAATGCATCAATGGAGTTTTCAAATTCAGTTGGATTCACACGTGTTTAAGCTTCCAATTCTTCATCAAATATCTCCACAAGTATTATAAAGTTGATCTGGAACGTTTGGAGCCTTGGAATGTGCAAAACAAGATTCTGCTCTTCAAGAGGTATGATTTTCGATCTCAATTATTCTCAAATCCATGAACATAATTGTGTAGATCCTTGTTTACTGAGAATTCTGGTAGAAAAATCAAGTGAAATGGTGTAGTATTGACTGAGTTATGTGCATTTGAAGTTTGAGATGCAAAAATGTTCATGCACGATTCTCTTTGATCTTGATGTTTTAGGCTTAATTGTTGCTTGATTCGTGCTCACCATGGAATAAGGATTTGAATGATATAGTTTTTGTGAATTTCTGGACATTTTTGGAAAATTGATGCATGAAGTTCATCGTGTTCATCTTCTTCCTCATGAAGAAGATGAAGATTCATGAATTCTAGAAAAATTGCGTCGGTTCTTTGCAAATAGCGTCGGTTTGAACCGTCCAAATTTGCGCAGGCTTAGGGTTTTAATGAAACGAGGTCGTTTTGGCCTGGCGCGCTCATTTTTAAATGCATACAGGGTTCGAATCCAGCGCGTGACAAATATTCAAATGTGCATCATTTTTTCACATTTCCCTCCAAATCACATGCCATGCTTCATATATGTTTTTATTTTTTCTATCAACTTGTAAAAATCAAATCAAATTGAAAAATGCTCCAATTCACTCCCAATTTTTTGCAAAATGTTCCTTGAGATGTCTAGCTTTTTATGATCATGATTTCAAAAGTTGTGCATTGCTGGAATTTTATTTGATCTAGGTTGATTGCTCATAGGTGCATTTGTGACCTTTCCTTGCTCTTTCTATCATGAAATGCTTGTTTTTAATCCAATGGACTTGAAATTTTACATGCTGATTCTAGACACATTGATGGATGTTTTAGGCTTGATTTGGTATTTTTCTCATGTACCAATTCTGTTTTATGCTTATGTTAGCATGGTGTGACAATTTGTGTCACACCTTTGGTTGTCTAACTTATGCAATTTGATTTCTATGCCAAATGACCTCTAATGCTCCTGATTTTTTTGTGTGATGATCATGTTAGATGTCTTGATCACTCATGAATTTTTCCATAATTATTTGAATCATTTCTGTTTTGATTGGGAATTTTCATTCTTAATGTTCAAATGTGTGCCTTGAATTGGTCATTGATTTCTCTTGCCTATTACATGAACTTGCATGATGATTTTGGTTTGGTCCTTTTTAGGACTTTTTCTTGATTGGTTGAGTATGATTCATGTTGAGTTTGAAGTTCTGTTTCGACTTTTTGATCCCCTTTTGACCCTAGGCTTTGACCTAGTGGTTTGTTACTTACATTTGAATTGTGAATTTCAGGTTCAAGTGTGCATCTCCTTGATTGATGTTGCTCCTTCATTTGAGCTTGATCATTTGTTGTTGTTGGCTAACATTTGCTGTTTTGTAGGCTTTGAAAACCATTCACTTGTGCTTATGGTTCATGTGTTGCACATTGGACTTGTCTGTCTGTTTGAATATTGACTGTTGATTGTTTTGTCTGGATTTTGTACTGATTGGTTTAGATGTTTCCACAGGTACCTAAGTTGCTTTAAGTTCATTTGAACTTTGCTTTGCTTGCTTGTGGTTTGCATACCACTGAGGTATAATTTCTTGATCTTCATGTAGTCTGGAAGACCTGCTATGTTATGTTGGCAGGCACCTGTCTGAAGCCCTCCTTAAGAGGCAATGTTTGTGGTTGTTTAAGTTTGTGCCAAGCAGGTAAAGTCCTCTTAAGAGGCAATTGGCAGATAAAAGGGATGTGCAATCCATCCCCTGCTATTCAGTTGTGTCATTCACTTTGCTCACACCTTATGTTGATGCATTGTGAATAAGAACCCAAGATCTTGTTGTGTCAGTCATTTGTGGAGAAGAGTTCCTACATTCTGAACTCCCACACTTTCTATTTGATTCAAGCTCTCCCAGGCCAGGGATAAGAGCTATGAGGCATAACCCTCCTCTCCATTTCATCTGCTTCACCCTAACTCTCAATGTTAGGGTTAAGAGCTAACTACACCCTATTCCAGTTGGCTTGTTTGTCGAGGTTGACATGACCCCTTGACTAAAGCCCAGCCTTGTGTGAGCCAATTGTTTGCATATAGTGTGTGCTACTTGTGCTTGTGTTTGATGATGTGCTGTTTAGGATAGCTTGCTTCCTGTGCAAGTTAGGATAGAGACTTCAACATAGGGATCTTGTGCATGAATACTTCTAGGCTCGAGTCGTAGTCTCCCTAGTAGCTTGTTATCTCCCTTGTCTCTGGTTAGGTTAGAAGTTCTTTCCCTGTTTAGGGGAACTACGTCGCCCTGATCCTCATACCAGATCAGGTACGTAGGCAGGAGATGAGCTGATCTCTCCGGGCGCCCCCTTTCTTTTCTTTTGTGTGAGTTTGATATCCTTTTCTGGTTGGAGTTTGACGTAAGTCCGGCAGTTGGTTTCATGTGTCTTGTTTCTTTATTTGGAGTCTGACATAAGTCCAGCGATTGGCAGTTGGTTTCCTGTGTGTGTTTGTTGGTTCGGAGTCTGATGTAAGTCCAGCGATTGGCATTCGATTTCCATGTTTGCCTGTTTGTGTGGAGTCTGACGTAAGTCCAGCGATTGACAGTCGGTTTCCTGTTGTGTCTTGCTTGGCGTGCGTTAGCCGAGCTACGAGTGCTCTGATTCTTTCTCTGGTTAGAGAAGATACGTATGCATAGGATGCGACATCCTAGCGAGCACGTTTCCCCTGTCCCGAACTACGTCGACTCTGATGTTTGTATCTGACAAACTACGTAGGCCCAGGATGTGATATCCTGCCGAGTCCCGTTTCTTCCGTCTTTCATCTGTGTTTTATTCCAGTCTTGTGCAGTGTTTGTGAGCAGTTATCTAGCAACCTTTCTTCTATTCTTTCTGAACGTGGATCCCGTCGAGTACGACGGATGCGTAGGGGTGCTAATACCTTCCCTTCGCATAACCGACTCCCGATCCTTGCATCTCTGGTCACGAGACCATGTCTTTTCCAGGTTTACTTCGAGCGTTTCCTTTCCCTCTTTTGGGATAAATAACGCACGGTGGCGGCTCTGTTGTTTCGTTTTCCCGCCGGTTTTTCGCGTAATGCGACAAGTTTCACATAAAAATCTCAATAGAACTAGAGTACCCAATCTAGAGAGAGAAACATTTTATTAGGAATTGTTTTTAACTTAGATTGATGTGTAAGACTTTCTTTAGTAAATGAGCATGATCGAAAATAATTGATGGTTGTCACGTGTTTAGTTTTGGAATAAACAATGGAAAAAGCAGATTAATAAGAGTAAAATGAAGTCAATATTAGAGAGCGTGTTGGACAATAATCTATTAATACAACTTATCTAGTGTATGTGTGTGTGTGACTGTAAGATCCCAATTTTGACCCTAAGATCCCTCAAGTTATTCTCATCATATGCATTAGCATAAGGATCACACCTTGGCATCCTCCTTACCCCTCATTCATTGGGTTTGCATTGGGAGAGATCACCAAGAACCATTTGATTGTATCATACTTCATTTTTCTTTATTTTACTAACCAAAATACCAAAAATATGTCATTGTATAGTCTAACTATTTTGCAGGTAGTACACATGCTCACCTTTGATCTATCAAGCTCACGTCTAGGGTTTAAGACCCTCATTGCAAGGAGCACAATCAAGAAATGATCTACATTGGCTCTAAGTATCATATATGAATCCCCATGATCTTCACATATCATTTTGATCAAGAAAGCATCAAGAGTTTGGAGTTGGTTTGCCTTGGAAACCCTAATTCATCTAGGTATCTTGTGTGACTTCTTCAATACGTTTCTTCAACAATTGATCAAATTATTCAATGGATACTTCACATTTAATCATCTTATGCATATATGATCCTCCATGAAGCCCAAAAGTCAAGAGAGTGTCAAGCTAGCAAGTTGGTTCATGGTGGTTGACCAGAGGAATTCAACTGATCAAACTGGGGTTCCCTAGACTCTATCTCCTACAGTTTTTGTCATATGAAAATGATTCCAACAGAAACGTTACTCTAAATGACATTCCAAACAACTTTCATGTTGAGATCTAGAGCTAGTTTTGCTTGGAAAGTCATTTTTTAGGGTGAAAGATTATAGGTCATTTTGTCTAAACCCTAATTTGGAGGTCAACTTCCCAAGACCATAACTTGCTCAATTTTTATGATATGAAAGCCATCAAAGTTGCATAATTAAATTCAATATTTCTAATTAAACTTTGTTGTTTGGAGGAAGTGCAAATTCAACTTACAAATACATGTGATATGAGGAAACATTATAGGTCATTTTGGGTCGACACCATTGAACAAGTGATTTTCCTCAACTTCTAAAATGCATAACTCCTTCATTCTAAATTAAAATTAGGTCAAATTTGTGACAAAATTGAAGAGATTTGAAAGATATACAACTTTGATGAAGTAACTTTTCTCATTTGAAGCTCATAGAAAAAGTTACCCAAGGTGGAAGAAGTGAACATATGGCTTGGTACTTAGAATTTTTTTTTGATATGTTTGATTTTACAAACTTCCACCTCAAACTTAATCATGATAAAAGCTTCAAATAAAAAAGTGTTTAACATGAAAGTTGTTCCTCTTGATCTAACCTTTCCAAAAAAAGTCCAAATTCATCCCATTTGGACAAAGTATGACTAACTTACGCATGGCTTAAAGATGAATGATCATTTGGAATATTTGAATTCCACTTTCCATACACGATTGCATGGCCTTTCCACATGACTTCAGCATTGCTTACACATGATTTTGGACCTGAATGCATTATTACATGGGCATATCACACGCCCATGCATCCATGCAAAGGTGGATTACTATTTTTGAAGTTTTGAAAGAAGTGTGCAATTATCAATGCCTTCGCTATAAATAGAAACCCTCTCACTCAGAATTGGGGACCCTTGCGCGCCAGCTTTGAAACTACAACCCTAAATCTCCACATTCAAAGGATAAGCTTGGTGATTTTTATTGAAAATCGAGTTTGAAATCTCCCACTATTTTGAGATTCAAACTCCAAGAATCCTTATTCTTCCTTGATCCATTTCCACTCCATCAAGCATCTGAAGCAAGGCCAAGCACAATTGAGAGCAAGATCGTGACCATCTGAACCTGCAATGAAGGTGAATTTCTGAATTTTTTATCTCTTCGATTCTCACTCAATTCTCCATTATTCTTGTTGATTTTTGGTTGTCTGAAGTCCTACCAATGTAGGCAAGAAGATTGAGTTGCTTTGAGGTCAAATCGAAGCAACTCAGATCATGATCCTCAAAATTCAACTCCCTGTATCTTTCTATATACTTGGAGTTAAATGAAATTGAGGCCAGATTCGAGCTCCTGAGCATTTTTACTTTAAATTCATGTCCTCCTTTTTTATTTTGGTGATGGTTGAGGGTGGACCAATCTGATGAGGTCCACTGGAGAAGAAGACCGGAGCTCTGGCTCCGGCGATGCGTTGGCGCGTCTCTGAACCACATGATCCATTCATTTTTTTTAATCTTAGGTGTTGATTTTGATTACCACATGTGCAGTGATGTTGACTCTAGAACACATGGAACGCGCGCTGAGAGCCACTTGATCTGCCACCTCAATTAATGAGGGAGATCAAGTGGTCCACATTTTTTTTTATTTTCTGATTTTTATCTTAATTGTCTTATTTTCATTAATTCATATTAATTTTAATATTGATCCAAAAAATATGGGACTTTCACCAAAAAATTCAAATAAATTCCTCTTTGGTTTTCTCAATTAAAATTATTTTTTAGATCAATATTAATATTTTTCATGATTTAATTATTTTTGTGCATATTTTTGTAAGACCCCAATTTTGTCCCTAAGATCCCTCATCATATCATATCATATCATTGCATTGCCTCAAGGATCATTGTGCACCTTGCCTTCTTTCCTGTGGGTGGGTTATCTTTTGAGAGTGGTTCTTGATCACCAAGCATGTTTTGCATTTGTATATTATTGCTTTTCATTTGTTTACTAACCAAAAAGTACAAAAATATTGTCATCTAACCTTGTTACTTGCAGATGAAGCAATCTTAGGTCAAACCAGTCACAAGCACTCATTGAGCAATAGATGGTGGCCATTCTTGAGAATTTGGGCACCATGATCATTCACAAGAGTTCATATGAACCATGGCATCATTTTGAATCAAGATATCAAGTGGAAGGGGCTTGAATTTCATCTGAGCATAGCTAGGTCAACTGAACCCTAGAAAAGTCAACACAAGTCAATTGTGCATTCAATCATGAATTTGAAGGTAAGAGATGGTTAGAGAGACCTCATTCATGTCCATACAAGTCCCATTTGACATTTCAAACATCAACATTGAGGAATTTGAGGTCAGATGAAAACTTTCCAAAAATAGTAAGTGACTTGTAATTTGGAATTGCCAAAAATGGAAAGGTCTTCTCCTCAAGTTTACATCATCAAGAATGCTTCAAATGAAATTTTGCCCAACATGAAAGTTGAAGATCTTGCTCTCACCTTTCCAAAAAGTCCAAGAACATCCATTTCTCATGTGTGGTTAAGAAATTATGATCAAAACATGGCCAAGCAATTTTGAACTTCAAGAAGGCATAACTTTTGAACCAAAAGGCCAAATGAAGTGGTTCTTTTTGCAACATTTCCATATTGATATGCTCTATCTAAATCATGCATTACATTTCATCATTTCTCATCACAAAAATATTGGCATTTTCACTTGAATCTCATTTGGATTTTGGAGGGAAAGTAGCAATTTGAAAAAATAGGCATTGTTTTCACTTCTAACCAATTACATTTGCTTCAAAACAGATTTTTAAGTGCATTCCAAGTGAAATTCGTGCACTGTAGCATTGCCATGCATGCATGAGGGGTGAACTTGCCATTTTGCATCAACACCTTCATTTCACTTAATCTAATTGCATTGCTTAATTGTGATTAGTGAACTTCATTAACAGATGGTATATAACCCTAATCCTAACAGAAAAACCCTAACCACAATTCATTTTTTTCAGATCTAAAATTTTTGCTCTCAATTTTCTCTCATTTTTTTCTCTCATTTCTTCATAGCAGTTGCATAATTCTTGCTTGATTCTTCATCTAACATCATCATAGAGTAAGCTGCGAGCAAGATCCAGGTGAATCCGTGCCATTTGAAGCAGTTTGAGTTTGAAGAGCATCAATGGTGAAATCTCAAATCCGTGGATTCAAAGCCAATTAAGCATCAAAGATCCTTCCATTCACTCATACAAGGTTGCTAGGATACGATTGGAGCATTGCCAGGACCTGGAACACTTGAAATCGAAAGCTGCTCTACAAGAGGTGTGAATTCGATCCTCTCTTTTCTTAAATTCATCATGTGATATTTGTAGAGCTTGCTTGTGTGGTGATTCTGAGCTAAAAATCATTTGATTCCATGCTATATTGAGAGAGATTCGTGGATTTAAAGTTTCATGTCCAAAGTTGATTTGCTCGATCCATGCTTATGATGTTGTTATTTGATGAAATGCATGTGGATTTGTGTTGTGTGATGTTAGATCTTCATGAATATATGTTTAATTTGCATTTCTGGAAAAAAAGTTCATGCATGTTCTTGAATGCTTGCTGCGTTTTCTGGAAAAATGTTGAAGATGATGTTCAGGCCTTTTGGCCACGGTTTTCTGTGGTGATTACGCAACGCTTTTCCGTTTTCTGTTTTTGACCAAAACCGTTGCCATAGAGATACTAGGGCTTACATGTGCGCGCCATGCGCGAAATCTGATTGGCCCGACGTTCCACTAATCCAAACGCACCGTTTTGGTGCTTGGCGCCAACTCCATTTGTTTCAATTAATTCAAATATATTCCAATTAATTCATTTCTTGTGCAATTTTTATTTCATTTTCATGTTGCACTTTCAAAAAATCATAACTAATTCATCTTTGATCCAATTGACTTGGGAATTTTTGCTATGATCTTCTTTTTTCCTCTACTTTTTTATCAGCATGAGAATTAAAGTTGTGCATGGCCTGATTTTATTCTTGCCTAGTGATTTTGTTCATGTATGCTTTTTTGACTATGCCTTGCCATTTTGGTTGTGAAATGATGATGGTTGATCCAATGAATGTGAAAATTGACATGCTTAAACTAGACATCCTAATGGTCATTTTGGTATAGAGTTTGCATTTTTCTCATTTCTGGTTGATGAGATATGATCTGATTAATGTAGGTGTGACAATGTGTGTCACACCTTTGCTTGCTCATTTTGCTGATTTTATTTACCATGCCAAATAAATGCCAATTGATCTGAATTTTTGCATGATGCTAATTCTGGATGTTAGGATTGATCATGAATTTTTTTGGAATTGTTGGATCCATTTCTGATTTGTTTGAGATTTTCCTTGCTGGTTGGTCATGTTTGAACTTTTGATGAGTGTTGAACTTAGATGATTTGTGAAATGCTTGATGTTTATCATATGAGCTTGAAATTTTACACATGTTTTCTAGACACATTGAAGTTTGTCTTGGCTTTGGTTTGAGTCATTTATCATTTGTCATCTCTGTTTTAGGATTGCCTTAAGTTGATGTATCAATTTGTGCCTCCATTGAGCTCGTTTATGCTTACATTGCCTTATGGAATTTATTTGCCATGCTTATACTTATCCAAGTGCCATGATTTTTGGTGTGTTGATCATTTGATGTGTTCTGTTTAGCCTTGATTTTTCTTGAGATTTATTGAACCATTTTTGAATTTATATGGATTTGTTCGTGCTATTGCTTCAATGAGCTTTCAACTTGCATGCTTTGCCAAGATTGCTTTATGAAATGAATTTGGTTGATGCTATTGATATGAGACCACTTGGATATTGTTCTTGATTGATTAAACTTGATTCTTGTCAATTTTCATGTTCTGTTTTGGATTATTTCTCCTTCTTTGACCCTAGGCCTTGTCCTAGTGGTTTGCTTCTCATGTTTGAGTTTGTTTTCAGGTTAAGAAATACATGGCCATAAGGAGATTAATGCATATTGCTTGAGTTGGTTATTTGATTGTTATTGACTAACCTTGACTTGTTTTGTAGGATGCTTTTAGCTCATTTGAGTTGAGCTTGTGCCTTGCACATTGTGGCCTTACTTGTTTGATTGTGTATTGTCTGTTGACTGTTGGATTATCTGTTTGACTTTTTGAGTTGTATACTGATTGAGTTGGATTGTTTTCAGGTACATTAGTTGCTTAAGTTCATTTTGAACTTGCTTGGTTGCTTAACCAATTAGGTATAACATCTCTTCTTCATGTAGTCTGGAAGACCTGGCTTGTTATTTGGCCAGGCACCTGTCTGAAGTCCTCCTTAAGAGGCAATGTTTGTGATTGTTTATCTTTGTCCCCAAGCAGGAAAAGTCCTTTGATAAGGAAATTGGTAGATAGAAGAGATGTGTAGTCCATCTCCTACTATCCTGTGTGTCATCCCTTTGCTCACATTACATGTTGATGCATTGTGGATCTTAACCCAAGATCTATAGTGTCATTCTCTTGTGGAGAGAGTTCCAACTTTCTGAACTCCCACACCTTCTGATATTCAAAGCTCTCCCAGGCCAGGGATAGAAGCCATGAGGCACACCCCTCATATCCTTTTCATCTGCTTCACCTTAACTCTCAATGTTAAGGTTAAGAGCACCACTTACCCCATTCCAGTTGACTTTAAAGTCTAACCCTTGCTTGAGCCTAATTGCTTGTATATAGTGTGTGCTAACTGAATCATTGATTGTTTCTTGGTTCATCTATACATGTTTGCTTGTTTGCCTTTGTGCATTTATCATCATTAATTGTTCATTATTGCATGATCATCATTTCATATCTTTGTGACACATCTTTGTTTGTCCTTTGAGGAATCAACTGTAAGTCCATTCATTGGCCATTGTTCCTATGATTTAGACGAGATTGAGTGTAAGACCATTTCATTGGCCACTTATATCCTCTTTGCTTAGTGCTTTTGTTTGTTTGTTGTATGTGAGGATTCAATTGTAAGTCCATGTTGTTGGCATTTGTATTCCTATGATCATCCTTGGGAGATTGGAATAAGTCCAGATAGATTGGCATCTGATATCCATGTTTTGTTTTGCTTTAGGAGATTGGTATAAGTCCATTTATTGGCATCTGATATCCTTGTTTGTTTTAGGAGATTGGTGTAAATCCATTGATTGGTATCCGGTATCCACCTTTGTTTGTGAGATTGGTGTAAGTCCATCAATTGGCATCCGGTATCATTTGTTTTGCTTATTTGCATTGTTGCCTCATTCCTAAGGACACACTTGAATCATCTTCCATATGATTTCAAGAGGTGAACATCTGAGAAGTTTTACACTCCCTCACCCTCCCATTTTTGTTCCTTCAAATCCCTTTTCACTTGTTGACTTTTAAAACTTGTAAATGCATAGTGTGCAAACATTTTCATGTCTTTTCAAATTAGAAACCTGGACCTTAAGTCCTTGATTTTTTCAAACTTCATTTTCATAACACTTCTTTCTGAATTGAATACTAATCATACTTTGACCATCCTTTTGTGAATACTCATAATCAATTAACTTCACCCATTCAATTGTTTTGTGGCTTTGTCCATTGTTGATATGTTTTCATACATTAGCCATAGGTTTCAATTCTCATAGTGGTTGATGTAAATCTCACCACATCCTTAGTGAGTTGATTATAAGTCTTCCATACTTATTATAGGGTTAACCCCTCACTAGTATGTTGAAGTTATCCTCGCATGGTGGATTGTTGGTCTTGGTTGAGTTTTCTCCCGTTGATAATGAAAAGCCTTAGTGATCTTGTTTTAAAATGAATCCACTGATATTTTGGAAATTTTTTAGCCGAACTACGGCGTTTTGATCTTTACCTTGCATGGAAGGTACGTAGGCAACGGGTTCATCCGTTCAAACACAAAAATAATAAACTTGTATATTCTTTTCTCATCTTCCCAATCATGTTTGCACAATATGTCATAAACAAATAAACTTTTTCTTATACAACAAGTGTGAAAAGGGCTCCCTAGGAGTACCTAGGACGTTTTGGGTGCCTAACACCTTCCCATTGCGTAATTAACCCCTTACCCAGACTCTCTGATCTTTTCATTAGTTTTCTATGTGTAAAACTTCTTAGGCTTTTGTTCGCTTTTTAGCCAATCCTTGGGATAAATAAAAGTGCGGTGGCGACTCGATTCTTTGTATGCTTTGCTTTTGATTTAGTCAATAAATCATAAAGTGACGAATACACCGCTACAGAAAAGTGGCGACTCTACTGGGGATATCATTAGACCTTCCTTGGTGGTATTGCCTACTTTTCACCCTTGTTGTATGATATTTGTTTATTTGTTATTTGACATATTTTTGTACAATTTGGGATAACTGTATTGATTGTAATGTTTGAATTGCTTGATATACAACTGCTATTTGCTTTGGTGATCTCTGTGAGATGAGTTCTATACCCGAACTCGAGTGCACCTTAGGATAGGAGAATGGCGTAGTCTTGTTGACTGGTGTGGAGTATTCCTTAACCAGTTGACTTGCGAGTCCATTCACTTGGTGGAGGTCATGTTGGATTAATAATGTCACACAAGTTATTTATGGTTAGGCATTATTCTTTCAATCATGCACCTTAGAAGCCAAGGACCTTAGTTTACCAAGCCCATCTTGGCCTATTTTTAGGACGTAGTGCGGAGGTCGTTCAGATGTCAGATCTGATACGATTGTTACGCGATACTACATTCATAAGAGTCTCTCTTGAGAATATTTTTGGAATACGAGTATTCGTTCCTCCGATAATATCCGAAAGATGGGACGATGATTATGGGAACCTCCGGTAGAACATGTTCGGCAGGTTTAAACCCTAGTACACTCCCTTTGGGTGGTTCTTAACCGAGACTCCATGCTCGTGACTCTCAGCAAACCCGTGATTCGTGGTTGAGTCGTTCAAATATCCTTAATATCAATGGAACTTGGGCGTCGATAAGGTGAAAACCATAATCCGCCAAAACGGATGATTGATATTAAGGATGATTGAGCCGGTTCATGTACCATTAATATCAATGGAACTTGGGTGTTGATAAGGTGAAAGCCATAATCCACCAAAATGGATGATTGATATTAGGGATACAATGAGCTTTCCCATGACCTTTGTTTGGTGTGACTTGCTTGATCCTTGAGTGTGATTGTTGCATTCATACATTCATGCATTCATCCGCATTCATGTCATCAGAAATGAGAAAATTTTCAAGGAACTTAAAGGGGTTTATTTGCAAAATTTTCAGACATGGAAAGACCGAAAAGGCATACAAAGAAGTACAGCTTTAGACAGCCCGATGTGAAAGAGTTAAGGAATCTGACATCTTATGTATTAGATCCCTTGGGTTTCAAAGCTCGTTATGGGAAGCTTCTGCCTCTGTTGACTACTCAGGTTGATGAGGGTTTGATGAGTACCTTGGCTCAGTTCTACGATCCTCTGTATCACTGCTTCTCTTTCCCGGATTTCCAGCTATTGCCTACGCTTGAAGAGTATTCTCATCTTATTGGGATCCCGATTCTGGATCAGGTGTCGTTCAGTGGCTTGGAGAGTATTCCGACTGCTCGAGAGATTGCAGATTTGTTGCACATAGATGAATCCCTGATTAAAGCTAATCTGACTACCAAAGGTGGAATTCAGGGTCTTCCTTCCGAGTTCCTCATCGCTCAAGCTACCGTTTATGGGAAGTCCATGAGTGAGGATGCCTTTGAGGCTTTATTTGTGATGCTCATCTATGGTTTGGTATTATTCCCCAACATCGACAAATTTGTGGATGTGAACTCCATTAGGATCTTCTCAGTTCTTAATCACGTTCCGACTTTGTTGGGTGATGCCTATTTCTCTTTGCATCTGAGGAATGCGAAGGGTGGAGGAGTTATCGTATGCTGTTTGCCTCTGCTGTATAAGTGGTTTATTTCTCACTTGCCGCAGACGGTCGCTTTCAAGGAGAATAAGGGATGTCTACGGTGGTCTCAGAGACTCATGTCTCTCACTAATGATGATATCTCTTGGTATGATCGCGTGTATGATACTGTGCAGATTATTGATTATTGTGGTGAATTCCCTAATGTGCCTCTTTTTGGTACATGTGGTGGGATCAGCTACAACCCTATTTTAGCACGTCGTCAGCTTGGGTTCCCCCTAAAGGATAAACCTCATAACATTCTGTTAGAAGGTGTATTCTTTCAGGAGGGTAAAGATCCCCAAGGCCTGAAAGTCAGATTTGTCCGCGCTTGGCGCAAAATTCAGAAGAAGGGTAGAAATGAATTGGGTCCGAAGAATTGCATTGCTTTGGAGCCATATACTTCTTGGGTCAGACAGAGAGCTTCTGAGTATCTGATGCCATATGATCATCCGAGACCTACACCGTTGGATGTGGCTGGGCCTTCAACCCTCCCCACCCAAGATGTAGAGGAGTTGAGAGAAGAAGACCTTTCACGTGCCTGGATCCGTGAAAGAGAAGAGTTTCTTCAGCAGATCAAGGAGAAGGACGCTCTGGTTGAGTTTCTCGAGTATCAGGTGATCGACGATCCGAATGATACTTGGACTTCTCTGCTTCCTCAGTCTTCCAAATTCTGGAAGAGGAAGTATGATCGACTTGCAAAGGAGAAAGCGGATATGGAAGCAGCCTACGAGAGAGAGATCAAGAAGCTGTGTGCATCTCGTCTTCCAGCATCCCGAGCTTCTAGGGATTCATAGGATGTTCATTTTCCTTTTCCCTTGTAATAATCAAAAATGCTGTACTTGTTTGTTCCAAATATATTTGATGAGATATTTTCCATATGCTATTAAATGCTTAAAAATTCAAATTTGCAAATAATACCCTAAAAGTTCCTTGAAAAAACAAAGCATATGCACAAGCATCGCATGCATCATTTTGCATAAGCAGGTTGTTCTGGTCTTCTTGTCTGTGGCCTAACTCTGTGATCTTCATTTATTTTGAAGACAAGCTAACTCACCGGTACTTTACCAGAGCCAATTCTGCTAGAGTGATGGATCAACTTGAACAAGAGAACAGAGAGCTGAAGGAAGAGGTCGCTCGTCTGAGTGCTCTGATGGAGCAGTTTCTGTCTGCTCAAAACCAACCTTCTCCACCTCCTGCAACTCCTCCCCAGAGGACAGTCATATCAGAAGTCGTTGCTCCGACTGTGCCAGCTGCTAGTGCTCACTTTATGCCGAATGCCATGCCAGCCGGGTTCCCTTGGGGTATGCCTCCGGGTTTCATGCCAGATATTCCTGCTCCAACTTTTGCTTCTATGCCGGCATCTAGCCCGGTCCTTGCTGCTGCTCCTCCTGTCGTGCATACCATTCCCAGGGTAGACGACACCATCTATCATTCTGAGCCGTCTGAGGGCCCAGATGTTAATGAGAAGATGGACGCGATGAATGACCAATTCCTCGAGCTGCGAAAGGAATTGAAGACCCTCCGAGGGAAGGATCTGTTTGGCAAGTCTGCTACTGAACTTTGCCTTGTTCCCGGTGTTAAGATTCCAATCAAGTTCAAAGTGCCTGGATTTGAAAAATATAAGGGGAACACCTGCCCTCTTGCTCACCTGGTTATGTACACCGGAAAAATGTCTACGCAAACAGATAATGATCAGCTTCTGATCCATTATTTCCAGGATAGTTTGTCCGGTGCGGCTCTTCGCTGGTATATGAGCCTGGATAGTGCAAACATCCGGTCCTTCAACGATCTTGGCGAAGCCTTCGTCAAGCAATACAAGTACAATGTTGATATGGCGCCTGATCGTGATCAACTCAGGGCCATGTCCCAGAAGGATAAGGAGACATTTAAGGAGTACGCCCAGAGGTGGCGAGAGTTAGCAGCTCAGATTACTCCTCCGCTAGAAGAGAAAGAAATGACTAAGATCTTTTTGAAGACTCTTAGCTCATTCTATTATGAGCGGATGGTTGCAAGTGCTCCCTCTGATTTCACCGAGATGGTGAACATGGGGATGCGTCTGGAGGAAGGAGTCCGTGAAGGACGTTTGAGTAAAGATGAGAGCTCTTCTAAACGGTATGGGGCGTTTAAGAAGAAAGATGGGGAGGCACATGCTGTGCAGTCCCATGCTAAACCAAGAAGACCCTCTGTTCAGAGGAAGCCGGTACATCGTACCAACAATCAACATCAGGTGGCTCATATAGCACTTGTTTTCAGGGATAATGCTCAGTATCAGCAGCCCAATCAGCATCAGCATCAGCAACAACCTCAGTATCAGCAGCAGCACCGTCCACAGCAACAGGCTTACCAGCCTCGTGGCAGTACTAGTAACCAGGCTAACCTGAATTATGATAGGAAGAAAATCAGCTTCGATCCCATTCCGATGTCATATGCTGAATTGTATCCTTCCTTGTTGGAAAGGAAACTGGTTACTCCCAGGGATCCTCCAGCTGTGCCTGCGAATCCGCAATGGTGGTATAAGCCAGATCAACACTGTGTTTATCACTCCGGCGCTCCGGGGCATAATATTGAGAATTGCTATCCATTGAAGACTAAGGTGCAAGACCTTATGCGATGCGGTATTCTGAGCTTCGAGGACTCAGGCCCCAATGTTACAAAGAACCCATTGCCCGAGCATGGGAAATCAGTGAACATGGTCCAGGGGTGCCCTGGGAAGTATAAAGTCAAATATGTGAGTCATATTTGACAGTCATTGGTCGAGTTGCATCGTTTGCTGTGTCAGTACAGTCACATGGAGCATGACCATGACAGATGCCGCATTTGCTCCGTGAATCGTTTGGGTTGTCGCCAAGTGCGAAGAGAGCTTCAAGAGCTATTGGACGAAGGGACTATAGAGATTCTTCAGAATCGTAATGTTGATGAAGATGAACCAGAAGTGAATGTTATTTCTCCTGTGTTCAAGCTACCTGAGCCTGTTGTCATCCGTTATGATGGCAGCAAACCGAAGGTCTCTCCTTCTCTGACAATCAAGCCTGCAGGCCATGTGCCTTATTCATCTGATAGAGCTGTTCCTTTCAGATACAATCCTGTTGTTGTGGAAGATGGGAAGGAAGTGTCGTTGCCTTCAACTTTCGTTGTTAATATTGCTGATGTGAGCGGGTTGACCCGTAGTGGTCGTGTGTTCTCTGCGCCTAAGCTTCATGTTGTTTCTGATTCTGCTGAGAGTCCGGTTGGGACTGCTGTGAATGTGCAGAACCCGGCACTTGCTGTTGCATAACCCTCCTCTGTACAAAAGACTCCTACTTCTTCTGTTGGCCCGAGTGGCACTGTGAATGAAGAATGTGATGAGATGCTGAGGCTCATCAAAAAGAGTGAGTACAATGTTGTAGACCAGCTTCTACAAACACCGTCCAAAATCTCCGTATTATCTTTGCTGCTGAATTCAGAACCCCATAGGGAGGCTCTGCAGAAAGTTTTGGACCTGGCATATGTTGATCATGATGTCACCATAGAACAATTTGACAGTATAGTTGCAAACATCACTGCTTGCAACGTTTCTGTGACGCTGATCTCCCTGAGGAGGGAAGAGACCATAACATGGCTCTACATATTTCCATGAATTGCAAGACCGATGCCATGTCCAACATGCTGGTGGACACTGGATCATCTTTGAATGTATTGCCAAAGACCACACTCTCTAGATTGTCATATCAGGGTCCTCCTATGAGGCAGAGTGGTGTTGTTGTGAAGGCTTTTGATGGGTCGCGTAAAACCGTGATTGGGGAAGTTGATCTCCCAATCAAAATTGGACCTAGTGATTTCCAAGTTACCTTTCAGGTTATGGATATCCACCCATCATACAACTGTCTCCTTGGTAGACCATGGATTCACGAGGCTGGCGGCGTGACATCCACCCTACACCAGAAGCTGAAATTCGTGAAGAATAAGAAACTGGTTGTGGTAGGGGGAGAAAAGGCTCTCCTGGTTAGCCACCTGTCTTCTTTCTCATATATTGATGCTGAGGATGAAGTTGGAACTCCGTTCCAATCTTTATCTATTGATGAGCCAATTGAGAAGAAGTCTCATTCATTTGCTTCCTACCGTGATGCGAAACTGGCCATTGAATGTGGTGCAGTTGCTGGTTTAGGGAAGATGATTGAGCTTGAAGACAATAGATCCCGGGCTGGCATTGGCTACTGTTCTGGGGCATTCAACGAGCTTGGTTTGTTCAAGAGTGGAGGATTCATCCACGCTGATCGTGCTGAAGAGGCTGCTGCTATCTTGGAAGAGGATACAGAGGATTTGAGCAACTTCATCATACCTGGTGGTGTCTGCCACAATTGGGTCGTTGTAGATGTTCCTACAGTCATTCATAGATCAGAGTAATGGTTCACTTTTTTCAAAACCCTTCTCCCATGCCAAAAGGAGAAGTGATGACATTGTTGGCAGCATTTATACAATGATAATTTCATTCAATTAATGCATTGTTAAACATTTGTTTTTCCATTTGTTTTCACTTTTTGCTTTTTGCATGAAATCAGTTATCACAAAAAACCCATAAAAACAAGAATAAAAGCAACATTTTTCATCTGCATAATGATTTGTTTGTTTAAATTCTAAAGTTTTTTCATTAACCAAAATCATTATGCAGGTTGATTCTAAAACCCATTGAACATAATGATCCAACGCCATCTCCCAATTTTGAATTCCCTATATTCGAGGCAGAGGAGGATGATGTTGAAGGGATTCCTGATGAGATTACTCGTCTCCTTGAGCACGAGAAGAAGATCATTCAGCCGCATCTCGAAGATCTGGAAACAGTCAACTTGGGGTCTGAGGATTGTGTTCGTATGGTGAAGATTGGGGCACTTTTTGAAGAGTCTGTCAAGAAGAGGTTGATCAGTTTGCTACGAGAATATTCCGATATCTTTGCTTGGTCATATGAAGACATGCCGGGTCTAGATACAGATATTGTGCAACATTTCCTGCCTTTGAAGCCTGAGTGTGTGCCTGTGAAGCAGAAGCTCAGAAGAACTCATCCAGATATGGCAGTGAAGATCAAAGAGGAAGTTCAGAAGCAAATTGATGCGGGGTTTCTGGTGACTTCTACATATCCTCAATGGGTGGCCAACATTGTGCCTGTGCCTAAGAAGGACGGAAAAGTCCGTATGTGTGTTGATTACCGTGATTTGAATAAGGCTAGTCCGAAAGATGATTTTCCTCTACCACACATTGACATGTTGGTAGACAATACAGCTAAATTCAAAGTCTTTTCCTTTATGGACGGATTTTTCGGTTATAACCAGATCAAAATGGCACCCGAGGATATGGAGAAGACAACATTCATCACACCTTGGGGAACATTCTATTATCGAGTGATGCCCTTTGGTTTGAAGAACGCCGGAGCCACGTATCAACGTGCTATGACTACCTTGTTTCATGATATGATGCACAAGGAGATAGAGGTCTATGTTGATGATATGATTGCTAAGTCCCGAACGGAAGTTGAACATGTTGAACAATTGTTGAAGCTTTTTCAGCGTCTGAGGAAGTTTAGGCTTCGTCTGAATCCGAACAAATGTGCATTTGGAGTCTGTTCCGGCAAGTTGTTGGGTTTTGTTGTCAGCGAGAGAGGTATTGAGGTTGATCCTGCCAAGGTCAAAGCAATACAAGAGATGCCTACACCCAAAACTGAGAAGCAAGTCCGAGGTTTTCTTGGCCGCTTGAACTACATTTCCAGATTCATATCCCACATGACTGCCACATGTGCGCCGATATTCAAGCTCCTCCGGAAAGATCAGTCTCATGATTGAATCGAAGATTGCCAGAAAGCTTTCGACAGTATCAAAGAGTATCTGTCTGAACCTCCGATCTTATCTCCTCCCGTAGAAGGAAGACCTCTGATAATGTATCTGACTGTTCTTGAAGACTCGATGGGTTATGTACTCGGTCAACAAGATGAATCAGGGAAGAAAGAATCTACTATCTACTACCTCAGTAAGAAGTTTACTGATTGTGAGTCTCGATACTCTATGCTTGAGAAGACGTGTTGTGCTTTGGCTTGGGCTGCTAAGCGTTTGCGCCAGTACATGATAAATCATACTACTTGATTGATATCCAGAATGGATCCAATCAAGTACATCTTCGAGAAGCCTGCTTTAACTGGGAGGATTGCCCGTTGGCAGATGTTGTTGTCTGAGTATGATATCGAGTATCGAGCTCAGAAAGCTATCAAAGGTAGAATCTTGGCTGATCATTTAGCGCACCAGCCGATTGAAGATCATCAGTCTGTTCAGTATGACTTCCCAGATGAGGAGATTCTGTATTTGAAGATGAAAGATTGTGATGAGCCTACACTTGATGAAGGTCCGGAACCTGGTTCCAGATGGACGATGGTGTTTGATGGCGCTGTGAATCAGTACGGAAATGGAATTGGGGCAGTAATCATTACTCCTCATGGCACGCATATTCCGCTTACAGCAAGGCTAACTTTCAAATGCACGAATAATATGGCTGAGTATGAGGCCTGTATTATGGGACTGGAAGAATGTATTGATTTGAGAATCAAGCATCTTGATGTGTATGATGATTCGGCCCTGGTTGTCAATCAGATTAAGGGTGAATGGGAGACGAATCAGCCAGGTCTCATCCCGTATAGAGATTATGCAAGAAGGATTTCAACGTTCTTTACAGAAGTTGACTTTCATCATATTCCTCGAGAGGATAATCGGATGGCAGATGCTCTTGCTACGCTTGCTTCCATGATTGTGGTCAAGTATTGGAATGAAGTTCCCAACATTGCCGTGATGCGCTTGGATAGACCAGCTCACGTATTTGCAGTTGAAGAAGAGAATGATGACAAGCCTTGGTATTTTGATATCAAGGATTTCCTCCAGAACCAGGTCTACCCGCCTGGGGCATCTGTGAAAGATAGGAAAACTTTGAGTAGGTTGTCAGGCAGTTTCTACCTCAGTGGTGAAGTGTTGTATAAGAGAAATTTTGACATGGTTTTGCTCAGATGCGTGGATGGACACGAAGCAAACCTATTAATGACTGGGGTCCATGAGGGTTCATTTGGTACTCATTCCAATGGACATGCCATGGCAAGAAAGATGCTGAGAGCAGGCTACTATTGGCTGACAATGGAGTCTGATTGCCGCAAATATGTGAAGAAATGCCACAAGTGTCAGATTTATGCGGATAAGATTCATATTCCTCCGACACTTCTGAATGTGATTTCATCACCATGGCCTTTCTCTATGTGGGGAATCGACATGATTGGCATGATTGAACCGAAGGCGTCCAACGGACATAGGTTTATTCTCGTAGCAATTGACTACTTCACCAAGTGGGTTGAAGCCGCCTCGTATGCCAATGTAACTAGGCAGGTGGTTGTGAAGTTTATCAAGAACCAGCTGATTTGTCGTTATGGTGTGCCAGATAAGATCATTACTGATAATGGATCTAATCTGAATAATAAGATGATGGATGAGTTGTGCGCTGAGTTCAAGATTGCACACCATAACTCCTCTCCCTACAGACCTAAGATGAATGGGGTTGTTGAAGCTGCTAATAAAAATATCAAGAAGATCATCCAGAAGATGACAGTTACGTACAAAGATTGGCATGAGATGCTGCCATTTGCTTTGCATGGATATCGTACATCTGTCCGCACTTCAACAGGGGCAACCCCTTTCTCTCTTGTTTACGGCATAGAGGCTGTTCTCCCAGTAGAGGTGGAGATCCCATCAATGAGAGTCTTGATGGAAGCCAAGTTGACTGATGCTGAATGGATTCAGAGTCGTTACGACCAACTGAATTTGATCGAAGAGAAGCGATTGACTGCCATGTGTCATGGTCAGTTATATCAGCAGAGAATGAAGAAAGCATTCGATAAGAAGGTCAAGCCTCGTGTGTTCCAAGAATGTGACCTCGTGCTCAAGAAAGTTTTGTCTTTCGCGCCCGATTCCAGGGGCAAGTGGACTCCAAACTATGAGGGTCCATATGTTGTTAAGAGAGCCTTTTCAGGCGGTGCTTTGATGCTTACAACAATGGATGGGGAGGATTTCACTCGTCCTGTGAATTCAGATGCAGTCAAGAAATACTTTGCCTAAAAAAAAAAGTATATGCAAATGAAAAACAGAATAGCTCGCTAAGTTGAAAACCCGAAAGGGCAGCTTAGGAAAAAATGAGCGTCTCGGTGGAGAACCCACAAGGGCGATCCAGGCAAAAGTTAGAGACATGAAAAAAAAAAGTATATTTGCATCCCGCTAGATTGAGTACCTCACCCTGGGGCAATCTAGGCAAAAGTTAGGGATTTTGGCAAGTAACTGCATCCTGACAAGACTTTCTGTTCCGCAGCCGTCTTTTCGTCAGAGGTTCTCGATTCGTCGTCAACTAAAGCTTCGAATACATCGAGATTCAAATTGGTAGAGAAAGGATCATTATGTTCAATGTAGCCCTCTTCCAATATACATCACTGATTTCAAATTTGTACAGATCTATGGAGTCTTGCCATTTGCAGGCTACCATTCCATCAAATCAATTCGAGCTTTTTATCCAATTATTTGCACTCTTATTTGTTTCAATTCAACAAATGTTTTGCATGTTTTAATTGATAAAATATCATTGTTTTTAAACAAATAAATTTTTTCAAATTGTTGTTTTAAACAAAGTGAACATTCACAATGATGAAAGGATACTTAAGGATTTCTCAGTGCTCTCCCAAGGGTGGCATGATTTCCAACAGGTAGGACATTTGTTCATATTCCTGGCGTTGGTTGTATCCTCTTTCTCCTGCTTTGTTGTTGGGGTTGTTCCCCAAACAGAACTTTTGTTGGGGTTGTTCCCCCAAGCAGATGTTGTTGAAGACTTCGTTTCTTCTCCAGCAGTTTTCTCTCCCCAGCATGGGTGTTTTCCGTTTGGAAGTTTCGGTAGTAGGTGGTTTGAGACCCCGGTACCCCGTCACTCTCCCCAGTGCAGTCGCCAGAGGAGTTGTTGCTTCCTTCCTCAGCACTGTCGCCAGGGTTGTTGATATGATATACTGCCTGATAGGCTATATCTCCCCATCAGAGCGTTTCCCTTCAGCAGGGCAGTGATTGTGTTCCTCCTCAGCAGTTGTGGGTGTTCTCCTCAGAAGAGTCAACACTTGGTGGTTGATCCCCAGCTCTCTTCCATATCCTCAGTGGATTCTTCAGTGAATTCCCTAGTGGAGCCGTCTGTAGATCTGTGTTTTGGTGGATTGCATTCCTGCAAAATCCCCAAAAGAGTTGGTATACCCAACAGAATCAGGATTGCATCTGTGATAATCCCCTCAGAGTCTCCGCCAGAGCTGATATCCTCGACAGAGTTGTTTTTGTGGCAGTTTCTGCTTGTTGAAATCTCTGTTTCCCCAGTAGGTTTGGTTGATGGTCTAGCATCCAGAGATTGGGTTGATTTCCTGATTGCTTTTGATCCTCAGTAGAGTGGCTTATTGCAGAATCTACTTGTGTGATCTATCCTTCCTCAGCGGGTTTACCCCCAATGGAATGGCTGACATTGTTCCCAGTAGAGTTGCTTGTGCAGTTCGATTCTACATGGATGATCTGCTCTCCCTTCGTGGGTTGTTCCCCAGTGGAGTTGTTTGGAGTTGCTTTCATAGCAGTTCTTGCTTGTGAGGTTCCCCCTGCAGATATTTTGGGATTTCTCCATTTCCCCAACAGATTTGTCTTTGTGGCTGTTTATGCCTGTTGTGACTTTCTGTACTCCAGTTGGGTTGATTGTTGATCCATTATTCAGAGATCTTGTGATTTTCTGATATCTCTGATCTTTTGCCTCCTCGCAGATCTTTGCTTTTCAGCATGAAGATCTCCAGCAGATTGGCTTTCCAGTTGGTTTTTCCCCTGGAAGTATAGTACCGGGCGTTTGATTCCTGGACCCTGTTTGTGTTAGATATGTCTGTTTTGTCAGCATTCATCAAACATAAATCACGCATATTCATGCATATTCATAAACATTCAGATATTCATGTTGCATTTTTGCCATATATCGTTTGTTTGTTGTCTCCTGCTATGGGTTTTATAGATCTCTAAAAGATCTCCCCAAGCAGATGTCGGGTGTCTAATCTCTCAATATAGAGTCCGCCCCATAAGCAGAAAGTGTCTGTCTTTCCTTCTGCAGTTCCCCACTAAGATTATCCTCGTGGATGACGGTTTCTTCCGTTTCCTCCCAACACATATATTGGGATGGATGTTCCTATTGAGTTATATCCTCATTAGGACGTGTCTTGATTCAGTCTGTCTTTTCAGTTTGACCCTGAATTGGCATTTGTTAACTATTTCTCGTGCTTCCCTGTGGAATAGATGAATAATTGCCCAGTAACCGGCGTTAATTCTTTTATCCCCAGCGGAATCTTTTTGGGCCTCTACCCTCATACCGGTAGTTGTAAGTCCTATGTTCCCTCTTCTTGGCGGAATTTGTGCTTATATACCTTTTATTCCTCAGCAAGAGTCGATTTGGTTTTCTACCCGATATTCGGTAGTTGTAAATCCTATGTTTCCTGCTCTCCAACAGTTTGTGGTTTGTTATAAACCCTATTTTGTTCCCGTGCGGATTTGTGATTTCCTTCATTCCCCACGCGGAGTTGTTGGTTTTCTACCCAGTATTCGGTAGATGTAAACCCTAATTCTTTATCCTCATCAGAGTTGATGGCTACTACCCCGTATTCGGTAGTTGTAAGTCCTATTCCTTTTCCCCTAGCAGAGGTAACCTTTGTGGTTCGTTCTGGTTGATGGTGGATTTTGTGCTGTTGTGGTTTTATTCCCAACGGAGTCTGTGCTTTTTGTGGATAGTTGCCGGATGCTAGCAACCCTATCCCCAGCCACAGTTTTGGTATTCTACCCCGTATTCGGTAGTTGTAAACCCTAATTTCCCCCTGTTGCAGAGTTAACCTTGTTGTTCATCCTAACCGATGATGGTTATTCTTTGTGGTTATCTTCATTCGTTATTCGATGTTGATGTTCCTCCCTTGCTTCTGGATAATTGCCGGTTGCTAGCAATTGTATCCCCAGTTGTCTTCTGGATCATTGCTGTATGCTTGCAATGTTATCTCCTTTGAAGTCGCCAGCAAGTTCTTGTGGATAATTGTTGTTTATGCAATTCATCCCCAGCGAGTCTCCTTTCATTTACCCGTTTGCTTGGTAATGATTGTTGCTCCCTCTGATTGGTCATCTTTATATACCTAGTTTTGGTATCCCGATGCCTTTCTTTTCGGTTGATTTATCCTTTATTAACCCTTATACCGGTTGTGGATAATCTTCCATGCGAGTATGTTATCCACGTTCTGACGGTAATGGATAATATATCTCATGCACTCTTCAGTCGAAGCCTTTTGTGTTTCCCCAGTCGAGTAAGATTCGTATTTCCTTTGCGGAATCGAATATTCTTTGTTGTTGGATAATTGCCGGATGCTTGCAATTTATCCCTTTGAGTTATCTTTCGTTTACCCATATGCTTGGTATCGATTGTCTCTCTTTTTGGTTGGTCACCTATTATATGCCCTAACCGGTATCTCTGGTGTCTCTTCCTTTCGAGTATATTATTCACGTTCTGACGGTAATGAATAATATATCTCTTTCACTCTTTGGTTGGAGTCCTTTGTTTTTCCCCAGTAGAGTAAGATTCGTATTCTTTGTAGAATCGAATATCCATCCTTTAACAAGTTTGTGTTTTGGATGATGAGTGTCTTGGCATATATACCAATTCACATTTTCGGTAGGTCACCTATTATATACCTTGGTATCCCTGGTGTTTCCTTCCATGCGAGTGTATTATCTACGTTCTGACGGTAATAGATAATATATCTCATGCGAGTATTCTATCCACGTTCTGACGGTAATGGATATTATATCTCATGCGCTCTTTGGGTTTGTGTCCCCATTTGAGTAAGATTCGTCTTCCCTTTGTGGATTCGGATATCCATCCTGTAAGTCGATTTGCTTTTTCAAGCCCTCCTTTCGGATGATGAGTGTTTTGGCATATATACCAATTCGCGCTTTGGTCGGTCACCTATTATATACCCACTAACCGGTATCCCCAGTGTTCCCTCCTTTCTGCTCCCTATTATGACCTTGGTCCCCTGTGGAGTCAGATGTTCCTGAGTTGATGTACCTTTTTCAGGTCTTTCTCAGGTGTTTGGTTGATTGATATCTCTCACCCTTATACCGGTCTTAGATATTCTTTCTTCCTGAGTTTGTTACCCTTATACCGGTAACACCTCATTTTCTTGTTGCTTTTCCCCAGGAGAGTCTCTTTGTTAGACCTTTCCCGGTGGAGTTCTGGTGGTGATTTTTACCCTTTGCTGTATTGGCGTTTTCCCCAATATATGCAATTTTCCCCGGCAGGGAGGTTCTTTGTGAATCATTCCTTGGTCTGAGTCCGGATTTTCATCCGAAGTATCCCTTGTGGATAATTTGAGTCAGCTTGAGTCCTTCCATTGGACTTGTTCCTTTGGAATTCTTCTTTTCCCCAGTTTGAGTCCTTTCTCCCCAGTGAGGTTTCCGGACCAGTCGTGTCTTGTTCGCGTTATGTCAGTTTTACCCTAATTCAGAGTCGTGTCTTGCTCACGCATTTCTTTTTTCTTTTTTATTATCCCCACAAGAGTCCCCTTTAGAGTCTCTGTTCCTGGTGAGTGTATTACTCCGATGGATCGTCTTTTCTTCTGTGTGAACCATATCCCCACAGAGTTTGTGTCTTTTACATGCATACATCTGCATCATGAGGTCTCTTAGAGACCAAAATTTGTCTCATTACTGTTATTTAAGCCCATTCTACCGCGTCGAGATGAAGATTTCTAAACTTCACTTCTCCGGGTAGAATGACCTTAAATAGGGGCATCTATAAGACCCCAATTTTGTCCCTAAGATCCCTCATCATATCATATCATATCATTGCATTGCCTCAAGGATCATTGTGCACCTTGCCTTCTTTCCTGTGGGTGGGTTATCTTTTGAGAGTGGTTCTTGATCACCAAGCATGTTTTGCATTTGTATATTATTGCTTTTCATTTGTTTACTAACCAAAAAGTACAAAAATATTGGCATCTAACCTTGTTACTTGCAGATGAAGCAATCTTAGGTCAAACCAGTCACAAGCATTCATTGAGCAATAGATGGTGGCCATTCTTGAGAATTTGGGCACCATGATCATTCACAAGAGTTCATATGAACCATGGCATCATTTTGAATCAAGATCTCAAGTGGAAGGGGCTTGAATTTCATCTGAGCATAGCTAGGTCAACTGAAACCCTAGAAAAGTCAACACAAGTCAATTGTGCATTCAATCATGAATTTGAAGGTAAGAGATGGTTAGAGAGACCTCATTCATGTCCATTCAAGTCCCATTTGACATTTCAAACATCAACATTGAGGAATTTGAGGTCAGATGAAAACTTTCCAAAAATAGTAAGTGACTTGTAATTTGGAATTGCCAAAAATGGAAAGGTCTTCTCCTCAAGTTTACATCGTCAAGAATGCTTCAAATGAAATTTTGTCCAACATGAAAGTTGAAGATCTTGCTCTCACCTTTCCAAAAAGTCCAAGAACATCCATTTCTCATGTGTGGTTAAGAAATTATGATCAAAACATGGCCAAGCAATTTTGAACTTCAAGAAGGCATAACTTTTGAACCAAAAGGCCAAATGAAGTGGTTTTTTTTGCAACATTTCCATCTTGATATGCTCTATCTAAATCATGCATTACATTTCATCAATTCTCATCACAAAAATATTGGCATTTTCACTTGAATCTCATTTGGATTTTGGAGGGAAAGTAGCAATTTGAAAAAATAGGCATTGTTTTCACTTCTAACCAATTACATTTGCTTCAAAACAGATTTTTAAGTGCATTCCAAGTGAAATTCGTGCACTGTAGCATTGCCATGCATGCATGAGGGGTGAACTTGCCATTTTGCATCAACACCTTCATTTCACTTAATCTAATTGCATTGCTTAATTGTGATTAGTGAACTTCATTAACAGATGGTATATAACCCTAATCCTAACAGAAAAACCCTAACCACAATTCATTTTTTTCAGATCTAAAATTTTTGCTCTCAATTTTCTCTCATTTTTTTCTCTCATTTCTTCATAGCAATTGCATAATTCTTGCTTGATTCTTCATCTAACATCATCATAGAGTAAGCTGCGAGCAAGATCCAGGTGAATCCGTGCCATTTGAAGCAGTTTGAGTTTGAAGAGCATCAATGGTGAAATCTCAAATCCGTGGATTCAAAGCCAATTAAGCATCAAAGATCCTTCCATTCACTCATACAAGGTTGCTAGGATACGATTGGAGCATTGCCAGGACCTGGAACACTTGAAATCGAAAGCTGCTCTACAAGAGGTGTGAATTCGATCCTCTCTTTTCTTAAATTCATCATGTGATATTTGTAGAGCTTGCTTGTGTGGTGATTCTGAGCTAAAAATCATTTGATTCCATGCTATATTGAGAGAGTTTCGTGGATTTAAAGTTTCATGTCCAAAGTTGATTTGCTCGATCCATGCTTATGATGTTGTTATTTGATGAAATGCATGTGGATTTGTGTTGTGTGATGTTAGATCTTCATGAATATATGTTTAATTTGCATTTCTGGAAAAAAAGTTCATGCATGTTCTTGAATGCTTGCTGCGTTTTCTAGAAAAATGTTGAAGATGATGTTCAGGCCTTTTGGCCACGGTTTTCTGTGGTGATTACGCAACGCTTTTCCGTTTTCTGTTTTTGACCAAAACCGTTGCCATAGAGATACTAGGGCTTGCATGTGCGCGCCATGCGCGAAATCTGATTGGCCCGACGTTCCACTAATCCAAACGCACCGTTTTGGTGCTTGGCGCCAACTCCATTTGTTTCAATTAATTCAAATATATTCCAATTAATTCATTTCTTGTGCAATTTTTATTTCATTTTCATGTTGCACTTTCAAAAAATCATAACTAATTCATCTTTGATCCAATTGACTTGGGAATTTTTGCTATGATCTTCTTTTTTCCTCTACTTTTTTATCAGCATGAGAATTAAAGTTGTGCATGGCCTGATTTTATTCTTGCCTAGTGATTTTGTTCATGTATGCTTTTTTGACTATGCCTTGCCATTTTGGTTGTGAAATGATGATGGTTGATCCAATGAATGTGAAAATTGACATGCTTAAACTAGACATCCTAATGGTCATTTTGGTATAGAGTTTGCATTTTTCTCATTTCTGGTTGATGAGATATGATCTGATTAATGTAGGTGTGACAATGTGTGTCACACCTTTGCTTGCTGATTTTGCTGATTTTATTTACCATGCCAAATAAATGCCAATTGATCTGAATTTTTGCATGATGCTAATTCTGGATGTTAGGATTGATCATGAATTTTTGTGAAATTGTTGGATCCATTTCTGATTTGTTTGAGATTTTCCTTGCTGGTTGGTCATGTTTGAACTTTTGATGAGTGTTGAACTTAGATGATTTGTGAAATGCTTGATGTTTATCATATGAGATTGAAATTTTACAAATGTTTTCTAGACACATTGAAGTTTGTCTTGGCTTTGGTTTGAGTCATTTATCATTTGTCATCTCTGTTTTAGGATTGCCTTAAGTTGATGTATCAATTTGTGCCTCCATTGAGCTCGTTTATGCTTACATTGCCTTATGGAATTTATTTGCCATGCTTATACTTATCCAAGTGCCATGATTTATGGTGTGTTGATCATTTGATGTGTTATGTTTAGCCTTGATTTTTCTTGAGATTTATTGAACCATTTTTGAATTTATATGGATTTGTTCATGCTATTGCTTCAATGAGCTTTCAACCTGCATGCTTTTCCATGATTGCTTTATGAAATGAATTTGGTTGATGCTATTGATATGAGACCACTTGGATATTGTTCTTGATTGATTAAACTTGATTCTTGTCAATTTTCATGTTCTGTTTTGGATTATTTCTCCTTCTTTGACCCTAGGCCTTGTCCTAATGGTTTGCTTCTCATGTTTGAGTTTGTTTTCAGGTTAAGAAATACATGGCCATAAGGAGATTAATGCACATTGCTTGAGTTGGTTATTTGATTGTTATTGACTAACCTTGACTTGTTTTGTAGGATGCTTTTAGCTCATTTTAGTTGAGCTTGTGCCTTGCACATTGTGGCCTTACTTGTTTGATTGTGTATTGTTTGTTGACTGTTGGATTATCTGTTTGACTTTTTGAGTTGTATACTGATTGAGTTGGATTGTTTTCAGGTACATTAGTTGCTTAAGTTCATTTTGAACTTGCTTGGTTGCTTAACCAATTAGGTATAACATCTCTTCTTCATGTAGTCTGGAAGACCTGGCTTGTTATTTGGCCAGGCACCTGTCTGAAGTCCTCCTTAAGAGGCAATGTTTGTGATTGTTTATCTTTGTCCCCAAGCAGGAAAAGTCCTTTGATAAGGCAATTGGTAGATAGAAGAGATGTGTAGTCCATCTCCTACTATTCTGTGTGTCATCCCTTTGCTCACATTACATGTTGATGCATTGTGGATCTTAACCCAAGTTCTATAGAGTCATTATCTTGTGGAGAGAGTTCCAACTTTCTGAACTCCCACACCTTCTGATATTCAAAGCTCTCCCAGGACAGGGATAGAAGCCATGAGGCACACCCCTCATATCCTTTTCATCTGCTTCACCTTAACTCTCAATGTTAAGGTTAAGAGCACCACTTACCCCATTCCAGTTGACTTTAAAGTCTAACCCTTGCTTGAGCCTAATTGCTTGTATATAGTGTGTGCTAACTGAATCATTGATTGTTTCTTGGTTCATCTATACATGTTTGCTTGTTTGCCTTTGTGCATTTATCATCATTAATTGTTCATTATTGCATGATCATCATTTCATATCTTTGTGACACATCTTTGTTTGTCCTTTGAGGAATCAACTGTAAGTCCATTCATTGGCCATTGTTGTAACACCCTTCTAAATACCCCAAAATATTTAATTTAATATAATAACCTATCAATCAGAGTAATTATGCCCCGAAGGGTGTCACACAATCATTTCACAACATTTATCAAAACATCCTGTCATGCTCATTTATTTATCAAATAAAACAGTTGCATAATACGCAGCGGAATAGAATTCA
Organism: Lathyrus oleraceus; assembly: GCF_024323335.1. Taxonomy (NCBI): domain Eukaryota; kingdom Viridiplantae; phylum Streptophyta; class Magnoliopsida; order Fabales; family Fabaceae; genus Lathyrus; species Lathyrus oleraceus. Next base: position 583,478,308 of record NC_066583.1, on the reverse strand, counting down.
ACATCAGCATGAGACATGTAACACCATACATGTAAACTAATTCAACAATTTCCAACAATACAACGAAAAGGTTCCCTCCCGATGTTACATCTACCAGAGCATGACCCATAGGACACTACTATAGACTCCAAGCGTTAGCTTCTATTCAATTCATTTCTCGTTACCTGAAAAATGGGTTGTAAGGGTGAGTTCCTCAATCAATATAATAAGCATTATAGAACAACATGTAATGCTAAGTAAATCACACATCAATTCACCCTAACCAGACTACGCATTCAGCAACGGCAATATCCGTCCAAACATCATATTCAACAATAATATATATCATATGTATAATCCTCAAACCATATTCAACACCAACAACACAACACAACGATTTACTCACTAATTCCTCACAATGGGAATTAGCTACAGCCCCACAGGCTATGCCATGCATTCATTATGCAATGAGACTCCATGAAATGCGGTACCGACTCTTCTCGAACATATAGTTCAAGCTCACCGATCCCTCCAGATACGGCTACTGAGCTCACTAGTCCCACTCATTGAGATCTAATGCCTCACTCACTAATTCCTCACCATGGGAATTAGCTACAGCCCCAAAGGCTAGACTATGCACACTACTCATCTAGTATGCAAACATCAACAACAAATCCACAATGGTTCACTCACTAATTCCTCACTATGGGAATTAGCTACAGCCCCGAAGGCTATGCCATGCATGCTAATCATCTAGCAATGCAACACCAACAACAATTCATAACGGATACAAGCTCATACTCTAAGCCATACCACAGTCCATTCGCACATGCATACATAATATATATATTCACAGCATCATGCACATCATTATACATCACCAATATTTCATCACATAAGCATGTCAGACTATGCCAAAACAACAACCACAATATTAGTACATTCCACTAATCCATGTACTGCTCAAAACAGCGGGAATAAATCCCTATTACACCATAGGCAACATAGGCCAACCCTCACATAGGTACACCACAATTAAAACAACAATTTTTCCACTCTGCTACAGCGTTAACCGGTTAACGCCCTGGGTTAACCGGTTAACGCAGCACAACACACCTTCTGTCTCAATTTTTACCAGTGTTAACCGGTTAACGCCCTGGGTTAACCGGTTAACGCAGCACAAACAGCCATATATCAGAAATCACAACAGTGTTAACCGGTTAACACCCTGGGTTAACCGGTTAACGCAGACAAAACAGCAAAAATTCACAATTCAACACAGTGTTAACCGGTTAACACCCTGGGTTAACCGGTTAACGCAAGACAGAAAGCTGTTCCTGCGCTAACACACAGCAGAAAGCAGAATTCTCCGCATTTTCCGCTGTTGGAGGACTTCCGGACCTCCGAATCCAATTCCGTAAAAAGCTCAACGTCCAGTAAATTACGACACACTCATTTACGGGTTCAATTACAGTCTTTAACACAGTTTATCCAACATCATTTTCAACATCAACAAATCCCAATTAGGGTCAAATTAACAGCTTATTACTACCCATCACATATCATCCCATAATACCCATTAATCGAGATAAACCCCCCTTACCTTGACAATCCGGCAGAATCTTTGAGCTTCAAGCTTTCGTTCTCCAACCTTTGCTCTTCAGCTCCTCTTCTCTGCCCTTTTTCCTTTTTCTCTCACGATGCTTCTCTGTTCTGTTTTCACGTGAAATGCTTTTCCAAATGAGAACTTTTCCTTATTCCAACATATATATATTTTCCCAAAATAATAATAATCCAAAAATAATAATAATAAAATTTCTAATTATTCAATTAAATTAATAATTACATTATTAACTCAATTTAAATAATTATTTTATTATTATCGGGGTGTTACAACTCTCCCCCACTAAAAGAGTTTTCGTCCTCGAAAACATACCTCAAGCGAACAACTCTGGATAAGACTCCTTCATCTTACTCTCCAGTTCCCAAGTCACGTTGCCACCTGCTGGTCCTCCCCAAGCTACCTTCACCAAGGCAATCTCTTTACCCCGCAACTGCTTCAACTCTCGATCCTCGATCCTCATAGGTGATGTTTCAACAGTCAGGTTATCTCTCACCTGTACATCATCTACTTGGACTATATGCGACGGATCATGAATGTATCTCCTCAACTGAGACACATGAAAAACCTCATGCAAATTCGCAAGCGACGGCGGTAAAGCGATACGATATGCTACCTCTCCTATCCTCTCCAAAATCTGATAAGGACCAATGAATCGAGGTGTCAACTTCTTCGACTTCAAGGCTCGACCAACACCAGTTATCGGAGTAACACGAAGAAACACATGGTCTCCCTCTTGGAACTCAAGTGACTTCCTCCTCTTGTCATGATAACTCTTCTGACGACTCTGAGCAATTCTCATCTTATCCTGAATCATCTTAATCTTTTCCGTAGTTTGTTGAACAATCTCCGGTCCAACCACAGCACTCTCACCGGACTCATACCAACATAAAGGTGTCCGACATCTCCTACCATACAAAGCTTCAAACGGTGCCATACCAATGCTCGAATGAAAACTATTGTTGTAGGTAAACTCAATCAAAGGCAAATAACAATCCCAAGCACCTCCTTTTTCCAAAACACAAGCTCTCAAAAGATCTTCTAATGACTGAATCGTCCTCTCAGTCTGACCATCAGTCTGCGGATGATATGCAGAACTCAATCTCAGCTTAGTTCCCAAAGCCCTCTGCAAACCTTCCCAGAACTTCGATGTAAATCTAGGATCTCTGTCCGAAACAATACTGGACGGAATACCATGCAAACTTACAATCTTCTCAATATACAACTCAGCTAATCTCTCTAACGGATAATCCATTCTAATCGGAATGAAATGAGCCGACTTCGTCAATCTATCAACAATCACCCAAATGGCTTCAAAATTCTTATTTGTCCTCGGCAAACCAGAAACAAAATCCATACTGATACTATCCCACTTCCACTCTGGAATAGCCAACGGTTGCATTAGCCCAGACGGCTTCTGATGCTCAATCTTCGACTTCTGACAAGTCAAACAGGAATACACAAAACTTGCAATTTCTCTTTTCATTCCCGGCCACCAAAATAACTTCTTCAAATCATGATACATCTTCGTAGCTCCAGGATGGATACTCAAACCACTACGATGTCCTTCTTCAAGAATACTCTTCTTAAGTTCTGTAACATTCGGAATACACACCCGATCACCAAATCTCAAAACACCATTCTCATCAACTCTGAATTCACCACCTTGGCCTTGATTCACTAAAGTCAGCTTATCAACCAAAAGCATATCAGATTTCTGACCCTCTCTGATCTCCTCCAGAATACCACTGGTTAATTTCAACATTCCCAATTTAACACTATTGTGAGTACTCTCACACACTAAACTCAAGTCTCTAAACTGCTCAATCAAATCCAATTCCCTAACCATTAACATAGACATATGTAATGATTTCCGACTCAATGCATCAGCCACTACATTTGCTTTACCCGGATGGTAATTCAAACCAAAGTCATAATCCTTCAGAAACTCTAACCATCTCCTTTGTCTCATATTCAGCTCTTTCTGATCAAACAAATACTTTAAACTCTTATGGTCACTGAAAACCTCAAATCTTGATCCATACAAATAATGCCTCCACAACTTTAGAACAAATACCACAGCTGCCAACTCTAAATCGTGAGTAGGATAGTTCCTCTCATGAACCCTCAGCTGTCTCGAAGCATAAGTTATAACCTGCTTATTCTGCATCAACACACCACCTAAACCCAACAATGAAGCATCACAATAAACCTCAAATAATTCCGACGAACTCGGTAATATCAAAATAGGAGCAGTAGTCAACCTTCTCTTTAACTCTTGGAAACCTTCTTCACATTTTGAATCCCAAACAAACGCTTGCCCCTTTCTAGTCAACATCGTCAATGGTAACGCCAACTTAGAAAATCCCTCAATGAACTTCCTATAATAACCAGCCAAACCAAGGAAACTTCGAATTTCAGCAACAGACTTCGGAGCTTCCCACTTAGATACCGCTTCTATCTTAGAAGGATCAACAGCAACACCACCTCTTGAAATCACATGACCAAGAAAACTAACCTCTTCTAACCAAAATTCACACTTTGACAGTTTAGCAAATAACTGCTTTTCTCGCAGCACTCCTAAAACCACTCTCAAATGCTCAGCATGCTCTTCTTCAGATTTCGAATACACCAAAATGTCATCAATAAACACCACCACAAACTGATCCAAGTACGAATGGAAAATCCTATTCATATACTCCATGAATACTCCAGGCGCATTAGTCACACCAAAAGGCATTACAGAATACTCATAATGTCCATACCTCGTTCTGAAAGCAGTCTTCTGAATATCCTCAGTTTTCACACGTATCTGATGATACCCAGATCTCAAATCTATCTTGCTGAACACACTCGCACCAACCAATTGATCCATCAAATCATCAATCCTCGGCAAAGGATACCGATTCTTGATCGTCACTTTATTCAGTTGCCTGTAGTCCACACACAACCTCATAGTACCTTCCTTCTTCTTAACCAACAACACTGGTGCACCCCACGGTGACACACTTGGACGAATAAACTTCTTATCCAACAAATCTTCCAACTGACTTTTCAATTCAGCTAACTCAACAGCAGACATACGGTACGGAGCCATCGATATCGGTCTAGTACCAGGTACCAAATCAATCGAAAACTCAACTTCACGCTCTGGCGGTAATTCATTCACTTCTTCCGGAAACACATCAGGAAAATCACACACCACCGCTAGATCACCAATCACCAGTTTATCTTTAGCCTCTAAAGTTGCCAACAGCATAAACAACTCTGCCCCATCTGCCACTTCCTCATTCACCTGCCTGGCTGATAGAAACAGACTCTGCCCTTCCTCAATCTCAGGAAATATCACAGTCTTAGCAAAACAGTTGATATAGACTCGGTTAAACACCAACCAGTTCATTCCCAAGATAACGTCAATCTGCACTAATGGAAGACACACAAGGTCTATCCCAAAATCTCTACCAAAAATATTCAAAGGACAACTCAAACAAACCGAAGTAGTAGTCACTGAACCCTTTGCAGGAGTATCAATCACCATACTTCCACGCATCTCAGATATCTCTAACTTAAGCTTCACAGCACAATCCACAGATATAAAAGAATGAGTAGCACCTGTGTCAATAATAGCTATAAGAGGAAAGCCATTAATATAACACGTACCTCTGATCAAACGATCATCTGCAGAAGTCTCAGAACCTGATAGAGCAAAAACCTTGCCTCCCGACTGATTCTCCTTCTTCGGCTTAGGACACTGGGGACTGATATGACCCAACTCTCCACAGTTGAAACAAGTTACAGTCTTCAATCGGCACTCTGCAGCCAAGTGACCACCTTTCCCACACTTGAAACACTTCATCTCAGCACTGGTACACTCGTGAACACGATGTCCAGCCCGACCACATCTATAACACTTAACAGGAGCACTAGAGTCTCCCCCACTAGGCCTCTTCATCCCACTCTGCTTCTGAAAACCTTTGCCAGCTGCATACGGTTTTCCACGATCCATCTGATTCTTACCCTTCCTATCAACCCTCTGCTGATAGCTCTCTACTCTAGCCTTGGAATCCTGTTCAAAAATTCTGCAACAGTCAACCAAATCAGAAAACACTTTAATCCTCTGATATCCAATCGCCTGCTTGATCTCGGGACGCAACCCGTTCTCCAACTTCACACACTTCGAAAATTCTCCAGCAGCCTCATTATAGGGAGTATAGTACTTTGACAGCTCTGTGAACTTCGCAGCATACTCAGTAACAGTCCTGTTACCCTGTTTCAATTCCAAGAATTCTATTTCTTTCTTCCCTCTGACATCCTCTGGAAAATACTTCCTCAGAAATCTCTCCCTGAACACAGCCCAAGTAATCTCAGCATTCCCAGCAGATTCCAACTCAGTGCGGGTAGCAACCCACCAATCATCAGCTTCTTCTGACAGCATATGTGTACCGAACCTGACCTTCTGGTTATCAGCACACTCAGTTACTCTGAAGATTCTCTCAATCTCCTTCAACCACTTCTGAGCACCATCTGGATCGTATGCTCCTTTGAACATTGGAGGATTGTTCTTCTGGAACTCACTCAGTTGACGAGCAGCTCCCATTCCCATAACATTCTGATTTCCTCCAAGCACTCCAGCTAGCATACCCAGAGCCTCAGCAATTGCAGCATCATCTCTACCTCTTCCAGCCATCTCTATTCTGAAAACCCAACAAACAAAACAATAAGTACTGATAGGGTTACACAACACCTATCCGTACAGGGGAAACAGAATAATTACGACTCGACACGACCGACTATGCTCTGATACCACTAATGTAACACCCTTCTAAATACCCCAAAATATTTAATTTAATATAATAACCTATCAATCAGAGTAATTATGCCCCGAAGGGTGTCACACAATCATTTCACAACATTTATCAAAACATCCTGTCATGCTCATTTATTTATCAAATAAAACAGTTGCATAATACGCAGCGGAATAGAATTCAACATCAGCATGAGACATGTAACACCATACATGTAAACTAATTCAACAATTTCCAACAATACAACGAAAAGGTTCCCTCCCGATGTTACATCTACCAGAGCATGACCCATAGGACACTACTATAGACTCCAAGCGTTAGCTTCTATTCAATTCATTTCTCGTTACCTGAAAAATGGGTTGTAAGGGTGAGTTCCTCAATCAATATAATAAGCATTATAGAACAACATGTAATGCTAAGTAAATCACACATCAATTCACCCTAACCAGACTACGCATTCAGCAACGGCAATATCCGTCCAAACATCATATTCAACAATAATATATATCATATGTATAATCCTCAAACCATATTCAACACCAACAACACAACACAACGATTTACTCACTAATTCCTCACAATGGGAATTAGCTACAGCCCCACAGGCTATGCCATGCATTCATTATGCAATGAGACTCCATGAAATGCGGTACCGACTCTTCTCGAACATATAGTTCAAGCTCACCGATCCCTCCAGATACGGCTACTGAGCTCACTAGTCCCACTCATTGAGATCTAATGCCTCACTCACTAATTCCTCACCATGGGAATTAGCTACAGCCCCAAAGGCTAGACTATGCACACTACTCATCTAGTATGCAAACATCAACAACAAATCCACAATGGTTCACTCACTAATTCCTCACTATGGGAATTAGCTACAGCCCCGAAGGCTATGCCATGCATGCTAATCATCTAGCAATGCAACACCAACAACAATTCATAACGGATACAAGCTCATACTCTAAGCCATACCACAGTCCATTCGCACATGCATACATAATATATATATTCACAGCATCATGCACATCATTATACATCACCAATATTTCATCACATAAGCATGTCAGACTATGCCAAAACAACAACCACAATATTAGTACATTCCACTAATCCATGTACTGCTCAAAACAGCGGGAATAAATCCCTATTACACCATAGGCAACATAGGCCAACCCTCACATAGGTACACCACAATTAAAACAACAATTTTTCCACTCTGCTACAGCGTTAACCGGTTAACGCCCTGGGTTAACCGGTTAACGCAGCACAACACACCTTCTGTCTCAATTTTTACCAGTGTTAACCGGTTAACGCCCTGGGTTAACCGGTTAACGCAGCACAAACAGCCATATATCAGAAATCACAACAGTGTTAACCGGTTAACACCCTGGGTTAACCGGTTAACGCAGACAAAACAGCAAAAATTCACAATTCAACACAGTGTTAACCGGTTAACACCCTGGGTTAACCGGTTAACGCAAGACAGAAAGCTGTTCCTGCGCTAACACACAGCAGAAAGCAGAATTCTCCGCATTTTCCGCTGTTGGAGGACTTCCGGACCTCCGAATCCAATTCCGTAAAAAGCTCAACGTCCAGTAAATTACGACACACTCATTTACGGGTTCAATTACAGTCTTTAACACAGTTTATCCAACATCATTTTCAACATCAACAAATCCCAATTAGGGTCAAATTAACAGCTTATTACTACCCATCACATATCATCCCATAATACCCATTAATCGAGATAAACCCCCCTTACCTTGACAATCCGGCAGAATCTTTGAGCTTCAAGCTTTCGTTCTCCAACCTTTGCTCTTCAGCTCCTCTTCTCTGCCCTTTTTCCTTTTTCTCTCACGATGCTTCTCTGTTCTGTTTTCACGTGAAATGCTTTTCCAAATGAGAACTTTTCCTTATTCCAACATATATATATTTTCCCAAAATAATAATAATCCAAAAATAATAATAATAAAATTTCTAATTATTCAATTAAATTAATAATTACATTATTAACTCAATTTAAATAATTATTTTATTATTATCGGGGTGTTACAATTGTTCCTATGATTTAGACGGGATTGAGTGTAAGACCATTTCATTGGCCACTTATATCCTCTTTGCTTAGTGCTTTTGTTTGTTTGTTGTATGTGAGGATTCAATTATAAGTCCATGTTGTTGGCATTTGTATTCCTATGATCATCCTTGGGAGATTGGAATAAGTCCAGATAGATTGGCATCTGATATCCATGTTTTGTTTTGCTTTAGGAGATTGGTATAAGTCCATTTATTGGCATCTGATATCCTTGTTTGTTTTAGGAGATTGGTGTAAATCCATTGATTGGTATCCGGTATCCACCTTTGTTTGTGAGATTGGTGTAAGTCCATCAATTGGCATCCGGTATCATTTGTTTTGCTTATTTGCATTGTTGCCTCATTCCTAAGGACACACTTGAATCATCTTCCATATGATTTCAAGAGGTGAACATCTGAGAAGTTTTACACTCCCTCACCCTCCCATTTTTGTTCCTTCAAATCCCTTTTCACTTGTTGACTTTTAAAACTTGTAAATGCATAGTGTGCAAACATTTTCATGTCTTTTCAAATTAGAAACCTGGACCTTAAGTCCTTGATTTTTTCAAACTTCATTTTCATAACACTTCTTTCTGAATTGAATACTAATCATACTTTGACCATCCTTTTGTGAATACTCATAATCAATTAACTTCACCCATTCAATTGTTTTGTGGCTTTGTCCATTGTTGATATGTTTTCATACATTAGCCATAGGTTTCAATTCTCATAGTGGTTGATGTAAATCTCACCACATCCTTAGTGAGTTGATTGTAAGTCTTCCATACTTATTATAGGGTTAACCCCTCACTAGTATGTTGAAGTTATCCTCGCATGGTGGATTGTTGGTCTTGGTTGAGTTTTCTCCCGTTGATAATGAAAAGCTTTAGTGCTCTTGTTTTAAAATGAATCCACTGATATTTTGGAAATTTTTTAGCCGGACTACGGTGTTTTGATCCTTACCTTGCATGGAAGGTACGTAGGCAACGGGTTCATCCGTTCAAACACAAAAATAATAAACTTGTATATTCTTTTCTCATCTTCCCAATCATGTTTGCACAATATGTCATAAACAAATAAACTTTTTCTTATACAACAAGTGTGAAAAGGGCTCCCTAGGAGTACCTAGGACGTTTTGGGTGCCTAACACCTTCCCATTGCGTAATTAACCCCTTACCCAGACTTTCTGATCTTTTCATTAGTTTTCTATGTGTAAAACTTCTTAGGCTTTTGTTCGCTTTTTAGCCAATCCTTGGGATAAATAAAAGTGCGGTGGCGACTCGATTCTTTGTATGCTTTGCTTTTGATTTAGTCAATAAATCATAAAGTGACGAATACACCGCTACAACTTTTAATTGTTTTTAAATACTTTTAAGTTTCCAAAAATAATGAAATTTTTTCTCCAAGGTCCTTTGACCTTGTTTGACCTTTGATAAATCTCTTGGCCATTTATTTGATGTTTTGAGGAGATTTTAGGTTTTTGACCAACCATAATTTAATTTAATATATTTTTTAATTGATTTTTAATTGTTTAATTGCAAATAAATTGTGTTGAGCTATTTGTGTTGACTTGTTGAGTTTGACTATTGTTGTTGGGCCTTGTTCAAGGTTGATTTGACTTTGTTGGATTAAAATCATTGGATTTAGGGGATTGATGAAATGTATATTTCATCTCCCAAAAGGAATAACATTCTAGTAAGTGAGATTGTAAGTCTCTCCCCTTTCATGGTATTATGTGGAAACTTGGTTTTTTTTCCTTCCTTTGGAAGATGTCTTGGTTCAAGGACACATGCTTGTGAATAGAGGGTCGAGTGTTCTCCAAAGAATGACTTAAAACAACAAAAATCAAAAGCAATACTAACTTCTTATCAACTAACATTTGACTAACTTTTAATTTCAAGCCATTTACTTTTATGCACTTTAAATTCAAGTCTTTATTCATGTGACATTATTCATACCATTTAACTTGTTTACTTTAATGTCATTTTCACTTTGCTCACTTGAGTCATGTCTTGTGATTATATTGTGTTTGTATATACTTATTTGTGTATCTTGTTTGTGTTTATGGTCTTTTGACATTAATGTACATAATAATAACAAAAACTCTAAAAAAATATTTGTGTGGACTGTTGGATTTGATCTGAGACTTTGGACTTAGAATTAGGCAACACTCCCTATGCAAAAGGAATTGGCCAATGCCAACTTTTCTGAAACCAAGTGCTTGTGAAGTGAACTTTCATCTGATGCAAGTATTGAGATCCCTTTTGAGTTCATCTGATACATGGTCTTGATGAAGTTGTTATTTTGAACCTATGCCTAATGACTTATTCTGAGCCAATCAAGGAGTAGTTCATCTGATGCATGGGAGATTATGAAATGAAGTTGCTAGCTTGGATGTGGTTATCTTTATTTGATGTCTTTGCTCTTCATCTTACTATTTGTGTATTGATATTGCTTGATTCTAAAGTCCAAGGGAAAAGTGGGTTTCTATATGACATTCTTGTCTATTGGATTGCATCTCATTGGTCAGATCTTTCCAACTCTTAACTTTTAAATTTTTGCTTAGGATTAGTCTCTTCATCTCCTTCCACTTCTTTAATTTCAAAACTGTCCCTCCTTTTAAAATTTTCTTTGCTTCTGATTTCTAAACTTAGACTCTTTTGCAAATTAGAAACTTTGGCCTTATGCCATTGCATTTTTGAACTCTTTTTCTTAATCAAACTTATAAATGAACTTAACCATGTTGACTTAAAATTTCAAAAGACAAAAAGAATTAACACCCACTCAAACTCTTTTAGGCCTTTTGTGCCTCTTTTAAACTTAAACTTTTGTTAAAAGCAATTCACTCACTTTGAAATTGATACCACGAACTACGAGGTTTTGATCCCTCATTTTATGTTGGTACGTAGGCATAAATCCGAAGGTCTTGTCAAACACAAAAATATAATTAATGAATTCTTTTCTCATCCCCACACTCTATTTATTGCAAACATCATTTTATACCAAAACACATGTACACACATAAAAAAGGGCTCCCTAGGAATACCTAGGACACTTTGGGTGCTAACACCTTCCCTCTGTATAACAAACCCCCTTACCTGTAATCTCTGGATATTTATTATTTTTTATTTGAAAACTTCATATCTTTGGGTTTTGTTCGTACTTTTCCCTTTTGCCTTAGAAACAATAAAAGCGCGGTGGCGACTCTGGTTTTATTGACGTTAAGTTCATCAATAGCTTAATGGTCATGAATTTACCGCTACATAAATTAAGTGGCGACTCTGTTGGGGATTAGTCTCTAGTGGGTTTAGCCTACTTTTTTATGTGTATATAACTGTATATTTGATGTTTGAATATTTGTTTGTATGATATAATTTTCTTGTTGTGCTTGGTGATCTCTGAGTGGTGAGATAAGTTATAACCCAAACTTGAGTGCAATTAAGATAGTAGGATGGTATAGTCATGTTCGACTTGTTTGGAGTAGTCCTTAACAAGTTGGCTTGAGACTCATCTACTCAGTGAAGATCCTTTTGGAGTTATTGATATCACACAAGTTATTCGTGGTTAGGCATTACTTTCTCTGATTTGGGGTCCGAGAAGCTGAGGGCCGTAGAAAATTTAACCCAACTTGGCCTATTTAGGACGTAGTGCAGAGATGTTCAAGTGTACACTTGATAACAGTTGTTACGCGATACTACACTCATATGAGTTTCTCTTGAGAATATTATGGGTTGATGAGTTAGTCATCCTAACCTGTAATATCTGATAGATGGAATTAAGACTCTGGGAACTTTTCAGAACATGATCTACAGGTTTTATCCTTAGTACACTCCTTTGGAATGGTTCTTAACTTGACTACATGCTCGTGACTCACAACAAACCCTTGATTCTTGGTTGATCCAATCAAGTCTTGTCAATATAAATGGAACTTGGGTGTTGATAAGGTGAAAACCATAATCCTCCAAAATGGATGATTGATCTTGACAATGACTTAATTCATCCCTTAACCTTTGTTTGCCTTGTGTGTGATCCCTTATTTGTGATTGTTGCATTCATGCATTCATGCGCATCATGACATTTATCACACGAAAAATAACTTCATGGAACTGAGGTTTTATTTGCAAATATTTTTAGACCATGGATTGTGGACGAAGGAACACTAAGAAGTACAGTTTCAGATGTCCCGACTTAAAAGAGTTAATGAAGCTATCATTTGTTGTATTAGATTCCTTGGACTTCAAGCAACGTCATGGGAAGCTTCTGTATGTGTTATCTACTGATGTAGTTGAAGGACTCTTGAGTGTGTTAGTTCAGTTCTATGACCCTCTATACCGTTGCTCCACTTTTCCTGATTATCAGGTTGTGCCTACGTTAGAGGAGTATGCCCGTCTCTTAGGAATACCTGTTTCTAACAAGGTGCCTTTTAGTGGATTGGAGGAGATTCCCAGATCTCATATTATAACTGAAGCTCTTCATCTTAAGAAGTCTGAGATTGAGGCTCATTGGGTGAAGAAAGGAGGAATGTTTGGGTTGACTTCTAAGTTCCTCATTAAGGAAGCTACTGCATTTGCTCAAGCCGGTAGTGTGGATGCTTTTGAAGCCATCTTTATGTTGCTCATCTATGGGTTGGCTTTGTTCCCTAACATTGACGATTTTGTTGATGTTAACGCCATTAGAATCTTCTTGTTTGGGAATCATGTAGCTACTCTGTTAGGTGATATGTACTTCTCTTTGCATTTGAGGAATTCTAAAGGTGGTGAAACGATTGTCTGCTGTGTTCCTCTTATGTACAAGTGGTTTATTTCGCACTTGCCTCAGACGCCTGCTTTTGTGGAGAACAAACAATGTCTACGGTAGTCTCAGAGACTTATGTCTCTCACTAATGATGATATAGTTTGGTATGATTCTTCATTGGGTAGTTTGGATATTATTGATATTTGTGGTGAGTTCTCTAATGTGCCTCTCATTGGCACACAAGGAGGAATCAACTACAACCCTGCTTTGGCTCGTTGTCAACTTGGGTTCCCCTTGAGAGACAAACCTAATAACACTCAGTTAGAAGGTCTTTTATATCAAGAGGGTAAAGATGCCCAACTTTTGAAGCAGAAGATGATTCACGCTTGGCATAATGTGCATAGGAAAGGAAGATCCGAGCTTGGTCGGTGCAACTGTGTAGCTTTGGAAGCTTACACTACTTGGGTGAAGAAGAGAGCTTTGGAGTTGAAGATGTTGTATGCTTGTGAGAGACCTATGTCTATGGTTGTGGTTGAGCCATTAACTCTCCCTAACCAAGATGCAGAGGAGTTGGAAGACGCACTCGCCAAGATGAAGCAAGAGAAGGATATGTGGAAAGAGCGGTTCCATGCTTTGAGCAGAAAACATGAGGAGTTGCAGCTTAAGTCTAAGGACAAGGATGCACTTATTGAGCTTCTTGAAAACCGTGTAATGAAGAGACAGAGAGAGCCAGAGGTTTCATCTTCCTCTAGTTTGCCTCAGCCTTTCGTTTCTTGGAAGAAGATTGTTGATCAGCTTGTCCTCAAGAAGGCTCAGATGAAGATTTCTTTTGAGTCCGAGATTCGACGCATCTGAAGGAAGTACGCACCTGCGGCCAGATCATCTGACACTGTTGTTAGGGGATCCTTAGGATGATTAGTTTCATTTCCTCTTGTATTTGTATTTTGGTTTCTGAAATTGTACTCAGTGTAATCCTTCCAAATTATATAAATAAAAGAGATTTTTATGGTCAATCAAACTGTTACAATTGTTGTTATTACATATTTGCAAATAAAATAGTATGTTCCTTGAAAATAAAAACAAACAAAGCATTGCATTTCATGCATCATTTGCATAGCAGGTTTTTTTCTTCGGCCAAATGTCTCATTGTTATTCTTCTATGCTTCAGCCAAGCTGACTCATCGATATAATACCCGCGCCAATCATCCGAGAATCATGGAACACTTAGAACAAGAGAACAGAGAATTGAATGACGAAATTGCTCGCCTGACTGCCATGATGGAGTCAGCTCTAGCTGCTCAAAGTCAATCTTCTCCAATGCCTGCAACTCCTCCTCCTCATAGGACTGTCATTTCAGAGGTTGTTACTTTAACCGTGCCTGCCACTCAGTTTGCTCCATCCATGCCTGCCGAATTCCCGTGGGGAATGCCGCCCAACTTTATGCCCGAAGGTTTTGTGCCTACCTTCGCTTCCATGCCGGCCTCTAGCCTGGTTATGTATGTGCCGCCACCGGTTATTCACACTTTGCCTCGTGTTGAGGATACCATCTACCATTCCGAGCCGTCTGAGGGTCCGGATGTTTATGAGAAGATGGATGAAATGAAAGACCAATTCCTTGAGCTGCGAAAAGAGTTGAAGACCTTGAGGGGGAAAAGATTTGTTCGGTAAGAGTCTTATGGAACTTTGCTTGGTTCCCAATGTTAAAATGCCGATGAAGTTCAAAGTCCCTGACTTTGAAAAGTATAAGGGAAACACTTGCCCACTCAGCCATCTCGTCATGTATGCTAGAAAGATGTCGACGCAAACTGATAATGATCAGTTACTGATTCATTACTTTCAAGATAGTCTGACTGGTGCCGCTTTGAGGTGGTACATGGGTTTGGATAGTGCGAGTGTCCGCATGTTTAATGATTTGGGTGAAGCATTTGTGAAATAATACAAGTACAATGTGGACATGGCGCCGGATAGAGACCAGTTGAGGTCAATGTCTCAAAAGGATAAGGAAACGTTCAAAGAGTACGCTCAAAGATGGAGAGAGCTAGCTGCTCAGATCAACCCTTCTTTGGAAGAAAAGGAGATGACCAAGATTTTTCTCAAGACCCTGAGCTCTTTTTATTACGAGCGAATGATTTCTAGTGCCCCGGTGACTTTACCGAAATGGTAAACATGGGGATGAGATTAGAAGAAGGTGTTTGAGAGGGACGGTTGTCTAAAGAGGAGGTATCGTCAAGAAAGAAGTACGGTAGTGGGTTTGCCAGAAAGAAGGAAGGCGAGACCAATGCAGTATCAGTTGGGAGGCAGAAGAGGCCTCATGTCAAAAGAAGTCCATAACCCCGTCAACACCATCATCAAGTATCATCTGTTATTCCAGTATTTTCCAGTAATCAATCAATGTCAGTTCAACAACAACGTCAATAACAACCATAACAAAGGACAAACAACTACAACAACAACACCAACAATAGTTAGCAGCAACAGAATTTCGAGAGGAAGAATGTCTCTTTTGACCCTATTCCTATGTCTTATGCTAAATTGTACCCATCTTTGGTTCTCAAGAACCTTCTTCAACCGAGGAATCTGCCGCAAATTCCAGAGCCACTTCCATGGTGGTATAAGCCGGAACTTCGCTGTGCCTTTCACCAAGGATCTCCTGGTCATGATATCGAGAACTATTACCCCCTGAAATATGAAGTCCAAAAGTTGGTAAATAGTGGGATGGTGTCCTTTAAGGGTCGTGCGCCTAATGTAAAAGCAAACCCATTGCCTGCTCATGGTAATCCTTCTGTCAATATGGTAGACGGTTGTTCCGATGAGTTCAAGATATATGATGTCCGCTTCATCATAAGATCCTTGGTGACGATGCATAAGGATATCTGTATGGTAAGTGATTGCGAGCATGATCGTGATGGTTGTGCAATTTGCAGTGTTAATCCCCAAGGGTGTGTAATTATCAAGAGGGATATCCAGAGGTTGATGGATGAAGGTATGATTCAGATATTTCAATCCCGTCACTTGGATGACGATGTCAATGTTATAGTTCATATGTTTAAGACCCCGGAGAGGGTGGTAATCCAATTTGACAGCAACATCAGTAACAACATCAATAGATCGGTATCACCGTTGGTAATACGGTTAGCGGGCCCCATCCCGTATGCATCCGATAGAGCTGTTTCATACCAGTACAATGCTACTATACTAGAGAATGGTCAAAAGGTTCTGTTACCTATGACCAGTTCAGTTGTGAACATTGTTGATGATACGAAGGTGACCCGTAGTGGTCGAGTTTTGGGGCCTAATTTCCCGAAGAATGTAGAGGATGTCAGTAAGAAGGTTGAAATGCCTGCGGTAGATTCGGTTAACGCTCCAAAGTGTCAGTCTCGGGAATCCAACAGTTTGAAGCCTAACGATGATGATGAGGTACTTCATTTAATTAAGAAGAGTGAATTTAATATGGTGGAGCAACTGCTCCAAACTCCTTCAAAGATTTCAGTGTTGTCTCTGCTCATGAATTCTAAAGTGCACAGAGAAGCATTGCAAAAAGTGTTGGAGCAAACGTATGTAGAGCATGATGTTACTGTGGATCAATTCGATCATATTGTGGCTAACATCACTTCCTACAACAATCTGAGCTTTTGTGATGAAGAACTTCCCGAAGAAGGCAGAAATCACAACCTAGCATTGCACATTTCGATGAACTGCAAGAAGGATGCGCTGTCAAATGTGTTGATTGATACCGACTCTTCTTTAATTGTACTCCCCAAATCAACTCTTTCCAGATTGTCGTATCAAGGAGCTCCGATGAGATACAGTGGTGTGATCGTCAAAGCTTTTGATGGTTCTCGTAAGACTGTTATTGGAGAAGTGGACCTTCCAGTGAAGATAGGTCAAAGTGATTTCCAAATTACTTTCCAAGTAATGGATATCCACCCGACCTATGGCTGCTTGTTAGGAAGGCCATGGATACATGGGGCGATATCTGTTACGTCAACTCTGCATCAGAAGCTGAAGTTTGTGAAGAATGGGAAGCTTGTTATCGTTGGTGGAGAGAAGGCTCTGTTGGTGAGTCACATGTCATCTTTCTCGTATGTTGAAGCTAAGGATGAGATTGGAACTCCGTTCCAAGCTCTATCTATTACTGAAGAAAAGAGAGTTGGGGCGCCTATGTCCTCTTTTAAAGATGCGCAGAAAATTGTTGAAGACAGTAATTCTGATCAGTGGGGCCAAATGGTAGAGGTCGCCAAGAACAAGAGTCATGCCGGTTTGGGTTTCCAACAAGGGTTGTCTGTGATTAAAGCTGAAGATGTGCAACCCATTTTCTGTAGGAGGTTCATTCATGGTAATGAACAACACTCAGCTGCTGTGATCGAGGGGGATGAAGACGAAGACTGCACCAATTTTGTGACGCATGGAAAAGCTTACAACAATTGGACTGCTGTTGATATTCCTGTTATTGTTCATCATTCTAAGTAATTTCTTTTATTATTTGAAAATCCTTCTCCTATGCCTAAGGGGGAAGTGAACATTGTTTGGCATTTTTCAATTTGATCATTAATAAAATGCAATTCTATTCATCCACATCTATGATGTTTTTATTTTTACTTTTCGCTTTTCTAAAAATGGTAATCACAAAAAACATAAATAAATAAATAAATAATTGTCCATCTGCATAATATTTGGCCACAATTCACTTCTCTAAAATCAAAATATCAAATCATTATGCAAGTTGGTTTCTAAACCCATTGAATACCATGATCCTACTCCTTTGCCAAACTTTGAATTCCCTATGTTTGAGGTTGAGGAAGAAAGTGATGAAGAAGTGTCTGATGAATTGTCTCGTCTACTTGAGCACGAAGAAAAAGTCATTCAGCCATTTGAATAGCAGATTGAGCTAGTCAACTTGGGTTCCGAAGATGACGTGAAGGAAGTCAAGATTGGGTCTCAACTGTATCCAGAAATTAAGAATGGGTTGATTGATCTTGTTCGAGAGTATTCAGATGTGTTTGCTTGGTCCTATCAAGACATGCCTGGTTTGGATTCTGAGATTGTGGAACATAGATTGTCGTTGAAGCCAGAATGCCTGCAGTCAAGCAAAAGTTGAGGAGGACTCATCCTGATATGGCATTGAAAATCAAAGAAGAAGTGCAAAAGTAGATTGATGTTGGTTTCCTTGTTACCGCTGAATATCCGTAATGGGTGCCCAATATTGTGCCTGTTTCGAAGAAGGATGGAAAAGTCCGTATGTGCGTTGATTACAGAGATTTGAATAAAGCTAGTCCGAAAGATGATTTCCCGCTGCCACACATTGATATGTTGGTAGACAATACAGCTAAATTTAAAGTCTTTTCATTTATGGACGAATTTTCCGGTTATAATCAGATCAAGATGGCACCCGAAGATATGGAGAAGACCACATTCATTACACCTTGGGGAACATTCTGTTATAGAGTGATGCCTTTCGGTTTAAAGAATGCTGGTGCAACTTACTAGAGAGCAATGACTATTCTTTTACATGATATGATGCAAAGAGAGATCAAAGTCTACGTTGATGACATGATTGCTAAACCCATTGATGAAGAAGGACATGTTAAGCATTTGTTAAAGTTATTCCAGCGTTTGAGGAAGTACAAACTCCACCTGAATCCCAATAAGTGTACTTTTGGTGTTCGTTCTGGTAAGTTGTTGGGCTTTATTGTCAGCGAGAAGGGTATTGAAGTTGATCCTGTCAAGGTCAAAGGAATACAAGAGATGCCTGCACCTAAAACTGAGAAACAAGTCAGAGGTTTTCTCGCCCGCTTGAATTATATTTCCAGATTCATTTCACACATGAATGCCACATGTGAACCTATATTAAAGCTTCTTCAGAAAGATCAGTCTTGTGATTGGACCAAAGAATGCCAGAAAGCTTTTGACAGTATCAAAGAGTATTTGCTCGAGCCTCCGATTCTGTCTCCGCCTGTTGAAGGAAGACCATTGATCATGTATTTGATTGTGCTTGATGAAAGTATGGGTTGTGTTCTAGGTTAGCAAGATGAGACTGGAAAGAAAGAATATGCTATTTACTACCTCAGTAAGAAATTCATCGATTGTGAGACTCAGTATTCTATGTTGGAAAAGACTTATTGCGCATTGACTTGGGCTGCTAAGCGTCTGCGTCAGTATATGTTGAATCATACCACTTGGTTGATATCCAAAATGGATCCAATCAAGTATATTTTTGAGAAGCCTGCTTTAACTGGGAAGATTGCCCGTTGGAAGATGTTGTTATCAGAGTATGATATTGAATACCGATCTCAGAAAGCGATCAAAGGTAGTGTCTTGGTTGACCATTTGGCTCACCAACCGATTGAAGATTATCAGTCAGTGCAATATAATTTTCCTGATAAAGAGATCTTGTACTTGAAAATGAAAGATTGTGATGAACCATTGCTTGAAGAAGGGCCAGAACCTGGTTCCCGTTGGGGCATGGTATTTGATGGAGCTGTTAATCAATATGGTAATGGCATTAGGGTAGTGGTTATTACTCCTCAAGGCACTCATTTTCCATTTACAGCTAGATTGACTTTCAAGTGTACAAATAATATGGCTGAGTATCAAGCTTGCATTATGGGGCTTGAAGAGGTCGTTGATCTTAGAATCAAGTATTTAGACGTCTATGGAGATTCAACTTTGGTCATGAATTAGATCAAAGGTGAGTGGGAGACGAATCAACCCAGTTTGATACCATATAGAGATTATGCGAGGAGGATTTCAACTTTCTTTACAAAGGTTGAGTTTCATCATATCCCTCAAGATGAAAACCAGATGGCAGATGCTCTTGCAACGTTGACTTCAATGATTATGGTGAAGTATTGGAATGAAGTTCCCAATTTGACTGTGATGCGTCTTGATAGGCCAGCTGATGTATTTGTTGTTGAAGAGATCAAGGATGAGAAGCCGTGGTATTTTGATATCAAGTGTTTTCTCCAAAGTCAGATTTACCCGCCTGGGGAATCTTTGAAAGATAAGAAGACTTTGAGGAGATTAGTCGGCAACTTCTACCTGAATGGTGAGGTGTTGTACAAGAGAAACTTCGATATGGTTTTGCTCAGATGCGTGGATAGATACGAAGCAGACTTATTGATGACTGAGGTCCATGAAGTTTTCGTTGGTACTCATTCCAATGGACATGCTATGGCGAAGAAGATGTTGCGAGCAGGTTACTATTGCTGACAATGGAATCTGACTTTTGCAAGTTTGTGAAGAAATGCCACAAGTGTCAAATATATGCAGATAACATTCATGTTCCACCGACACTGTTGAACGTCATTTCCTCTCCATAGCCTTTCTCCATGTGGGGAATTGATATGATTGACATGATTAAGGCCAAAGCTTCGAACGGAAATCGTTTCATTCTGGTGGCTATTGACTACTTCACAAAGTGGGTTGAAGCGACATCGTATGCAAATGCAATCAAGCAAGTTGTTGTGAGGTTTATCAAGAATTAGATTATATGCCGTTATGGTGTGCCAAGTAAGATCATTACTGATAATGGACCGAACTTGAATAATAATATCTCTTTGTAAAGACTTCAAGATTGCACATCATAATTGTTCTCCCTACAGACCCAAGATGAATGGGGTTGTTGAAGCTGCAAATAAGAACATCAAGAAGATCATTTAGAAAATGGTTGTAACGTATAAGGATTGGCATGAGATGCTCCCATTTGCTTTGCACGGGTATCGTACATCCATCCGCACTTCAACAGGGGAAACCCCTTTCTCACTTGTTTATGGCATGGAAGTTATGCTCCTAGTAGAAGTTGAGATCCCATCATTGTGTGTGCTGATGGAAGCCAAGTTGACAGAAGCTGAATGGTGTCAGACCAGGTATGACCAGCTGAATTTGATTGAAGAGAAGAGGTTAACTGCCATGTGTCATGGCCAGTTATATCAGTAGAGAATGAAGAAAGCTTTTGACAAGAAGGTCAAGCCTCGTGTGTTTAGAGAAGGTGACCTCGTGCTTAAGAAGATTTTATCTTTTAAACCAGATTCTAGGGGCAAATGGAATCCTAATTATGAAGGCACATATGTTGTTAAGAGAGCATTTTCAGGCGGTGCTTTGATTCTTACAACTATGGATGGTGAAGAGTTCACTCGTCCTGTGAACGCCGATGCAGTCAAGAAATACTTCGCCTAAAAAAATAAAAGAACAACTCGCTAAGTTGAAAACCCAAAAGGGCGACTTAGGCAAAAATGAGTGTCTAGGTGGATTAAAAACCCGAAACGGCGATCCAGGAAAAAGTTAGAGACATAAAATAGAAAAGGATTATCCTGATAAATTAAGTACCCCACCTTGGGGTAATTTATGCAAAAGTAGGGATTTTGGCAAGTAACTGCATTCTGCTGATCTTCAGTTTTGAAGACATTCTTGAGCAAGTTAGTCAATTCTGATTCATCATTCCCAGTCGATGCCAAGAGCACAGTGGACATAAAAGTTGATAGAAGGATTAGTGATCATTGTCTTCAATGTAGCCCATTTCCATGTAAATGACCATTTTTCAACTTTTATAAAGATCTATAGAGTCTTGTCATTTACAGACTACCATCATATTAAATAAAGTTGAGCTTTTATCCAATTGTTTCTACTCTTGTCTATTTCAGCCAAATAGATTTAAATTTTATGATGATCATTTTGAAATTTAATTTTAAATCAAAATCATATTTTCTTAAATAATAAAAATAGTTACTTTGAAAAGCATTTGAAGGAATATCAACATCGGTCTGAAAAGCGGTAAGCCCTAAAATGCGAAGCATTATTGATTCTCCCCAAGCAGTTGGTGTGATCCCTATTTCATTCCCAACAGCTTTTCAGCAATCGAGTTTTGTTGGTTTTTCCCCAACTGAGTTTGTGATTGGCCTCCCTTGAGTTGTAGGCACGTTTATTCTGGCAGTTTGCAGAATTTTTGCTTCCCCGTAAGTCGTCATCAAAATCACCCCTGATTCTGAGCGGTTTTGTGGTTGTCCCCTGTAGGGTTGTCTCCCATTCGATATGGTGTTGACCTAAAATTCCCCGCAGAGTTGATGTAGCGGTTTCCTCAGCAAACATTCTCCTTTCTTCCCCAGCCAGGGTTGAGCCTTCGAGGTGGCTGATTTTCTCCAGCACTTGTTTCCCCCTTGTGAGGATTGGTTGAGGATTGTATCGATGATTCAAACTAGTGACACTTGTATCCTTCGTGATTGTTTTATCAGCATAATCATCATATATACATATACATATACATATACATATACATTCATAAATTTCATTATTTCATTTTGTGATTCATTATCCCTCTGATCCTTTGTTATGGTGGTACCCTTTTCCCATGCAGATTTGGTATGTCTGTCCTATTTCAGTTGTAGAGTGTCAGCCCATTAAACAGAAAGAATTTAATCTTTCTCATTCCCCACTGAGTTATTTCCTCGTGGATGATTATTATTTCAGTTTCCTCCCCAGTTGAATATCTAGATGGAACCACTCCCCTTGAGTTATGTCCTCATTGGGTTGAGTCTTTGATTGATCGTTTCTTTCTAGATATTACCTAGATAGATGCCTTTGGTCCCCTTGAGAGTATATTACCCAGTAACTGGTAATATTATTCTCAATTTGAAAGTGTTTCACTTTCGCCCAAGAACCGGCAAAAGTAACCCTTTTATCCCCAGCGGATTCGTTTTTACGTCTCCCAGGAAGTTTATCCTTGATATGTTCATCCTAACCAATGACAGATATTTTCTTCCCCTGCTTTAAGTCTATCTTTGATATGTTCATCTTAACCGATGACGGATATTTTCTTCCCCTGCTTTAAGTCTATCCTTGATATGTTCACTTTAACCAGTGACGAATATTCTCTCCCTTTGGTATTCTTCCCAGTAAAAAGGTAGTTGTAATCCCTATTTTCTTTCACTAGAGAGTTAATCCTTGATATGTCCATCCTAACCGATGACGAGTTTCCTTCTCTTTGCGGTCTTCTACCCAGTAATCGGTAGTTGCAAATCCTGCTTCCCCCTGCGGAGTCTATCCTTGATATGTTCACCTTAACCGGTGACGGATATTCTCTTTTTTCTGGTTTTCTACCCAGTAACTGGTAGATATGATTCCTATTTCTCCCCTCTGAGTTTATCCTTGATATGTTCATCTTAACTGATGACGGATGCTCTCTTTTTGGTATTCTATCCAGTATCCGATAGATGTAATCCCTACTTTTTCAGGCAGTTTATCCTTGATATGTTTACCCTAACCGGTAACGGATATCCTTCCTAATATCCCCAAGCAAGTCTATCCTTGATATGTTCATCTTAACCGATGACGAATTTTCTTTCCTTTGAGTCTATCATTGATATGTTCACTTTAACCAGTGACGGGTATTCTCTTTCTTTCTAGTCTTCTGCCCAGTAGTTGGTAGTTGTAAATCCTATCTAACTTTTCCCCAGCAGGTTATTCTTACCCAATAACTGGTAATGAGTACACCTCCTGGTTGCCCTCAACGAGTCATCCTTGATATGTTTACCCTAACCGGTAACAAATGTCCTCCTTGTCAGATTTTGTTATCTCCTTACTTAGTAACCGGTAATGGATAATAGATTTTCGTTACTCCTGTGTTGAAGATCGTTTCTTCCCCAGTTGAGTGTGAGTGTGTATTTCCTCAGTGAGATTTCCATTTCCTGTTTGGATCAAGTATTTCAGCTTTGTTCTGATCTACCAATTTTCCCCTACAAGTGTCCTTTTATTCCCCGACTGAGTCGTTCCATTGATTTATTTTCATGGAATCCCTCGAGTCCCCCAGTAGTTTTAAGTTGTAGCCTGGGCTACGCACAACCTTTTTATCCCCCAGAGTCTTTGTCTCCCCGGTGAGTTTTCCTTACAGAATGCATTATACTCTCGCGGACTTCCAGTCTCTCCGGATTCTTTTCCTTTGTCGCAACATTTTCCCCACAAAGATTATTTTAGCATTCATATCATATGCATCATGAGGTCTCTTAGGGACCAAAATTTGTTTCTATATGTTTTTATTTAAGTCCATTCTCCTGAGTCGATGTGAAGATTTTAACCTTCATCTCCTCAGCTAGAACGTCCTTAAATAGGGGCAGATGTAAGTGAAGGAGAAAGGGGATCCATAAATGTAGTGGAATTTTAAAAAAAGTTCTCCTTTAGTGATCCTTACGAATGGGCATGATCAGTGATAGAATTTTTACCTCTTATGGCGATTGAAACCTTTGATGCAGATCTACGGAGCGATCACGGACATTAAACGGTGACAACGCCTCTACTCAGTCCACACGGACGGATTCCTTCAATCTTAGTGCTAGTTGCTACGAATGAAGGCTTTGAGTGAGTGAGTGAGTGAGAGAGAGAGAGAAACGAAATTGCAACTGCACAAATGCTTCTGCACAAGGGTTCTATTTATAGAACCACTTGTATGGGCGGAAAGCTAAAAAAGCCCACTTAAGTGTATGTGGCCCATGTCTTATAATATGCCACAATCACCTAAGCATGTGGTACCTTACCATATTTCGTATTCTACTTAAGTACACTGTACCTTACGATGTTCTACAATTCACTTAAGTGCACCGTACCTTATGGTGTTCCATAGTTACTTTATCTCTCATCAATCCGTCCTTTTATGTGTGACCTTGTAGGTTTTCGCGGCATTGGAAATTATATTAAATCACGTATTTAACACCAACAGTAAGACCCCAATTTTGACCCTAAGATCCCTCATGCTATTCTCATCATATGTATTAGCATGGGGATCACACCTTGGCATCCTCCTTACCCCTCATTCATTGGGTTTGCATTAGGAGAGATCACCAAGCACCATTTAATTGTATCATACTTCATTTTGCTTTATTTTACTAACCAAAATACCAAAAATATGTCATTGTATAGTCTAACTATTTTGTAGGTAGTACACATGCTCACATTTGACCTATCAAGCTCACATCTAAGGTTTAAGAACCTCATTGCAAGGAGATCAATCAAGAAATGATCTACATTGGATCTAAGTATCATATATGAATCCCCATTATCTTCAAATATCATTTTGATCAAGAAAGCATCATGAGTTTGGAGTTGGTTTGCCTTGGAAACCCTAATTCATATGGGTATCTTGTGTGACTTCTTCAACAGGTTTCTTCAACAATTGATCAAATATTTCAAGTGATACTTCACATTTCATCATCTTATGCATATATTATCCTCCATGAAGCCCAAAAGTCAAGAGAATGTCAAGCTAGCAAGTTGGTTCATGGTGGTTGACCAGAGGAATTCAACTGATCAAAATTGGGGTTCCCTAGACCCTATCTCCTACAATTTTTGTCATATGAAAATTATTCCAAGAGAAAAGTTACTCTAAATTACATTCCAAACAACTTTCATGTTGATATCTAGAGCTTGTTTTTCATGGAAAGTCATTGTTTATGGTGAAAGATTATAGGTCATTTTGTCTAAACCCTATATTGGAGGTCAACTTCCCAAGACCATAACTTGCTCAATTTTTATGATATGAAAGCCATTAAAGTTGAATAATCAAATTCAATATGTCTAATTCAACTTTTATGCTTGGAGGAAATGCAAATTCAACTTGAAAATACATGTGATATGAGGAAACATTATAGGTCATTTTGGGCCTACATTATTAAACAAGTGATTTTCCTCGACTTCTAAAATGCATAACTCTTTCATGATAAATCCAAATGAGGTCAAATTTGTGAGCAAATTTATTGGATTTGAAATAGCTACAACTTTTATGAAGGAACTTTTCTCATTTTAAGCTCATAGAAAAAGTTACCCAAGGTGGAAGAAGTGAACATATGGCTTGGTACTTAGATTTTTTTTTGATATGTTTGATTTTCCAAACATCCACCTTACAATTCATCATGATAAAAGCTTCAAATTAAAAATTGTTCAACATGAAAGTTGTTCCTCTTGATCTAACCTTTCCAAAAAGTTCAAATTCATCCCATTTGGACAAAGTATGAATGACTTGCGAATGGCTTAAAGATGAATGATCATTTAGAATATTTGAACTTCCACTTTCCATACATGATTGCATGGCCTTTCCACATGACTTCAACATTGCTTACACATGATTTTGGACCTAAATACATCATTACATGGGTCTATCATACGCCCATGCATTCATGCAAAGGTGGATTACTATTTTTGAACTTTTGAAAAAGGTGTGCAATTATCAATGCCTTGGCTATAAATAGAAGCCCTCTCACTCAGAATTAGGGACCCTTGCGCGCTAGCTTTTAAACTACAACCCTAAACCTCCACACTCAAAGGATAAGCTTGGTGATTTTCATTGAAAATCGAGTTTGAAATCTCCCACTTTTTGAGATTCAAACTCCAAGAGTACTTCTTCTTCCTTGATCCATTTCCACTCCATTAAGCATCTGAAGCAAGGCCAAGGTCAATTGAGAGAAAGATTGTGTCCATCTGAACCTGCAGCGAAGGTGAATTTCTAAATTTTTCATCTCTTCGATTCTCATTCAATTCTCCACTATTCTTGTTGATTTTTGGTTGTCTAAAGTCCTACAAATGTAGGCAAGATGATTGAGTTGCTTTGAGGTCAAATCGAAGCAACTCAGATCATGATCCTCAAAATTCAACTCACTGTATCTTTCTATATACTTGGATTTAGATGAAATTGAGGCAAGATTTGAGCTCCTGAGTATTTTTACTTTAAACTCATGTCCTCCTTTTTTATTTTGGTGATGGTTGAGAGTGGACCAGTTTGGTGAGGTCCACCAGAGAAGAAGACCGGAGCTTTGGCTCTGGTGATGCGTTGGCGCGTCTCTGAATCACATGATCCATTCATTTTGTTTTAATCTTAGGCGTTGGTTTTGATTACCACTTATGCGGCGTTGTTGACTCTAGAACACATGGAACACGCGCTGGGAGCCACTTGATCTGCCACCTCAATTAATGAGGGAGATCAAGTGGTCCATATTTTTTTGTATTTTCTGATTTTTATCTTAATTTCCTTATTTTCATTAATTCATATTAATTTTAATTTTGATCCAAAAAATATGGGACTTTCACCAAAAAATTTCAAATAAATTCCTCTTTCATTTTATGAATTAAAATTATTTTTTGGATCAATATTAATATTTTTCATGATTTAATTGTTTTTATGCATATTTTTAATTGTTTAAAAATACTTTTAAGTTTCCAAAAATAATGATTTTTTTTCTCCAAGGTCCTTTGACCTTGTTTGACCTATGATAAATCTCTTGGCCATTTATTTGGTGTTTTGAGGAGATTTTAGATTTTTGACCAACCATAATTTAATTTAATGTATTTTTTAATTGATTTTTAATTGTTTAATTGCAAATAAATTGTGTTGAGCTATTTGTGTTGACTTGTTGAGTTTGACTGTTGTTGTTGGGTCTTGGTCAAGGTTGATTTGACTTTGTTGGATTAAAATCATTAGATTTAGGGGATTGATGAAATGTACATTTCATCTCCCAAAATGAATGAATGATTTTAATTTGGTAAAAGTTCTCCCATGACCAATTTGTGTTGATTTCATTTCCCCTCCCTCTATCCCATTCTATCCCCATCCATTTCATTGACCTATGATATCTCTATATCCTAAGGCTAGTTGATTGCAAAATCAACATAAGTATGGATGAGATTAGGTCAACCCTTTTTCCATTTTCTTTTTGTGTGTGGTATGTTTTAGGAGTATGGTTCATTATACCATATCTCTAACATGAATTAACACCAAAAAATTTATTCCCTGGCCTCAAATAGTTGTGACTTCTACATAAGTCCAATTACAATTGCTTAACATAGCGCTAAAAAACTTTTAATCCAAAAGGCATAGCATTCTAGTAAGTGAGATTGTAAGTCTCTCCCCTTTCATGGTATTATGTGGAAACTTGGCCTTTTTTCCTTCCTTTGGAAGATGTCTTGGTTCAAGGATCCATGCTTGTGAATAGAGGGTTGAGTGTTCTCCAAAAAATGACTTAAAACAACAAAAAGAAAAAGCAATACTAACTTCTAATCAACTAACATTTGACTAACTTTTAATTTCAAGCCATTTACTTTTATGCACTTTAAATTCAAGTCTTTATTCATTTTCCATTATTCATACCATTTAACTTGTTTACTTTAATGTCATTTTCCCTTTGCTCACTTGAGCCATGTCTTGTGATTATATTGTGTTTGTATATACTTATTTGAGTATCTTGTTTGTGTTTGTGGTCTTTTGACCTTAATGTACATAATAACAACAAAAACTCTAAAAATATATTTGTGTAGACTGTTGGATTTGATCTGAGACTTTGGACTTAGAATTAGGCAACACTCCATATGCAAAAGGACTTGGCCAATGCCAACTTTTCTGAAACCAAGTGCTTGTGAAGTGAACTTTCATCTAATGTAAGTATTGAGATCCCTTTTGAGTTCATCTGCTACATGGTCTTGATATGGCTGTTATTTTGAACCTATGCCTAATGACTTATTCTGAGCCAATCAAGGAGTATTTCATCTGATGCACGGGAGATTATGAAGAAGATCATGAAGTTGCTAGCTTGGATGTGGATATATTTATTTGATGCCTTTGCTCTTCATCTTGTTATTTGTGTATTGATATTGATTGATTCTAAAGTCCAAGGGAAAAGTGGGTTTCTATATGACATTCATGTCTATTGGATTGCATCCCATTGGTCAGATCTTTCCAACTCTTAACTTTTAAATTTTTGCTTAGGATTAGTCTCTTCATCTCCTTCCACTTCTTTAATTTCAAATATCTCCCTCCTTTTAAAATTTTCTTTGCTTGTGATTTCTAAACTTAGACTCTTTTGAAAATTAGAAACATTTGGCCTTATGCCATTGCATTATTAAACTCTTTTTCTTAATCAAACTTGTAAATAAACTTAACCATATTGACTTAAAATTTCAAAAGACAAAAAGAATTAACACCCACTCAAACTCTTTTAGGCCTTTTGTGCCTCTTTTAAACTTAAACTTTTGTTAAAAGAAATTCACTCACTTTGAAATTGATACCACGAACTACGAGGTTTTGATCCCTCATTTTATGTTGGTACATAGGCACAAGTACGTAGGCACAAGTCTGAAGGTCTTGTCAAACACAAAAATATAATTAATGAATTCTTTTCTCATCCCCACACTCTATTTATTGCAAACATCATTTTATACCAAAACACATGTACACACATAAAAAAGGGCTCCCTAGGACACTTTGGGTGCTAACATCTTCCCTCTGTGTAACCAACCCCCTTACCTGTAATCTCTGGCATTTTATTAGTTTTGATTTGAAAACTTCTTATCTTTGAGTTTTGTTCGTACTTTTTCCTTTTCTCTTGGAAACAATAAAAGCGCGGTGGCGACTCTGGTTTTATTGACGTTAAGTTCATCAATAGCTTAATGGTCATGAATTTACCGCTACAGTGAGCGTACGTGTGTGTGTATACGCGCGTGCGCCCGTACATGTGTGTGTATATGTGTGTGTGTGTATGTATGTGTGTGTGTGTGTGCGCGTGCATGTGCACGTGCGTGTGTGTCTGTGTGTCACTCTTTAGTTAAGATAATCAGCTTAGATTGTAGTTTGATTATTCTATCCTATGGTCCAATAATTCATTTTTGTTTCAGTTTTAGAAGGGGGGATTGACTATCTTGTTCTTGGCTTTTAACTCATTTTTAACTTGAGGCTTCCACTTGTATTATTATTATTATTACTTTTCTTGATAAGTTTTGCTAGATGCTTAACCTTTTAACTTGAAGGGATCTCACTTGTAATGAGTCCAACATGTTACTAATGGTGAAGACATCCATCGTTCCTCCAGTTTCGGGTATAGGAACTTTATTTATTTATTTATTTTATTTTTGCACATTATTTTGTGTTTGTTTGCAAATGCAGTGTATCCTTTGTGTTAGCCTTGATAAATAGTGTTTTCCTCCCCTAAACTAAATCCTACAATGAAACTTATTCCATATTTTAAAACAATTAAAACTTCTTAAAAAGCTAACTACTTTCCTGACTACTTCTGGCGCGACATGGGTTATCAAAAACTCACATTCACGTGCATTGATGTTTTAATATCAAGACCTTGTTTCCAACATTATCAGCAGTCCAATTAGAATTCTCCTAAGTTCTTAGAAACTCTCCTATTTTAGGGATTAAGTTGGTTATTCTTCTTTTTGTTATGATTATATTATTCTTTTTTTATTCTTTTATTCGAAACTAACAACAGTAAAACAAAGCAGTAGAATAAAAAGGCAATATAGTTATTTCATTTATTTTAACTGACAAAATTGAAAATGACAGAATTGAAATGACATCATTGAAATGACACAATTGAAATGAAATCAAACTAAATTAAAATAAACGATAGATGACAATGGATGATTAAATGAAATATAAACTAGAGTTGTGACATAAGTTTCCACAACCCAAAACATAGAGTAAGAACATGGTCCTCACTTTCATTTGATGAGTTATGGAACAACATGACCCTTCAACCTAAAAGACGATGATGATGAAGAAATACCAGTTAGCCTTAAGCCTGCTACTCTTCCTAAGGGCGTGTTTTTTATGCCATTTTTATTTTCTTATCCTAGACTTCTTTCTTGGCCCTTCTCTCTTTCTCTTATGCCTTGCCTTGTGCCTTTGGTGAACCATTAGTGGGTTTCTTAACTTTTTCCTTCTTAGGTGTCTTAATGACCTTCTCTAGCACATCAGTAATAGTGCTTTCTCTGGATTTATTTGGGATTCTCTTTTTCTCTAGGCTTTTTATGTTTGTTGGAATAGGAGGCTTTGTAGGGCTAAAAATCTTGGTTGGCCTCTTAACTGAACTGTTGATGACTTAAGGATCGACAATTTTCTCTTGAGTATTTCATGTCTTCTTTTGTCGCACATGGGTCTTTCATAGCTTCTTTTGGGTCTTCACTTACAACAGTCTCATCCTTTTACGTATAAGTTTCAAATTCCCTTTACTCCTCAATAGAAGCGTCCTTAGTACTAGTCTCGTCAACCTTCTCACCTTCTTGTTGTTGTTCTTCTTCTTCAACCTACACTTACTCCTTAATTATAACAACATCAATATTATTTGTTCTTCTTCCTCGAACTTTTACTCTTAATCAGATTCATTCTCATTCATGTCATATCATCTTCATCCTTCTCTTCCTCGATTGGCTCATTGATGTGACACTTCTTTAATGGGATTGCTTCTTTAGTAACTGTCAACACAAGGATCTTTTCCTTCTTTGTCTTTTTGGTCTTATTTTTTAGGCTTTGTAGGGGTGTTCACTTCAGGCACACCATAACTATTCTCTGGATGCGTCTCAAAATACACATACTTCTTTCCTTTCTTCTTGTCTTTATTTCCGAGGACTTCTTTTGATTTGTCACTTCATTTAGCAGCTTTCCTAAGATATGATCAAGAAATATCGGTGGCCTATTTACCATTCCTCCCTTATGAAAAGAGTACCACTTTGTGTTCCATGCATGTCGGTATCTCACAAAGAGGAATAAGTCATGCTGGTCCTTTGCATTAGGATTAAAATTCCCCACATGAGTCCTTCATTCTCAAATAAAGAACTTTCTTCTTCCATCTCCTAGCATGCCTCATGTTGCCTTTTCTTTCCCTTTGGCTTCAGCAAGGTCTAGATTGTTGCCTTGTCAAACCCAACTTGTGGGTAGCATATCTCATCAGTAAACCTTTAAGGAACTCACTGCCTCTTGCACAAGGTAATGATCAGGCAGTGAAAGTAAATCATGTCATCATTCTTCTTCGAGCACACTTGCATCTCTTGGGCAATGCTTTTGGTGATGTTCATTGTGCTGAATATTGTGCGTAGTGAGCCTTGTTGCTTGTCCCATTGTGCGTAGTGGACTTGAGGGAATGCTTGATAAACCAGTACCATACCTTAGGCTCAGGGTGGAGATCAATCCTTAGCATTGTCTTATCAGAGCTCTTATTAGTCTCCATCCATTTGGTGTATGGGTTACAAACCGATTCATACATGACACCTAAGTCTTTCTCATTGATTGTCTCCAACAACCTCTGGTATGTATCCCCTACATTTTTCACTCCCAACATCAAATTGATGGTTGGTTCATAATATTTCACCTTTTTCCCCCTTGCTATGACCTCCAACCTTTTACTTGAAGTATCAACCATGTTGCAGTAGAACTCCTTCACGAATGTCATATTGTATGGGTTGGGGTGTTTGCAAAACTTCATCTACTTGAGACTTGTTATGATACACTTGATGTAAATAGGAAGACCTAGGTCATCATCCTCCATGTTGTAAATGAAACCTCAGTTTTTTTTTCTATGAGTGTTTGAAAGGTTAGGCTTTTATAGAGTTATGATGATGTCTCAGAAGTATGCGGGTGCGGTTAGAGAAGTTTTTAGAATTTTAAAGAGATGGTTAAGGATGATCATAGAAATGGGGTGTTGAATGTTTATATAGAAGATATAAGTTATGGTGAAAATTTGAATTTGAAATCTAGATGGGAAGAAGTTAACAATTAAGGGTTTATTATGCAATAACTTGCTACAGTTACTAACACAATAATGGATGAAAGACAGGTAACTATTGCACTACAAATAGGACAACTTTAATGATGTCATGCACGTGGCTCTAGGGTTGTCCATTTATTCCTTTCTCTCACCCCATATTTTCCTTTTTCATCCATATCTAATATTCCTTTTTATTTCTCTCTTTTTCAATTTCTCATTCTGATGCAACTTCACACTTCTCATTTTTTCATGGCCACTCACCGGTTTGACATAAGTATTCAAAGGGCATCAGTCTTAACCAGTTTTCCACCTTATCATCTAAAACAAAATAAATGAAGATAAAGTTTTATTAATTTGTGATGCCTCTCAAAAGCGCTATTTTATAGTCTTATAGCATGACTTTCAACACAAAAGATATTAATTATTCAAATTCATGGCGACTCTTATGTTGTTTTAGGGATCATCAAAATAAGGTGTAACTCTTTGTACATTAACCTTAAACTCCTCACCCTTCGTATCATTCAAAAGGTCTACATCCCTATATGGATAAAATTTCAAAATTTTAAAGGGGACTGACCATCTTGACTTAAGTTTTCCACAAAATAGTTTCAATCTCGAGTTAAACAAGAGAACTTGTTGGCCTTTCACCAATTCTTTTTTATGACATTTCTTGTCATACCTTTATTTGTTCTTTTCCTTGTGTAACTCAACATTTTCATATGAGAGCAATCTATGCTCTTCCAGCAAATTGAGTTGAAGTATTCTAGCTTGCCCAATAGATATCAAGTTAAAATTCAAATCTATTATAGCCCAGAATGCTTAGTGTTACAACTCAATAGGTGAGTGACAAGACTTGCCATAAACTAGCCTATAGAGATACAATCCTAAATTGGTTTTGTAACCAGTCTTATAAGCCCACAAAGCATCATCGAGATGTTTGAACCAATCCTTCCTCGAAGGGTTAACCATCTTTTCTAAAATTCTTTGAATCTTTCTATTAGACAACTCAACTTGCACATTACTTTGTGGGTGATAGGTTGTAGAAACCTTGTGTTTGACCCCATATTTTTCCATTATATTTTTACACAATTTGTTGCAAAAATGGGTACCCTCATTAGTGATGATTTCTCTAGGTGTTCCATGTCTAAAAAAAAGATGTTTTTGATTAAAAATCCGGTTACAATATTTGCATCATTGGTGGGGGTTGATACTGTCTCTATCCATTTATACACATAGTCAACAACAACAAGGATATAAATATTTCCAAAATATTATGAAAATTACCCCATGAAATCTATGCCCCACACATCAAAAAGTTCAATTTCCAAAACATTGGTGAGCGGAATTTCTTGTCTCATTGAGATATTACCCACTCTTTGACATATATCACAAGCCTTGACTAATTCATGATAATCTTTAAATAAAGAAATTGTAATACCTTTACAACAATTTTGGTTCCTCCAAAGTGTCATTCATAAGACGCATAATGGCAAGTTGTCAAGATCTGGCACGCCTCTGGTTGGTTTACACACCTCTTCAACAATTGGTCAGCACAATGCTTGTAGAGAAAATGTTTAACCAAAAATAACTCTTGGACATGTGGAAAAAACATATTTCTTTGATGAGAGTTGAATTCTAGTGGGACATACCCATTAACCAAATAGCTTACAATGTCTGCATACTAGGGTGTCACGCTAGAGGTGATTAGAAGCAAGTACTTGTCAAGAAATATTTCCTTGATACTTTTAATGTCATGCCTCTAGACTTCATCAGGGAGTCTTGATAAATGATCAACAACTAAATTTTATACTTCATTCTTGTCCCTGATCTCCAAATCAAATTCTTTCAACAAAACCACACATCTTATCAACTTTGGCTTTGCATATTTCTTTGTAATGAGGTACTTGATTTTTGCATGGTTAGTATACACTATCACTTTGGTGCCCACCAAGTATGATATGAACTTGTCAAATGCAAACACAACTGCCAGTAGTTCTTTCTCAGTGGTGGTGTAGTTTATTTGAGCTTCAATGAATATTGAACCCTTTGTTGTGCCTTTGACCCAACACAACTCCAATATCAAAGTCACTAGCATTGCACATAAGCTCAAATGGCTTTGTCGATTTTGGAGTTTTCACAGTGGGTGCTGAAATTAAAGCTTGTTTCAACATATTGAACGCCTTCTCACATTCCTCACTTAAGATATATGGCATGTCATGTTGCAGCAGTTGGCACATGGGCTTTGTTATTTTTGATAAATCCATGATGAATCTTCTATAAAATCCAGCATGGCTAAGAAAACTTCGTATTCCTTTCGTGTTGATAGGTGGAAACAGCTTTTCAATAACTTCAATCTTTGCTAGATCCACCTCCAATCCTATACTTGAAATATTGTGCCCCAAAATGATTCCCTATTTAACCATGAAATGGAACTTCTCCTAATTCATAACCAAATATCTTCATTCACATCTAGTAAGCACCATATTCAGATTATCTAAGCATCTCTTGAATGATTCTTCAAAGACAGAAAAGTCATCCATGAATACTTCCATGGAGCATTCAATCAAATTTGAAAATATTACCATCACGCATCTTCGAAAGGTAGATGCTTCATTACATAGTCCAAATGACATCCTTATAAAATTTCAATAATTTTTTTAAGTTTATAGTTATGCAGGCCATATGGGCCAACCTCTTTGACGAATCTAGGTGAGGCTAAGAAAATACATGATGTAAGAAAAGATAATTCAAGCTATTGAGCATCAAGTGCAAAATTTCACATACTGTGAGGACTGGAGTAGCCAATTTTTGGTGAGCCAGTATAAATTCTTTTGTGATTCTTCTTAAACTATTTTCTTTTATTTATACTTATTTTACACACAATATCACACACAAAAATATTTAGATTATATTATTGACTCTTTTCACATACTATTTTATATGTTGCTTTCAATATTATAAAGAAAAAAATTAAAAAACGGGTCATTATTCAACCATATCTTCCAATGACATTTACATTTGCTTCAATTGGCATTAGAGCTCAGCCTCTAATGTTAAAGAACTTAACAATGTAATAGGTAAAGATCCAGGAAGAAATGTCAAACCCAATAAAGTGTGTACATCCAACATAATCCTTAATTAAACCAACATATTCTAATGGAAATATTAGGAATAAAAAACACTCTCAATGAAAGAGAAAAATCAAGTATCAATGAAACACTCAAGAAGTAGATGATTAAAATGAATTAAATTCCAAACACATTCTACAAGTGCATAAAATATCTTCCTCAAAATTAGAAGAGGGGGAAATCAACATGTGTCTAAGGGAAAACTCATATATTTAAGAGGTAGTTTTCTCAATGTTCCTCTTTATGCAAACTGTCAAACTATGTGCTTGTAGAGCTAATCAAGAAGTGATCAAAGGTAAGTAAGTCATATCTAGACCTATCATGGTTTTGATGATGATAACTCATGAAGATAGAACATGAATTTGATGACAACTCATGAAGAAGTAACTTGACTTTGGTGATAATAAATCATTAAGACAAGCAAAGACTAAATTTTTTTCAAGCTGTCAAAGATTCACAAGATAGTTTGTTCAAGCTCTTCCTCCGAATAAAGCAGAAGAGTTAGGGTTTAATGATCACAGTGATATCCTATAATGATGGCACCCTACTTGAAGATATATATAAAACCTAATCTCTAAGAAGATTCAAGTGAAGTGTTTATGTCATTGGTATATTTGGCACAAGTTTTAAAGCTTTACAGTATGAAATAAAGAAAGTGTGAAAGCTCTCTTGATCGTGTCTGAGTTATTAGTGTTTTGTAAAAAACACAAGGGTATTTTCATAAAGTATTATGGATAGATCACACACTCACTTAAATTATTTTTAAAGCCTCTATTTTCCAAAGAAAATGACTTGAAAATGTTTTGGAGCACAACCAGATGAATTGGAAACTAACAGAATGGTTAGGACATGTATTTTGAACTGCCAAATCGATTGGAGCATATTCCCAATTGATTGGATAAGGGAAAATGAGTCCATAATTGATTATGATAATGTGTTAACGAAGGGTAACAATTCTCTATCCAAACATTCCAAAATGGGAAAATAAACAATTATATTCGTCATTCAATCGATTGGGCCACTAATTTTGCACATGGATCATTTCTTTTTTGTACCAACCTTTGGCGTATAAATAGAGGAATCTCCCTTAACTTCTTCACATTTAAAAACATGATATTTCTAACTCATCTCTCTCTCTCTCTCTCTCTCTCTCTCTCTCTCTCTAAATTTTGTTATATTTCCTCACATAAATTTAGCCATAGCGCTTCGAAAAAGGTTCTTGTGTTTAAATGAGGAAATTTGTTTTGGAAAGGGTAAAAATTTAAATTCACCAAGATTTTTTTTCCTCTTGAGTGAATATTTCTTCCTTGGGAAGTGTTTTTTTATTCATGGTTAAACTCATTAAAATCTTTGGTTAGGGAATTTCGTATTAGGTCTTTATTTGGTTTGTTAGCTTAACCAATTAAGGAAAATATACCTTTCTAGGTTCTTGAGGATAACCAGTGGAAAATCCTCTTATTGGTTCTTGAGCTTAGTTTGTTGTAAAGCTCAATTTGGGGCGAGATCAACCTGGTGTAAAATCTCAGTTCAGTTCGTGACCAACCCGTATAAAACCCCGCTTTAGTTTGAAGGATAGCCAGCTCAAAATTCCACATTGGTTCTAGATAAATCTATATCAAATATTGATTTAACTTGAGAACTAACCATTCAAAATTTTGTTAGTGTTTAGACAGAAGACTAACTGCTTCAATCCGTTGTTTGTTGTTTGATTGGAATTTAACATGAAACTTCATTTCTCCTTGTATAAGGGGGTTCATGAGCTTAACCTTATAAAAGCTCATAAGCATTATGGATACTCTCAAGATCAATTCTTAAGGAGAGGAGTATGTCACTTCATTAGACTAAACCTCTATAAATCCTGGTGTCATATCTTTTTCCCTATCTCTTTACTTTCCACAAAATTTCTTTACTATGATTTTCTGCTAGAATATTATACCATTTTTCATAAAAATATTTTTAAACTCTGATTTATAGAACAATTTCATTGTAAACCGAAGTTTTTCAAACCCCCACACTTCACTTCTCCCATCCCTCTTGTGTGTGGAGTCACATGTTCAACACAAACATCTTAAAATAGAGTTTGATAGTCTATTAAATGACTCAAATATTTTTCTAAAAATTGGTTATCTCTTACAATTCTATTTAATGATATTAAGAAAGAAAAATGAAGTATTACAATTTAAGAATGATGAATATCGTAAAATCATTCAAAGTATGCAACTAACTTATTCTAAATGTTTGAGCAGCATAAGATCCTCAATGAGAGGACAAGTGAGGCTCACCCTCAAAATCCTTGTGAAACTCAAAGAGAACAATGCTTTGAAAACAAAAGTTGAATAACTAACAAATGATGCACAAAGTTGTAACACTTTCATAAATCAAAGGATTAAGAAATTGGATTTAACACTTTCAAAAATCAAAGGATGTACAAAATTATTTTTGTCCCTAATAGCAAAAATTAAAGAATCAAGAAGGAAAAATATGTATACGAGTAAGATGAAAGTTTTAAGAAAGATATCAACAACTATAAAATTAGTTTTGTTCCCGAAAGCCAAAATGGAGAAATCAAAAAGGAAAAGTCTATAAGCAAAGAGGGTGAAAGTATAAAAAAAAATCCAAACAACAAAAAAATCATAAAAATATGTTGTTATGCAAAAAAACTAACCATCATGAATCAAACTCTTGCTTCAGGAAAAAAGATAAAATTCTCATTGCAATCAAACTGCTTATTATGAATCTATGTGTTTTTGTAAGAATAAACATCTCAAAAAAATAACACTCAAGAACCCAATTCCATATTGGTACCCAAATTATTACTAACTTGTGATAAATGAATGTCATCATTAAATCAAGAAAAAACATTGGTATTTGGACGTTGGTTGCTCAAGATATATGACTAGAGATAAAAAAAAAATGCTTCTTATCTTTCAAATCAACTCTATCTTTCATTCTCTAATGTTAAAAATCTAAAACATGTAGTATTCATATTTAACATGTAAAAATATCATTCTAAAACCACTATGCGTGCATCATAATTGGTTCATAATCAAAATCTCATCTTGCTCATCCAACTCCTACTCCATGATGATTCACCCATATTGGGGGAGTTTTTTTTTCCAGTATGGAGCATTGAACATTATGAGACTTCTTCTTTTTGGAGCAAAACCTTTGTGAGAGACACATCACATATTCATCCAAAACCTTAAGATGATAGGTAGGTGGATTCTCTCACTAATAAATTCTCAAGGCTCCACATTTTCAACCAATGTGGGACTATTACCCACACAACTTGTTGGAAATCCCCCAAAACCTATGGAAAATTTCAATCAATCTTGATGAACAAGATTGTTATCACCCACACAATAGCAATGAAAATAAAGAACAATGCAGAAAGAAAGAATGTAAAGAACAATAAAGAAGAAGAACAATTAAATTCTGCAGAGTTTCTCTCTGCCCACAAACTGTGGAAAACTTGTTATTCACTTTGCAACTACAAAATACTGTGAATACAATACTCTATTCACCTCATTACAAAAATAAGGTTACTCCCTCTATTTATATATTTAGGTTAACTTGGACCTCAAGTAAAATCCCAAAATTATAAAAGCCCAAAATAGCTAACACTACTTAACCCACTAGGTGGTTGGACACTTCCTTGCTCTGTCGAGCAACCTACTTCGACACAAGGAATTACAATTCAACACACCACCTAATTCATTATGTCTAAGCTATCTACATTCATCATAGCTCTTAGTCTTCTAAACACTTCGACCTGCACTCCCTTCGTCACGATATCTGCAATCTGATTCTCAGTTCTGCAGTGTTCCACATTCATCTTCCCATATGCTACCTGCTCTCGAAGATAATGGAACCTCATCTCGATGTGCTTGCTTCGACCATGTGCTATCGGATTCTTCACCAAATTGATAGTTAACATGTTGTCGATCTTCATGGTAATTGCTCCATGATTCTTAGTTGTTATCTCTTCGACCAGATTCACCATCCATGTTGCTTGACATGTACAAAAAGAAGCAGCTATGTATTCTGCTTCGCACGACGATAATGCCACTACTGGCCCCTTTCTCGAACTCCACGCAACTGGTGCACCACCTAGCATAAACACATAACCAGCTGTGGATTTTTGATCTTCGGCATCACTACACCAACTTGAGTCGGTGTATCCCACTAATTTGCATTCTTTTTCTTCATCAGATGCAGGAAACAAAATGCCATAGTCAAGAGTTCCTTTTAGATACCTTAGTATCCTCTTCGCCGCTGCTAGATGTAATACCTTTGGCTTCTGCATGAACCTACTCACCATACCTACATTGTATGCTAAGTCAGGCCTTGTGTGACAAAGGTATCAAAGTGACCCAATAATTCTTCTGTATTGGGTTGGGTCGACATCATCTTCATCTGAATCTTTCGACAGTTGTAATTTATGGTCAGTTGGAGTCGAAGTCGGGTTGCAATCTTGCATCTCAAATCTCTTGAAAATTTTGCCTGCATACCTTCTTTGATGCATCATCAAACCTCTACCACTCTTGTATAATTCGATGCCAATAAAATATGAAATCTCACCCAGATCTGACATTTTGAATTCCTTGTTGAGATCACCTTTGAAGTCTTCGATCTCCTTCTTGTAACTACCTGTTATCAACAGGTCATCGACATAGAGACATAGTACAAGCAATTCACTATTGCTTCTTCTTACATATACTTCATGTTCACTTGTGCACTTCACAAATTCCTTCTCCCTTAGAAAGCCATCTATCTTCTTGTTCCAAGCTCTTGGAGCTTGTTTAAGTCCGTACATGGCTTTATGTAGTCTGTACACCTTTCTTTCTTCGCCATGTTTCACAAACCCAACTGGTTATGCAATATGAACTTCTTCTTCTAGGGGGCCATTAAGGAATGCATATTTCACGTCCATCTGACACATCTTCCAGTTGTTCATGTTTGCAAGACCAACAACCAACCTGATTGTTTTGATCCTAGCAACAGGTGCAAAAACTTCATCGAAGTCGATTCCTTCTTTCTAAAGAAATCCTTTCGCCACAAGTCTCGCCTTGTGTCGAGTCACTTCTTCTTTGGGATTCAACTTCACCTTGTATACCCACTTCACATCGATTGCCTTCTTATTTTGGGGCAATTCAACAAATGACCAAGTGTTGTTGACTTCGATTGACTTCAACTCTTCGTCCATTGCTTTCATCCACTTCGAATCTTTCAATGTCTCAACTGCATTGACATGTTCGACTTCTGCGTAGAAAGCATAATGTACCAGCTCACCTTCTTCATCGACCACATCATCTGATGTAATCACACATTCTTGCAACCTTTCAGGCATGTGTCTTATTCTTTGAGGTCTGCTTGTACTTGCTTCACCTCTGACTTCTTCCTGTCGAACTTCTCTTTCGACTTCACTAGCTGGTTCATTACAAAAGATTCTTACTGAATCTTTCTTGACATTCTCAGTCCAATCCTACTCTCTAAGCTCATCTATGATCACGTCCCTTTTGATCACTACTTGCTTATTCACTAGGTCAAACAACTTGTATCCTCCAGTTGAATGATATGCTATCAGGATCATCTGACTAGACTTGTCATCAAGTTTTCTTCTCAACTGATATGGAACATGTCTATGTGTTATAGATCCAAACACCCTTTGATGACTCAAGCTAGGCTTGACACCAAACCAATATTCTTCTGGCGTGATTCCTTCTAGCTTCTTCGTCGGACATCTGTTTAGGATATATGTCGCAGTCGACACAGCTTCTCCCCATAATTCTTCGGGTAGATGCTTGCCTTTCAACATACTTCTAACCATATCCATGATGGTTTTATTCTTCCTTTCTACGACTCCATTATGTTATGGAGTGTAGGGTGGCACCACCTCATGCATAATCCCTTCTTTCACACATAATGCTTCAAAGTCTTTCGACACATATTCTCCACCACCATCAGTTCTCAAAATCTTGATCTTTCGATTGCTCTATCTTTCGACCATATATTTAAACTTGGCAAACACCTCGATCACTTCACTTTTCTTCTGGATCAGGTAAGACCACAGTTTTCGACGGAAATCATCTATGAATGTAACAAAGTATTTGTTACCTCCAATCGAATCCACCTGGAGAGGGCCACATACATCAAAGTATATTATTTCAAGAATTGCCTTCGACCTACTTCCTACATCCTTACTGTTGTTCTTATGCTGCTTTGCATGCACACATTCTTCACACACTTTGTTTGGAATGTTGATTTCTGGTAATCCTGAAACCATATTTCTTCTCTTGAAATCTCTAATGTCTTTGAAATTGATATGACCAAGTCTGTAATGCCATATCCATTCATCTCTGTTGGCTTTTGTTGCAAGACACTTATGCTCCATCATATTTAGTTCAATCTTGAAGGTTCTATTATGAGACATTGGAGCCTTCAAGATCTACCTTCCATTTGAGTCGAAAACTCTCATCATCTTGTCTTCGATCGACACCTTGTAGTTCTTTTCGACTAACTGCCCTATGCTGAGCAAATTGCTCTTCATGTCTGGTATGTACAACTCATTTGAAATTACTGACCTCTTACCATCTTTCCTCATAATCAGAACATCACTAACACCTTCAGCTGCTAGAGTGTTGTCATTTGCAAATTTTACCATGTTCTTCATTGAGGGTTTTATGTTGACAAACCAATATTTTCTTCCAGACATGTGTGATGAGCATCCTGAGTCCAAGTACCACTGGTCATTGAATCTCTCTTCTTCTCTTGTTGTAACCATCAGTAATGTCTCTTCTTCCTCGTGTTTCGCCAATTTTGCATAAGTTTTTGATTCTTCTGATTTTTGGGACAATCACTAGAATAGTGACCATACCTTTGACAATTGTAACACTGAATGTGACTCTTGTCTGACTTTTGACCACCACCTCTTCCTCTACATGCAACACCACCTCTTTGGTTGCCTTGGTTTGAATTGTTGATTTCGACTAGTTTCCTTCTTGTTGATTTTGACCAGTCGAATTGTTGTAACCTCCTCTGTCTTTGTTGTCATTCCAACTTCTTTTACCTTTTCTTTTGCTGATTGAGTCTGCAAAGTCATATCACTCTTCGACTTTCCTGCAGCTCTTCCAGCCATTCTTTGTTCATGAGATTCAAGCGTCCCTTGAAGCTCTTCCTTTGTCAGTTTTGACAAATCTTTAGACTCTTTTATGGCTACTACCACGTGGTCGAACTTTGGAGCCAACCACCTCAAGATCATTCCAACAACAGATCTTGATGACAATACTTTTCCACATACCTTGATTTGATTCATCAGTTTCG
The DNA here is from genome assembly GCF_024323335.1 of Lathyrus oleraceus. Lineage (NCBI taxonomy): Eukaryota > Viridiplantae > Streptophyta > Magnoliopsida > Fabales > Fabaceae > Lathyrus > Lathyrus oleraceus. Next base: position 583,435,128 of record NC_066583.1, on the reverse strand, counting down.
TAACCTTGGTGAAGAAATCAGTTATGCTTTCATTGTCTTTCATCTAAAGCAATTCATACGTCCTTTTGTGAGTTTGTAACTTCACCTCTTTCACCTTCTCTGTGCCTCCAAACGATTTCTCCAGAATTTCCCATGCTTCTTTCGCTGACTCTGCATCACTAACCTTTTCAAAGTTATCTGCATCAACACATTGATGGATTATAAAGAGAGTTTTATAGTCTTTCTTCTTCAATTCTTTATGTGCAGTCTTTTCTTGATCTGTTGCGGCTTCTACAAGCGTTACTACTTCTTCCTTCACAAGATCCCAAAGATCTTGATAACAGAACACAACCTTTATCTGCTTGCACCAATTCTCATAATTGTTGTTCTTGAGAATCGGAAGATTTGCTGGAAAATGTCTGTTTGGATGATTCGTTGTCATGATGATTTTCTTCTATGAATCGATTAAATCGGAGCTCTTGATACCAAATATTGGAAATCCCCCAAAATCTATGGAGAATTTCAATCAATCTTGATGAACAAGATTGTTATCACCAACACAATAGCAATGAAAAGAAAGAACAATGGAGCAAGAAAGAGTGTAAAGATCGATGAAGGAGAAGAGTAATAAAATTCTGCAGAGTTTCTCTCTGCCCACAAATTGTGGAAAACTTATTATTCACTTTGCAACTGCAAAATACTATGAATACAATGTTATGAACACTCTATTCACCTCATTACAAAAATAAGGGTTACTCCCTCTATTTATAGATTTGGGTTAACTTGAACCTCAAGCCAAAGTCCAAAACTATAAAAGCCCAAAATAGCTAATACTACTAAAATAAGTCTAAGTCGAAATCCTGTGTGAAGCAACATGCTTCGCCACTTCGACACACTAACACAACTTAACACTCTAGGTGGTTTGACACTTCCTTATTCCGTCTAACAACCTGCTTCGACACAAAAAATTACAATTCAACACCTCAGCCCCTCACGAAAAGCAACTTATCATTAGCTTTTCATAACTCATCCATCAATTATTGTACGAGAGTAATCTTTTTCCTTTCCTTTAAAAAAAGTGGTAGCAAAATGTACTTTAGTGCAACATTTTGTAGTGGAAAAATAATTGAAGATAGAGTTGGTTTGAGATTAATCGTGTGAAACACCACCACCTCTGATGAGGTCCTAGATCATTTTTATCAAGTTTCCTATCCAGAGTTGAAATGATTCTCCCACATGTTTGGTGAGTATATTTCTTCTAGCAAATTCAATGGCACTCTCGTTTTGCATAAGGTTTGAAATAAAGAAACAAGTTGTATTGATATACTACTTATGGGTTTGGTGGATTACTAGTATTTGTGTTAAAGCAAGAAATGTTAGTCTGATGGCAGGTGAAAGACTGGTTTCCAACTCCAGTCTATGTTCTACGCAAGGCAGGTATTGTCTATCATTCGGCGGAACACTAAATAGAGAATATACTCACTTGGTTATAGTAAGTAATGCTAGTTTTGATCGAGGAGCAGTAATATGGTTGCATGCTAGAAACCAACCGGTTGATACTAAATCAGCGGTTTTATCTCTAAACAAGTCTGGTGTGCTCAAAATTGAATTTCAATATAGCAAAGAAATAATCATTTACTCTTCACCTCAACCTATAGACAATACTGTCGCTACTATGCTTGACACAGGTAACTTTGTACTCGAACAACTTCACCCCAATGGAACAAAGAGTTTACTGTGGCAGAGTTTTGATTATCCATTTAACGCTTTGGTCCCAAAGATGAAGTTAGGTGTTAATCGGAAAACTGGACATAATTGGTCATTAGTTTCGTGCTTAACTTTTTCACTAATAACTTTGGGTGAATTTAGTCTTGAATGGGAACCAAAAGAAGGTGAACTGAACATTAAGAGACTCGGGAAAGTGTATTGGAAAAGCGGAAAACTTGGAAATAATGGATTGTTCGAAAATGTTCCAGCAAATGTTCAACAAAATTATCAATACGTTATTATCTCTAACAAGGATGAAGATTCTTTCAGTTTCGAAATTAAATATGAAGACCGGAATTATAAGATGTCCCCAGAGTGGTGGCTATCCTATAAGGGGAAGCTCATGGGTTCGGAAGGAGAGTTAGCAAATGCAGATATTTGTTATGGATATAATAGTGATAGAGGATGCCAAAAATGGGATATACCAACTTGTAGGAAACCCGGTGAGGTGTTTCAGAAAAAGATAGGCCAACCCGACCTTGACAACGCTGTCCTCCAAGACAGTAAGAGTGTTGATTACAATGATTGCAAGGCGAGATGCTGGAGAAACTGTGGTTGCAATGGATTCCAAGAATATTATGGTAATGGAACTGGATGTATATTTTATTCATGGAATTCTACACAAAATGTTGATTGGGAGAGTTTGAATTACTTTTACCTCTTGGAAAAGCCAGCAAAGTTACCTCTCGGTAAGTTTTTGATATTTTTTTGATGGGTGGCGACCTATAGCCGATGATATGGTGCGAAAGACGAACTATAATATAAATCCAAAATTTTATCATAGTAAAACTGTAGTTAAATATAGTCCATTATACATTTGATATTGTTTAAATAAGACCTCTATACGATTAATGATGAAAGAGAAATCTGAACTTGGATCAATATACTAGACTTATAATAGATGTTCAAGTTAGAAACTCGTTAATTTTTAGGAACAATTTGTCTAAATAATGCTTGAAAACCTAGTAGGAATTTAAAAAGGAAGCTAAATAATGCTTGGTTTTATTATAAGTATCTCACAAAATACTCAATGCAGGTAAAAGAAGGTGGATATGGATAAGTGCAGCAATAGCAACTGCTTTACTCATAATATGCTCCCTCATTCTATGGATAGCAATAAAGAAACATAAATATGGACTTAAAGGTACTTGAATACATAAAAAGATAGTCGAATACATACTTCTTAAATCCAATCCATTTATTTTTTTCTCTATAATTTTTCTTGCTATGCAGAGAAGAAAGTTAAAAGAAAGGAGAATGAGATGCAAGAGTTGGCTGCTTCCAATGAATTATATAGTATCAATGATCTTGAAGTTGATTTCAAGGGACATGATATAAAAGTTTTTAGCTACGCATCAATTTTAGAAGCAACTATGGACTTTTCCCCTGAAAATAAGTTAGGACAGGGAGGCTATGGAACCGTTTATAAGGTGAATTTTTTTACATATTTTATAATGTGACTTAAAACGATTGAATAAATGGTTATAAAAGCAGTTATGAATAAAATCAAATATTTTTAAAGATTATGTGCTGAATAGTTGAGACCGTAAAATATCTTTGAACAAACCATCTCAGCATGATTATGAAGATCATTTACATTTTAACAATTTGTTCATATTTTTTGAAATAGTATTTTAGATTATTGATGATTTTTCTTTTACAAGTTCAGGGAATCTTGGCAACCGGGCAACAAGTTGCTGTAAAGAGACTTTCAAAAACTTCTGGACAAGGAGTTATTGAATTCAAAAATGAATTGGTACTGATATGTGAACTTCAACACACAAATCTTGTACAACTACTTGGTTGTTGTATTCATCAAGAAGAAAGGATTCTAATTTACGAATATATGCCAAACAAAAGCTTGGATTTCTATTTATTTGGTGAGGAATATGTCATGTTTTTAATGACAAATGCATCAAACCTATTTTCATTTTTAACTAAGTATTTTAGGCACAAATGTATCCACTTTGGTTTACTACTTATGTGGAATGTACATTTTAACTTGCAAGATTCTACAAAAAGGAAGTTACTCGATTGGAAGAAGCGCTTCAATATTATAGAAGGAATTTCTCAGGCAATACTCTATCTTCATAAATATTCAAGACTAAAAATCATTCATAGAGACTTGAAAGCTAGCAACATACTTCTTGATGATAATATGAGTCCAAAAATTTCTGATTTTGGCATGGCAAGAATTTTCTCACAGCAGGAATCAACAGTAAATACCAATAGGATTGTCGGGACATAGTGAGTTTTCTTAACTTTATTGTTTCTAATGTTTTAGAAATATTTTTGATATTGTTACATAATTTTTGTTGTAGTGGATACATGTCTCCTGAATATGCTATGGAAGGAATTTGTTCTACAAAGTCTGATGTCTATAGCTTTGGAGTGTTGCTACTTGAAATTATTTGTGGAAGAAAAAACAATAGCTTCTATGATGTTGATCGTCCACTAAACCTAATAGGCCATGTATGTAAAACTAGTCTCATTGAGTTTTTTTTTTAATTTCAAATATTATTTAATTTCATTAAATTACTATACTAGGCATGGGAGCTATGGAATGATGGTGAGTATATGCAGTTAATGGATCCATCATTAAGTGACTCATTTGTTCCTGATGAAGTGAAAAGGTGCATTCATGTTGGTCTCTTGTGTGTAGAACATTATGCAAATGATCGACCTACAATGTCTGATGTTATATCGATGTTGACAAACAAATATGAACATGTTACTTTACCAAAAAGACCAGCATTCTATGTTAGAAGAGATTTCTTCCAGGAGGAAACAACTTCAAAAGTTCTGGACACTGACTCCTATTCTACGACTGTAATTTCCTCTTCGGAAGTAGAAAGGCAAGAAATAAGTTTATCTAGTATAAAAGATTGTTGAGTTTTGGAGGTTTTGTAGAAGAGATGATTTGCGATTACTTATTTATTTGTTAAAACATCACTTTAGACTTTATCAGATGTTTATATAGTGTTCGATTTGTATCATAGTCGGTGTCTCTGAATACCTATTATTACATCTTAACTAGGGTTGTCCCTATGAAATTGTAACACCCCAATCAAATCAACCAAATAGAGTTTTAATTATTTCATAAATTATTAAAATTAAAAGGATAAAGGGTAAATTATATGAGAGTAATTGAGTCATTTTAGAAGGACTTATGTATTATAGTCATTATCATATTAATCAATTAGGATTATGGAAAAAGGGTATATGTGGAATAAATGACATTTTAGTCATTTTACAAAAGAATATATGACATTTTAAGTATAATTAAGATTAATGGAGGTTTAACAAGATAAAGAAGAATTTAATCCCTTAAAACCTTAATTAGTGCGAAAAAGATCAATTAAGAATTATGTTAGGAAGAAATGGTGTTTTGGACTCACATTTGAGGGGGAATGTTGAGAATGTATCACATGTGAGTAGTGTTGAATTGTAATTCCTTGTGTCGAAGCAGGTTGTTCGACAGAGTAAGGAAGTGTCCAACCACCTAGTGTGTTAAGTAGTGTTAGCTATTTGGGGTTTTTAAAGTTTTGGACTTTGCCTTGAGGTCCAAGTTAACATAAATCTATAAATAGATTGAGTAACTCTTATTTTTGTAATGAGGTGAATAGAGTATTGTATTCACAGTATTTAGCAGTTACAAAGTGAAAGTATAACTGATTTCTTCACCAAGGTTACGAAACTGGTGAATCTAATCAAGGTATGTGGAGAAGTGTTGACATCAAGATCTGTTGTTTGAAAGATCTTGAGGTCGTTGGCTCCAAAGTTCGACCACGTGGTAGTAGTCATAGAAGGGTCGAAAGATTTGTCAAAACTGACAAAGGAAGAGCTTTAAGGGACGCTTGAATCTCATGAACAAATAATGGCTGAAAGAGTTGCAGGAAAGTCGAAGAGTCATATGGCTTTGCAGGTTCAATCAGCAAAAGAAAGTAAATGCAAAGGAAACTGGAATAGAAACAAAGACAGAGAAGGCTACAATAATTCGACTGTTCGACATCATCAAGAAGGAAACTAGTTGAATCAAAGAAAACCATGGAACCAAGGCAACCAAAGAGGTGGTGTTGTAGGCAGAGGAAAATGTGGTGATCAAAAGACATACAAGAGTCAAATTCAGTGTTACAATTGTCAAAGGTATGGTCACTATTCTAGTGATTGTCCAGAAAAGTAGAAGAATCAAGAAACTTATGCAAAGCTGGCGTAACACGAAGAAGAAGAGACGTTGTTGATGGTTATAGTAAGAGAAGAAGAGAGATTCAAGGACCAGTGACACTTAGACTCAGGATGCTCATCACATATGTTTGGAAGAAAAGATTGGTTTGTACACATAAAGCCCTCAATGAAGAACATGGTGAAATTTGCAAATGACAACACTCTAGCAGCTTAAGGTATTGGTGATGTTCTGATTATGAGGAAATATGGCAAGAGGTCAGTAATTTCAAATGTATTGTATATACCAGGCATGAAGAGTAATTTGCTCAACATAGGGCAGTTAGTCGAAAAGAACTACAAGGTGTCGATCGAAGACAAGATGATGAGAGTTCTCGACTCAAATGGAAGGTTGATCTTGAAGGCTCCAATGTCTCAAAATAGAACCTTCAAGATTGAGCTTAATGTGATGAAGTATAAGTGTCTTGCAACAACAACCGTCATAGATGAATGGATATGGCATTATAGACTTGGCCATCTCAATTTTAAAGACATCGTAGATTTGAAGAGAAGAAATATGGTTTTAGGATTACGAGAAATCGACATTCCAAACGAAGTATGTGAAGAATGTGTGCAACCGAAGCAGCATAAGAACAACTTCAGTAAGGATGCAGGAAGCAGGTCGAAGGCAGTTCTTGAAGTCATATACTCGGATGTATGTGGTCCTCTCCAGGTGGATTCAATTGGAGGTAACAAAGACTTTGTTACATTCATAGATGATTTCAGTCAAAAACGGCGGTCTTACCTGATCAAGAAGAAAAGTGAAGTGATCGAGGTATTTGCCAAGTTTAAATCTATGGTCGAAAGGCATAGCGGTCGAAAGATTAAGATTTTGAGAACTGATGATGGTGGAAAATATGTGTCGAAAGACTTCGATGCATTATGTGTGAAAGAAGGTATTGTGCATGAGGTGGTGCCACCCTACACTCCACAACAGAATGGAGTCGCAAAAAGGAAGAATAGAACCATTATGAATATGGTTAGAAGTATGTTGAAAGGCAAGCATCTACCCAAAGAATTATGGGGAGAAGCTGTGTCGACTATGACATATATCCTGAACAAATGTTCAACGAAAAAGCTAGAAGGAATCACACTAGAAGAATGTTGGTCTGGTGTCAAGCGTAGCTTGAGTCATCTCAGGGTGTTTGGATCTATAGCACATAGACATGTGCTAGATCAGTTGAGAAGAAAATTTGATGACAAGTCGAGTCAGATTATCCTGATAGGATATCATTCGATTGGAGGATACAAGTTATTCGACCCAGTGAATAAGAAAGTGGTGATCAGCAGGGACGTGTTCATAGATGAGCTTAAGGAGTGGGATTGGACTGAGGATGTCAAGAAAGATTCAGTGAGAATCTTTTATGACGAACCAGCTAGTGAAGTCGAAAGGGAAGTTCGAAAGGAAGAAGTCAGAGGTGAAGCAGCCCCAAGTAGACCTCAAAGAACAAGACACATTCCTGCAAGGTTGAAAGAATGTGTGATTACATCAGATGATGTGTTCAATGAAGAAGGTGAGCTGGTACAATATGTTTTCTACGCAGATGTCGAACCTGTCAATGCAACTGAGGCATTGAAAGATTCGAAGTGGATGAAAGCAATGGGCGAAGAGCTAAAGTCAATCGAAGTCAACAACACTTGGTCACTTGTCGAATTTCCCGAAGACAAGAAGGCAATCGATGTGAAGTGGGTATACAAGGTGAAGTTAAATCCCAGAGGAGAATTGACTCGACACAAGGCGAGACTTGTGGCGAAAGGACTTCTTCAGAAATAAGCAATCGACTTCGATGAGGTTTTTGCACTTGTTGCTAGGATTGAAACAATTAGATTGATTGTTGGTCTAGCAAACACAAACAACTGGAAGATGTGTCATATGGATGTGAAATGTGCATTCCTTAATGTCGCCTTAGAATAAGAAGTTTATGTTGCACAACCAGCTGGGTTTGTGAAACAAGGCGAAGAAAGAAAGGTGTACAGACTGCATAAAGCCCTGTATGGACTTAAACAAACTCCAAGAGATTGGAGCAAGAAAATAGATGGCTTTCTAAGGTAGAAGGAATTTGTGAAGTGCACAAGTGAACATGGAGTATGTGTAAGAAGAAGCAAGAGTGAATTGCTTATGCTATGTCTCTATGTCGATGACTTGTTGATAACAGGTAGCTGCAAGAAGGAGATCGAAGACTTCAAAGGTGATCTCAACAAGGAATTTGAAATGTCAGATCTGGGTGGCATTTCATATTTTTTTGGCATCGAATTCTACAAGAGTGGTAGAGGCTTGATGATGCACCAAAGAAGGTATGCAGGCGAAATACTCAAGATATTTGAGATGCAAGATTGCAACCTAACTTCGACTCTAGTTGAGCCCAGATTACAACTGTCGAAAGATTCAGATGAAGATGATGTCGACCCAACCCAATATAGAAGAATTATTGGGTCACTTTGATACCTTTGTCATACAAAGCCTGACTTAGCATACAGTGTAGGTATGGTGACTAGGTTCATGCAGAAGCCAAAGGTATCACATCTAGAAGCGGCAAAGATGATACTAAGGTATCTGAAAGGTACTCTCGACTATGGCATTTTGTTTCCTGCAGCTGATGAAAGAAAAGAATGCAAATTAGTGGGATACACCGACTCAAGTTGGTGTACTGATGCTGAGGATCGAAAATCCATAGCGGGCTATGTGTTTATGCTAGGTGGTGCATCAGTTGCTTGGAGTTCGAAAGGAGCCAGTATTGGCATTATCGTCATGCGAAGCAGAATACATAGCCGCTTCTCTTTGTGCATGTCAAGCAATATGGATGGTTAATCTGGTCGAAGAGATAATATCGAAGAGTCATGGAGCAATTACCATAAAGATCGACAACATGTCAGCTATCAATTGAGCGAAGAATCCGATAACACATGGTCAAAGCAAGCACATCGAGATAAGGTTCCATTATCTTCGAGAGCGCGTAGCAGATGGGAAGATGAATGTGGAACACTACAGAATTGAGAATCAGATTGCAGACATCATGACGAAGGGAGTGCAGGTCGAAGTGTTCAGAAGATTGAGAGCTATGATGAATGTATATAGCTTAGACACAATGAATTAGATGGTGTGTTGAATTGTAATTCCTTGTGTCGAAGAAGGTTACTCAACATAACAAGTAAGTGTCGAACCACCTAGAGTGTTAAGTTGTGTTAGTGTGTCGAAGTGTCAAAGTATGTTGCTTCACACAGGATTTCGACTTAGGCATATTTCAGTAGTATTAGCTATTTTGGGATTTGACTTGAGGTTCAAGTTAACATAAATCTATAAATAGAGGGAGTAACCCTTATTTTTGTAATGAGGTGAATAGAGTATTTGTAACATTGTATTTACAGTATTTTGCAGTTTCAAAGTGAATAAGAAGTTTTCCACAGTTTGTGGACAGAGAAAAACTCTGCAGAATTTTATTACTCTTCTCTTTCATCATTCTTTACACTCTTTCTTTCTCCATTATTCTTTCTTTTCATTGGTATTGTGTGGTTGATAACAATCTTGTTCATCAAGATTGATTGAAATTCTCCATAGGTTTTGGGGGATTTCCAACACTAGGATCATCTATGATAACAATCTCTAATAAGAGTATTTAAGAGAGTTTCAAAGAATAATGTAATGTGCACATTTACATTTGGACAGTGTCACAAAATGTATCAAAGAGAGTGATTTAATCCGCAATTTGATCCGATAATTTTACTATGACATTTTCAAAACCATTAAAGAATTAAAACTACAATATTGTAGATCAAGTTAAGAATTAGAACTCTTCAAGGGCCTTAATTTCTAGGCAACAATCAACACCTCAAAGAAATTACATTATTATTTTTTCTTGCTTCAATTGTGGAAGACCAAATCATATGACTAAATGATGTAGGAGTAGGCCTAAAGTTGGTTTTCCCCTAATGCACCGGCTAATCTGGTTGATGAGCAATTTATTGATATGATCAGTAAAACCAACATGGTTGGTATATCTGATGGTTGATGGATACACATTAACGCCTCTCATAATGTCTGTTATGATTGTGCAATATTCAAAACATACACGTCTATTAAAGATAATACTGTATTGTTGGAGATGCACACACTACTATTATTGTTGGTATTAAAGACATGAAGTTGAAGTTCACATCTAGAAAGACTTTAATTTTAAGAGATGGCATGCATGCTCATGATATTAGAAAGAATCCTGTTTCTTCTGGTCTTTTTTTGAATAAGGCAAAGTTTAGCCAATCTAGTGAGAAAAATTTATACACAATCACTATGAATGCTATTTTTAATTGAAAATGGTACTTCAATGAAGTAATGTTTAAGTTAAATGTTGGAATAAATAAAAGTGTATCCTTTTATTTACTCTTGGTGTAATTTTAATGTTTTGCATGCTAGATTTTGTCATGTTAATAAGCCTACTCTTTCTAATTAAAGCAATTTAGGCTTGATTCAAAAATTAAATTTTAATGACTTAGAAAAATGTGAATATTGCATGCAAGTTAAATTAACTAAGACTTCACATATTGGTAATAAGAGAATCGGGACATTTAAACCTAATATTACCTCCGTTTTTTTATTATAAGTCATTTTTTACTTTTCACACGTATTATGAAATGTAATAATTATAGTATGAAAAAGAGAAATTATGAAGTGTTTTACAAAATTGTTTTCCATTAAAAGTATTGAAAAGATAAATTGACATAATTAAAAGGAGAAAGAATAATAAATATTTAAGGGTATAATAGGAAAAATAACATTAATGATTCATTGCTATTATAAAACGACTTATATTGTGGTATAAAATATTTTCCCAAAGTAACTTATAATAAAAAATGGAAGTAGTATATTCTAAAATATGTGAACTTGAAAGAACTTTAATCATAAATAGTAAAGGTTATTTTATCATTTTTATTGATGATTACTCTAGTAGAATAAAAGTGAATCGCTTGATATGTTTAATACTTTTATGAATGAAATTGAAAACCAATTTAATAATAAAATTAAGAGGAGTTGTAGTGATAGGGGAACTGAGTATGATTTTAGTTTATTTAATGAACTTTATAAACAAAGTGGGATTGTACATAAAACCAGTTCACCATATTCTCCTAAAATTAATGGTAAAGTGAAAAGAAATAATAGAACTCTTACTAAATTAGTCGTTTCTATCATGTTGGATTTTGGTGTCGCAACTCACTAGTCGGAGGAAATTCTATTAACTTTTTTGTATGTCCTTAACAGAGTTCTCAAGCCTTGTCATCTCTAGATTCAGATTTGTAGCAAGAAGCTATTAACAATGAGATGGGTTCTTTATAATAGGACCAGACACTTAGTAGATTTGCCTCTTGGTTTCAAACCAATATATTATGAATGAGTCATCAGTCACCATTTTTACTATATTTATCATCATTGGAGCATTAAAAATATGTGATTTATCTGAATTTGTTATGCTGTTTGAGTCAATTAGTGGTCAGTTTCTTTAATTCTGGATTTGTCGATGTTTTAATTAGTCTTGATATTTTTTTATCTTTTTTGGGAAGGTTTTCATGTGTTTTACAGGTTTGAAGAAAAAGAGAAAAACGATCAAATCAAACTCCGAGCCAAAATACAAAAGTTGAAGCCTAAGGAGCAAGAGACAAGGAAATCTTCTCATACGTGTATGGATGAGCCAATACGCGTACGCAAGAAGCTCAGCAAGCTAGAACCAAGCCTTACATGTACCAGGGCAAAGAGAAGCACTCACTACCAATGCACATATGAGTAAGGGTATACACATATCACATATCAGGCCAAACAACCAATAAGTGTATGGATAAGCCAATACATTGCCAACACGTTGTCATACGCGTATAAGGTGTAGGAAATGAAGTTGTACGTGTATGGAAGGCCCATTACGCGTATATAAGCCCACAAGTGAAAAAAGCCCTATTTTGGATTATTAGACTAAATAAGTGACTTTTGAAGGGGGGGACTCTTGATTTTTACGGCAAGTTATGATTTAAGGGGTGGAGAATGCAGTAGAAGCAAAATGGAGCATCATCTTCAAGGGAATTCTCCATTTAAGACTCTTCATATTTCATCTTTCTATAATATTTGACAATTTTAGGATGTTTATTGTTATTACTATGAGTAGCTAAACCCCCTAATGTCAAGGGTGTCCATGTTCTTGAATTTGTTGATTATTATGAATTGAACCTTGTTGTGACTTATATTTTATCGTTATCTGATTTACTTCTGTATGAGTTTAATTTTTTTCTCTTTTGGTCCAGTTGAGAAATCATGTATGGTTATCTGTTAGGAAGGACTTTCAACAGTAACACTTGATTGAAGTATTATATATTAGATATCACCTAGAACTAGGAATATCGTATAGAAACCGATATGTTCTTGATAATTAAATGTTTAATTTCATCTATAATTCACTATGGATATAGGAATTGATTTGAATGTTTAACGGTTTATTCACTAAGGCCTTAGGAGTAAACACCCTTGAGAACCGATAATCAATAGGATAAAATAAGTTGTTACAAGATAAATTTAGGATTATTAATAACTCAGGTTCAAACACACATTCCTAGCGTGTTTTGCTCATATTATTTTCTACTTTATTACATTGCTCTGTTTTAGTTTTATTTACTCTTTTGAAATCAAACTCTACTAAAAAAACCAATTGCTTTTGTTTAACTAAAGTGAAACTCGAACACTATATCATCACTCAGTCCTTGAGATCGATACTTTGGAATTTCCCATTATTACTATATTGGCAGATTAGTATAATTGTTGATTTACTTATCAAGTTTTTGGCGGCGGCGTCAGGGACTTCTAAAGATTATAGAGTTCGTAGTTTATTTTATTTGAAATTTTTGTTGTTCCTTTTGGATTTGATGCATTATGAAAAACAACACTGTAGGTTTCAAGTTGTTTTGAAGCAGAAGGATACATGTGGGAACCGATGTCTTAGCATGTGTGTAACATTTGTCCTTTATCTGCAGAACAAGGATGTTACTATGTGTGTGCATTTTAAAGTTACATGGAATGCATTTTTGATTATGTGTGGAACAAATATGGTTTCTATTTTTTAGAAATTAGATTGATTTGGTTATTTAATTAGTTTAAACTTAAATCAAGGAGATTTAAATTTGAATTCAAATCAAATCAAATATTATTTTGTGGAGCTTATTTGGCGCAACAAATCTCAACAATATCTTTACTAATTATAGAGAAAATCAAATCATTATCCAAGGAAAAAAAGCCCAGAAGCATTGATATTTAATGAGACTTAATTCTCATGATTTGTCAAGAGTTTTGTTCACAATACTAGGTTCTTAGTGCCTAGGGTTTGTGGGTTTTTTTTCTTGTATTACACGTTAATACCCTCATAAGGATTAGTGTTGAATCTACTGTTGTACACCACTATATGTTTAGGTAATTTGGCATAGTTGTTGGTTTATCTTAGTTGAGTTGTAAATTCAATAATCAATAGAATTTTTATTGAAGTTGATCACTAGGGGTTAGTCATTGAGAAAAAGTGAAAGGGGTTCTCATATTAGGGGGAAACCTAAATGAAAAGTCACTAGGATTAGGGTGCGGCATAAAAATTCATAGGGTTTTGGGTTCTTAGAAAATTAGTGTTCTAATTAGAAGTAGTAAAGTTCCTTTATTGGGTAGAATTCCCCTCCAGACGTAGGTATCGTTTCACCGTACTAAGTTACCAATCTCTTGTGTCATTTACAGCTTTCTGCATTGTTTATTATTGTTGTTAAATTGTTCTTAAACTGGTTTAAGAAGTTGGACATGTTATCTCAACATCTGGTCTAACATATGTCCCCTGAGGAGCAGAATTACAATTGGCATCAGAGAAGACACCTTGTTCTGTTTGCGTGAGCTACAGGGAAGATATTTTCTACTCAAATGGACAACACTAAGGTTGGGGTTTTGTCAATAGACCACCTATTTTGGATGACACAAGTTTTGATTATTGAAAATCCTGTAAGAACAAGATTTGGTTCTGCATTTGGCCTTTAGTTTTTATGAGAACAATAAATTATCTCTTAGGGGAAAAAATTGTACCATAATGGTTTTGTCTAGTGTGTGAAACTGGATATAAATATACTCGAGTGTGTCGCACGATCGAACACACAACATCGTAGCAACCTAAATTTATTTATCCCAAAAGAGGGAAGGGAAGATATTGCTAAAACCTAAGGGGAAATAAAGAAACTAGTAACAAAGTCAGTTATGCAAGGAAAATGTATTAGCACCCCTCACATCCACGGTACTCCTTGGAAACCAGTTTGAATGCTCTTTCTTGGATGACTGTTGTTATCTTCACGTACCTGCAAAACATAAAATGGGTTAGAAAGAGAGTTCTCGAGGAGGATTGGGATCCTCATGCCTACGTATCCTTATAGTGCAATAAGGAAGTCAGAGCTTCGTATTTCAGAGAACTAGAGAAAGAAAATGGGGGAAAAGAAGGAAAAAGCGCTCGCCAAGATTTTGCATCCCTGTGCCTACATATCCTTATAGAGCAATAAGGAAGTCAGAGCTTCGTGGTTCGGAGGATAAAGACTGAGAAAAGAGAAAGATTATGGGTGATGTTTAAAATGGAAAGAGGTAGAACTGATTGACGTGATGTTTAAACCAAAGGAGAAAGATTATGGTGTTTAAACCAAGAAAGGAAAGTAAAAGTGGTGTTAAATTATTGCCTTAGTGTTGTAATGCTCCAATTTTATTTAAATTATTTTTCATAATTTAATTATGTGATAGTTATGGTTGTGTTATAGTGATTGATGTTTGATGTGTTGTGTACCCTTGATGTGGGATAGTTGCCTTCAAAATTAAAGTGTTGAGGAGTGTGTGAGCAAAAGTGTAGAAAGAGTGGTGTGGTGAATAAAACTAATTAACTATATTGTTATTATTTAATTTAATTAGTTAATATTAGATGAATATTAATTTTAACTAATTTAATTAGAATGGGTTATTATTATTATTATTAAGAAAATACTGATAATATAATAAATTAATAAAATAATAGGAATTATAATAGAAATAGAAAAGAGAATTTGGGATAGAAACTCAGAGAACGTAACATTTGGGAGAAAAGAGGAGAGGTTAAGAAAGGGAGAAGAAAAGGCTAGGGATCAAGGGAAAAATTCACCATTGTTGAAGGTCAAGGAAGTTATTCTAGGAACTCTAAGGTAAGGATGAGGTTCTGATTATCTAAAGGTTAAAACATGATGATGGTGGGTACATTATGCCATGTATGTTTTGTGTTTTTCTTCTCTATGTTCATGATCATGGTGATATTGTTAATTGTTGAATTGTGTGAATGATGAATGATTGTTGTTAGAATCATGAAATTTGATGGGATTGTTTGTTGTCAATGTTGGATGAATTGATGTTGTTTTGGATCAGAGTCGGAACTGAGTTAGGAATGTTTTCGAGGTAAATAAGTTGGGGTTTTGAACTTTGGAAAAGTGTTTTTCGTGTTAAAATGTGGTATAGACGATTTGTGAGAAAAGTGGGGTTTTGGGATGAATTACAAGTGATTTTCATTTTGAAAAAGTTGTAGAAAAGTGCTTCTGCAATAGTGTAATAGATTACCAGAATTGAAGTAACCGGTTACATTTCTCAAAAACACGTTTCTGGACAAAAATTAGAGGGTGTAACAGGTTACAAGTTTTTGGGTAACCGATTACCCTGTGTAACAGAGGCCACGCAGGGGCTGGAATTGAGGGTGTAACCGATTACCAGTTTTTGAGCAATCGGTTACCAGATGTGTATTGGCAGTGTGGTTGCGTTATTGGATGTAGTGTAACTGGTTACTGGTTTTCGGGTAACCGGTGACACTGGGAGCTTTAAAATTAACTTATGTTCTGAGTGTCCAATTCGAGTGTCGTTTGAAGCATCGGAAAGCTGAGAGTGTGTACTGTCATTTAAAATTGGTTTCAGTACTTGAAAATGAATATTTTTCTGTGTGATGGTGTTGATATGCATTGGAATGTTTATGTGGTGGTGTGACATAACCTTAAATGCATTGTTGTTGCTTGTTATGTTGTATGTTGATGTTGTTGAGCTGTATAACATGTGTTTGATGTGTGATGGCCAGTATTGGCGATGTACATTGACTATGGAGGTGAGTCATTGTGCATGATGTTGTAGTTGCATGTATTATATGTTACATACATTCATATTGTTGGACAAATGGCCAGTTGTTGGTGAGCCTCAAATCCCATTGTGTGGATTGGGTCGATAGCTGATTTCGGAGGTGATGGAATCAGTGAGACGTTATCGGAGGTGATGGTAACAAATTGGTGACCTTGGTCCTAGGAGGTGAGGATCAAAGTGGTGAACCTGAGTGCTCACGTATTGGTACCACATGCATTGAGTCTAGTTGTTGAGTCTCATTGCATTGTAAATTGGTTGCATTTGTTATTGTGTTGGATGGTTGTTATGTTGCTATTATGTTGTGAATATCTGTTGTGCAAATTCATGTGGAGTTGTGTTGTGAAATGGGTGATGTGTATGTGATAATATGATGCTTATTTATTTCATGCTTTCCTTTATATAATTATGATATCTCACCCCTTATGTTTGAATGTTGCCTCCATGTGGGTAACATGCAGATAATCCACAGTATAAGCTCAGATGTGAGTGGAAGATGAAGTCTTCCATTTTATTTTTGTGTTGGTGTTTGCTCTGATGTGTAACATTGGGGAATTAGAAAGTTGTGTATTTCTTTATGTTTTAACATTTCGTATATGACGTGTTATGTTGATGTTGGATATGTTCAGTTAACTGTTTGTTATTGTTGTTCCGCTGCAATTTAATAAAAGTTAACATTCAGACATGTGATTGTTACTATTATTTTTATAACTGTAAAGTGTTACATATCTTTTCGATTGAGCATGTTGATTTCATGTTGTAGTGTAGCATCCTATACTGTTGTAGTGATTGCATGTTGATTTGTTTTACTCTGATAAATGTTTTAAATTTGCGCGGGAAAATTTAGGATATTACGTCTTTCACCCATGTTTTCTGTGTAACACAATCTCTCTCTCTCAACCCATTTTGTGAACTGGTATCACAGATTTGTGAACATAATCACATATCCTTCAACCTCACATACATTCTTAATGGTAGAATGTTTTCAATCTTCTTCTTATATAGATGCTAAGAATAAATTCATTGAAGATTGAAACTACCCATGGTACAAGTAGCCGTTGAAGATCTTTAGCTAGAGTACAAAAAGTGAACTATCCCAGCTAGCATAAAGACGTTGAGAAGAGCATAGTAGAGTTCAGAAAAGTTGGAGAGATAAGATTATGATAACTTTACTATTTCTTGATTAGACATAAACTAATGTACTTTTATCATGTGATCTTCTTTAGATAACTTCTAACCGAAGACTTCTTGTAGACGTTTGTTGAAGCTTGATCTGAGTCATTGTTATCTTTATATTTAACTAATCAGAGGATTTTTATAGAATTAGTTAAAGTACGTCTTCAGAACCTAGTTGAAATGAGACTTCAGAGTCTAGAGTTCACAAGTTCTGAATCTTGCCTTTTATCAGAGTATTGATCAAAACTAATCTAGATGAACACTTTCAGAGTTGTTGACTTGATCTAGGAAAAATTCCTTCAAAACAGAATCTTCAGAACTGTTGATGATGCTTGTTTAGAAGTTGCAGGGTCATTCCTTATGACAAAGTTTACTTCAAAATACTTCAGTCTTCAGAACCTTGTTGATCTATGAATTTCATGTAAGCTTAGGTTGATCATCTGAAATACTTGAGTTGACTCTTCAGAGTTTGAAGGTTTGGTTATGATCTTTTAGATTCATAACAACTTTGCTTCTCTTTAATGATTCTTCTAAGTGATTAACTTGATTTATATCAAGGTTAATGTCTTTTGATCCTACTCACTAGAATGACCATTAGTAAATCATATTTTTCTTTAAATACTTTGTTATCATCAAAATCTTTTTAAGGGTATGAACAACTCTTATACCAACAAGTCGCTAGTTTTAACTTGGAAGTAGAGCAAATGGACATGAAAACGTATTTCCTTCATAGTGATCTACATGAGGAAATTTGCATGGAGCATCTGTATTGATTCCGAAAGAATGGAACAAAAAACTATGTTTGAAAATCAATAAAGAGTCTTTATGGTTTGAAACAAGCATCTCGCCAATGGTATCAAAAGTTCAACTCGGTGATGATTGAACATGGGTACAAGATGATCAAGGTCGATCGTTGTGTGTTTTTCCAGAATTTATGCGAAGGTGATTTCATTATTCTTTTGCTTTATGTGGATGATAT
This sequence comes from Lathyrus oleraceus, assembly GCF_024323335.1. Classification (NCBI taxonomy): domain Eukaryota; kingdom Viridiplantae; phylum Streptophyta; class Magnoliopsida; order Fabales; family Fabaceae; genus Lathyrus; species Lathyrus oleraceus. The sequence continues at coordinate 583,416,832 of NC_066583.1, read as the reverse complement.
GGTAATTGTTGGAAAGGATATTTCAAGAATTAAATATTTGAAGAACACTTTGAGTGAATCTTTTGCTATGAAGGATTTAGGAGATGCTCGGAAAATTCTTAGTATTGAAATTGTTCGAGATCAAAATGAGAAGAAGTTATACTTGTCACAAGAAATGTATGTGGAGAAAGCCCTTCGAAATTTTAGTATGGATAAGGCTAAAGCGGTGAGCATTCCACTTACTTCTCATTTCAAGCTTAGTCATAAACTATGTCCATCTACGGATGAAGAAAAGTTGAGTATGAAGAACATTATGTACTCGTCGACCGTTGGTAGTTTTGTGTATGTTACCGTTTATACAAGACTCAATATTGCTCATGTCGAGGGAATTATGAGTCGTTATCTCTCAAATCCGGGAAAAGATCATTGGGGGGTCGTGAAGTGGGTGATGTGATATTTGTGTGGCTTGTCAAATTTGAAGCTAACCTTGGGACGCAAGAAGTCTATGTTGGTTGGGTATATATTTTCAGATCTATCCAGAAGCTTAGATGATCGAAAATATACTTCGGGGTATATGGTGACTTTTGCTGGGGGAGTCGTGGCTTGGTAATCAAAGTTGCAAAAGTGTGTTGCACTCTCTACTACCGAAGTCGAGTTTAATGTCACCATTGAAGCGTCAAAAGAGTTGTTATGGTTGAGGAAATTTGCAATGGAACTTGGTGTGAAACAAGATAAGTATGTCGTGTTTTGTGATAATTAAAGTGACATTCACTTATCGAAGAATTCCTCCTTTCACCCGAGGTCGAAGCATATTGATCTTTGTTACCATTGGATTCGTGATGCATTAGGTTCCAAGTTGATGAAGCTTGAGAAAATTCACACAAACGACAATGGTTCGGATATGTTGACAAAGGTGTTTCCTAGGGGAAAGTTTGAGTTTTGTCGCACAATAATCGAATTGGTGTTGCCCTTCAACTAGTCGGTTGGAGGAGTTTGTTGGGTTATCCCTCCTATTTGGAGTGACCCAAATGATTGTGGGTTAGTAGCTTATATGTTTGTAAGTCTTTGTTATTATCTAACAAAGAGAATTGGATTAACAATTTATAAGGTGAGAAACAATAAAAGAAAAATTGAGAGAATAGTGAAATTCTCGCAACCCCAATTCAACACATACCAGTCTCACGAGATAAGAGTTTTATCACAATCCAACCCGTCGGATCGTCATGGGTTTTGATGGCAGTGTTCAAAACTCATAAAGGCACATTCTGAACGGTGGAGATCAGATTTTGAGTTTTCTAAACCTGTTTTCGAGTGGTTTTCTGAGGTGTGGTTTTTGTGGTTGTATTGGTTGATTGTATTTTTTTATTCTTGTTGTATTCCAAAATTGATTTTAGATCTTGATGATGTTTATGTATGTCTCTAACTAGTGTTAGAGAAATTCTTGTTTGTAACCATTGTTTGACTATAGTGGTGATTTAAGTGGCCTACGAATCATGTGATATTTTACTCCTAATTAACGAAAAAAATTCCACATTAAACTTGTTTTTACTCCTAATTAAAGAAAAAAATTCCACAGTAAACTTGTATTGTGTTGTTTAATGTGTTTTGTTGATTGTCGTTGTATTTAATATTTAGAAGAAATTGTGTTGATTGATTTCCTCCCGATAAAGAGCAAATTTCTATTGTCACAAACTCAAATGATTTGAATTTAGTTACACTCACACAATTATAAAAGAAAAAGGAGAAATATTATTGTATAAAAAATAATAGTTATAAAAAAATTATTTTCTCTTCTATATTTTCTGTTATGTATGCATAAATCTAAAATATTTGTCTTGTTAAACCAAATTCATTTAGTAGTTAGGTAAGGATATCATATCCTATGTTCTTGAAGTCGTAAGATTTCACTAATTCATCTTTAAAAGGTACATTTAAACTACTATTAAAAGAAATAAAATAAAATAATTGTGATTGTGTGCACAGATGTTTTGCTCAAATACGAAACAATAAAGACCGAAAATTGAAAGGTGGGAAGTGTACTAAGTAGTTGGTGGACCAGCTTAGGTGTATGCCCCTAAGGCTAACCGTCTGACTCTTACTTTCTCTCTCTAAGTTTTTCTCTCATGCTCTGCTCATCCTAGAGAGAGAAACCAGTTCTTCAAGTTCAAGTATAAGAAAAACGTAATCGTTGCAATTACTACACAAAATTATTAAGTATTATTAATTAATGAATTAATTGTTTTTTGATTGTGAGAGACGGTTGAGTCATGAGTGTAGCCGATGATGCAGTTACAACCGCATTGATAAAAGAGCAATATGAAAAAAAGCCAGAAAACACGTTCATTCACTACAAAAGCAATGCAGTAGAAAACGAAACCGTTATACATCTCGTGAAATTGATCTTCCTTTGAAAGTGAAATTGGCAATGGTTTCTAGAATGGATCAGTACGAGATCATGGAACAGATCGGTCGCGGTGCATTTGGTGCTGCGATTCTCGTTAATCACAAGGCGGAGAACAAAAGGTACTAATACTGAGTTTAACCTGTTCGCGCCATTTGTACTTTGTGTTAGGGTTTCGATTTCGAAGAATTTGAGAAATGAAGCTTCTTCGTTTTCGTTTATTTGTTGTTGCAGATACGTGTTGAAGAAAATTAGGCTTGCGCGGCAAACTGAACGGTGTAGAAGATCTGCTCATCAAGAGGTATAGGTTTTTGTTTTGCGATTCCGTTTTCTTGCTTGTTGTTTTGAAGAATTGTAGTTGATTTTGGGAATTGTAGATGGATCTTATTGCTCGGATTAAGCACCCTTACATTGTGGAATTCAAGGAGGCTTGGGTTGAGAAGGTCAGATACCACCACACCACTAGTTTCTTAACTTCGTGTTTTTTCTTTGTTTATACAGTGGATTGTGAAAGGTGTTTGACTTTTTGTTTTCACACCAAAAATGGAAGAAAAGTTTTTATTAAGGAAGAAAAAAAATCCTAAACATAAATTTCCTTTTCAATTACTAGATGTATTTATTAATTTTTACTTTTCAAAAATTCTCTTAAAATTTGAAAAATCAATATGGACTACATGTTTAGTAAAAGATAATTTAATAACATTCTCACACAAAAATAAACACACTCGATATTTTTCTTAATATTATGTAAGTTTGCAATGGAAGTTTAAAATTAGAGATAGAGGGAAAACTATCTATTGTATTAAAATAAAAATGTTATAATAAATAGTTATTTTATCATAAAATGTTTTTATATGAGAAAAAGTATAAAACTTTACATATAGTAAGTTGATTTTGCCTCCAAACTTAAATATTTAAAGTGATCAAAGAAGTTATAGCATTGGATTAAAAAATGTGTCCTAATTTTAGATTTCATGGTTAAAATATTGAAACATTATTTGCATCTCTTCAAACTCAATTTAATTCAAAATAGCCTTTCAAATAAAATTGATTCAAAATAACCAAAATCAATTGTACACCATTAGCTTTTTCTAACACACTTCAACAATTTGTTATGTTTTCAATGCTGTGCTCTATCTGTTGTATACTGCAGAACATATAGTTGAATGGTAGGTGATTGTTTGGTTCCTTTTCATCTAAGTTTGTGATTGTTTTACTTGTATTGTATTATAGGGTTGCTATGTCTGCATTGTTACTGGATATTGTGAAGGTGGGGACATGTGAGTCAGCGGAAGGTACCTGTACTCAATCTGATTTATATGTTCAAGAGCCCAAAAATGAATTGCTTAAATTTTTTCAAACTTTTCAGAGCGGCATTGATGAAAAAATCAAAAGGGGTTTACTTTCCTGAGGAGGTATTCTTGTTTATAATTTGACTTTCCTCAATTTATGATTTTTGCTTAAATATTTTGGTTGCTAACACTGGAATTGTTTGGCATTGCTCAGAAACTCTGCAAATGGATTACTCAAATACTGTTGGCGGTAGAATACCTGCATTCAAAATTTGTTTTACACCGTGACCTAAAGGTATAACATGGATGAAAAAAAACTACATGGCATTTTATTCTTTTTAAATTCCACTTAAGAGTATACCATGTTAAATCTTGCCTATGATGACAGTGTTCTAACATCTTTCTCACCAAGGATCATGATGTTCGCCTGGGTTAGTTCATATACCAACTTTTATCAACATTGGATAGATGATTGATTAATTCTTCTTCCTTAATTTGTGTTTTCTGATATTTATATAGGGGACTTTGGGCTTGCTAAGACACTAAAAGCTGATGATTTGACTTCTTCGGTACGTGTCAAATTAGGAACTTGTTGCTTTCTTCTATGACTTCTATGCTTTTGTCTACAAATTTTTCTCTGACATGTCTCCATAGTATTGATGAATACTACATGCTAACACATATGCAGAAAAGCCATGAAGCTGAACAATGTGTTTATGGTTTCAATTTCATGTTGTTCCTACTTTCCAGTGTTTTCTCTCTTATAATGGAGACATATAGTAATGCCATCATACGACACACACACGCACATGCCCGTGCCCATGCACATGTGCGCACAAACACACACACACACACACACACACACATACCCACACACACATAGTCGCACTCAGAAATCATGCAGTAAAATTGGAAATCTCCCTTCCAAATGTTATTCCCCAAAACTTAATATGTTCATAATATTAGAAGGCTTCAATTTGTTGCTATATTGAAGATAGGTGTATGTGAATTTAATTGTTGTAAATATCTGTTTGCAGGTTGTAGGAACTCCCAACTACATGTGCCCTGAACTATTTGCCGATATTCCTTATGGATTCAAATCTGATATTTGGTCACTAGGTAATGTTTTTTTTTTAATATCTGATATCGGTTTTGCTGCAGTTTAAATACTACATTTTTGTACAGGGTGTTGTATATATGAGATGGCTGCTCACCGCCCTGCTTTCAAAGCTTTTGTAAGATTTCTTCTATTTTCACTTGGTACATTATAGACAAAGACATTCCACAACCTTGTCATTCATTTAGTGCACAATTATCAAGTCATATATGAATATATTTCATTTCTTCATTCAAGTCAGCAAAGTAGCATTTTTATTATGCAACAGAAAATGCAAGGTATCAATTTTCATAAATGGTCTAGAAGGAATAAAATTATATAACTTTCTTTTATTGAGTATTCCTATAACTATTTTAACTATAAATATGGATATTATGTAGTCTTTAGTGAATATTCCTTTAGTGGATTATCCTCAAGTTAAATTTGAACATGATATCTCATTCAGGACCCAAAGTTAGCAAATTTAAGATTGTGTGGTAAAAAAGATATGGTATCAGCTTAAGTGAGTAAGCTGCTATCGAGATTAATGCAGCGTTTTTTTAGCTACAACCTTTCAGAATCCTGGCAAGCTACCACTTTCCAGAATCCTTATTCTCACCTATATTTTGGCCCCTATTATGATATCTGTGATAGAGTTCTAACTTTATTCTGGTATTCTAAGTAGACTTGATTGATATTTGTTAAGGGTGGGGTAATTTCCTAACATTCAGTTTTCTTCCATTTTCAGAACTTTTTAATCAAAATGTTAGATGATTTTTAGTTTGTTATCTTTTATGTGATTCTCACTATTGTATGGATATTTATGTATGATGAGGTATCATCATGGTTCTTTTTTCTTGATAAGAATGGTACTGTTTCAGGATATGGACGGATTGATAAGCAAGATAAACCGTCCATCTATTGCTACTTTGCCTCCCTGTTATTCCCCATCCTTGTAAGTTTCTATTTTTGCTAAGCTTAGCCTCTAATATCATTTGTTGATAGAAAGTCAGTGATCAATTGAGGTCAGTTATCTGCTGAAATCATATAGGTATTGGTTTTCACAGTAAGCATCGCCAGTGAACATGAAGTTAAGACCTATCACTAACACAAAAAAAGGAATGCAAACTTATTTATCCTTTATTTTTTCTGCCATTCATATAGATAGGAGAATGAATTTTGTTTTATTTTTTACACTCTTCTCTGTGCATGTCTGTGTACTGGGAAAGTTAAACTGTAAATTCACGTGCACAGGAAAATACTGATAAAAGGGATGCTGAGGAAAAACCCTGAGCATCGTCCAACAGTAAGCCTCTCTTAAAGAGTAACATTATTTCCATTGTGAAAAAGGTTTTGCATCATTAGTTATCCTGAAAGCTTCCATTTTATGTAATTCACAGGCATCCGAAATCTTAAAGCACCCTTATTTGCAGCCTTATGCACATCAATATTGTTCGCCTCTCTGTCCTCCAGCAGCAACCTCTTCTCCTGAAAAGCCAATTTCTGCTGTCCATGATCCTCGGAAAAATATGGTACAAAGTAAAAACAGAAATAGTTTGAGAGGTGACAAAGGTTATTTGATGTTAAATGAGCAAGACATTGCAAAAGCTTCACTAAAGGGTGATGAAAAAATCACCGAGGTAGACATCTCATCGACTGATGATGATGGGTCTAAGCTTCTAATGCATGTCGGAAAACGAAATAGATCCAGCAATTTCAATGCCAAAACATATAAACAGGAGGTTATGAAGAATGTAATGATGGCACCAAAACATGAAAAAGTTAGAGAGACAAGCCATCCAATGAGAGGCAATGGGGTGATGGCCGGTGGACCAGTACACAAAATAAATACCGAGACATCGTCTAAATTGCCCAAACCTGATTTTAGTGTTAGTGGTTTGAAGCGTCATTTAGATGTGCCAACTACCGCACCTTCAAAAGCAACCCTTAATTCTGCCAAACAAATCCAGAGGTCACATACTTCTAAACATCAGGTACATTACCATTAGAATGATATACTAGGTACCTATAAAGATATTTTTATGATCCTGATACTTATTTCTTGCGTATTAATCCATGACAGCAGTTACCAATGGTAGAATCTACCCCCAAAACAAAACCTCAACATAAGGTAACATTGCCATCTGGTCCTATTAAACAAGTAGCAGCAGAAGGTGGAGTTCCTGCAAAGCTAAAACGAAAAACTCTTCCAAGTCTTCTTAAACCACCCTCATGTCTGGGAAGTATAAGGCTGGCTGAAAATGATATCCCAAATGCAGCAAATGATACAGGAAGGTTATATCCAAATAAAATAGCTCAAGAGCCTCAGATGAGCCATCTTCAGCTGACTAATAGTCATCTACCTCATGTTTTAAGAGAGCCTTTGAAGGCTTTTGAATGTAGCACCAATGGAATGCAAACAGACAGCAACAATTCTGTCTCATCATCAGTCTCTATTCAAGAATTTGAACGTTCTGACTTTGCAACCGCTTTTATTGACATGAGTGATCCAACACTTCCTGAACATGAGAGTTTAAATCTCACTGAAAAAATGGAATCACGTCCAGACAGCAATGGACCTGCTGAAAATTTGTCTCGTGAAACCTCTTCCTTTACATCAAATTTTCAGAATTCCATTATTGGTAATGAGAAAGCAAGTCCCAAATTAACTCTGGGTCACCCAAATCAACATTTTGATATAATGTACGCTTCTGATGACAGTTTTCTCATAAATCAAACAACTATATCTGCTGCTTGTGAGTGTGATGATCTCTCGGCCGAAGTCAAACAAGAAATCAAAGCCCTTCAAGATATTTCTGGAGAACAGTCTATTTGTGAAGTTAGTCTAGTAAGTGTGCCAAATAATAAGCCTCATAATGTTCACGAGCAGAAACTTAGGGGCATATCGACTCACGATGATAAATTCATGGTGAGGGAAGGAATGTCTTCAGTGGCTGAAACTTCTCTGGTTATATCTAGCAAAATTTCAAGCCAAAAAGTTATACAAGAGAAGGAAATGGTTTTACAGAATCTAGCAACTGAAAGGCCAGCTTCTGGCCATCTACCCCCAGCTTTTGGTGATATCATCCATGTTATAAGCCATAGCAGTTACCGTATGGGAAGTGAGCTTCCAGTGAAGGAATCAGTAGAGGTGGGAGATACAAATGTAGATGTTGGTAAACTTATCAACATTATAAAGGATGATTTAGAAATAAGAAACGCAGGAACTCTATGGTCCCTTAAATCTTCAAATTGCTCTGAAGCTACCACTTATAATTCGGGAATTAGAAACTTGAGCTTGAAGTCAAGTATTTCCGACCATCCTGGTGTTGAAAAGCAAGATGCAAAAAACCCCGAGTCTCTAGTTTCAAAACCAGATTCCGCTAAATATACCAAATATAGCCCTCAAACAGCCGAAGAGGAAATGCCAGAAAAAGAATCTGTGGATGTTAAATCTTCCAAGCAGAGAGCTGAAGCACTTGAAGGCCTATTAGAATTGTGTTCAGATTTGCTGCAACAAAATAGATTGGAGGAACTTGCAGTTGTTCTGAAACCCTTTGGAAAAGATAAGGTGTCCCCAAGGGAGACAGCTATTTGGTTGGCCAAAAGTCTAAAAGGATTGATGTTTGAGGAAAGTGGGAGACGTGATTAATGAGGTTTCTTTATTCTTGGTACTAGTATATTTTACTTGTCTTTGATGTTTTTTATTGCTTTACTAGTACATAGCCTTACAAAAGCCACTTGAATTAAGATAAAAAAAAATTTCATTCTTTCAGTGCCTTTATGCTGCTGCAAATAGTAACAATTCAATATTCTAGCATTAACTAAGGGTAAATTGTATACGCTATGGCCAAGAATAGTTAACAATTTGAATTGATATACACTTCAATATTCTCCGATCTTAGTTATGATCAATGACATTTATGATTTAATGTACGAAAGACAAAAATTAGAAAGAAAAAAATCAAGACATACATAATGACACGGAAAGTCAGAAACCATACTTAAAAAAGTACGACACTAAACAAAACAGACATGTGGTTTTACTTTTAACGATAGAGACATGATGGCACATGTACCTTTATTAAAGCAGCATTCTCTTGTCTTATTGGCAGATAATTTGATAACAAATTCACTGTTACCATTATTCATGTATGCATCCACGTGTAATTCCCTTAATGCTATATTCTCATTTTCATGTTTATTTCGAGGATGCTTCGTGGAAGCTGCTTCCTTGAAGTATATACCAGTTTACACTTCGGAATTGCTAATTCCTCGTGCTTATTACTATTTACAATAATATATCTATATATACACACCTTGCCTTTCGCAATTATCACCTAAATTCAGTGCCTTTCTGATTTTAACACTACACATTATTCTCATTCACTTTCTATTACAAGATTGTTTGTTGCCAAAGATAGATAATACTAAAAGCTTTGAACCAACATTTGTTTTGGCCCTCCCTACAGGTTTAGTCTACATGGAGCCACAGCCTCTTCAAACCAACACTAATGCAACTACTAGGGTCCCAAATTCCTCTGCTCTAGGTATAATCCGTAGACTTACCTGGACATTCGTTTTACTTTTTCTTCTTTTAACTGTTATCATCTCAATAGCTTGGAATGTCATGGACCCTCATAAACCTCGTTTTCGAGTCAGCACAATCTCTGTATCCAATTTCAGCGTCTCTAATTCAGAGCTCAAAGGTGTGTTTGAGGTTGAATTAAACATAACAAATCCAAACAAAAAGGTAGAAATAACGGTTGACCAATTCTCTGTCTGGGTGTCTTATAGCACCGTGGGACTCTCAGAGGCCATTTTGCTGCAACCCATTTACTTGAAGAAGACCGGTGACAAGGGTGTAAAGATTAAGTTTAGCTTAAAGAACTCTTCCATCACCAAATTAGCTCATAATAAAGTGTTGTGTAATGATCTGGTTAAGGATTGGAACAAAGGGGTAGTGAACTTTGACGTGAACATGATGGCTAGAGTTGTCTATGAAGCTGGAATATTGCCAAGTAGGGAAAAATTCTTGGACATATATTGTGGTAATCTTGATGTTGGATTTATTCCTATAAAGAACACCGGTAAGCTCCTAGGTGTTGGGAAGGACTGTCACGCTGAAATTTAGGTGGAGGAGGACAAAAAGAAGAAATGGAAACATATGATGATTATGGTGCTTTTGTTGTTCTTTTTGGTGCTTTTGTTGTTTGTTGATGATGTATTGATAAGATATAAACTTTATTAGATTTGCATGTTTGTTTGTTTGTTCATACATCTAATATTGTAAGAGAACATGATGGTCCAAAATTTAATTGACTTTATATATAATATTTTAAAAACTTTATGAAAATAAATTAAAATAATTATAAAAAAATATTTTAGTCACAAAATGTACGAGAGTATATAAACTCAAATAAGTGAATACAAATAATCTCGAAAACAAAAGTAAGCTATTTCTTCTACTTAGAACATCATACACTGAAATTTTGTGGGGCATATACACTTTTTTTGTTTCTTTCCACTTTTAAAGAGAAAGTGCTGAGAAATGAACATGAGTCTATTGTAAGAAAACATGGTGGTCCAAGAGAAAAATCATGAAATCTGATTTGGTCCATCGGTTCCTATTTCCTAGAGAGCTTGGATTGTGATAGTTCAAATTTTAGTATATAGATATAAAAAAAATCTTTAGTAATTTATTTTAGTTGAAATTTAAGTTTAAAATAAACTTAAGAAAAAAAAGAGATCGGAGAAAATTTATCTTTAAATTTAAGAATGACATCACAAAACTACATGAATTATTATGTTAATTTGATAAAATGTTTAAAAAGAAAGTAGAACGACACTGCAAGGAAAGTTTTTAAAAATTTATGATTCTTTTTGTTAGATGCGCAAAGAAAAGGCCAAAGAAAGATGGTTTTTAGCGGATGCCAAGAGGGGTAATCGAATCCAAATTTAACCCAATAAAAGTTACAAATCAATACAAAAATTTGAAAATTGTAAGAAAATTGGAAAATATTTATGTATTTGGATTCCTTTTTATGAAAATTACTCATATTGAAATGAATTTTGAACCAACTTTTTAAAACCGATTCAAACCAAATCGAAATACATATATTTTAATACTTATTTTTATTTATATTATTGTGAAATGATGCTTAAGAAAACAAAGTAGGATCGGTTTTATGATTATCAATAAAGCAACAAAGCAAGTGATTAAAAACTGGATTCTTGATTCAATTACATATTATGAAACAATGTTTAAAATTGAATCTTAACCACGCCAATTTCTCTCTCTGATTAGGATTATCAGGTATTTAGGGAGAAGTGCGAACTAATATGTTATTTATAAGAAAATTAAACCCTAACTTTCAATTAACATACTAAATAATTGTCCCAACAGATTGACCCAATTCAACATGTTAACTTAAACAACAAGCTAACATATTTCTACATGCAAGAACAAACTTCTATTATCGCATGCACATCTTCGATTGTCGAACCATGAAGCTAACCTTGTCGAGACTAGAGTTCGATCCAAATATCACAAATCTCCATCTTGGAACAAACTCTACACTAACAATGGAACAAACTAGCTTTCATCATGCAACTTTATCAACTACATACAGTGGAAGAACTTGCTACTTAGCAATGTCTTGGTCATCATATCAACAACATTCTCATCAGTCGAAACTTTCTGCACCTGGACTTCTCCATGCCCGATTATCTCTCTGACAAAATGCAGCCTCACATTGATGTGCTTGGTTCGCTCATGATAGGCTAAATTCTTCGACAGGTGTATTCCACTTTGACTATCACATTTAACAGTGATAACTCAACCTTGAAGTTTCATCTCTTTAGCAAAACCTTCAAGCCACAATGCTTCTTTCACAACTTTAATGAGGGAAATATACTCCACTTCAGTGGTTAATAAGGCAACAACATTCTAAAGTGTTGTTTTCCAACTGATTGTTGTGCCAAACATAGTGAACACATACAACCTGCATAATCAGAGTCAACAAATCCTTCAATTTTGACTTTGCTATCATCACCACAAGCTCCACCATAAATCGGGACTCTACTTAGAGACTCATTTATTTACCTTAGAATCCACTTTAATGTTTTCCAGTGTGTCTTCCTAGGATTGGCCATATATCTGGTTACAAGGCTCACTCCATACGCTATGTTTGGCCTCGTACAAACCATAACATACATCAAAGAACCTATTATACTAGCATATGGAATGCTATTCATATAGGCGCTTTCGACTTCAGTACTAGGACTTTGAGTCGTACTCAACTTGAATTGAGGATTAATCAGTGTTAAAACAGGTTTTGAATTCGACACACCAAACTTGTCGAGAATCTTCTTAGGGCATGTCTCTTGAGATAAGCATAATCTCGACTGATTTCAATCTTTCTAGATGTCAATCCCAAGAATTTTGAGGCAACTCTCAGATCTTTCATGTCGAACTCATTATCGAATTCAACATTCACCTTCATAACATCTTCGACACTGTTGTTTGCTATGAGGATGTCATCCACATAAAGCAATAAAATAATAAGTGAATTTCCTGAAATTCATCTCAGCTTCATTAAAAACTACATCTCAACTTGTGATACACCTCTCGTGACCCGGCTCTAGGAACCACAACCTATAAGCTTTGAATCCTTCAGGGTATCCAAGGAACATACATCTTAGAGCTCTAGGTTCGACATTGTCTTGCCCAATATAAGCATATGCTACACAACCAAATACCCTAAATTTGTCTAGGTCTGATGGATGACCTGACCAAACTTTTTCAGGTGTCTTCATCCCAAAAGTAGTGAAGGGATACCTATTTATCAGGTATATTGTAGTCATGACTTCCTCAACCTAATATACCTTATTTAATTCTGCACTAACCAACACGCACCTCACTCTTTCTAGAATGGTTTGATTAAACCTTTCAGCCAAACCATTTTGTTAGGGAATACCTGCAGTAGTTTTGTGCCTTGTAATACCAGGTGCAACATAATACCTGTCGAAAGCCTCATTGCAAAACTCAAGACCATTGTTGCTCTTCAACCTCCTGACCTTCCTGCCAATTTGGTTTTCGACCAGACTCTTCCAACTTTTAAGATTTTCAAAGGTTTTATCCTTAGTCTTCTAGATGAATACCCATAACTTTCTGGAATAATCATCAACTATGGATAGGATATACTTTGCACATGAGTGAGTAGGATTCCTTGCAGGCCTCTGATGCCTAATTTTTGTACGTGCAAGTATACACAGTCAAATTAGTAGCAAATGATAAGAAAAAGTATCGATCTCACAAAGATTGTATTAAGCATAATGATTTTATACAAGAAGTTGTAAAGTAAACATGAGCAACAATGATAAAATAATGGTATGTGTCATGTGGTTAAGAAAATGGAAAAGCATAGAAGATAATTAAAGGTTAACACTGAGAGAAATATTATGTTGGACAATGTTCCATTTAATAAATTCATCTAATTTATGATTCTGGTATGTTATGTCATGACAGATGAGGTCGGAACGTGATCTTATGGTGTATCTCTACAACATCAGTAACATATACAGTAAAGTAAGGGGACAAATCTATAAGCCTCACTTGTAATTTTAATTCATGTTTAGTTTCATTCCAAATATCATCTATGATTGTATCTCTTTATGTCTAAAGTAGCTAATCTAGTGAATGTCTATATCCTACTATTTTCAATCATATTTACTTATGAGTTCCACATGTCAAAGGATCTATCAATGTTAACAAGCTATTATCTACTTCCAAGGTAGTCAAATAAAGGAATAAATATATGGCATAAATTCAGATGAGTAAAATATATCAAGACAATTCATTCATAAGATTCAAAAGATTACTAATTCATTAAACTTATATTATCTAACAAAGCAAGTTTTGCTCATAATGAGCAAAATGAGCAAAACAAGCACAACACAAAAAGATCTTAAGCTAGACATTACTATTAAAGAAGATAGAAATTATAAACCTAAGGGTGACACTTTAATCACTTGCAATTTGTTAATCAGTAAGTGACATCTTCCATCACGCCTCTCAGCGACTCTTCATCTTCCTTTATTTCACTTATGCAGAATTTTCCAAGTTTTAGAACTTTTTTCTTCATTACACTGCAGTTGTAATTATAGAGGTTTCTCAATTGCATATTGTTTATCTTTGGTTCTTGAGCCTTTACAATGATCCATTAACTTAAGCCTAAAGAATAAAGCATATTCATTTATTTTGCACTATGATAGCACACTACTCATGGGAGACAACATGACACTGTGGTTGTATTGCAATAACTTTTCAAAATTTTATATTGTATCTTTTCATTCTCATCCATTCATTTTATCCCTTTTCTTGTAGTGTTTCATCCTTATCCATTCATTTTCTCCAACTCAACCCTATTCTCTTCTCTAATCTCTGCCACGTCAGCATTAATATTGAATTTGAGAACTCATATCAGCATCTTCTGGCTCAAGGCCTGCTGAGTATAGGTCATAACTTTCTGGCTTGACACTTCCTGGTATGATAGAACTCGTCACAAAAGTTGATTATGCATGAGCACAAAACAGATAAAATTGACAAAAGAGAGCACCTAGTGTAATCTATCACAAATTAACTAAAGTAACATAAAACATAAATAAATGATATTACTCAAGATATCAATTACCCTAAAATTCAAGTATAAAATGATTAAATATGTCAGATAAAGTGAATTATCACACCTCCAAACTTGAATAATTACCTGTCCTCAGGTGATGCAACTAATAATATTAGAAATAAATAATTATTATCCAAAATCTTTAAACCAACAACGCATTTCTTACAACCAGAATCTTTCTCAAAGGACTGTATCTAAAAATTTGAACAACTCAATCTTTATCATATATTAGCTCATTTGATGTCTGTGTGTGTAACCCATGATGTTTCCTGTCATGCCAAAAGCCTTCATTCAAGATAATTAGCAAAAATCTTAGTTTGGTTACTCTATACTATGGTCCAAGGTTTCATTTTTTAGTTTCAACGGGGGAATTAACTAGCTTACTGTATGTATTGGATTTTTGATTCATTTTGAACTTGAAGAATCTACTTGCATCATTTTTCATAGTAACTTTTGCTAGATGCTCCACCTTTTCACCTGACGGGATCTCACTTGTAATGAGTCCAACCTGTTACTAATGGTGAAGACATCCATTTCCCTCCAATTTTGGGCACAAGAACTTTATTCATCATGCTATTTGGCATTTTCATTCTTTTTGCACATTTTTGTGTGTGTTTTTATATGCATTAGTAAATGCAATAGATCCAATAGATATCCTTTTTTACTAGTATTTTCCTCCCCTAAACTAAATCCTACAATGAGTGTTATTCCATACTTTAGAGTAATTCAAACTTCTTAAGAAGCTAACTATTTTTCTGACTTCTTTTGGCGTGATAGGGGCCCCTCACTAAATCATAATTTGTTTATTGATTTCTTATTAAGACTTTGTTTCCAATATTTTCAATAATCCAATGAAAAATCTTCTAAGATATTTTTGAAATTCTACCGATTCAAGACTTGGATAATCATTATTTCTCTCTTTTATTTAACATACATTAACACACACAAAATTCATTAATTCAAACGAAATTAACATAAAGCAGTCGCAAAAAGGTGTCACATCCCCATACTTAAAGCAAGAATAGTGTCCTCACAGTTAGCCTAATGGGTTATGGCACGAAAAAACAGGACAGTAACTAAGAACATAAAATTATAATTAATCATGAAATGGTTGATAGTGAAGGTGAGAAAAACAAGAAAGGGGGGGTTTGAATTGTTTTGGAAAAATAAGCGCTTTTTTAAAATGAAAATCACACAAGGATTTTATACTGATTCGCTTATAACACAAAGCTACTCCAGTCCACCCGGCCAAGGTGATTTCGCCTTCAACAAGGACTTAATCCACTAATCTTGAAAGATTGTTTACAAATAACGTCTAAGAGAAAGATCTCTTAGTCCTCTCAAGTCTACAGACTACACAGAGTCACTTGAGGAAAATAAAACAATAGATGAAAGCTTATGTAATCTAGAGTGCTTCTAAGATAAGCAAATATTACAACAAAAAGAACAAAGTATTTCACGTACTAAGCAAAAGCTTCGTGAAGATTGAGAGAATAAACAGTATTTTTGTGTGTTGATGTTTCAGTAAAATCTTGTTGTGTTCTTGTGCACTGAATGTTGATTTGCAGTCCTTTATATAGAAGAGAAGGATCCGTTGAAAACTCATGGCAGATAATAACTCTTGAATAATAAATAGTGCCATATCTTATGTTGCTTGTTGTCAAAGCAACTTTCTCTTCTTGAATGACTACTTACCACAAATAGTTCCTTATCATTTGTATTTTTGGAGTTAACGTCTCTTCCTGTATTAGGAAATCCATTTCCATAACTTTATTTGAAGTTAACGTTACTCTTCCTTATTTAGCAATTCCATAATCAGAGTCTTCATGTTTCTGGAGATCTTGGAATCTGCTATCTAGCTTCTGATGTTGATCTCTTTTGAGTTCTGATGATTTCTTCAGATAGCGCTGAGAGTTTCTGGAGTTAGACATACCGTTGTTCAGAGTCAGAACTTCTAGAGCGTATTTCTTGTTCAGATGCTTCTGATATTTTGCTGTTTTGCTCAGAGTTAGATTTTCTTGAACGTGTTTCTACTTCAGATGCTTCTGGTCTTCTGATAATTTGTATCTGATATGATTATGTATCTGATCAATTCTTCCTTCTTTCCTTAGAACCCTGCACACTTAGAAACTTTTCGTTAGGGTGCCATTTTTGGTTTCATCCTTTGTTATCATCAAAATCATGGAATCTGATGTAGAACAATTTTTGTTCTTACAATCTCCCCCTTTTTGATGATGACAAAACAAACTTAATTAGCAGATGAAACATAAACAATATCAGATCAGATAGACAAGAGCTCCCCCTGAGATAGGCTAGGGAGTTCAGAAGTTCTTACCAGAGCTTCCAAGCAATGAGGTTTCTTGATACCTTCTGCAATTTCTTAAGTCTAGAGTTAGATAAATTAATTTTTAAGAAAAATATGTTGCAGAGTGCTTAAGGTATTTAGACATTATTTTCATCAGAGCTATTAATGACTTCTCCCCCTTTTTGTCAGAATCAAAAAGACATAGCAAAAATAAATAATTGAAGAGAAAAACATTGTATTCAGATAAAAGGCAACAGAGGCAAAAAGAACAAGTAAACATCAGAAAATAAAGCAAAGCAACAAAATCCTAAGTGCCTAAGGGTTGGGAGGCGGAGGCATTCTCTGAAGCAATAGAGCCAGCATGTTCTGAATGTTGTCGTTGACAGAGTCTTGTTTATCCATTCTGGCACGGAGTTCCTGCTGATCTTTCTTAAGTTCTTCCAGCGTCTGGAGAACCATAGGAACAACAGATGAGGACTCCCCCTGAGTCAGAGCCTGCTGTGCTTCAGCAACGGCCTTTGCTTCAGCTTCGGCAGCAGCTTGTGCCTCAGCTTCGGCAGCAGCCAGAGCTTTAGCTTCAGCTTCCTTTACCCTTAGAATTTCAGCTTCCCTTGCTCTTTCTTCCTCCAGCCTTCTAGCTTCTTCTTCAGCTTCCTTTGTCAATCTCTCTTCCTCTAGCCTTCTAGCTTCAGCTTCTCTTGCAAGTCTTTCCTGGAGTCTTGCCTCAGCATCTCTGATGTAGCCATTTCTGACTTGTTCAGAGATGTTCTTCAGTCTAAAGGCCTCAGAGGTCATCCAGCCAATGACTCTGTTCCAGTGTGTCCTTACAGAGTCAGGATCATCACTGACTTCAGAGTTAATGGTCAGAGACTTGACCTTTTGTACTGAAGCCCCTGCGAACAGCATTATGGCTTCCTCAAGGGTAGGTATAGAAAGGTTAGGTTCAGAGGTTTGAGGTGAAGAGGTTGGAGGGCTGAGATTTAATGTTAGAGGTTCCGGTTCTGCTTCAGGTTGAGGTTCAGATCTTTGGGGTGAAGCGTAAAGAGGGTTTAAGTCTAATGGTAAAGGTTCAGTTTCAGCTTCAGGTTCAGGTTCAGCAGAGGTGTTTGGAGGGGTGATATCAGAGGTGTGGAGGTCAGAGGGTTGAGTTTCAGAAGGTTGGTCTTCAGAAGTAATGATGGTTGTTTGTTCTGGTGGAGGTGAAGTTGCTTCAGATTGTGTTTGTGTTGGTTGTTGTGAAGCAAGGTTTTGAGCCTGAATTTGGGCTAAGGTTGGGGAGTCAGGGTCAGAGTATTCTTGGTCAGAGGAGATTTCAAGGTATGGGGGTGATTCTGGGGCTGAAGATGATGAAGAGGAAGTGGTAGTGTGAGAAGGATTAACATTTGGTGGAGGTTGTGAGGTTCTGGTTATAGAAGGTGGGGTGTCAGAGGTTGTATATATAGGTGGTGTTGAGAGAGGATTAGAAGAAGCCATAAGTTGTTCAGAGGGAATAGAGGGAGCAGACATACCAGTAGTTTCTTGCAGAGGCGCTGGAGATCTTACTTCAGAGGTTTCTCCTATCCTTGCTCTCTTTGCCTTTGAAGATTTATTCTTAGGGGGACCTCTTTTGAATCTGACAAAGTCTTCTTCTGATTCCAGACAATCGTCCAATCTGAAGTCAAAGATATCAACTCCTTCATCCTTCAGACGCTGCATGTAGAGGAGGATTGCATCTACAGGTTCATTCTTGAAGAACCTTGCAAGACCATGGGGCAGCTTCCTCTGATCTTTCAAGGCATCCCAGGAGGTATCCATAGTGGGTCTGACTTGAATCTTCTTCAGAATTCCCATACTCTTGAGATTTTTGGCGTTCAAAGGCTTTCCAGTATCTATCGCCAGATCTTCCATCAGCCTGTTCTTCTCCAGATGATCTACCAACCCATTCTCAATGAAAACATCAGATATAAGCCTTCCCAGAGGGATGTAGGATCTGGGTTTCATGTTGTTTCTTGTCTCCCTTACAGAGTCTCTGAGATATCTGAAGAGAAGTGCAGGAAGGCAGAGCTTCACACCCTTGTGAATGCAGTAAAGAATGCACTTCTGATCTGCATTGATGTAGTCAGAGGAGTTTGATGCTGGGCGATGATGAATGGTTCCCAGAATGATCTTGAGCCATACTCTGAGGTTCTGATGAAGCTCTTTGTTCTTTGAAGGATTTCCTTCAGTGTTATGTTTGAAGATGGTTGGATTGATCACTTCAGCAATGCGCCTTGACCTAGGGTTGATGTTGTAAATCCTCTTTCCTCCAGTTTTCTCCATGTTTAGTAAAGAAGCAATTGACTTTTCAGTAATTACTATCTTTACCCCCAAAACGAAGGAGACGATGAAGTGGTCATCAGCATCAGCAAATCTCCAGAATTCTTTGATGAGATTTGGGTAAATAGGGCCATAAAGCCTTTGGAAGTAGTTTTCCCACCCTTGTATATGGAGTTCTTCAGTAAGATCTACTCCATTTCTTCTCATGTTGTCGAAGTCCACCAGTGTTTCACATAACACATCCAAGCCCTCAAAGGGAGTTGCTAGGTTAATGTGAGGTTGACGATCAAGAATATGGGGTTCCTTGTACACTGGAGTAATGGAAACGCCTGTAACAGTTGGAGTTGGAATGCTTGAACTTTGGGCAGTGGTGTTGGATTCCATTTGCTGAGAAAAGTTGAAAACTTGTTGTTGTTGAGCATCCATAGTTGATGAAGATGAAGGTGAAGATGAAGAGTTTGTAGAAATGCTTCAGAGAGGGTTTGAGAGTGAGTGAGAGTGATAAGTGTGTGAAATGTGAGAAAAGTGTTTAAATACCCTAAATAAAAAACACATGCAAAACGACACACTATTCAGCGTTAGCACAAAGCACAAGTTAGCACGCTTGGGGGAAAATGATTAAGGCTCATTAATGAATGTCTAATCCCAACAGTATGCACACTGCTCGAGGAGATCTCAAACGTTTCCCTTTGATTTTCTTCTGGACAGCTGTCTAGAAGTTCTAGGGTTAGACGCTAAGTGCTCCACGTGTTGATGTATCTGATCTTCAGGAATACCAAAGGGTTGGTTCCTGGAGATTTCTAACTCAGATATCTTCTTAACTGGTAGAAGTATCAGAGTCAGAGGCAGAAACACATTTGTTTATGTCAGAGTCTCATTTTACATCTTCAGAGCCACACTTCATTCAGGGCAATTTTGAATGTTCAGATTTTCTAAGATAAAAAGAAATCTATCTTCAGCTAGAGGCTTAGTAAAGATATCTGCCCATTGATGATTTGTATCAATGAACTTCAATGTTACTATCCCTTTCTGAACATAGTCTCTGATAAAATGATGTTTTATTTCAATGTGTTTAGCTCTGGAATGTAGAATGGGATTCTTACTTAGACAAATGGCAGCAGTATTATCACAGAAGATAGGAATGTTACTCTCAAAGATTTGCAGATCTTCTAACTGATGCTTCATCCAGAGCATCTGAGTTGTGCACAGTGATGCTGAGATATATTCTGCTTCTGCAGTTGATAGAGCGATAGTTGACTGTCTTTTGCTAGCCCAGGATATCAAATTGTTTCCCAGAAGCTGGCAATTTCCAGATGTGCTTTTTCGTTCTAATCTATCTCCTGCATAATTTGCATCACAGTAACCAGAAAGTCTATACTCTGATGTTTTCTCATACATCAGGCCCAGGTTAGGAGTTCCTTTCAGATACTTGAGAATTCTCTTAACTGCTGTTAAATGAGATTCTCTAGGATCTAATTGGAATCTGGAACAGAGACAGACACTAAAGAGAATATCAGGACGAGTAGCAGTCAGATAGAGAAGAGAGCCTATCATACCTCGATAGAGCTTCTGACAAACCTTTGTGCTTACTTCTTCCTTTTCAAGAATGCATGTTGGATGCATGGGAGTTTTTGCAGAGTTACAGTCAGCCATGTCAAATTTCTTCAGAATATCTTTAAGATATTTGCTTTGATGCACATATGTAACTTCTGAAGTTTGGTTAATTTGAATTCCCAGAAAGAACTTTAGTTCTTGCATTAAGCTCATTTCAAATTCTGCCTGCATTAACTCAGAGAATTCTTGACAAACAGAGGCGTTAACTGAACCAAAAATAATATCATCAACGTATATCTGGCATATCATGAGATCATTGTTAAGGTTCTTACAGAAAAGTGTGGAGTCAACTTTCCCTCTGATAAAATTGTGTTCCAGAAGAAAATTGCTTAGACGTTCATACCAAGCTCTGGGAGCTTGTTTAAGTCCATATAAAGATTTTTTAAGTTTAAAAACATGTTCTGGAAAGTTTGGATTTTCAAAACCTGGAGGTTGGTTGACATACACTTCTTCTGATATATAACCATTAAGGAATGCACTCTTGACATCCATTTGATATAATTTAATAGAATGGTTAATAGCAAAAGATACAAGAAGACGAATAGATTCTAACCTTGCGACTGGAGCAAAAGTTTCATTATAATCAATACCTTCTTGTTGACTATAACCTTGAGCTACCAGTCGAGCTTTGTTTCTGACGACTTCTCCTTTCTCATTCAGCTTGTTTCTGAATACCCATCTGGTTCCAATGACGTGAGTGCCTCTGGGCTTTGGAACAAGATCCCAGACATCATTCTTTGTGAATTGATCTAATTCTTCTTGCATGGCTGAAACCCAGTCGTTATCTTGAAGTGTTTCATCACAGGACGTAGGCTCAATCAGAGACACTAGTCCCAGAGGAGTATCTTCAGAAGTCCTGAAGGTAGATCTGGTTCTAACAGGTTCGTCCTTGTTTCCCAGAATCAAATCTTCAGATACGTTGATACGACTTTTAACTTTCTTTGGGATTTCTGGGGATTTAATTTCTTCAGAGTTCTGAGTGACAGTTGCTTCTGGAGCTTTATCAGAACCTACAAGGGTGATTTCTAAATCTGCAAAATCTTCAACTAGCTTTGACTTTTCAGGGTCAAGTTTATCATCAAATCTGACATGAATTGATTCTTCCACAATTTTGGTTTCTGTGTTGTATACTCTGTAGCCTTTAGAGCGTTCTGAGTATCCTAACATAATACCTTTCTGTGCTTTGGAATCAAACTTGTTCAGATGTTCTTTAGTGTTTAAGATAAAGCAAGAGCATCCAAAAGGATGAAAATATGAAATGTTTGGTTTTCTTCCTTTACACAGTTCATAGGGAGTCTTTTCCAGAATAGGTCTTATAGAGATTCTATTCTGAATGTAACACGCTGTATTTACAGCTTCTGCCCAAAAATGGTTTGCCACATTAGTTTCATTGATCATGGTTCTGGCCATCTCTTGGAGTGTCCTATTCTTCCTCTCTACAACTCCATTTTGTTGTGGAGTTCTAGGGCAGGAGAAATCATGGGATATTCCATTAGAGTCAAATAATTCCTCAAAATCTTTGTTTTCAAATTCACCACCATGATCACTTCTGACTCTAATAATTCTAGAGTCAAATTCTTTTTGCACTTTGGAGCAGAAACTAGTGAATACAGAGTGAGACTCACTCTTGTGCTTTAGGAATTTCACCCATGTCCAGCGACTGTAATCATCAACAATGACTAGTCCATACTTCTTTCCATTGACTGATGTTGTTTTCACAGGACCAAATAAGTCAATGTGGAGAAGTTCCAGAGGCTTAGAGGTAGAAACAACATTTTTCTTTTTGAAAGACGTTTTTGAAAATTTTCCTTTCTGACATGCCTCACATAGAGCATCTGAAGAAAACTTCAGTTAGGTAGGCCTCTGACTAACTCGAGTTTATTTAGCTGAGAAAGTTTTCTCATGCTAATATGGCCCAAGCGTCTATGCCATACCCATTGCTCTTCATGAACAGTCATCAGACATTTAACATTTTGTTCTTTTAAATCAAAAAGATTGATTTTATAAATGTTGTTTTTCCTCTTGCCTGTGAATAGGACTGAACCATTGTTTTGATTAATGGCTTTACATGTCTTTTGATTAAAGATTACGTCATAACCGTTATCACTTAATTGACTTATGGATAACAAGTTATGCATTAATCCTTCTACGTAAAGAACATCAGATATAGAGGGAAGAGTGCCATTACCAATAGTTCCGGAGCCTCTGATCCTTCCTTTCTGATCTCCTCCGAAACCTACGAAGCCAGCATCTTTAAGTTCCAGGCTTTGGAACATAGACTTTCTTCCCGTCATGTGTCGCGAGCATCCAGAGTTCAGGTACCATGACTGGTGTCTGAACTTTGCTGCATAGGATATCTGCAACATAAACAATCTTATCTTTCGGTACCCAGAATCTCTTGGGTCCTTTCTGATTAGTTTTCCCAGAGTTTCTTATAACTTTGGGTTTTCTAGCATTTTTAAATTTTTGTTCTTGTGTGTGTGTATAGTGATATGAAAATGGAGATTTAAGTTGGTCACTAGTAGAAGTTTTAACTTCCTTAGGATCATACCCAATTCCCTTTTTATTGTTCTGACTGACTCCATAAATCATGGATGCCATAATACTCCTACCTATTCCATTTTTCAGAAATTCTTGAAAGGCTTCTTCGTATTTATAAATTATTGCATTTGAAGTTTGTGGAGTTTGAGATAACGCTTCTTCTAATTCTAAGCTTTTTCTTTTTGCTCCATCTCTTTCTAATGTTAACAATCTGATTGTATCTTCCCGCGCTAGAATTGTCATCTCAAGCTTGCCACATTCTTCAAATTTTGCTTTAAGACAACCTTTTATGTTTTTAAGCTTTTGTTTTAATTTCTGATATGAGCTAAGAGTTTCTGACAAGCATGATTCTAGATCAGATCGAGAGAGTTCAGAAAATACCTCTTCAAATTCTTCATCTGAGCTGCTCCTGGATGTGGTAGCCATAAGTGCCACATTGGCCTGTTCATCAGAGTCAGAATCTGATGATCCAGATTCACTATCATCCCAGGTAGCCATTAATCCTTTCTTTGTCCTGAAGGTATTTTTCTTGAAGCTTTCTTTTCTAGAGTTATCTTTCTTTAGCTTGGGGCATTCATTCCTGTAGTGACCTGTTTCTTTACATTCATAACAAGTAATATCTTTGTTAGTTTTACCTTTTGAGGTTGATTCTGATCGATCCCCTCTGGGTCTTGGTCTTCTGAAGTTGTTGTTCCTCTTTTTCCAGAGTTGTTTAACTCTTCTGGTCAGGAGGGACAATTCTTCTTCATCATCAGAATCTTCTGGTTCAGAGTCATCAGCATCTTCAGTTTCTGCCTGGAAGGCTTTGGTTCTGTCAGATTTGCGTCTTTCAGATCTGGACTTTAATGCTACAGACTTGTTCTTCTTCTGAGGTTCATCTTCCTCTAGTTCTATATCATGGCTTCTGAGAGAACTGACAAGCTCTTCAAGACTGATATTGTTCAGATCCTTTGACAGCTTCAGAGCAGTAACCATGGGTCTCCACTTCTTTGGCAAGCTTCTGACTATCTTTTTGACATGGTCTGCAGTTGTGTATCCTTTGTCTAGAACCTTGAGACCTGCAATCAGAGTTTGGAATCTAGAGAACATTGCCTCTATAGCTTCATCATCTTCCATTTTGAAAGCTTCATATTTCTGGATAAGCGCCAGAGCCTTTGTCTCTTTGACCTGAGAGTTTCCTTCATGAGTCATCCTCAGAGAGTCAAGTATGTCTTTGGCTGTTTCTCTGTTGGTGATCTTTTCATACTCGTTGTAAGATATAGCATTGAGGAGTATGGTTCTGGCCTTGTGATGATTTTTGAAAACTCGCTTCTGATCATCTGACATCTTACTTCTGGGAACTTCAGCTCCATCCTCTGTGACAGGAGGTTTGTATCCATCTGTGACAATGTCCCAGAGATCAGCATCATAGCCTAGAAAGAAACTTTCAATTCTATCTTTCCAGTAATCAAATTTTTCTCCATCAAAGACAGGAGGCTTAGCATTGTAACTATCCTTTTCATTTGTGTGGGCCATAGTTTTTCTCGTTCTGGATCTCTCTACACTGTTAAGTGTTTGATTAGAAAATTAATAACAGAGCCGGAGCTCTGATACCAATTGAAGGTGAGAAAAACAAGAAAGGGGGGGTTTGAATTGTTTTGGAAAAATAAGCGCTTTTTTAAAATGAAAATCACACAAGGATTTTATACTGGTTCGCTTATAACACAAAGCTACTCCAGTCCACCCGGCCAAGGTGATTTCGCCTTCAACAAGGACTTAATCCACTAATCTTGAAAGATTGTTTACAAATAACGTCTAAGAGAAAGATCTCTTAGTCCTCTCAAGTCTACAGACTACACAGAGTCACTTGAGGAAAATAAAACAATAGATGAAAGCTTATGTAATCTAGAGTGCTTCTAAGATAAGCAAATATTACAACAAAAAGAACAAAGTATTTCACGTACTAAGCAAAAGCTTCGTGAAGATTGAGAGAATAAACAGTATTTTTGTGTGTTGATGTTTCAGTAAAATCTTGTTGTGTTCTTGTGCACTGAATGTTGATTTGCAGTCCTTTATATAGAAGAGAAGGATCCGTTGAAAAATCATGGCAGATAATAACTCTTGAATAATAAATAGTGCCATATCTTATGTTGCTTGTTGTCAAAGCAACTTTCTCTTCTTGAATGACTACTTACCACAAATAGTTCCTTATCATTTGTATTTTTGGAGTTAACGTCTCTTCCTGTATTAGGAAATCCATTTCCATAACTTTATTTGAAGTTAACGTTACTCTTCCTTATTTAGCAATTCCATAATCAGAGTCTTCATGTTTCTGGAGATCTTGGAATCTGCTATCTAGCTTCTGATGTTGATCTCTTTTGAGTTCTGATGATTTCTTCAGATAGCGCTGAGAGTTTCTGGAGTTAGACATACCGTTGTTCAGAGTCAGAACTTCTAGAGCGTATTTCTTGTTCAGATGCTTCTGATATTTTGCTGTTTTGCTCAGAGTTAGATTTTCTTGAACGTGTTTCTACTTCAGATGCTTCTGGTCTTCTGATAATTTGTATCTGATATGATTATGTATCTGATCAATTCTTCCTTCTTTCCTTAGAACCCTGCACACTTAGAAACTTTTCGTTAGGGTGCCATTTTTGGTTTCATCCTTTGTTATCATCAAAATCATGGAATCTGATGTAGAACAATTTTTGTTCTTACAGATAGGTCAAGTGAGAAACACCTGTCAAGCTACAAGGCTACCGGTTTTCCTTATTCCAGATTTTTTGGACTTTTTTATCTTCACCCCACAGCTTCTCTTCTTCCTTCATCCAACTTTGTTAATTTTTAGGAGACATGATATATGTCACCTCCTGGACAACAACATTATTTAATTCCTTCTTCTTTTTCTATAGTCTTATGGAGGAAACAAAGGTCTTCCCATGCTCATTCTTCAGAACACAGTGTACTAAAATATTCAAAAGTCATATAAATAGAATATTATGTTTTGTTAGACCATAGATCATCTCTAACGTTTCATACTTTTTTTAACCAAGTTGCATCAGGTGGCTTTGGTGGAGGCCTTCTTAAGACACTTTCCTCATTGAGTTCTTCACCTTTCATGAACATAAAATTCCCAAACAACTGATTTTCCTTTGGTTATCCTTATCCTTTGAGGGAATGATGGAGGTGTTATTTCTTGAAAAAAATTCTTTATGCTCCAAATTCTAGCACTTCAGATGGTGTCTCTATAGTTGAAAGTGACGTGACAAAAGACTTCACCTTCTGCAGATTTGGATTTGATAATTCAATAGCTTTTGTGATAGTAACGGGTTGTTCTACTTCAGCTTCTGGAGTGTCTTCTTATGACATACCAGTTGGCTTTGGCTCCTCATACTCCATTAAGGTTGGAGTAATAGCAATTTCACCAATTTGAGTCTCTAAATTTTTTATACTCTTCTTTTGAGCTTGAAATTGTAACTTTGTTTCTTGCATGAAACTTTTTAAAATAGACTCCAACGTGGTTGTTCCATTAGTTGTCACACTTTCATTTGGAGTAGAACTAGGGTGATTTCTCCATCCTCCACAAGAAAAATCAGATTCATATGTCATGACATTCAGTGGTGCAGGAACTGTCACTCCAAGTGGCTTCATTAAAGAATTCAGCATGTTGTGTATTTCAGCTAGTTGAATAACCAAAGTAGTGGTTTGTCTGACCTCCATTATGTAGAAATCAACCTACGCATACAACACTTTTGCACACTTGTCGTGTAACTAAAAGATAGAAAAGATTAAATGCTAAAATGTAACTTTTACAAACTCAATGAAAAAACAAAATCTTAATGAAACAATCCCCGACAACGGTGCCACAAACTTGATGGCTAATTTTTGTACGTGAAAGTATATACGGTCAAATTAGTAGCAAGTGATAATAAAAAGTATCAATCCCACAAATGTTGTATTAAGCATGATGATTTTATACAAGAACTTGTAAAGTAAACATGAGCAACGATGATAAAATAATGGTATGTATCATGTGGTTAAGAAAATGGAAAAACAGAGAAGATAATTAAAGGTTAACATTGAGAGAAATATTATGTTGGATAATGTTCCATTTAATGAATTCATCTAATGTATACTTCAGATATGTTAAGTCATGACAGATGAGGTCGGAACGTGATCTAATGGTGTATCTCTACATGATCAGTAACATATACAGTAAAGTAAGGGGAGAAATATTTAAGTCTTACTTGTAACTTTAATGCATGTTTGGTTTCATTCCAAATGTCCTCTATAATTATAGCTCTTTATGTCTAAAGTAGTTAATCTAGGGAATATCTATATCCTACTATTTTCAACCATATTTACTTATGAGTTCCATTTGCCAAAGGATCTCTCAATGTTAACAAGTTGTTATCTACTCCCAAGGTGGCCAAACAAAGGAATAAATATATGACATAAATTCACACGAGTAAAATATATCAAGATAATGCATTCATAACATTCAAAAGATTACTAATTTAGTAAACTTCACATTATTCAACAATGAAAGTTTAGCTCGTAATAAGCAAAATAAGCACAACAAAGAAAGATCTTAAGCTAAACATTCCTATGAAAGAAGATATAAATGATAAACCTAAGGTTAACACTTTAATCACTTGCAATTTGTTAATCAACAAGGGACGTCTTCTGTCACGCCTCTCAGTGACTCTTCATTTTCTTTTATTTCACTTGTGCCGAATTTTCCAAGTTTTAGAACTTTTTTTTATTGCACTACAGTTGTATTTATAGAGGTTTCTCAACAACATATTGTCTCTCTTTGGCTCTTGGGCCTTTAAAATGATCCATTAACGTAAGCCCAAAGAATAAAATATATTCCTTTATGTTGTACTATAATAGTACACTGCACATGGGTAACAACATGACATTATGGCAGTATTGCTGCAACAACGGTAGTGCAGGAGCAGCAGCGGTACAACAACAACAAACTTTGAAGACTTTTCAGAATTTTGTCTTGTAGTGTTTTCATTCTTATCCATTCATTTTTCCTTTGTGTTTTAGTATTTCATCCTTATCCATTCATTTTCTCCAACTTAGCCCCATTTTCTTCTCAAGTCTCTCCACATCAACATTAAAACTGAATTTGATAACTCATATCAGCATCTTCTGGCTCAAGGCCTTCTAAGTATGGTTCATAACTTTATGGATTTACACTTCCTGGCGTGACATAACTCGTTACAAAAGATGATTATGTACCAGGATAAAACACATAAAATTGACAAAAAAGAGCATATATTGTCTTTATCCTAAATTAACTAAAGTAACATAAAACATAAATAAATGACATTACTCAAGATATAAATTACCCTAAAATTCAAATTAAATATCTTATTTAAAGTGAGTTATCAATCCCTAAAGATCAACATGAATGTAATTAAGGGATATATGTTTTCTTTGTTTATCTTTGTTAAACTCCACCCTACATGAATTATCAAATGCACAAAGTTCACAAAACTTCATATAGCATATTTTTTTCCGGAAATTAAACCTGGTCTCTTTCACTAACAAGGCAAGTCTCTTGTTCCACAGCTCAGTCTTCGAGACATGTTTTATGGACGCCACATCTGTTGAACCACTTATAACCTCAACCTCAAGGGTATACAGACATTGCCTCTAGATTCCTCTCAAGATTTCCTTCGACCCCTTCACAACATTAGGATACTTTGCTCTACTTTGAAAACATATCCTTTCTTGACGAATTAACCAAGCGAAATAAAATTCCTATTAAGATCAGGTACATATCTGACATATGTCAATTGCCTTATTGACTCAACATGAGCTTGAATCTCACATATCCAATACCTGCAATTTTGCAAGCTTTGTTGTTTCCCGGCAGCATTGATCCATCATCTTGATCACATAATTCCTCAAACACATCCTTGTTTGGAGTTATGTTCCAAGTACAACCAAGATCCATAATCCACTCTTTGCTAGAGTCGCTACTTGAAACCACCAGGACATCGGTTGATTCATAATCATCTTGCACAATGGTTGCATTACCATTATCCTTTCCATCATGATTATTAAGACGTTCATAGCCTACCTATCTTGTATGAACCTTCTTCTTACAATGATAACACCTAATTGCAGGAGCATTACCACCATAAGAATTTTGTGGAACTTTACCCTTCTTCTTCTTCTTCTCATCAAACCTACCATATTTCTTTGTGAATTTTCCTTTTACGGACAATCCTTCACCAACAAAAGATAGTTTATGCTCACTTATTTCATTCAGGTCCTTCGAGTACAAGGTTGATTGATCTTACTCAAAGGTCAGGGATTCTCTTCCATACAAGAGGGGATATTTGAAGTGAGCATGTGATCTTGGTAAAGCACACAACAACAACAACATTTGATCTTCATCATCAATCTTGACCTCAATATTTTCAAGGTCAAGAATCAAATTATTGAACATATCCAGCTGTTCAACCAAGACTTTGTCTTCACTCATCTTGAATGAATACAAGGCTTACTTCATGTAGAGACAATTGACCAACGATTTGGTCATGTACAAGCCCTCGAGTTTTCCTCACACACCCGGTGCCATTTTCTCCTTCGAGACCTTCCAGAGAACCTTATCACAAAGGCTCAATATGATGGAACTCTGGGCTTTCTCGATCATCGTCTTATTTTTCTTCTTCTCTGTTAGGGCAACATCCATCTTCTCTGATATTTTCAATGCTTTTAACAAACCCCGCTAAACCAGTAGGTATTGTATCTTCAAGCGCCACTAACCAAAATTATTCACACTGATGAATTTCTCAATCTCATACTTTGTTGATGACATTTTCTCCTCCACGCTCACCGCACCAATTTATTGTGAAACGGTGTTCAAGAAAACAAAGTAGATATGTTTCTTGATTATCAATAAAGCCACAAAGTAAAGGAAAAGATAGAAGAAAAGAGAAAGAACAATCAAAGTGGTTAAAAATTGGATTCTTGATTCAATTACACATTATGAAATAATATTTATAATTGAATATCTACCACACCACTTTCTCCCTTTGATTAGGATTATCATGGATTTAAGGAGAAGTGCGAACTAGTATGCTATTTATAAGAAAACTAAACCATAGCTTTTAACTAACATACTAAACAATTGACCCAACATACTGGCCCAATTCAACATGATAACTTAAACAACAAGCTAACATATTTCTGCATGTAAGATCAGACTTCGACTACGGCATGCACATCTTCGACTGTTGTCGAACCATGAAGCTAACCTTGTCGAGGCTAGAGTTTGATTCAAATACCACATATATGATTACATTAATTTATTATCTATTAATATTTTATTTATTTTAATATTATTTATTAGTTTTATTTGTCTATTTGTTTTTAACATAATTGATAATTTTCATTTTATAATTTTGTTTTTTAATATATTATAAGTTATATGTTACTTCAAATTTATTATTGTATAATATTTTTATAATATTAATATTAATAAAAAATATGATTTGTAATTTAAACATCTAAAATGGATTCAAACTAAACCGCATGAAATTGGATCAAATCAAGTGAAAAAATTTCAATTAGTCATTCAAAACTGAACCAAATAATAGATAAATTTATGTTTGAATCAAACAAATTTTTGTCTCAAAAGTGACTCAAATTACACATAAAATCCTGGTATAAACACTACTATAAATAATACATTTAATGACAAAGTTTTCACCTTACCCAACCAAAAACCGAGGTAAAATATTGAGGTGCACCATGTTTTATTTATTTACTTAATAAATACCACATATTCCCCCTGTTTCTAAATATAATCGAGGGAAAAAATAATTCGGGACATGCTTTGAATCCCTGCAACAACCATTTATGTTTTTATTTCTTTAAAAGTGATGTATTTCTTTTTATTTTATTTTTTATTTTTAAATTAATGATCTATTACTTCGGTTATATTTAATAACCAAGGATTAGATTATCAAATTTTACTATAAAAGCACTTGTAAATCATATTTTACTCTAAATCTAACTTATATTTATCCACTCCAAACTTGTACACATCATTCTTTGGGATGGATTGTAAGACAGAAAAAATCCTTTATGTTCTTCTATCTTGAACAAAACATTTTATTTGCTGTTGCAATCTATCCCAATATAATGGTGTTGATGTTATTGTTGTATTTTAGGAATAACCTTATGCTCTTGCAAATAAAACACTAAAAGGTTGACTTCCTCGTTATTCATCGAGGAGAGTCCTAAATGATTGGTTATAAGTGTCTGTTATATTTAGTTTCAGGCCATTCTTTCTTGTCCTCTTCATTCAGGGAATCCCCTATTTATATAGCTTGACTCATCCCTCATCCATGAATGCTTGCCTCCTCATGTCCCTCATAAAGGCAACCTCATATAATATTCTTCGCCCCTATAATTACCAGGCAACGTTTTTCCCATCAATATCTATAACTCTCATGTCATAATTGAACATTTTATAATTGTCTCTTGTGACTTTTGACATGATTATCCTAGCAATGATATCGGGCTCGACTTGTATGTATGAAGTCGGCCCCGACGTACTCATTTTTAGGGGCTCATAATCAAACTCTGACTTGTATATATGGGTACGATAATTTGACCTACTTGCCTTGACCTTCTCACCAACTCGGTTTCATAAAATTATGGGATGTATTTGTACCTTTCATTATTGGGCCCTCATGACCTTTCATCTTTCGAACCAATTTTCAGAGGGTGGCCCATGGTGCGAGACTCAACACCTCGGATCTTTAGGACGCTTAACCCGGCAAGCTGATGCTTTCTTAAATCGGGTTATATCTCATACCCCCTAAGCAGATTCGTGTTCTAGTTTTAACTAATAATCGGCTTCCATCCGAACCATTTCTACCTCATCACCGACTTCTTTCGATCTAACATATCAACCAGTAAACATAAATTTTTGGCATGTACATAAGCCCCCCGAGCATGAAATTTGAAAGAGGGAAATGCTCAGACAAAGAGAAGCCCATAACATTTTATGTACATCCTAAGGTTAAGGTGTAACCCGAACCTAACATATTTTTGTCTATTTCATAGACCTGACCTAGTGATGCGAGTAATTATGGAAGACGTCGGGATGTATCTTTGCCATATTTTCTCTTTCTTCCATAATGAAGATTTTTATGGGGAATTGGTTTTCTTTAAAAAGTATCAAACGCTTCACATTTGAAAGTTATAATTTCCTTAAAGTTACCTCTTCCTCTTCTTGCTAATCTAACGTAGAAGTAATTTATTACTCTTTCAAGACGCTTTCTTAGCTTCCAGTCGTTCTTCAATCTCAGGTACTCTTGCCTTTATCTCTTTATCCATTTTTAGTTCTCTTAATACATGGCCTTTCTAAATGAATGTGATAATGATGAAAATGTGCTTAAAAACCCTAAGTATCAGAGAAAAGAAAAATCTATAGGACTTACGCATGAGAGAATAAAAGGATTCCCTAGGCCAAGTTGAATTTGATCATATTGTAAAGGACTTTTACAATAATAATGATGCCTCTTTAAGCGATACTAATTATGAATATTCTTCATCAGGGTCATCAGTAGAAATGTTGATGGATACTGCCGATACCTTTGACCCAGAGGTGATGAGCTATGATCATAGTTCCATTCATGAAGTAGAGATCGCTAAACTTCGATCTTTGAAGAACATTTCCTCTACTGGAAATGAGGATGATGTTGTATTGGAACCATGCATCCAAGGGGAATATGTATGTATAGTCCATCCTAGAGGAGTCAAAGATGAGTATTTCCATTTCTATGTCGGTGTATTAGAGGATTTTAAAATCCATTTACCTTTTACCGATTTTGAATACGACCTATTAAGAACCCTAAACATTTCTCCTTCCCAACTCCTCCCCAACAACTGGGGGTTATCAAGGCTTTTGAAATAGTCTGTGAATCCATAAACATAGAGCCTACATAGGCTTGTTTTTCTCTTCTTTTTTTTAAATCAAGGGAGTTGAGAAAGGTGGTTAGGTCACAATTAGTAGTCTTCCCGACAAAAGTTTTCTTCAAGTTTACACTACCAATTATAAAGGCTTTAAATACCAGTTTCTCCCGGTTAAATATGGACTGAGATGTCCTCAAGTATTATATGCATTAGATGGATCCCATCGCTTTCCTATATATTGGACTGGAAACCCACTTTTGGTATTTGGTTTTTATTTTGATAAGATAAACGCTCTAGAAATCAAGTCTTTAGACATACTAGATTCTTTCGTATGATGAAGGTCCGAGACATATTGCCTTTACCTGAGGAACAAGTCATTCCTTTCTTGGGTAATATTCACCTATTTTTATTTTGCATTATTTGTTGTACTTAGTTTTATTTTCCTAACGCGTTTCTTGTCCTTTTTGCAGAAAAATGATTGACTTGTCCGTGAAAGAGAAGAAAAGGATGATGTTGGAAGCCCAGACGACGAGAAGAGGAGTCATGTTTAAATAGGACTTGTCCGGTTTAGAAACCCAGCCATAAAAGAAGAGAAAGGTAGCACCAAATAACACAACCTAAACATTTTTGAGCCCCAATTCCCCAAAGAAGATGAAAACATTGATGAGTGATGAGATTTGCATAGCCGATTGGGAAATTTCTTCTTTGATGCATGAGGCCGGTGGAAGCGGCCAAACCAAACAATCCAATGAGTTTAAATTCCGGGATAACAACTTTGACGGATTGAAATTACTCTACGATCATCTGAACTCCATGGGATATGTGAACAAGGTGAAGACAATAGGTCATAAAAAATTGACCCAAAACATCAATTCTTATCTGATGAGATGTGTTGTCTTAACCAGAAGTTTGTTTGAATTTAGTGACGATTGTAAGCAGAATGAGATCAAACTCAATCACAAGATCATCCAGCTGAAGGAACAACATAAGATACAGATAAGATTTCCGACCTGGAGAAACATTTGTTGGACGAGAAGATATAGAGGGAGAAATTAGAGGATAAGAATAGGGAATTGCAGTCCACTGTCAACAAGCAGTCTGAGAATATAAAGTCAACTCGGGAATCGAATGACCAACTCTAGAAAGCATTGCAGAAAGCTCAAATTAACGTTCTTAATACAGATGGTGATGCTTTTGACAGGGCAAAGGCTCAAGTCTTGTGTCTCCACCCTGGTCTTGATTTGTTCGGGATGGGTTTTTTCAAAGTTGTGGTGGGCGGCCGCCTCATGGACATGGAAGAAACTGAGTTTTCTCCCACTGATGACCTAATCCAGGATGGTCGTGTTGATGACACCAACCTTGAAGTTGTTGGCGAGGATAAAAATGAAGAATAATCTTATTTCTAATCTTATTTTCATTAATCATCCCTTAGGATGCGTTTTGTAATTTTTCCCAGAATGTTGTCCATTTTTACTTTTGTTTTGTACCTGGATCTTATTGTGATATGTGACATCTATGACAATCTCGTGTCAAGTTCCTTGCTACTGGTGGTCTTCTTTTCATAACTTTATCTTTATAACTAGTTTTTTGAAGTGTTTCCTTATACGAACCTCAAGTGCTAAAAACATTTAAATGTAACTGGCTCGGGTACCTCTTTGAGGCAGAGTTACACTGATAATATAGTTTAGAACCTTTATAGAACTTTACTTAATTAACATATCTAATACATCAGTCAAGATAAGCATATTATGACCAAGAGTTATTATTTATAGTTTAGTCGTATCCAATTTCACCAGGGGTTTCTATTGATCCGGACTTCAGCTAGGCCATCAATTTTATTAATGTTGCCCGGACTTCAATGGAAGTGTCGGATAACTTTAGCGGACTCTCTATTTGTGGTCATTATGAAACCAGGTAGATTCTTAACACAAAAGTCGGAGAACCTCAGTGGTTCTCGACCTATGGTCGTTGCAGAGCTTGACAGGTTCTCGATATATATAAGATGGGGAGCTCTAGTGGGTCTCGACTAATTGTAGTTCCGCTTTAGCTATGTCAATGCATATCCTTTTCATTAGGGTTGTGATAACCCATGTGTGTTTTTGAATTAGCAGTAACCAAATCCTGGTAGTTTTTAGATGATTACTAGTCTTGGGAAATTTCGAGTATGTCTTGTTTTATTATTTACATGACCCGAGTGAGTTGGGTTCTAATGCCTGAGAATATTTGGTGTGATTAAAATCAAGATCTATCATCAAAACATTGGTTCATAATCATTTTAGTCATCCCTTACAAATGTATTTTTTTAATGTTTGGACGCCTTCCTGATATTTTGACAATAATATTCAAGCTCTTATGAAATTGTTTTAGTTGTGACCGTGTTAGTCTTATTGGTTATGTAACCCTAATACAATTTAACTCCTTCATAATAACTTATTTGTTGGAGTGGAAATCATAGAAAATGGTCGGCTCCAAGCGAGTCAACTTGTCTTTTAGCTAAAGTTTATACCGTATAGTTTTGAAGCCCCGGCGATCCGGGCCTTAATGATTTGAGGGATCTTATTAATATCAAACAAAGGTTATCTAACTCCGAGTAGATCATGTAGGATATTTGGTTAGTGATAAGTTAACCAAACCGCTTAAAGTCAAAAGTATGTTAACTTTTTCTTACCGACGTTCAGAGCCCCATGAGGGTTGACGTTAAATGGAGGTGAGAGAATTTTATTAAACATTACTCGGTGGCAGCCGATTATGCCAGAGGCTTCAAGTTGCTTAGAATTTAGTTAGGATATAATTTTTATTAAACGATACCCGGCCACAACCGATTATTCCAAAGGATTCAAGTTGATTGGACTTCAGTTAGGCCATAGGTTTTATTAAACGTTACTCGACCGCAACCGATTATACCAGAGGCTTAAAGTTGCTTGGACTTCATTTAGGCCAGAGATTTTATTAAACGTTACCCGACCACAATCGATTATGCTAGAGGATTCAAGTTGCTTGGACTTAAGTTAGGCCATGAGTTTTAGTAAACATTACCCGGCTAAAGCTGATTATGCTAGAGGATTCAAGTTGCTTGGACTTCAGTTAGGCCAGAGGTTTTATTAAACATTATCGGTCATAGCCGATTATGCCATGGGTTTCAAGTTGCTTGGACTTCATCCTAGATCAAATCCTAGGACCTTTTAACTCCTTTATACAATGCATTTGATTTAACTATGGGTGCCTCATTTAAAATCCTCGCTCTTGCAATGGAAAATAGTGCATTCCCATGATCTTTATTTATGATGCTTATTACATAGTCTAGCTAAGATAAAACTTAAGACTAGTTACATTCAGGTCCTAAGTATTTCAACATCTTCCAATCCTTCTAACTTATAAACCCTGTTGTTCAACCTCTGACGAATACGGAAAGGTCCTTCCGAATTCAGGGCTAAATTTCCTTTCTTCTTAGGATCAGTCATCCTCTCTGAATTAAGATCTCGATTTCTTTCTTTAGCTGATGTCAATTCTCTGTGTGGTGTCCCCGAAGTTTGTGGTAGCACACCATGCACTATCATCTTTTCCCATCACTACGTGGACTCCTTTTGGTCGCCCCGATATGAGAAGTAATTTGAGATGATATACTTCTTTCAATATGTCCTCTCGTTTGGAATCCAACGGTGTGTACTCGACCTCTTTCTCAAATGGTCACCGAGATGGCCTCATCGTTGTCTGGTCCCTGAGTCCAGTCCTAAAGTACTCCTTCTTATGCCTGGTACCTTCCTCCTTAGCTCGTATTTTTTATTTGACGTCTCAAGATCTCTTTTCCATGTTGATTTCCCCCTCTTTGATGTAGCATTCTGCTCTGTTAATAACACCAGTCATGCTAGATGTCGACTTTTATGCTAACGAATCATTGAACTACCCGACTTTGAGGCCATGTTGAAATTCCCCTACAAACATTTCTTGATTCGGATGAGAGACTTTGATTGTTTCTTAGTTGAACCTTGCCAAATACTCTCTGAGAGATTCTGAGTGTCCTTCTTGGACATTAAACAAACTGGTAGTCGACACCTTTCTATGTTTTCTTGCTGAAAAGTGTTGTACCATTGGTTTAGTTAGGTCCTGCTAGCTAACGACCGAGAATCGAGGTAAGCTCATGTACCATCGCAGAGCTCCTTCTTTAAAGATACCATCCATGAGATTTCATTTAAGGGAATCTAAACCCCCTAATATTTCCATCTGGTTATTGATCGCAATAATATGCTCATGTGGTTCCGTTTTACCATCAAAAGACGCCAGCGATGGTGGTTCGAAGTTCTCTAGGACCTGATCATCCCAGATAGCTTCGGACAAAGGCTGGGAATCTAAAGGCTCCTCCTTTACGTCCCTATTCTGTTGACTATATGTTTGCAAAACATGAACACTATCTTGCAAGGTTTCATTTTGTTAACGGAGAGCCTCCACCACTACGGGCAACTGAATTATATCTGGTGGTGGAGGTGGATCACTTTGGTTGAGAGATGATCCATACATCACACTGTTGGGCTATTAGAAATTTTGATAATAGTTTTTGTGTGGCCTGGCAAGTTTTACCGAGGCCCCATGATGGGCGCCTATAAGACCTCAATTTTGACCCTAAGATCCCTCATGTTATCTCATCATATGCATTAGCATTGGGATCACACCTTGATATCCTCCTTACCCCTCATTCATTGGGTTTGCATTGAGAGAGATCATAAAGCATAATTTGATTGTATCATACATTATTTTTATTATTTACTAACCAAAATGCCAAAAATATGTCATTGTATAGTTTAACTCTTTTGTAGGTAGTGTGTATGCTCACCTATGCTATATCAAGTTCATATTTAGGGTTTAAGACCCTCAATGCAAGAAGCTCAATCAAGAATGGTTCGCATTGGCTATAAGTATCATGTATGGATCCCCATGATCTCCACATGTTATTTTGATCAAGAAATCATTAAGAGTTTGGAGTTGGTTTGCCTTGGAACCCCTAATTCATCTAGGTATCTTATGTGACTTCTTCAACAAGTTTCTTCACTAATTTATCAAACATTTCAAGTTATACTTCATAATACATCATATTACACATCTATGATCCTCCATGAGTCCCAAAAGTCAATAGAATGTCAAGCTAGCAAGTTGGTTCATGGTGGTGGATCAGAGGAAATCAACTGGTCAAAACTGGGGTTCCCTAGACCCTGTCTCCTACAATATTTGTCATATGAAAATGATTCCAAGAGAAAAGTTACTCTAAATGACATTCCAAACAACTTTCATGTTTAGGTCAAGAGCTAGTTTTTCTTGTAAAGTTATTTTCTATGATGAAAGATTATAGGTCATTTTGTCTAAACCCTAGTTTGGAGGTCAACTTCCCAAGACCATAACTTGATCAATGTTTATGATATGAAAGCCATTAAAATTTAATGACCAATTTCAAGATGTCTACTTCAGATTTTATGTTTGGAGGAAGTTAAAATTCAACTTGCAAATGCATGTGCCAAGTGAAAACATTATAGGTCATTTTGGGCCAGTACCATTGAACAAGTGATTTTCCTCAACTTCTAAAATGCATAACTCCTTCATGCTAAATCCAAATGAGGTCAAATTTGTGACAAAATTTAATGTATTTGAAATATCTACAACTTTGATGAAGTAACTTTTCTCATTTGAAGTCCATAGAAAAAGTTATTCAAGGTGGAAGAAGTGAACATATGGCTTGGTACTTAGAAATTTTTTGATATGTTTGATTTTCATTATGATACATGCTTCAAATGAAAAAAATTTCAACATGAAAGTTGTTCCTCTTGATCTAACCTTTCTAAAAAGTCCAAAATCATCTGATTTGGACAAAGTATGAGGCACTTGCGCATGGGTTAAAGTTGAAGGACCATTTGGATAATTTCCAGTTCCACTTTTCATACACGAATGCATGGCTTGACAACATGATTTCAGCACGGCTTACACACAATTTTGGACCTAAGTGCATCGCTTGACGGGCCTATCACACGCCCACGCAAGCATGCAAGAGAGATTTTCAAACTTTTGCCAAAAATGGAATTGTGCAATTATCAATCTCATGGCCTATAAATAAGACCTCTCTTGCTTAGAAATAGGGACCTCATGCCCAAGCTTTGATTCAGCAACCCCTAACCCTCACCATTAAAGGATAAGCTTGAAGATTTTCTTTGAAAATCGAGTTTCAAATCTCCAACTGTTTTGAGATTGAAACTCCAAGAGTACATCCATTTCCTTGATCCATTTCTATTCCATCAAGCATCTGAAGCAAGGCCAAGCATAATTGAAAGCAAGATCGTACCAATC
Organism: Lathyrus oleraceus; assembly: GCF_024323335.1. Classification (NCBI taxonomy): domain Eukaryota; kingdom Viridiplantae; phylum Streptophyta; class Magnoliopsida; order Fabales; family Fabaceae; genus Lathyrus; species Lathyrus oleraceus. The sequence continues at coordinate 583,377,366 of NC_066583.1, read as the reverse complement.
TGAAGCTCCATTGAAGGTGAATTTTCAGAATTTTCATCTCTTCGATACTCACTCAATTCTACACTATTCTTGTTGATTTTTAGTTATCTGAAGTCCTACCAATGTAGGCAACAAGATTGAGTTGCTTTGAGGTCAAATCGAAGCAACTCAGATCATGATCCTCAAAATTCAACTCCCTGTATCTTCCTATATACTTGGAGTTAGACAAAATTGAGGCCAAATTCGAGCTCCTGGGCATTTTCTTTAAATTCATGTCTTGCTTTTTCATTTTGGTGATGGTTAAAGGTGGACCAGTCTGGTGAGGTCCACCGGAGAAGAAGACCGGAGCTCTGGCTCCGGCGATGTGTTGACAAGCTTCTGAACCACATGATCCATTTAAAACGTTTTAATCTTGAGTGTTGGTTGTGATAACTACGCGTGCTGCGCAGTTGACTGATGACCACATGGAACGCGCGCTTTGGACCAGTTGATCTGCCACCTCAATTAATGAGGGAGATCATATGGTCCACGTATTTTTGAATTTTTGAGTTTTCATTTTTATTGCTTTATTTTCATTAATTCATATTAATTTTAATATTGATCCAAAAAATATGGGACTTTCACCAAAAAAATTCAAATATTTTTCTCTTTTGTTTTCTAAATTAAAATTACTTTTTGGATCAATTTTAACATTTTTCATGATTTTATTGTTTTTGTACATATTTTTAATTGTTTAAAAATACTTTTGACTTTCCAAAAATTATGAAATTTTTTGTCTAAGGTCCTTTGACCTTCATTGACCTAGGATAAATCTCTTGGCCATTTATTTGGTGATTTGAGGAGATTTTAGGTTTTTGATCAAACATAATTTAATTTAATGCATTTTTAATTGTTTAATTGTGAATAAATTGTGTTGAGCTATTTTTATTGACTTGTGAAGTTTGACTATGATGTTTGGGCCTTGGTCAAGGTTGATTTGACTTTGTTGAATTAAAATCATTGGATTTAAGGGATCGATGAAATGTACATTTCATCTCCCAAATTGAATGAATGATTTTAATTTGATAAAATTCTTCCCATGACCAATTTGTGTTTGTCTCATTTCCCCTCCCTCTTCATCTTCAATCCCATTCTATCATATTCATTCCATTGACCAATGATATCTCTATATCCTAACGATAATTGGTTCATAAACCAATACAAGTATGGATGAGATTAGGTTCACCCATTTGTCATTTTCTTGTAAAGTGTCGTATGTTTTAGGAGTGTGGTTCATATATCATATCTCTAACACGCATTAACACTAAAATTTCTATTGCCCGACCTCGGATAGTTGTGACTTCTACATAAGTCCAATTACGATTGCTTAACATAGCACTAAATCTTGACTCAAAAAGGCATAGCATTCTAGTAAGTGGGATTGTAAGTCTCCCCCCTTTCATGGTATTGTGTGGAAACTTGGCCTTTTTTCCTTCCTTTGGAAGATGTCTTGGTTCAAGGATCCATGCTTGTGAATAGAGGGTTGAGTGTTCTCCAAAGAATGACTTAATCAATTGAAAAGCAAAAACAACACTAACATCTAATCAACTAACATTTAACTAGCCTTTATTCTATTTTGCTTTAAATTTCAAGTCATTTACTTTATGTCATTTAGAATTCAAGTCATATATCATTTTTCCATTTTACATATCATTTAACTTGTTTATGTTTATGCCATTTTCCTTTTGCTCATTTGAGCCATGTATTGTGATTGTATATATTTGTTTGTGTATCTTGTTTGTGTTTGTGGTCTTAGGACCTTAAAATACCTAATAAACAACAAAAACCCTAAAAAATGTTTGTGTGGACTGTTGGATTTGATCTGAGCTTTGGACTTAGAATTAGGCAACACTCCCTATGCAAAAGGACTTGGCCAATGCCAACTTTTCTGAAACCAAGTTTGAGCTTTCATCTGATGCAAGTATTGGGATCCACTTGAGTTCATTTGCTACATGGTCTTGATGCAAGTGTTACTTTGAACCTGTGTCTAATGCCTTATTCTGAGCCATTCAAGGAGTATGTCATCTGATACATGGGGAAGATTATGAAGAAGACTATGAAGTTGCTAGCTTGGATGTGGCTATCTTTATTTGATGCCTTACTCTTCATATTTCTGTTTGTGTAATGATATTGCTTGATTTTAAAGTCCAAAGGAAAAATGGGTTTCTATATGACACTCTTATCTATTGGATTGCATCCCACTGGTCAGATCTTTTCAACTCTTAACTTTTAAATTTCTGCTTAGGATTAGTCTCTTCATCTCCTCCCACTTCTTAAATTTCAAATGTCTCCCCTCTTTTAAAACCTTCTTTGTTTGTGATTTTCAAATTTAGACTTTATTGCAAACTAGAAACTTTGGCCTCATGCCATTGCATTTTTGAGCTTCTTTTCTTAATTCAAACATGTAAATGAACTTAACCGTATTTGACTTAAAAGTTCAAAAGACAAAAAGAACTAACACTCATTCAAACTCTGTTAGGCCTTTTGTGCCTCTTTTAAACTTAAACTTTTGTTAAAAGTAATCAACTCACTTTGAAATTGATACCACGAACTACGAGGTTTTGATCCCTCATTTTTATGTTGGTACGTAGGCACAAGTCCGAAGGTCTTGTCAAATAGAAAAATATAACTAATGAATTCTTTTCTCATCCCCACACTCTATTTATTGCAAACATCTTTTATACCGAAAACACATACACACATAAAAAAGGGCTCCCTATGAGTACCTAGGACACTTTGGGTACTAACACCTTCCCTCTGTGCAACCAACCCCCTTACCTGTAATCTCTGGCATTTTATTAGTTTTGATTTGAAAACTTCTTATCTTTGGGTTTTGTTCGTACTTTTCCCTTTTCCCTTGGAAACAATAAAAGCACAGTGGCGACTCTGGTTTTACTGACGTTAAGTTTATCCATAGCTTAATGGTTATGAATTTACCGCTACAGCGCCAAATGTTCTTGCTAAAAAACACTAAAAGATTGACTTCCCCATTATTCATCGGGGAGAGTCCTAAATGATTGGTTAAAAGTGTATGTTATGTTTGTTAGAACAAGAATATGATTCTGCAATATATCTCTAAGTTTTGATGATAACAAAGAATGAAACAATTTGGTACCATAATATTTTTCTTAAGTGTGCAGGCTTCTAAGTTAAAATGACTATGAGGAAAACAAAGATCTGATATCTGCACCAGTCCAGAAACGTTGAACAAGCACAGAGAAATCAGATCTGGCTCCAAACAGAATGCATCTGAGGAGAAATTCCTGAAGAAACTATCTGAAGACTCTACAATTGAAGACTCTATATCTGAAGACTCTACAAAAATATTTGAAGACTATTCAAGAGAATATCTGAAGACTTTGCAAGAGAATATCTGAAGACTACAATATATTTAAACTCTGATCAAAGACTCTGATCACGCTCACTCTGATACATGCGCAACTCATCACTTGATCAAAAACTTACTCTGGAAGTATTCTAATTTTAGCATAACTCCTTTTAAGGAAACTATGGATTATGTTCCAAGACTGCTATGGAAAAGACAAGAAACTTAATACCTTTAACTCCCATAGATGGAAAGAAATCTCCATTAATTTCCCTCCAACGGTATCATCTCAAAGTGCTATAAAAAGGCCTCCTCACAACTTGCTGCAGAACAACTTGAAACACAATGAAACAACTTTGCTACAAAAACTTCTCATACTCCAAATATTCTCACTATCATTATTGTAAGAAATACTCTCATACAAAATATGTTGCTCATATTGTGTGGTTGTGTTTAATAGTTTCTTAAGTGTGTTTATCCTGCTTATCTAGAAGCATCTAGTCAAACACTTATATTCCTGAAACTCTTTGTATTTCCTCAAGTGACTTGTTTTGGTCTGTATACTTGTGGGGGCTAAGAGGTTGTTAAACTCTTAGACATTTTTGTAATCTGTTGAGATTATTGGATTAAGTCCTTATTGAAGGTGAAATCACATTGGCTGGGTGGACTGGAGTATCTTTGATTTTCAAGCGAACCAGGATAAACTCTTTGTGTTGATAGTATTTATTTTGTGTGTGTGGTGTTGCAAAAGTTTTTAAACTATTGTGAAAATAATTCAAACCCCCTTTCTTGTTTTTCTCTACCTTCAATTGGTATCAGAGCTTTGGATATTTATTGATTTTTGAATCAAACACTTAACCGTGTAGAGAGATCCAGAGTGAGAAAAACTTCATGGCTAACACAAATGAAAGAGATAGCTACAATGCAAAACCTCCAGTTTTTTATGGAGAAAAATTTGACTACTGGAAGGACAAAATTGAAAGTTTCTTCCTAGGCTGCGACGTTGATCTTTGGGATATGGTTACAAATGGTTATGAGATACCCAACTCTGAATTTGGTATTCCCATTACAAGAAGCAAAATGAATGGAGATCATAAGCATGATTTCAAGAATCACCATAAAGCAAGAATCGTTCTGTTAAACGCCATCTCCTACAACGAGTACGAGAAGATAACCAACAGGGAAACAACCAAAGAGATCTTTGACTCCCTGAAAATGATGCACGAAGGCAATGATCAAGTTAAAGAGACTAATGCTCTGATCTTAATCCATAAATATGAAGCCTTCAGAATGGAAGATGATGAAGCTGTTGAGGTGATGTTCTCAAGGTTCCAAACCTTAGTTGTAGGACTCAAGGTTCTGGACAAAGGATATACTACAACAGATCTTGTCAAGAAGATAATCAGAATTCTTCCCAAGAAGTGGAGATCTATGGTCACTACTCTGAAGTTTTCCAAGGATCTAAACATCATAAGTCTTAAAGAACTCGTCATCTTTCTCAGAAGTCATGAAATAGAGCTAGAAGAAGATGAACCTCAGAAGAAAAACAAATTTGTGGCTTTAAAGTCTAGATCAGAAAGAAGAAATCCAGAAAGGAACAAAGCCTTTCAAGCTGAAGAGGAACAAGATGATAACTATGAGAATGAAGATTCTTATGATGAAGAAGAATTATCTCTTCTTTCTAGAAGAATAAAACAGTTCTAGAGAAAAAGACAAAACAACTTCAGAAGGCCCAAACATAGGGGAGAACGTCCAGATTCAACCTCCAGAGGAAGACCCAACAAGGAAGAGACGTGTTATGAATGAAAAGAGCCTAGGCACTATAGAAATGAATGTCCAAAGCTAAAGAAGGATATCTATAGAAAGGAAAGCTTCAAGAAGAACTCTTTCAAAGCAAATAAGAAATGACTCATGGCAATATGGGATGACTCTAAATCTGAAGCTTCAAAACCTGATTCTGAAGAGGAGCAAGCAAACGTAGCATTCATGGCCACTACCTCTGGAAGTTCATCTGAAAGAAAATCTGACTCTGAAGAGGTATTCTCTAACTTTTCTCGTTCTGATCTGGAAGCCTGTTTTCAGAATCTCTGAGCTTGTATCAGAAGCTTCGATAGAAATTCAAGAACCTGAAAAAGGTTCATGAAGAGAATGTTAAAGAGTGTGATAAGCTTGAGAAAGAAGTTTTTGGACTCAAAGAAAATAATTTTATTCTTGAAAAAGAAAACAAATTTTCAACCAAGAAATATTCAAAACTTGAAGGAACTCTTTCTAAAGCTCCACCTACTTCTGACACTATCATATACAAATATGAAAAAGCTTTTCATAAATTTCTGAACAACGGTATAGAAAGAAGCAAAATGTCTTCTATGATCTATGGTGTAAGTCATAATAGGAAAAGAGGAATTGATTATTACTTTGATGAAGATGATTTAAAACCTTATATAGAAAACAAATATATATCTCCTTTTTCTTGTCATTATACATTTGCGCAAACACAGAAGTTTAATAACGCTAGAAAATCCAAAATTTTCAGAAACTATGGGAGAACTAATCCTAAAGGACCCAAAAGATTATGGGTGCCAAAAGATAAAATAGTGTATGTTACAGATATCCTATGCAGCCATGGTACCTGGACTCTAGATGCTCGTGATATATGACGGGAAGAAAGCATATGTTCCAAAACATGGAACTTAAAGATATTGGTTTCGTAGGCTTTTTGGAGGAAACCGGAAAGGGAGAATCAGAGGATCTGGAATAGTTGGTAATGGATCTCTTCCCTCTATTTCTGATGTCCTATATGTTGAGGGATTAATGCATAACTTGTTATCCATAATTCAATTAAGTGATAACGGTTATGATATAATCTTTACTAAAAAAACGTGCAAATTGTTGGTGTAAGCCCTAGAGGCCAATACTTTTGGTACTTGTATCGAATTATTTATTAATAATAAAAAGGCATTTTCTTTATTATGGTTGATTAATAAAGTCCCTGGAATAGATAGTCTGTTTAATGTATTAAGTGTGACTTAATCATGAGAACACATTGAACATAAGGACACTATTCTTAAAGTATCCGTAGTCGAGCTTTAGTGTGTAGTGGGATAACATTAAAGCATTAAGACTATTATGTTTGTAGACTGATGATCACATCTCATGGATCATGGATAAAGAGTTATCAAGTCTTAAACATAGGTATGAATATTAGGAGTAATATTTATACCGGATTGACCCACTATGAGAATACTATATAAAAAGTTATGCAAAGTGTCATAAGTTATTCTCATGGTGATAATAGTGTATACCACTCTTCGACCTGAAACCACTATGGATCCTAGATATAGAGTCGAGTGCTTTATTGCTGATCCAACGTTGTCCGTAACTGGATAACCATAAAGACAGTTGATGGGTACTCCACGAAGCATGCTGAGGGACATGAGTGTCCTAGATGGAATTTGCCAATCCTGCGTAACAGGATAAATGTCTATGGGCCCAATATTGAACTGGACAAGGGTGACACGGTCTATACCTTGTGTTCAATATAGACATAAGGGAAAAGGGGTAATTATACACATAATTATTATCACAGGAGGTTTTGTCAGATCACATGACATTTTCGTGACTTGGGTAGCAGTGATGTGTTGCTAGATACCACTCACTGTTTATTATGTTAAATGTGTGATTTAATATAATTGCCAACGCCGCAAAAACCTATAGGGTCACACACAAAGGACGGATTGATGAGAGATAGAGTAACTAAGGAACACCGTAAGGTACGGTGCACTTAAGTGGGAGACGAAATATGGTAAGGTACCAAATACTTAAGTGATTTTGGGCATATTATAAGATATGGGCCAAAATACACTTAAGTGGGCTTTTTAGCTTGAAGCCCACACAAGTGGTTCTATAAATAGAACCCCTTGGGTAGAAGCATTGTCACTCCAATCCACTCAGACAGAAATTCAAGTAGAGACTTGGAATTTTGTTTCCCTCTTTCTCTCACTCAAAGCCTTCATTCATAATAGCTAGCACTGCGATTGAAGGAATCCGTTCGTGTGGACTGAGTAGAGACGTTGTCATCGTTCAACGTTCGTGATCGCCCCGTGGATCTGTATCAAAGGTTTTGATCATTATCAGAGATCTGCACCAAAGGTTTGAATCGCCACAAGAGGTAACGATTCTATCACTGATCATGCCCATTCGTAAGGATCACTAAATGGAGAAATTTTTAAATTCCGCTGCGCCTTGGATGGAAATTCTCCTACAGTGGTATCAGAGCCACTTACGAAACCATGAATCTGATATTTGTTTTTGTTCTGTAATAATATGATTAAAGACAGAATGAATCAAAGGTTAAATTGAGATCGATCAAGTTACATATATGTGATATATGTAATCCTGATGCAAAATACATTATATATGATATAGTGTTCTCGTTTCGTTCATTCAAACCCTCAATGATTGTTTTCCTTTGAGCGATCAATGGTCGTTTGCTTCTTGATCCGACATTAGTATGGTGAAGCAATGACGTGTTGATCAATCATACTGAATTAACAATCGAGATGTGTTTGACGGTCTGAAATTGGTGCATCAGGGTTAGTGACGGCACAAGGGTTGTGTTGTCAGAGAGTTATGCGATTGGGGTTTGACTGCACAAGAGTTGTGCGTTCTAAACACTTTTCCGAACAGTGTTAACCGGTTAACGCGTATGGTTAACCGGTTAACGCAATACGAAATAAATTTTTTTAATTTTCAAACAGTGTTAACCGGTTAACGCATATGGTTAACCGGTTAACGCAAGGCAGAAAAGAATTTTCTAAAAGTTTTCAAACAGTGTTAACCGGTTAACGCATATGGTTAACCGGTTAACGCAAGGAAAAATTGACCCGTTCGGCTAGAAAAAGTGCTTTGAAGTATCAAGTGTTGGTACGAAAAACGACGTCAATTTTAAATGGATTGTTCATTAAAATTTTCGAGCAGGGGCGCTGCCCCTTCGACCCCGCAAGGGGCGCTGCCCCCTTGACCCCTGTCCGCTGAACGGTCAGCGGAACCACCGTCCGCTGACCGGGTAGCGGAACACCCGTTCCCGTTGTCCGAGCAGCGGACCCCCGGCTAACTCTGCATAGTGTGATCGGTCGTCAAAATTTAATTTGATTTTAATTAATTAAAGGAATTAATAATAATAATAAAGTGTTTATTATTGTCTTGTGGTGATCGGTTATGGCCTTAGTTTTCCTTTGTTTTGTTTTGGGTTTTAAAATACGACCTGCATGTCGTGCCTCTCTCTTAATCTCCCAAATGTAACTTCTTTTCTCATCTCACTCCCTCGTATGTAAAACGAGTTTCTTTTATGTAATGTAATGATATGAAGAAAGCAAAGAAGTCAGTGCCAAAGGAGGACAACCTTGAAGATCTTGCTTGGAGAAGCTTAGATTGTTGTTAGGTTAGCTTAGGTTCTCTCATTGGCTTGGGAGAACAATTGCGCTAGGGGCCATAACTGTTTCATTATGTTTGTATGTATGTTGATGCATGTGAATGTATGTTGATGCATGTGAGAGACGGTTTATATGATAAACAAGCCGGTGAGATCAAAAAAATTGCAATTCCCTCAAATTAAATATTAAGTTTATGCTTTCCAAGTTTTAACACTCATCAAGACTAGTAATGGATAATGTAGGTTTCGCCTACGCGAGGTGCATGATCTATATATTAGTAAGGTGCGATGGGATAATTGTAATATCCAACTGTTAAAACAATGGGTCAAACTTAACTAAACAAATTATAATATATATGTTTAGAAGCAAGAGTTGGGAATGATCCATATGATGGATTGGAATAAGGAGTTATTCACCCAACTAAAATTTTCGAGAGTTGTATGAGATACAATTGGAAGGAGTTCCTACCTAAATAACCTAGTTTTGTGTAATCCGCCTACGCGGACTTAGAACGAAGTGAAATGTGGATCTCGACCCACTAGAAAATCTTCCAACGGGATTTTCCGAATCAAATGATGAGGGTCATTTGTTTTTGAATAAAATAGTGGGAGCATGTTTAATTAAAGGCCTAATTAAATATGTCAATAATACTTACATTTTCATTAATCCTTGTGTAGATTACCATGACAACAAACACCTCTAACAACATATTGCGATCAAACCTTGACAAGGAAAAATTGTCTGGGACAAATTTTCTGGATTGGTACCGAGACATGAGGATTGTCCTCAAACATGATAAAGGGAAAGGCAAGGAAGTTGCCAAACCCAAACCCACTAGTGCTGCCTTGAAGCCTAGTGGAAGCATAGAAAAGGAAGGCACCTGCTTCCATTGCGGTAAGACCGCACACTGGAAGAGGAACTGCCCAAAGTACCTGGAAGATAGGAAGAATGGAGTAGAGACTCCAACTTCAGATATTTTTGTTATTGAAATTAATTTATCTACTTCTGCATCATGGGTATTAGATACTGGATGCGGTTCTCACATTTGTACAAATGTGCAAGAACTAAAAGGGAGTAGAAAATTGGCAAAAGGTGAAGTCGACCTACGAGTTGGTAATGGAGCAAAGGTTGCTGCCTTAGCCGTAGGAACTTATGAATTTACTTTACCTAGTGGTTTAATAATTCAGTTAGAGAACTGTTATTATGTACCAGTAATTAGCAGGAATATTATTTCCGTTTCTTGTTTGGACAAGTTCGGTTTTTCATTCATAATAAAGAACAATTGTTGTTCAATTTATTTGAATGATATATTCTATGCAACTGCACAAATGAACAATGGACTATATGTCATTGATCTTGAAATGCCTATTTATAACATTAATACTAAAAGGATGAAACCTAATGAGTTAAATCCAACTTACCTTTGGCATTGTCGATTAGGCCACATAAATGAGAAACGCATTTCCAAACTCCATAAAGATGGACTGTTGGACTCTTTTGATTATGAATCATATGAGACATGCAGATCTTGTTTAATTGGAAAGATGACAAAGTCTCCATTCACAGGAAAAGGTGAAAGAGCTAATGATCTTTTGGCCCTCATACATACTGATGTATGTGGTCCACTGAACATATCAGCCAGAGGAGGTTTTCAGTACTTCATCACATTCACTGATGATTTCAGTAGATATGGTTATGTGTATTTAATGAAACACAAATCAGAGTCCTTTGAAAAGTTCAAGGAATTCAAGAATGAAGTACAAAACCAACTAGGTAAGAATATTAAAGCTCTTCGATCAGATTGAGGTGGTGAATATTTAAGCCTAGAGTTTGATGACCATCTGAAAGAGTGTGGGATCCTATCCCAACTCACTCCTCCTAGAACACCCCAATGGAATGGTGTGTCTGAGAGAAGAAATCGAACCCTGTTGGACATGGTCCGATCCATGATGAGTCAAACCGATCTTCCAAACTCCTTTTGGGGACATGCGCTGTTGACCGCAGCTTACACACTTAACCGTGTTCCATCCAAAAAGGTTGATAAGACACCATATGAGATATGGAGTGGTAAGAGACCACATATGTCTTACATGAAGATTTGGGGTTGCGAAGTTTATGTGAAACGACAAATTTCAACTAAGCTTGAGCCCAAATCTGACCAATGCTTATTTGTGGGGTATCCTAAGGAAACAAGAGGATATTACTTCTACAATCCTTCTGAGGGCAAAGTGTTTGTCGCTCGAACTGGAGTTTTCCTAGAAAAGGATTTTATTTCCAAAGGAACCAGTGGGAGGAAAGTAGAGCTTGAAGAAATTCAAGAATCACAAAGCATCGATACACCTATGGAGGAATTAGAGCAGGAAACACAAATGGTTGTGGAAGAGCAACCTGCTCAAGTAGAACAAGACCAACGTAGGTCAGGCAGGATACATCACCTACCTGAGAGATATGGATATCTCATAACAGATCAAGGTGATGTATTACTCATGGATCAAGATGAGCCTGTGACCTACCAAGAGGCCATAACTGGTCCCGAGTCTGAGAAGTGGCTAGAGGCCATGAAATCCGAAATAGATTCCATGTACACGAACCAAGTTTGGAACTTGGTAGAGCCTCCTGTAGGAGTTAATCCTATAGGATGCAAGTGGGTCTTCAAAAAGAAGACTGACATGGATGGTAAGGTACATACCTATAAGGCAAGACTGGTTGCAAAAGGATATAAACAAATTCATGGTGTTGACTATGATGAAACCTTTTCACCAGTTGCAATGCTTAAATCTGTTCGGATTTTACTTGCTATCGCTGCATATCATGATTATGAAATATGGCAGATGGATGTCAAAACTGCTTTCCTTAATGGGAATCTTCTTGAGGATGTGTACATGACACAGCCTGAAGGATTTGACATACCAGAAGAAGCCCATAAGATATGTAAGCTACAAAGATCAATCTATGGATTGAAGCAAGCTTCCAGAAGCTGGAATCTTCGTTTTGATGAAACGGTAAAACAATATGGATTCATCAAGAACGAAGATGAGCCTTGTGTCTACAAGAAGGTTAGTGGGAGCATGATCGTGTTCGTGGTGTTATATGTAGATGACATATTACTCATTGGAAACGATGTCCCTACCCTGCAACAAGTAAAGACTTGGTTGGGGAAATGCTTTTCTATGAAGGACCTAGGTGAAGCAGCCTATATATTAGGAATCAGAATCTATAGAGATAGATCACAAAATCTGCTTGGCCTAAGTCAGAGTACATACATAGACAAAGTGCTGAGACGCTTTAATATGCATGATTCCAAGAAAGGATTCATACCTATGCAACATGGCCTGTGTCTATCAAAAACATAATCCCCTTCAACTAAGGAAGAAAGGGAACACATGAATAAGATTCCATATGCATCTGCAATAGGATCTATCATGTATGCCATGTTATGTACTCGACCAGATGTCTCGTATGCTTTAAGTGCAACGAGTAGATACCAATCTGATCCTGGTGATGCCCATTGGGTAGCTGTTAAGAATATCCTTAAGTACTTGAGAAGGACTAAGGAATCATTCTTGATATATGGAGGTCGGGAAGAGTTGGCTGTAATTGGTTACACTAATGCTAGCTTCCAGACAGATAAGGATGACTTTAGATCGCAATCTGGTTATGTGTTTTGCTTGAACGGTGGCGCTGTGAGCTGGAAAAGTTCGAAGCAAGATACAGTTGCTGATTCTACAACCGAGGCCGAGTATATTGCTGCCTCAAGTGCTGCAAAGGAAGCTGTTTGGATCAGGAAGTTCATTAGTGAACTTGGCATAGTCCCTAGCGTTGTGGATCCCATTGGTCTCTATTGTGATAACAATGGTGCTATCGCACAAGCTAAGGAGCCTAGATCTCACCAACGATCCAAACACATACTTAGGCGTTATCATCTCATTCGAGAGATAATAGATAGAGGAGATGTGAAAATATGTAAAGTACCTACACTTGACAATATAGCTGACCCACTGACAAAGCCTCTTGCGCAACAGAAGCATGATGGCCATACTAGATCAATGGGCATACGGGGTATGCCTGATTGGCTCTAGTGCTAGTGGGAGATTGTTGGTGTAAGCCCTAGAGGCCAATACTTTTGGTACTTGTATCGAATTATTTATTAATAATAAAAAGGCATTTTCTTTATTATGGTTGATTAATAAAGTCCCTGGAATAGATAGTCTGTTTAATGTATTAAGTGTGACTTAATCATGAGAACACATTGAACATAAGGACACTATTATTAAAGTATCTGTAGTCGAGCTTTAGTGTGAAGTGGGATAACATTAAAGCATTAAGACTATTATGTTTGTAGACTGATGATCACATCTCATGGATCATGGATAAAGAGTTATCAAGTCTTAAACATAGGTATGAATATTATGAGTAATATTTATACCGGATTGACCCGCTATGAGAATACTATATAGAAAGTTATGCAAAGTGTCATAAGTTATTCTCATGGTGATAATAGTGTATACCACTCTTCGACCTGAAACCACTATGGATCCTAGATGTAGAGTCGAGTGCTTTATTGCTGATCCAACGTTGTCCGTAACTGGATAACCATAAAGACAGTTGATGGGTACTTCACGAAGCATGCTGAGGGACATGAGTGTCCTAGATGGAATTTGCCAATCCTGCGTAACAGGATAAATGTCTATGGACCCAATATTGAACTGGACAAGGGTGACACGGTCTATACCTTGTGTTCAATATAGACATAAGGGCAAAGGGGTAATTATACACATAATTATTATCACAGGAGGTTTTGTCAGATCACATGACATTTTCGTGACTTGGGTAGCAGTGATGTGTTGCTAGATACCGCTCACTGTTTATTATGTTAAATGCGTGATTTAATATAATTGCCAACGCCGCGAAAACCTATAGGGTCACACACAAAGGACGGATTGATGAGAGATAGAGTAACTAAGGAACACCGTAAGGTACGGTGCACTTAAGTGGGAGACGAAATATGGTAAGGTACCAAATACTTAAGTGATTTTGGGCATATTATAAGATATGAGCCAAAATACACTTAAGTGGGCTTTTTAGCTTGAAGCCCACACAAGTGGTTCTATAAATAGAACCCCTTGGGTAGAAGCATTGTCACTCCAATCCACTCAGACAGAAATTCAAGTAGAGACTTGGAATTTTGTTTCCCTCTTTCTCTCACTCAAAGCCTTCATTCATAATAGCTAGCACTGCGATTGAAGGAATCCATTCGTGTGGACTGAGTAGAGACGTTGTCATCGTTCAACGTTCGTGATCGCCCCGTGGATCTGTATCAAAGGTTTTGATCATTATCAGAGATTTGCACCAAAGGTTTGAATCGCCACAAGAGGTAACGATTCTATCACTGATCATGCCCATTCGTAAGGATCACTAAATGGAGAAATTTTTAAATTCCGCTGCGCCTTGGATGGAAATTCTCCTACACAAATCTGTTAATCAGAAAAATGGCACAGTCCTTTTCACTAGAAAGATGAAAAACAACATCTATAAAATAAAACTTTCAAATTTGAAAAATCAAAACATAAAATGCTTGATGTCTGTTAATGAAGAGCAACGGGTGTGGCATGGACGCTTGGGTCACATTAGCTTGAGGAGGATTTCTCAACTAAATAAGCTTAAGTTAGTCAGAGGCCTACCTAAGCTGAAGTTTTCTTCATATGCTCTTTGTGAAGCATGTCAGAAAGGTAAATTTTATAAAACCACTTTCAAAACTAAAAATGTTATTTCTACCTCCAGACCTCTGGAACTTCTACACATTGATCTTTTTGGACCTGTTAAGACAACGTCAATCAATGGTAAGAAGTATGGACTTGTCATTGTTGATGATTATAATCATTGGACATGGGTAAAATTCTTAAGGCACAAGAATGAGTCACATTATGTGTTAACCAGTTTTTGTTCAAAAGTGAAAAATGAATTTGACTCTAAAATCATTAGAGTCAGAAGTGATCATGGTTGCGAATTTGAAAACAAACTTTTTAAAGATCGTTTTGACTCTAATGGAATATCCCATGATTTCTCATGTCCTAGAACTCCACAATAAAATGGAGTTATAGAAAGGAAGAATAGGACTCTCCAAGAAATGGCCAGAACCATGATCAACGAAACTAATCTAGCTAAGCACTTTTGGGAAGAAGCTGTGAATACAACATGTTACATTCAGAATAGAAGCTCTATCATACCTATTCTAGAAAATACTCCTTATGAACTGTGCAAGGGAAGAAAACCCAACATTTACTATTTTCATCCTTTTGGACGCTCTTGTTTTATTCTGAACACTAAAGATAATCTGAACAAGTTTGACTCTAAGGCACAAAAGTGTATTATGTTGGGGTACTCAGAACATTCTAAAGGATTTAGAGTATACAATACAGAAACACAAATTGCGGAAGAATCAATTCATGTCAAATTTTATGATAAGCTTGACTCAAAAAAGTCAAAGCTAGTTGAGAATTTTGCAGATCTGGAGATCACGCTTGCAGGTTTTGATGAAAAGACAAATGATTATGAAGAAACTGAAAGAGGAACTTCAGAAGCACCTGAAAGCACAATCAATCAGAAATGACAAAGAATTAGGCAGAATGTTTCTGAAGAACTGATTATGGGAAACAAGGATGAACCTGTCAGAACAAGATCAACATTCAAAGTTTCTGAAGAAACACTTTGGGACTAGTATCTCTGATAAAGCCAACATCATGTGAAGAAGCTCTTCGAGAGAAAGAATGGATTTTGGCAATGAGAGAAAAACTTGATCAATTTTCCAAAAATGACGTTTGGGATCTTGTACTAAGACCAAAGGGAACCCATGTGATGTGAACTAAATGTGTCTACAGAAACAAACTAAATGAAAAGGGTAAAGTTGTCAGAAACAAAGCACGGCTGGTAGCACAAGGTTATAGTCAACAAGAAGGAATTAACTACAATGAAACCTTTGCTCTAGTCACAAGGCAGAATTTGAGATGGGCCTAATGCAATAACTGAAGTTCTTTCTAGGAATTCAAATCAATCAAACATCAGAAGCCACGTATGTCTATCAAAGCAAATACATAAAAGATCTTCTAAAGAAATTTGACATGTAAAAAACCAAGCCAACCAAGACTCTCATGCATCCTACCTGCATTCTGGAGAAGAAAGAGGTGAGTAAAAAGGTTTGTCAGAAACTCTATCGTGGTATGATATGTTCTCTCCTTTATATGACTGTTTCGCATCCAGATATACTATTTAGCGTATGTCTATGTGCTAAATTTCAGTCAGATCCAAGGGAATCTTACTTAACTGCTATTAAGAGAATCCTTAGGTATCTGAAAAGAACACCTAACATTGGCCTGATGTATAAGAAAACATTAAAGTATATGCTTTATGGGTATTATGATGCAGATTACGCTGGAGATAGGTTGGAACGCAAAAGCACATATGAGAGCTGTCAGTTTCTGGGAGGAAACCTCATCTCACGGGCAAGCAAAAGATAATTAACCATTATACTGTCAACTGCAGAAGCAGAATACATCTCAGCTTCACTATGCACCACTCAGATGCTCTAGATGAAGAATCAGCTTGAGGATTTTCAGATTTATGAGAGTAACATCCTTATCTTTTGTGATATACTGCTGCTATACGCTTAAGTAAGAATCCTGTTTTACATTCCAGAGCGAAGCACATAGAAATTAAACACCATTTTATGAGAGACTATGTTTAAAAAGGGATAATTATTTTAAAATTTATAGATACAAACCATCAATGGGTTGATATCTTTATAAAACCCTTAGCTGAATATAGATTTCTTTTCATTCTGAAAAATTTAAATATGGTAGATTGCCCATAATGATTCTGAACATGTGCCTTTCGTATCTGATGTTAAATTAGACTCCGACTCAAGCATAAAATGTTTATCTGATTCTGGTTATGATACTTCTACAAGTTAGAAGATATCTGGATCAGAAACCTTCTGAGTCGGAAACCTTTTGGTATTTTTGACTCCAGAAACATCAACACATGGGCTCTCAAACGTGTGGCTCTGGATCTTCTAGACATCTATCTAGCTCAAAACTTAAGGGTCAAATTGTTGAGATCCCCTCTAGCAGTGTGCACATCTTGAGATCATACATCCATCATTAGTTACATTTAATTCTCCCCACACTTGTCAACTCAGTTTTTAGCAATCATAATTGTTCTTGTTCCCTATCAAGCTAACATTGTCGTTTTGCATATTTTTGAACTTTTGTATATATATTCTCACATTTCACACATTTACACTTTTACCACTCACAACTTACACAAACCCTTTAACTCACTTCTCTCAACTTTCTCTTCAATCCATCTTCATCTTCTTCAACAACATCATGAATCCTCAACAACAACAAGTGTTTGAATACTCCCAAAAGATGAACGACACTGAATAAGCTGCTCCTCCATAACAAGTCGATATCCCTACTGCTTCTCCTTTAATAACCTCATATAAAGAACCTCATGCTCTTGATCTTCCTTCACATATCAATCTTTCAACGCCTTTTGATAAGCTTGAAGTGCTTTGTGAGTTGTTGGTAGATTTTGACAACCTCAAAGCAAATGGAATGGATTTAACTCCATAACTGGAGAATCAAGGGTGGTCTAACTACTTCAATTGTCTTTATGGCCCCATCTACACCTTCTTGGTCAAGGAGTTCTGGAGATTCGTAAATTGTGATGACCACTACATTGTGTCTCACATTCTAGGAATAAAGATGGTGATAACTGAGAAGTCAATAGCAACGCTCCTGAACATGGAAAAGGTTAGGGGAAAAAGGATCTACAACATTAACCCTAGGGCTAAGTATATGTCCAGGAAGTTATGTACACTATCTTCTCTCAAAACCCAGAAGGTAAAACCTCCATCTTCACCAGAATATGAGGGTGTGGCTCAAGATCATTCTGGGAACCATCCATCATCGCCCTCTTCCAGCTCCTCTGACAACATTAACACTGATCAAAAGTGCATTATGTACTATCTGCACAAAGGGATGAAGCTAAATCTTCCCTCTCTCCTCTTCAAGTATCTGAGGGATTCTGTCAGAGACACCAGGAATAACTTGAAGCCCAAAAACTACATCCCTCTAAGAAGACTGATTTCTGATGTTCTAGTAGAGAGTGGTCTGGTGGACAATCTCATCTCCTTAAATCTGATGGAAGACGTCACTGTGGACATGGGGAAGCCTTTGAACGGGAGGAATCTGAAGAGCATGGGTCTGATAGACAAGGTCAAAGTCAAACCCTCAAAGGACACCTCCTGGGAAGCTCTGAAGGATCAAAGAGAGATATTTAATGGGATGTATCTGTTCTCTAAGACTGATCCCCCAAAGGCCATTGCATGCTATCTGTAGGATCTAGAAGCCCAAGGATATGACATCTCTGGCTTTAGCTTAAACTGGCTCCCAGATTAACCCCCAAACTTCATGAAGAGAAAAAGGGAACCATCTAAGAAGAAGAAGAAGAAGAAGAAGAGTCTCAAGCTGGGAGAATTTTCAGCGACTTAGAAGAAGCCCGTGCCTCTGAGCTCTTCAACACCCGGTAAGTCCTCTATCTCAGAAGCTCATAATGTTTCTGGTTCTATGCAAATCACCTCATCATTACCTCTACCACCCCTCATACTCTCCACCTCTGTCACCACCTCCCCCACTTCTCCCTTTGAACCAACAATTTCTATACCTATCCTTTATGAACCAAATACTTCTGAAACCCACACCTCTGACCCTAACCCGTCTTCACCTCCACTACCTTAATTCAACCTTACAATAACATTTATCCCCATATATGAAGCCTTATTGCTCAACGAACCCATATCACCCCCTTCCTCTAACCCCAGTTCCCCTCCCTACTACGACCTAACATCCAACTCTGAACATTCAGATATCCCTGACCCAACCTCCCCAACCCACGAAGAACTTCAGGCCACAACTGACTCTGAAAAGACTCAGTATGTACCAGAACCTTCTGAAACCATTCCATCTCCCTCTGAACCCATTTCTAAACCATCTGAACCCATACACAAACCTTTTGACCCCATTCCTCAAACCTTTGAATCTAACCTCACTCTTCATACCCTTGATGAGGCATTTACTAAGTTCTCATAGAAATCTGCTTCAAGACTTAGCCAGCTGTCTGACGAATCCAGGGTCAGTGACAATCCTTCTGAAGTAAGGACTCATATGAACGGGTTCATCAGGTGGATGACTTATGAAGTCTTCAAGTTGAAGGGGCATTTTGAGCAAGTCAGAAATTACTATATCAGAAGTGCTGAGGAGAAGCCAGAGGCTCGTCTGGATCAAGAGGCTGCTGAAAGGGCACAAAGAGAAGTTGAAGAAAAAGTTGAAGTTGAAGCTGCTCAGAAAGCTGCAGAAGACGGAGAGAAGACAACTGAGGTTGCTCTGACTCGAGGTGATTCATCAACATATGATCTAGCTCATCTAGTCCTCAAGACTATAGAAGAGTTGCAAAAAGAACAATAACTAGTCAGAGCCAGACTCGACAAGCAAGATCAAGTCAAATCCATCATCCAGAATCTTCTAGCTCAGCTTCTAGGAATGTTTATTTGTAATTTTTTCTAAGAGTTTTTTCCTCTGAGGCCTTTTTCTTCTGAATCCCTATAATTTGTAACTCTCTGTTTTATCAATGAAGTTATGTTCTTTTTGTGAATTTATTCCTTAAGTAGTTTTTTTTACTTTTTTAGTCTAACAAAAAGGGAGAGAAATAAATAGAAGTCGTTTTGATGAAATAACGTATCTAACTCTCAGAATGCACTGCTTACATTCTGACATTAAATTATTGTGCAGTCTAAGTCTTTTTACAGGATTTATCTGAATAAAGAAAACGTAAATCTCTATCTGAGAAACAAATAAATCAATGTAAGCAACCTAAGAAGATCTGGTAAGAAATTCTCTATCCCGGAAACCCTTTTCTGATACCAATGTCTGTAAAAAAATTCTAAGTATCAGACTTAGGGAGAAATTTCTAATCTCAGGGGGAATTATTCTCTATCTGACTCTGATTTATTTAAATATGTATCTCTGAAAGTACTTATTGTTTCATCAAAATTATGAGTTTTTGTCATGATAAAAAAGGGGGAGATTGTTAGAACAAGCTTTTGATTCTGCAATATATCTCTAAGTTTTGATGATAACAAAAAATAAAACAATTTGGTACCCTAATATTTTTCTTAAGTGTGCAGGTTTCTAAGTCAAAATGACTCTGAGGAAAACAAAGATCTGATATCCGCACCAGTCCAGAAACGATGAACAAGCACAGAGAAATCAGATCTGGCTCCAAACAAAATGCATCTGAGGAGAAATTCCTGAAGAAACTAACTAAAGACTCTACATCTGAAGACTCTGAAAGAATATTTGAAGACTCTACATCTGAAGACTCTTATCTGAAGACTCTGAAAGAACATCTGAAGACTCTGCAAAAATATCTGAAGACTATTCAAGAGAATATTTGAAGACTTTGCAAGAGAATATCTGAAGACTGCAAGATATCTGAACTCTGCTCAAAGACTTTGATCGCGCTCACTCTCATACATGTGCAACCTATTGTCGCATCTCGAAAAATACGATCCCTCGCGATGGTCGCGGAAAAAATTAGTTCGAACAGAGTCACCACCGAACTTTATTTATCCCAATGAAGGAATAGGAAAATATCGATAAAACCTTTCAAAAATAGAATAATGGTCGTCACAACCATATTCGGGTTTGGGAGTCGATCATGCAAGGGGGAGGTATTAACACCCCTTACGTCCGTTGTACTCAACGGGAAGATTTTAGTTTAATTTATAATTTGAATGTTAGTTAAATGTTGTTTGTTTTCTTCGAGTGATAATAATATTGAAAAGAGGTGGATGGAAACCTCAAAAGGGGAAAATGAAGGTTTTTTATTAGTGTGCTCGCCAAGACTCGCAATCTCGTGCCTACGTATCCTTATGGTGCAATAAGGAAATCAGAGCATTCGTAGTTCGGGGAACTATGGTTGGTTGGTATCTTTTAGTAAGCAACTATTTAGATCGCATTCTAAAGGCTAAACGTTGGCTTGTCTATTCTCGGTGGAGGCTTAAGCACTAGTTTTTTGTGCGTGTTAGAAAGGATTAATAGTGTTCTTTTTTAAAAGAGTTTTGGTCACACGGGGGGTGACAAGTTGAATTAATATGTGGGGTATTTTGTTTGATTGGTTATGTTCGCACGAGGGCGAAAAAAGATAGATTTGATGTGTTAAGATATTTTTGTTGGATGACGATTACTCGGATAGTCGAGTAAGGCAACTTGTATCCTAATAGTCGAGGAGAGGAATCGAAGGCTCTAGACCATCTCCCTTTTCATCCTTAATTGTAGAAGGATTTGATGATAATTAAGGTATTTTGACTGGATGACGATTACCCGGACAATCAAGTAAGATAACTCGTATCCTAATAGTCGGGAAAGGGAATAGAAGACTCTAGACCACTTTCTTTTTCATCTTAGTGATTACGAAAACATGTTTATGTATGGTTGATGTGTTTTAGAATAAACGACAAGCACTCAAATGGCTGAGTAAGACAACTCATATCCAAGCATTTGAGGAGAGGAATAGAAGACTCAAGGCCATCTCCATTTTCGTATAACTTATTGTAAAATGATTTGATTAAGTTATAAGTTTGCGAAAAAATGAAAATTGTTTGGCTAACTGAGTAAGAGAACTCGTATTCAAACGACTGAGGAGAGGAATTGAAAACTCAAAGCCACCTCCCTTTTCATTTCATTATTTTAAGAATAATTTGATTTAATCTTGGTTTAAGGCTTGTAAAGAAATGACGAGTGTCTAACTGACCGAGTAAGAAAACTCGTATGTAAGAAAACTCGTATTCAAACAATCGAGGAGAGGAGTTAAAAGCTTAAAACCATCTCCCTTTTCATTTCGCTATCATGAGAAAAAATTGATTTAATTATTTAAGCGGATTAGAAATGACAATCATTCGACTAACCGAGTAAGAGAACTCGTATTCAAATAAATTAACATGTATTATTAATTTATAAAATTTAACTAACTAAATTATAATGATTAAATAATTTATAATTATAAATTTGAATTTTTATAAATAATTAAATTCATCTCTTTTTATTCTCTATCAAACCGAACTAAGTACTAAAAACAATTACATTTTTTCTTTTAATTCTTTTAAATTAAACTATATATTAAATCTATTATTTTTAGGTTTCTTGGTAATTCTTGAACTTTAAATCAATAGTTTATATTAATTTAATTAAAACTAATAATATAAAATAAATATATTTCAATGTTTAATAGAGAATAAAAACATTGTAATTGTAATAAATTTAAATTAAAACTAATAATATAAAATAAATATATATTATTTCAATTGTAATAAATTTAAATTAAAACTAATAATATAAATTAAATTAATTTAAAAATATTGTAATTGTAATAAATCTAAATTAAAACTAATAATATAAAGTAAATATATATTATCACCATTACCATAAATAAACATTGAAATATATTTATTTTATATTACAATTTATATTATTAGTTTTAATTTAAATTTGTTAATAAATTTAAATTAAAACTAATAATATAAAATAAATATATTTCAATGTTTATTTATGGTAATGGTGATTAGACAAATAAATTATAAATTTGTTTAGATCATAAAGTTGAGTGAGTGATTTATTTATTTTTCTATAAATCAACAATTTTTATGTTCTATCAACGTATAGAATAGAAAGGTTATAGGACACCAAGAATAAATTGGTGTAAATAGTAAAGAGATTTTGTAATTTTAAGCCATATTTTTTCCCTTACTATTATAAATAAAATTAATGTTTTTAGCGATTAGAACTTATATACCTCTTCAACTATTATTATATGTAAATTTGTTTTTTTTTTTAAAGTATATTTAACCATCAATGTATTTAGTCTAGATTAGATACATTAATTAGATTAGATACATTAATTGTTTGACTATAGTATTAGTTCTTGTGGTGATGGTCGATTAGTGGGATTTGGAATTATGTTACATTAAATTCACGCGGTTTCTATCTTGCTAGATTGCATCTCTACGTGTCTTTCACCTCTATGTATAGTTGTATCTTTCTACAAAGAAGCGACAATATTCAACGATTTAGTTATTTGACTATACTATTAGTAGATCTTTGTTCAACAGAAAAAGACTAGGGGTTCATAAGGTTTTTCCAATTTATTTTTATAATGTCTTAACAATAATCATAATATCATATCATAATAAATTATGATTTTATAATTTCTCCCATTAAATTTTTTTGCCAAAAATTTATAATAAATAATTACAATAAAATAAAATAAATTATAATTAATTAATAAATACTAAATTATAATTATAATGACTAAAAGAGAGGACACCTAATTTATTCCTTTTAATTTTAAAAAAGGGCAGGTAAAAGGACACGTATGGCATACCTTAAAAAATGGTTCATAAAAAATTAATTATAACTCTCGATTATTTATTAATAAATATTATTAATTTATAAAATGTCTAAAAAAAATAGAAAACTAAATATTAAAATTTAAATAATCATTAACTTAAAAAATTGCTACAAAAAACAGGTCATTGATTTATGTATTTTATTAAATTAAAATTCCAAAATTTATTTTTATTAAATTAAAAATTCAAAAAAATAAAGTAGGACACGTATTTCATTTACTACAAATTCAAAATAACTCATCAATTAATTAATTATGATTACCATTGATAAAACCAACCAATAAAAAAACAACCACTAACTAATAAAAAAACCAATGACTAACACATCCAAGAGAAACCTTCCACTAACCACATATCAAAACTTTTTCTCTTAATTCACTAAGTTTTTTCTCTTAATTCACTCATTAATAATTAATTAGAAAAATCGCTAATAAATAGGATAAGTAATTTTCTTCTTCTTACTAAACCTCATTAACTCACAATTATTCATATAACTTTCATTCATAATTGGTTAGATTGCACGTCCTATTTTTTTAATATATAATAATTTGGACATTCATTTTTTTTGTTTAGTTAAGCATAACAAAAATAATTTTTAGGGGTTGAAACCTAAAAGACAGTGGGTTAGAAGAAATGGGAGAATTAGAAGAAATATTTAGAGATTAATTATTATACACCGTCATTGTAAAAAGATTTACACTGTCGATTCATCATTATCCCCCGTTTGCATTACTTTATAAATTTTTAAAATAAAAATCAAACTTATTTTAATCCAACGTCTAGGATTAACTGACAGCGTAAAATCTCTTTACAGTGTATTTCAATTAAATCCAAATACTTATGGGTATTTATTCTTTCTTTTTGATTTTGTTGTTGTTTTCTAATTCTTAGTTATGTTATATAGGTATATCTTGAAGCATTTTAGGTGAATTTTTATCCCTCATTTTTACAAAGAAAATATTCATCATATATTTTAGTTTAGTTTTAATGAAGTCAAAAGTTTATTAAAAAGAAAAAGTTTGGAATCAAGAATGTATAAGCTTATGAATATTTTGGAAATAAAGAAAATTGATCTTGATAGTTGATGATAAACCTAATATAAGTCAAACTATCTTTGTAAATTAAGGTTACTAGTAAATTCAATAATAAGGAATCAATTTAAATACATGTTGTAGATCATCATAAAAAGGGTTATGATTGAAATAATTTTGATGTCATTAAAATGAATAATGTTTTTAGACTTAATTATTTCTATTGTAATGCAAAATGCTATACTTATAATTCTTCCTACCTAAGAAATTATGGTATTCCTTATAGTGGGTATGTATGGGTGAGAAAAGAATATAACCCCAAAGGACCCAAAGAATATTGAGTACAAAGAATTACTAATTATTTTGAAGGCACTTGAAGATCATATACTAGAATTGTCAAATCAAGATTGATCTTTTTAAGATACAAGACCATTTGATATGGTAATTCTAAGAAAATTATTGAATAAAAGATGTTTTGAAGAAGTATCAACATTGATATCATCTTTGACTTCATATGATAGTACTGTGAAGAAGATAAGTTATTTTGTGTTTAATGTATTATTTTCCTTACATTATTATACTCCTTTTGGATTTTACTCTTTTTATTTTTGATAATGTCAAAAAGATAGAGAAGAGATGATTGTTTTTTTTGTTGTTTTTAAGATATCAAAGACATCATAGAATAAGTTGCAAAAGAAATGGGGAGATATGCAAGAGAGGGGGAGATATACAAGATAGGGGAGAGATCAAAGTGACAAGTAAAAACTTCTCATCAATTTGTTTTGTCATCATCAAAAAGGGGGAGATTATGAAGAAGACGTTCATCATCTATCTTAGTTTAATTTTGATGAAGACAAAAGTTTATCAAAGAAGGAAAAGTTCATAATCAATAATGCATAAGTTTATGGATATTTTGGAAGTAAAGAAAATTGATTTTGATGCTAAGGTATTCAATTGCAATTCATTATGTATAAACTTTAGATGCTAAAAAAATAATACTCATCTTCATCTCTAAAGTCTCAAATTATCATGCATAAAAATATTTGAAACAAATGCATCAAAATATTTGAACAAATGCATAAAAAGCTAAATTTAGAAAAAGTTGTCTAGACTTTTTAAGTCGGGTCCGTAGCACTTTTCAAGTCGTGCCCGTAACACTTTTTAAGTCGGATATGGTAAACTGATTTAACAAAACCTGTTGTTGTTTGATTTTTGAAAAAATATTTTAAATTCAAAATTTGTTCATCACTTATTAAATCAGGTATCTAATTAACAGACTTAACGAGTCTTGTATAAAATTCAAAATTATGTCTTTTCATGAACCATTGTCAAAATTATTACAAACCTTCATGAAAACGTCTCAAACTTTTACATCAATTCATATTTCTTATGATGTATTTAAGGCGAAATACATTAATTTTTAAATTACCTCTTTCATTATTAATTTTTCACATCAATTCAAATAATTTTATAAGTGTTTATTCTTTTTCAAAAATTTTAAAATTTTGTGCATAACTTTAAAATCACTCAAAAAATTCATAATATATTCTCTGTCAACTTAAAGTTTATATATATATATATATATATATATATATATATATATATATATATATATATATATATATATATATATATATATATATATATATATATATATATATATATATATATTGCTGAATTTTATATTAAAAGGAAATAATCATTATTTATTCTTGGAAATTGTCCAAAAATTATATTTTATTTAAAAATATCATTTTGTTGTAACTTGATCACCAACTGTGTGGTGATAATTATTTGTAAATAGAAAGTGACGTGTTTTCTAAGTGTATGTGATATTCATCATAGTGTTGGTGATTATTGGAGAAAGGTCATTTGAATCAGAGTGATTCAAAGTCTACCATAATTGTTGGTATTGTTGGAAATCAAGGAAGTGGTGTGCTTCTTTCTTGTTGTTAGAAGATTATAGGAGAAGTCTTTGTGTGAAACTTGTACTAAGATCTAACAATAGTGAAAATCTCTCACGGGGTGTGAGGGGATTAGATGCATATTTGATTGATAAGGGGAACTAGTATACATCATTGTATTTATTTACTTTTCCGCTCTTTATACAATTCTGAAAAATTACAAGAAATCATAAAAGTGCTTAAAATCCCCAAAAATACCATTACACATGATTCACCCCCTCTTAAGTTGTGCACTTAATACTTACAATTGGTACCAAAATAGGTTATAGGTAACCTGCTCCTAAAGATCCAGAAATGGCTTCGGCAAATCTGGTTTTTAGAGATTGTGATAGCAAGAATAAGCCTCAATTATTTTGTGGTGAATAATTTTATTTTTGGAAAATTCATATGAAGGAAAATGAAGCACAAGGAGAAGAAATTTGGGATGTTGTAGAAAATAGTATGTTCGTTCCTACAAGTGTCGTCAATGGTATTGATACAACCAAGATCAAAAGTTCTTGGATAAAGATGATAAGAAAAAATTTCTCTATAAAAAGAAAGCAATAAACTTACTTCAAGCGGACCTAAGAATGGATGAATTCTTCCGTGTTTCTCAATGCACAACGACGAAAGAAATATGGGATACGTTAGTGCTAAGATTTGTGCACTTGACCAATCACTTGATTGCTCTTGGTAAGACTTTTTGTAATGATAAACTTAATCTTAAAATACTTAAATCTTTGACCAGGGAATGGCAACCAAAACTGATGGCGATATCATAAAAGAAGAGTCTATCCAACATGACTTCTGCAACATTGTTTGGAAAACTCCAAGAGCATTAAATAGAACTTGAAAGATTGGAAAAGTATTAAATTCAAGTAAAAGTTTCAGAAGATATTTCCTTAAAAATGAGAGTAAAAAATCAAGATAGAAATCAAGAGGATGAGTCCACTAGTGATGAAGATGATGATCTTATTAAGAAGTTTGAAAAGTTCTTAAAAAAAAGAAGGAAAAAGGAGATCATTCCGAAAAAAGCACCAAGAAGGAAGGTTACTTATTTTGAATGTGGAGAAAGAGGTCATGTTAAAAGTGAATACCATACACTTTAAAAGATGGATAAGTTCAAGAGCAAGAAGGACAAAATTCAAAAAAAGCATGTGTAGCATGGTATGTGATGCCTTTTCGGCAAGTGCCCCAATGGTGTCATAGTAATAAAAAGAGTATCGAATTTATAGAGACTTCTATTTAACAAAGCAATAGTTGTGGAAGTATAAAAAGTAATAATTAGGGGGTTTTCCAGTTTGCA
This sequence comes from Lathyrus oleraceus, assembly GCF_024323335.1. Classification (NCBI taxonomy): domain Eukaryota; kingdom Viridiplantae; phylum Streptophyta; class Magnoliopsida; order Fabales; family Fabaceae; genus Lathyrus; species Lathyrus oleraceus. The sequence goes on along the minus strand of NC_066583.1, from coordinate 583,349,787 downwards.
GTTGAAAATAAAAGAACTGTTCTAACAATCTAGAGAAAGTGGTCAGGTTTTGCCTAGAATCCCCTATTTCTCCCTTGTTGATGTCGAATGCATTACATAAATCAAGCGTCGTTATATTTCCACGACGAGTTAACAAGACCACTATACTCAATCCCTTAGTGTATAGATCATTGTTTCCTACTAGAGGTCTCATATCCCTATTTAATCGGCGTAAGTAAAATCAGGTGATGATACTGTACGTTAACTCTAAGGCCACTACTCGAGGTCTCATATCCCTATTCAATCGGTGTAAGTACGATAATTTCCCTAGATCAGACGCATAAGCTAAGGGTCAGTATTCCTTATACGTCCATAATTACATTAATAGAGTATCTCAAATAATGTGTGTCGCATTACGCGAAAAACCGGCGGGAAAACAGGAACAACAGAGCCGCCACCGTGCGTTATTTATCCCAAAAGAGGGAAAGGAAACGCTCAGAGTAAACCTGGAAAAGACATGGTCTCGCGACCAAAGAGAAAGGGTAAGGGAGTCGGTTACGCAAGGGGAAGGTATTAGCACCCCTCACGTCCGTCGTACTCGACGGGATCCACGCTCTAAGAAAAGAAAAGGTTGCTAAAACAAACACCACACACACACACACACTGGCTGAAAGAGACACAAGAAAACAAACAAGACTGAAACTGACTCGGCAGGATATCGCATCCTGGGCCTACTTAGTCTATCAGGCATAAACATCAGAGTCAAAGTAGTTCGAACTGGGGAAACGACACATGCTCGCTAGGATATCGCATCCTATGCATACGTATCTCCTTGGACGAAGGAGAATCAGAACATTCGTAGCTCGGCTGACACGCACACAAACAAACACAGGCAAAGGCAAACGTGGAGCCCGAATGCCAATCACTGGACTTACATCAGCATCCAAACCAACACACGCACACTGGAACCCAAATGCCACTCGATGGACTTATACCGGCTTCCAAGCACACAACAAGAACAAACAGACAACAAATTGCTAAGGAGTCGGGAACTCGAGCCTAGCAATCGTCAAACAACGCACACAAAAAGAAAAAAAGGTGCCCGGAGAGACCTCGCACGGTCTCCTGCCTACATACCTCGTCTGGAACGAGGATCAGGGCGATGTAGTTCCCCTACAGAGGGGAGAAAGACTAGCCTAACCAGATAACAGAGGGAGACACAACTAGGGAGACTACGACTCGAGCCTAGATGTTATCATGCAAATCATCCCTAAGTTAAGGTTTCTAGCTAACTTGCACAGGAAGCAAGCCTATCCTAACCCTGACTTGCACAGGAAGCAAGCCAAACTAAACCTAACTTGCACAGGAAGCAAGCTATACTAAACCTAACTTGCACAGGAAGCAAGTCAAACAAACACACAAGCACAAGTAGCACACTCTATATGCAAACAATGGGCTCAATCAAGGTTAGGTTTTAGTCGAGGGGTCATATCAACCTCAACAAACAAACCACTGGAACTGGGTAATGTTAGCTCTTAACCTTGCCATTGAGGGGCTAAGGTGAAGCAGATGAAAGGTGAGTGAAGATAGGACTTCACAACTCTTATCCCTGGCCTGGGAGAGCTTAAGACAAGAATGTGTGGGTTCAGAAAGTGGGAACCCTTCTACACATTTAAAACTGACTCAACTGTACAATTGTACAAGATCTTGGGTTTGTATCTGCAATGCATCAACACAGTGGTGTGAGCAAAACAGATGACACACAGAATAGCAGGGGATAGGTTGCATATCCCTTGGGTTCTGCCAATTGCCTCTTCACTTAGGAGGTCTTTGACTCTATACAAGGACAAATGTAAACATACACAAACATTGCCTCTTAAGGAGGACTTCAGACAGTTGCCTGGCCAAGTAACAGGCCAGGTCTTCCAGACTACATGAAGATTAGAAATATACCTCAATGCAAATTGCTTATACAAGCAAATCAAAGCAAAAAGTTCACAAGGAACTGAGCAACTAAAAGCACCTGAAATAGTCAAGCAGACATTAGTATGCAACTTCAAAACAAAGCAAAAGGAAACAGACATCAACAGTTAATCATAAGCAAGTGAATGTGCAAGGCACAAGGCTCAAGGCATGTAAGCCAAGCCACCTATAAAACAAACAAGTTAATCAATGATATTCAAGCAAGCTCAATCAAAAAGAATTGGTCTCATTGGTCACTTGTTGATCAACCTGAAAAAATGAACTCAACTGTGAGTAATAGGACCACTAGGGCAAGCCTAGGGTCAAAAGGGAATGAAAAAGTTCAAACAGCAAGTGGAAAGCATCCAAAATCATGTTCAAACAATTAAGAAACAATACCAATTGGTTTCACATTCATATCAATCATCATTATCATTTCATGAACAAATTAGGTCAAAACATGGCATTTAGAAGCTCATAGAAGTCAACAGCAAGACTTGAATCAAAAGCAATCTTAAACATTTCCAAAAATCATCAAATAAATCATGATCAATCACAATCCACAGCATGGTAAGCATGTCAAATTTCATCTCATTTGGACAAGTGGAAGGAAGTCAATGAAAATCAGAAAGTCAAAGCAATTTTAAACATGCTCAAAGAAGTCAACCAATCATGCATCAACTTGAAAAATTCATAAATCAGAGATGGCATATGATAAATGAATTGGACTAAAACCATGGCAAAGCTTAAGATGTCTAGTAATCTCATGTAAAATTTCATGTCCATCTAATAAAGTATGAGCATTTCACAAAACAAATGGGCACAAGTGTCACACAAAGTCAACATATGATCAAACAGGGGACAAAAATCTCAATCAATTGGAAAATGCCACAAATAATTCTAAGAAAATTCACATGTGAACTAGACATACAAGAGTACATTCATGAAAAAATTCACATCCATTGGAGGTCAGGAAGCATGGTATCAAAAATCATGAAGTTGCATATCAATGGTGTGACACAAATTGTCACACCCTAATTCAAAAAATCATAACTCAACAACCAGAGATGATAAATTCATAAACTCTACACCAAAATCACCATGAATGTGTCTACTTTAAGCACAAAAAATTTCAAGGCCATTGGATAATGCATCACCATTTCACAAAGGTTTTGGCAAAAGGTACAAAAATTGGATACATGTCACAAACCCTAGCATAATAAAAAATCCATTCATCCAAAAATTCTGGAAAAATCATGATAAAAAGTAGAGATCCAGATGAACACAGTGCAAAAAGTTTCATGAATTTTGGGTAAAGCAAGCTTGACTTATGAATTTTAGAAGATGATGGTCAAAATGAAATGAACATTGAACAAATAAACATGAAATGATAGTTTAATTGGGCACGATGGCAGTTTGGTAATTATGGGGGAAGTTTAGTGAAACGCAGCGCACAGGCCATGCAGATGAAATGTTGTGATTGGCTGTATGGGAATGAAACAGTGACATCATGCAAGGCACGTGAAAAATCTGGGAATTGCCATGAACATTTAGGGTTTATCGCAGCTACAGTGCATCACCTTCTTCTTCATCCAATCGAAAAATATTTTTGTCACAAAATTAAACAACAGCCATAGCATTCAAACCAGCAGACCAAATACATGCATAATCTAACAACCAAATTCACCAATCTCACATGGGGTGTATGTGCTGCACGAATTTGGGCTTGCAAACATGTCCCAAACAACATTTCTAAACTTTCCCAATTGGCCAAAATGATTAAAAATGATTATTTGGAAAAGTCAAATTTCAACCTCACTTGAAATTAATTCAAGCAAGTTCAAAAAGGCCATTTTGATCCATGAGGTTTTGGTGCATGAGGGTTACATTTTTGGAAAGAGGGGATCAAATGTGACTTTTAGGAAAAAACCCCACCCAATTTGGCCAAATGGTTTGAGAGATATGGCCTTTTGAAGTTCAAAATTTTTGGAGAATGAATTGATCATAACTTGCCAACCATACATGGGAATTGAGTGTTCTTGGACTTTTTGGAAATGGGAGAACAAGATATTCAACTTTCATGTTGGGCAAAAATTCATTTGAAGCTTTTATCATGATGTAAGTTTGGGATCAAGAAGTTTCCATTTTTGGCAAGTTTCAATTACAGGTCCAGTTTCTATTTTTGGAAATTTCTGATTTGGCTTCAAATTCTTCAATGATGATGTTTGCCATGATATATGAGGCCTATTTGGACATGAATAAGCTCTCTCAAACCAAATCCCATCATCAAAACCATAAAATCAATCACAGTTGACCAAGTTTGACTCTTTAGGGTTTCTGACTGACTGTGCATTGAATGATGACCTCTGAACATCCAATCTTTGACCTAAACACTTCAAATGGATCCCCAAGTCATGTGAACATGTTGGACCAACCCTAGGGCCTTGGCTCAATGGAGATTGTACTTGTTTGCTTGACTGACTGATCTCCTGACCAGTTTGACCTAAATCTTCTGAATGACCTTGCACTTGGGCAAAAGGGACAATGCAATGTTATGCAGTGGACCATGTTATGCTATGACCTAATATGAGAATGTATGTACAATGATAGGTGCAAATTTGAGGTGCTACAGCTGCCCCTATTCAATCAGCTGGGAACCCGAATGGATGAGAGCAACGGCTGTCAGACTTTCAGGGTACACAGGGATTGAATACCAAAGAACCGTAGAAATTTGCACTCTACTGGGAAAATAATTAACAACGCCTGTCAGGATCGGCAAAGAAACAGTCTTGAAACAAGAATCCGTCTGGAACGGAAAAAGTCGGCCTGATCACCGAAATAGTAACGTCGACCTGGATACCAAAATAAATGGTAACGCAGGGATAACCATGGCCTGAACACCACACATCCGCTGGGGATTATTATCTCTCCTTTTCATGATTTTCTTGAACCCCGAGATTTTTCTTTTGCGCAAATGATCCCCGATCGCTGCAGTTGAACCCCAACATCTTGTTTTGCCAAAATAATGAACCCCATTCTCCAATTTGAACCCCAGTCGCCTGACGATAACTCGCGATCGCCATTGTGAACCCCATTCTCCAGGAAATGCCGCAACATCCCCCTTTCTCCATTTGAACCCCGCTCTCCAGAAAATGCCTCAACATTTCCCTTTCTCCATTTGAACCACGTTCTCCAATTTCTCGTGATAATTCCGCTGGCAACGTCGGAAATAACACCAACACCACTCTGAGGGCGACATATCAGAGGGTATACCTTCACAAAAGGAAGGTAACATGTGCGTCTCTTCCCTGGAAGACACCTATAACGACCTCCATTGGCCTCAGCCAAAGTCTAAGGTGACACATGAACAGAAGATAATCCTGAGGACCTCATCCCGGATATAATCTTCAACTCCAATCTCCATTTGAACCCCAGAAAATGCCGCAACATCTCCTTTTCTCCAGTTGAACCTCGATCTCCAAAAAATGTCTCAACATTTCCTTTTCTCCAGTTAAACCCCGTAATCGCGCTGATCGCGTAACGTCCTTTGATTCCATTTCCTTCTCCGCTTGACAGAAAAATTTCCTCCAATATCGCACTACTGGGGAACATTGCTGATCTGACGTCATGATGCTAGACTCCTCAGAGTAACATCTTCCAATCGCTGTCTCGCACGACAGAAAACTCCTCCAGTATCGCAATACTGAGGAACACCTCTGATTCAAAATCAAGATACTAAACTCCGCGGAGCAACACCTTCACTTCTGATAAAAACCACCTCTCAAACGGTAACCACGGCTTGAGCCTAGCTTATGCGTGCAATATGATGCATGATTGACTTTTCTGCGTAATGCTCCATAATTATGGAAATGCTACGCGATTTATTATGCAATATGCTATGCTTATTCTTCATGATGAATGCATAAAAAATGTCCCCCTCAAGGGACTCTCCTGGGGAGCTCGAGACACTCTGCTGAGGAACTCGTCAATACTCCGATTCCACCCTGCTGGGGAATGACGTTGCTATTGGGAAAAGGTAACCCTTGCTGGGGAAAGTCTCCTTTGCACCCAATCCGCTTGGAGACTTGCTGGGGGATAGGAACCACCAACACTCAGTGGGGATACCTCGATCTTTGACTTGCGGGGGATATCAATCCCGACTCTGCTTGGAGAAACCCTCACAGATACCTAGCAACTTCACTGGGGAAATGCTCACAGATAGCTCCGCTAGGAAACAACAACCTCCAGGCCTGGCAACTGGGAAAGCATCGATCTAAAACCTGCTGGGGATAACCATCCTGACCCTGCCAGGGGAAACGAATGCTACTCCGCTGGGGACAACCCACGCAATCCACAGGTAGAATCAACTCAGCTGGGGATGCAGATATCAGTCTGCTACGGAAACTCGTCCAATCCACTAGTAGGATGAGCACTGCTGGAGATATATTTCATTGCAACCCGCTCCACTCGGGGATAGCAACCTTCGGGCCTGCTGCTGAGGAAACATCGTTTTAAACCTGCCTGGGATAACCATCCTGACTCTGCTAGGGGACCCACAAACCTTGGATCCGCTGGGGAGTTAGTTCTCACGATTCTGTTTGGAGACTACACTGGGGAAATGAGAAAAGTTGGTACAGAACATCCGTCGACTTGTCGAACCATAGTATCCGCCTCCTAATCTCGTATCAGCTTTCCACTTTTGAGAATTCCCAGACTCGTCTGGACCTTTTCTGCTCCATTATCTTGTATTCCCCAATCGCTCCGCCCTCGACAAAGATCGAACTCCTGGGACTTATACAGAAATTTCAATTTTCCGACTTTGAAGAGTCTTCTTGATTAATTTCAAAGGCCCTCGGACGTCCTTCGCCGTCTCTTCACCGTTCCTCCAACTCGCCTGTCCCTGATTGGACTCTGCGGGGAATTTCCACAGGCTTTCCAGTCTTCCGACTTTGAAGAGTCTTCTTGATTATCATTCAAGGATCGTCGCACGTCTCAACGTCTCTTCGTCATCCCTTCATATCCATTCGTCCCTGACCGGACTCCACGGGGATTTGTCTTGTCAAAAGCTTCCACATCACAACCTGCAAGTGAGCGAAAATATCCAACAGCACCTGCAAAAGGAGATCGTCAGATAAAACCGTGCCCCAGGCGTGTCAAGATTTCAACATTTGGGTCCCTCAACCTTCCGAATAAGATTTCAAGCTCTCAATCTTATAAACATGCATTGGAAGGGACCTGTATGTCTCAAAATGCAAGATTCTTTATCAAAAAAAGTTGGATGTTTTTGCAATCAAAGCGGTAATGAAAAACAAAAACAAAATTATTTGACTGAATATGCATTTTATTGATTGAAAAAAGTGTGGCTCAAATGAGCAATACAAAGGAAGCAATTCCTGAAAAGAGGTAATTGCGCACAAAAGGAAAAATCTATCCTAATGGCAATGTGAAACCCGTGATCTCATCGAGTTCCAACTCAGTTACACCCCATATATCCTCAGACTCTCCATGATTTCTGCCTTCTGAACAAGACGTTTCTGATTGATCCCCACCGGGTATTATCCATGATGCCTTAACCAAAACGCAAACGATCATGCTGGACGCAGTTGTTCGTTTCAATCCCTCTTTTGCCTGGACCGCCCTTTCGGGTTTTCAGTCCACCGGGATACCCTTTTTTGCCCAAGCCGCCTTTCCAGGTTTGCGACTTGCCGGGTGTACAATTTTTTCATTTTATCCCTAATTTTTGCCCGAACCATTCTTTCTGTTTTTGGTTCGCCGGGATGCCCATTTTTGCCTGAACTGTTTTATTCTTTTCGTCCAGCGGGTCTCTTTACACGAAGTATTTTTTAACTGCGTCCGCATTCACAGGGGATGGAAAATCCTCGCCATCCATGGTCGTTAGCAACAAGGCTCCGCCAGAGAAGACCTTCTTGACCACGAATGGACCTTCATAATTCGGTGTCCATTTGCCCCTTCGATCGTTTTGAGGAGGAAGGATCCTTTTCAGCACCATATCACCTACGTGATATATCCGAGGTCGCACCTTTTTGTCAAAAGCACGCTTCATCCTTTGCTGGTATAACTGCCCATGACAGATGGCCGCCAGCCTCTTTTCCTCAATTAGGCTCAACTCCTCGTATCGGGTTCTTATCCATTCAGCCTCTTGCAATTTCACGTCCATCAGGACTCTCAAAGAGGGAATCTGAACCTCAATAGGTAATACAGCCTCCATCCCATACACCAATGAGAAAGGAGTTGCCCCAGTAGATGTACGCACCGACGTTCGATACCCGTGCAATGCAAACGACAACATCTCATGCCAGTCTTTATAGGTTACCACCATTTTCTGCACAATCTTCTTGATATTCTTGTTGGCTGCCTCAACCGCCCCATTCATCTTCGGACGATAAGGAGAAGAATTATGATGCTCGATCTTGAATTCCCGACACAGTTCTGCCATCATCTTATTGTTCAAATTAGAACCATTATCAGTAATGATTCTCTCGGGAACCCCATATCTGCAAATGATGTCTCTCTTGAGAAACCTGGCCACAACCTGCTTCGTCACGTTCGTATAAGAGGCTGCTTCAACCCACTTGGTGAAGTAATCAATAGCCACTAATATGAACCGATGCCCATTCGAAGCTGTAGGCTCAATCTTTCCGATCATATCAATGCCCCACATAGCAAACGGCCATGGAGACGACATTAAGCTCAAAGGATTTGGAGACACGTGCACCTTATCAGCATAAATCTGGCATTTATGACACTTCCGCACGAAATTAAAACATTGGGCCTCCATTGTCATCCAATAATAACCTGCCCTCAGCAGCTTCCTTACCATTGCATTCCCACTGGCATAGGTACCGAACGATCTTTCATGAACCTCTTTCATCAATTGGCTTGCTTCTTTATCATCAACACATCTTAGCAAGACCCAATCAAAGTTCCTCTTATACAAAACCCCATCCTTATTCAGGTAGAACACCATGGCCAACCTCCGCAGAGTCTTTCGGTCCTTTTTAGATGCTCCCTCGGGATACTCTTGAGTCTCCAGATAGCGCTTGATATCATAATACCACGGCTTCTCATCATCAGGCGTTGTATCAACAGCAAACACATAAGCCGGCCTATCCAAACGTCCCACCTCAACACTGGGGAACTGATTCCACCACTGCACCTTAATCAAGGCGGCTAGAGTAGCCAAAGCATCTGCCAAAGAATTCTCCTCTCTAGGCACATGATGCATCTTCACCTTGGTGAAAAACGTCAACAATCTCCTCGTATAATCTCGGTACGGCACTAAATGAGATTGATGCGTATACCATTTCCCGTTAACCTGATTTATCACCAGAGCTGAATCTCCATATATGACAAGGTTCTTGATCCTCAAATCAATCGCCTCCTCAATTCCCAATATACAAGCTTCATATTCAGCCACGTTGTTGGTGCACTCAAATGTTAGCCGGGCAGCAAAAGGAATGTGGGATCCCTCCGGGATTGGTTCCTCGCAATCTTTCGATTTGAGAAACATGATGTCCTCATCAAGGAATTCAAACTTCATCGGTTGATAATCATCAATGGGTTGCTGGGCGAGGTAATCAGACAATACACTCCCCTTGATAGCCTTCTGAGAGGTATACTGTATATCATATTCTGTCAAAATCATTTGCCATCTCGCAACCCGTCCGGTCAATGCTGGCTTTTCGAAAATGTACTTGATTGGATCCATCTTGGAAATCAATAAAGTGGTATGAACCAGCATGTACTGCCTTAGTCGGCGAGCAGCCCAGACCAAAGCACAGCAAGTTTTCTCGAGCAGTGAATATCTTGTTTCACAGTCGGTAAACTTTTTGCTAAGGTAGTATATGGCATGCTCTTTTCGACCAGACTCGTCATGCTGCCCTAATACACACCCCATAGACCCCTCAAGGACCGTCAAGTACAGAATTAACGGTCTTCCCTCCACAGGAGGCATCAGAATCGGAGGCTCCTGCAAATATTCTTTTATTTTTTCAAATGCCGCTTGGCAATCATCATTCCACCTGACCGTTTGATCTTTTTTCAACAACTTGAATATCGGTTCGCACGTGGCTGTTAGATGAGATATGAACCGTGAAATGTAGTTCAATCTACCTAAGAAACCACGAACCTCCTTCTCCGTTCTCGGTTCAGGCATTTCTCTTATTGCTTTTACTTTTGCAGGATCAACCTCGATTCCTTTCTCACTTACAATAAACCCCAGCAATTTACCGGACCGCACTCCGAACGTGCACTTGTTCGGATTCAACCTCAGTCTAAACTGTCTCAGCCGGTCGAACAACTTGGCCAAATCTACCAAATGCCCCTCTTCTGTCTGGGACTTTGCTATCATGTCATCAACATAGCATTCGATTTCATGATGAATCATATCATGAAACAAAGTCACCATGGCCCTCTGATAAGTAGCACCGGCGTTCTTGAGACCGAATGGCATCACCTTGTAACAAAAGGTACCCCACGGTGTGATGAACGTTGTTTTCTCCATATCATCTGGCGACATTTTAATTTGATTATAGCCAGAAAAGCCATCCATGAAGGAAAACACCGAGAATTGAGCTGTATTATCTACCAACACATCGATGTGAGGTAGCGGAAAATCATCTTTCGGACTAGCTCTGTTCAGATCTCGGTAGTCCACACACATTCTCACCTTCCCATCCTTCTTCGGAACTGGCACGATATTTGCAACCCACGGCGGATAATTAGTGACAGCAAGGAAACCAGCATCCCACTGCTTCTGCACTTCTTCTTTGATTTTCATCGCCATGTCAGGTCGAGTTCTGCGCAATTTCTGCTTCACTGGAGGACAATCTGCTCTCAACGGTAGCTTGTGCACAACAATATCGGTATCCAACCCTGGCATATCTTGATAAGACCAAGCAAAGATGTCGACATACTCTTTCAACAGTGCTACCATTCTGCTCTTGACACTTTCCTCCAAAGCAGCCCCGATTTTCACTTCTTTTTTGACCTCGTCGGTACCCAAGTTCACAACCTCAATCTGCTCTTCATGCGGCTGAATCACCTTCTCCTCTTGTTTCAACAACCTGGCTAATTCCCCTGGCAGTTCACAATCTTCTTCGCCTTCTTCTTCAGCATGATAGATTGGATTGTCGAAGTCATACGAGGGTGTAACAGGATTGTTATCAATGAGATCCGGAGAAGAATCACATCTGCATGAATGTTGATTCATGCATTGCTTTAGAACCGGTGTGAGACAAATGGAAAAAGAAAAATGAAAACATTGCCATTTCTATTTTATTTTTATTTTTAAACTGCAAAAATAAATGAAAAACAGGGAACATCGCTTTTAATTGAAAAACATCCTTTTATTAATGATGCGAACTTGCAAATTTAAACATGAGGTGGCCCTTACAATGGACCATTACGTGTCGGGCGACGCGTATGGCTTTCATGCACATAAAATCAAAACAAGAAAAATATTACTCTTCCAGCAGAGTGACCCAGATGATCTTTTCAGCCTTCCAGTTTTGGATTCCCATCCCTGGTGCGCACGGCTTTATCCACCGGTCAACGTCGCAGTCGCTATCAGCTTCCTCACTCATCATGCAAATGTGATCCGGATCCAGCATTCCGGCGCTTGTGAACGTTACTGACGTACGGCGTCCTCTGCCTTGTCCTGAGCCTCGGCCCGGCTGGTAACCCACTCCAAAGCGATCTTTCTTTGCGGAGATATCCATCATCCTGCCCCAACCAGGAGCCTCTCCATTCTTTACCACCTCGGCGGCCTGTTTGTATGAAGCAATGGACGGTTTCTCCTCCTCTTTGGCAAACAGAGCATTCTCCACCTTAACGGTTTCGAAAGCTTGACTTGGCGTCTCCCAGATTTCGCCATCCATCTCCACATATTTGAATGAGGACAGGTGGCTGACAAAGATATCCTCCTCTCCGCAGACAGTGACGACCTGTCCCTCCCAGATGTATTTCAACTTTTAGTGTAAAGTCGAGGTCACTGCGCCAGCAGCATGGATCCATGGTCGACCCAACAGGCAACTATATGCCGGCTGGATATCCATGACATAAAAAGTCGACTTGAACACCTCTGGGCCTATCTTCACAGGAAGCTCAACCTCTCCAAACACGGCCCGCTTCGACCCATCGAATGCCCGCACTATTAAATCAGTCGGAGTCAGAATCAGCCCATCACAACTCAACTTTGCCAGAGCCTTCTTCGGCAACACATTCAAAGAGGAGCCGGTATCAACCAGCACATGCGAAAGCACGGCTCCTCTACCTTCCATCGCTATGTGTAACGCCCGATTGTGATTTCTCCCATCCACAGTCAAGTCCATGTCTGTAAAACCCAACCCATGGCTGGCATGCATGTTAGACACGATCGTCTCCAACTGGTTAATGATAATCTCTTGAGGAACATAGGCTTTCCTCAAAATCTTCAACAAAGCCTCCCTGTGACCCTCAGAGCTTAACAGCAAGGACAAAATGGATATTTTGGAAGGAGTCTGCTGCAGATGGTCAACCAATTTGTACTCAGACTTCTTGATGATTCTCAAGAATTCCTCTGCATCATCATCAAGTTTTTCTTCCGACCCAAGCGGCGCCGGTGTCACCACTGGAGTACTATCACTCACCACTGCTTTCCCTTTTGCCCTGGCTAAAGCCTCGGCCTTTTCTTTTTTCTCTTTTTCTCCTTCTTCTCTCCTTAAGGCATCCGGAGCAAACAGTCTGCCACTGCGAGTGAAACCGCTAGGACCGGCACTATCCACCTTCGAAACGGTGGTTTCATCCGCAGTCTGATCCTCTACCCTCTCACCATTGCAGTATACCTCTCCACCATAATGCCATGGTACGTCATCCTCTTTGTCATACGGAATGGGTCCAGGTACCGTGATGGTAACTGGAGCTGCCTCCGCCAGGGTAGACAAATCTACCGGGTCAAAATAAATTGTTATGGTGGAGACCTCTTCTTTTCCCATATCAACCTTCTCAATCAAAATACTCCCATCGTCCATCAAACTCTGGACAGTCTTCCTTAAGAGTTCACACCCATCAGGGGCACCAACGCACTCAGCACATTGCTCATCACAGCCTGGATAAACCCCATTCTTCAACAACTGCCTCTTGACCTCAGCCAGAGGAGTCTTCAACTGATTAACACTTGACAACCCAACTCTGCCCTCCTCAGAGATAGCATTCACCCCCCTTTGACCATGCGCGGGCATGGGATTAGCATTCACGTTGGGAGATGGTGCAAAGTTGATAGCTTTCGAATCCACCAAGTCTTGAACTGTGTGCTTAAAAGCTTTACAATTCTCTATATTATGTCCAGGAGCACCCGAATGGAATTCACACTTTGCATTTTCATCATAGTTGGCTGGCCTTTGATCAGGTCTCAAAGGTGCCAGAGTCCTTGTCTGTACCAGCCCCAAGTCCATCAACTTTTTAAACAGAAAAGAATAAGTCACAGGCGGCCTGTCAAACTGCCTATCAACTGCTCTCCCCCACACCTGATAACCAGCCCTCTGAGGCCTCTGCTGAAATGGTTGTCTTTGCTGTTGAGGTTGTTGTTGTTGTTGTTGCTGTGCAGGCTGATGCTCAGCAGGAATGGTTACCGCAGCAGTATGCTGGAAGTAACGATCCCTACTGGGTCCTCTTTGTGCGTATACTGCACTGGTATCACCCTCCTTCTTCCTCTGTCCATTCCCAAAGGGCTTCTTTGACCCAGACGACGAAGCTACACCCTGAATCTTCCCAAGCTTCAACCAGCTCTCAATTCTCTCCCCAGCCACAACTATATCTGAAAAGTTGGTCACCGGACAACCAACCATCCTCTCAGCATACGCCCCCTGCAAAGTCCCCATAAAGAGATCAGACATCTCTCTGTCAACTAATGGAGGTTGCACTCTGGCAGCCAACTCCCTCCACCTCTGAGCGTATTCTTTAAACCCTTCGTTATTCTTTTGAGACATACCCTGCAGCTGGGTACGACTCGGGGCCATATCAGCATTGAACTGATACTGCTTAAAGAATGCGTCCCCCAGATCTTGCCAATTCTTGATATCAGAAGATTTCAGCTTGGTATACCATTCCAAAGATCCTCCAGACAGACTGTCCTGGAAGAAGTACATCCACAGCTTTTGGTCCATGGTGTAAGCTGAGATCTTGCGGACAAAAGCCTGCAGATGAGTCTCGGGGCAGGAACTCCCATTATAGCGATCAAACGCGGGCGCTTTAAACTTTTGCGGGATCACAATCCCCTCCACTAGCCCCATGTTTGACATGTTTACCACCCCAGGAATGGCATAGCTCTCCAGAGCTCTGATCTTTTCAGCCAGCAGCTGAATCTCTTTGTTCTGTGGCGGAGCACTGTACTGACCAAAAGGTTCATTATGCATCGAGAACTGGTCTGCTTCCCTGTCTTCCTCTCTGTCATCCTCAACCCCGAAGAATGGAGGAAACAGACTATCCTTCAAATTCTGCCCCGGTTGACCACCAGCAGCACCGAAACCCTCAGCGTTGTTCACCATACCCACCGTTGCTCTCTTTCCACCATCTCTAGAACCACCCAGCCCCTGGTTGGAGACACCATCCAAGTTTACACCACTGTTTGCTGCTGAAGCCCGCTCGAGCTTCTCAACTTTGTCTGCTAGAGCTTTCTGACCAACTGCAAAGCCTTGCATGATGTTGATCAACTCAGTCATCTTGTCTTTTAGCTCGAGGATATCTGTGTTTGGAAGATCCATCAGTCGAGGAGTGTTGCGCCTCGTGAAGTATCTGTGAGGTCGGGTTGAGCGCAAAGGTACAACTCTGCGAGCACGCGCAATGATTCCTGAAACAATCAAGCACGTTAGCAACAGATACCTGCAAAACAGCGAACAGGTTAATATGCATGAATGCAACATCTGTCCATATGAGGAAGATTTTGTCCTTTGATTCTGGCTTCATCGAGACAGATAATATTTCACCAATAACATTTTGACATTCAGATGTCTCTCAACCAGATTCTCAATCAATAATACTCCCCATATGGCTAGACATAGGTTCTATGCAGATGAATGCAAAATGAGAATGATGCAGATGAATGAATGCAATGCATTGCCATCCTCCAAGCCATCTAATCATCTGTTACTCTGAATCACAACCCTGATCTCTGAACCAATCACAACCATCTGAAGTCTGATTAACCATAAATCCGACTCAAGGGTTCCGAAATAAACGGAACTGAAATATACACCATCATCATCATCACCAACCAATCTCTGATCAGATACCCATAGGATCTCTGAATCGGCCCGGGGAATCCTGAAATAAACGGATCCTCACTGATAAATACCACGGACAGCACTCCGGCGTCTCGGCAATAAATGACCATAAATCCGACTGATAAATATGACTCTGATCAACGGAACCATTAGTCACCACCTGAGTCACCATCTGTACCTGTAATAATGATCAACCCTTCCCCACTCACAGGTGTAGTCTAGGCCAGGGTAAGGTCGAGAGAAACACAGCATAAATAACCTTTCGCAGAATATCATCATATACACACCTGAAGTATGCAACGACAATATCCCACCAGGGTCTGAACTGTTCGTGATATCAATGTTCCGCTGAGTGGCGCAATACCACCCGCTTCCCACAAATCACTCTATTCCTAAGCATCCTAGATTTCACTCATGGTCTGGGTATTGGACCTTTTACCTCAAGTGACTCCCACCCCCAAACAGAGAAACACAGACAGCACAGCAGATGATAATGAATGAATGCAAACATTGATGCAAACAATAAATGCAAATAATAAATGCACATATATACAATGAATGCAATAAATAACAGCAAAAAGAAACCAAAGCCCTAACCTAGAGAGCGCTAGGAGAGACTCGCTCAGGGAAGATGGACCAGCAGAGGTCAACTTCTGAATTCCCCAGCAGAGTCGCCAGCTGTCGCATTACGCGAAAAACCGGCGGGAAAACAGGAACAACAGAGCCGCCACCGTGCGTTATTTATCCCAAAAGAGGGAAAGGAAACGCTCAGAGTAAACCTGGAAAAGACATGGTCTCGCGACCAAAGAGAAAGGGTAAGGGAGTCGGTTACGCAAGGGGAAGGTATTAGCACCCCTCACGTCCGTCGTACTCGACGGGATCCACGCTCTAAGAAAAGAAAAGGTTGCTAAAACAAACACCACACACACACACACACTGGCTGAAAGAGACACAAGAAAACAAACAAGACTGAAACTGACTCGGCAGGATATCGCATCCTGGGCCTACTTAGTCTATCAGGCATAGACATCAGAGTCAAAGTAGTTCGAACTGGGGAAACGACACATGCTCGCTAGGATATCGCATCCTATGCATACGTATCTCCTTGGACGAAGGAGAATCAGAACATTCGTAGCTCGGCTGACACGCACACAAACAAACACAGGCAAAGGCAAACGTGGAGCCCGAATGCCAATCACTGGACTTACATCAGCATCCAAACCAACACACGCACACTGGAACCCAAATGCCACTCGATGGACTTATACCGGCTTCCAAGCACACAACAAGAACAAACAGACAACAAATTGCTAAGGAGTCGGGAACTCGAGCCTAGCAATCGTCAAACAACGCACACAAAAAGAAAAAAGGTGCCCGGAGAGACCTCGCACGGTCTCCTGCCTACATACCTCGTCTGGAACGAGGATCAGGGCGATGTAGTTCCCCTACAGAGGGGAGAAAGACTAGCCTAACCAGATAACAGAGGGAGACACAACTAGGGAGACTACGACTCGAGCCTAGATGTTATCATGCAAATCATCCCTAAGTTAAGGTTTCTAGCTAACTTGCACAGGAAGCAAGCCTATCCTAACCCTGACTTGCACAGGAAGCAAGCCAAACTAAACCTAACTTGCACAGGAAGCAAGCTATACTAAACCTAACTTGCACAGGAAGCAAGTCAAACAAACACACAAGCACAAGTAGCACACTCTATATGCAAACAATGGGCTCAATCAAGGTTAGGTTTTAGTCGAGGGGTCATATCAACCTCAACAAACAAACCACTGGAACTGGGTAATGTTAGCTCTTAACCTTGCCATTGAGGGGCTAAGGTGAAGCAGATGAAAGGTGAGTGAAGATAGGACTTCACAGCTCTTATCCCTGGCCTGGGAGAGCTTAAGACAAGAATATGTGGGTTCAGAAAGTGGGAACCCTTCTACACATTTAAAACTGACTCAACTGTACAATTGTACAAGATCTTGGGTTTGTATCTGCAATGCATCAACACAGTGGTGTGAGCAAAATAGATGACACACAGAATAGCAGGGGATAGGTTGCATATCCCTTGGGTTCTGCCAATTGCCTCTTCACTTAGGAGGTCTTTGACTCTATACAAGGACAAATGTAAACATACACAAACATTGCCTCTTAAGGAGGACTTCAGACAGTTGCCTGGCCAAGTAACAGGCCAGGTCTTCCAGACTACATGAAGATTAGAAATATACCTCAATGCAAATTGCTTATACAAGCAAAGCAAAGCAAAAAGTTCACAAGGAACTGAGCAACTAAAAGCACCTGAAATAGTCAAGCAGACATTAGTATGCAACTTCAAAACAAAGCAAAAGGAAACAGACATCAACAGTTAATCATAAGCAAGTGAATGTGCAAGGCACAAGGCTCAAGGCATGTAAGCCAAGCCACCTACAAAACAAACAAGTTAATCAATGATATTCAAGCAAGCTCAATCAAAAAGAATTGGTCTCATTGGTCACTTGTTGATCAACCTGAAAAAATGAACTCAACTGTGAGTAATAGGACCACTAGGGCAAGCCTAGGGTCAAAAGGGAATGAAAAAGTTCAAACAGCAAGTGGAAAGCATCCAAAATCATGTTCAAACAATTAAGAAACAATACCAATTGGTTTCACATTCATATCAATCATCATTATCATTTCATGAACAAATTAGGTCAAAACATGGCATTTAGAAGCTCATAGAAGTCAACAGCAAGACTTGAATCAAAAGCAATCTTAAACATTTCCAAAAATCATCAAATAAATCATGATCAATCACAATCCACAGCATGGTAAGCATGTCAAATTTCATCTCATTTGGACAAGTGGAAGGAAGTCAATGAAAATCAGAAAGTCAAAGCAATTTTAAACATGCTCAAAGAAGTCAACCAATCATGCATCAACTTGAAAAATTCATAAATCAGAGATGGCATATGATAAATGAATTGGACTAAAACCATGGCAAAGCTTAAGATGTCTAGTAATCTCATGTAAAATTTCATGTCCATCTAATAAAGTATGAGCATTTCACAAAACAAATGGGCACAAGTGTCACACAAAGTCAACATATGATCAAACAGGGGACAAAAATCTCAATCAATTGGAAAATGCCACAAATAATTCTAAGAAAATTCACATGTGAACTAGACATACAAGAGTACATTCATGCAAAAATTCACATCCATTGGAGGTCAGGAAGCATGGTATCAAAAATCATGAAGTTGCATATCAATGGTGTGACATAAATTGTCACACCCTAATTCAAAAAATCATAACTCAACAACCAGAGATGATAAATTCATAAACTCTACACCAAAATCACCATGAATGTGTCTACTTTAAGCACAAAAAATTTCAAGGCCATTGGATAATGCATCACCATTTCATAAAGGTTTTGGCAAAAGGTACAAAAATTGGATACATGTCACAAACCCTAGCATAATAAAAAATCCATTCATCCAAAAATTCTGGAAAAATCATGATAAAGAGTAGAGATCCAGATGAACACAATGCAAAAAGTTTCATGAATTTTGGGTAAAGCAAGCTTGACTTATGAATTTTAGAAGATGATGGTCAAAATGAAATGAACATTGAACAAATAAACATGAAATGATAGTTTAATTGGGCACAATGGCAGTTTGGTAATTATGGGGGAAGTTTAGTGAAACGCAGCGCACAGGCCATGCAGATGAAATGTTGTGATTGGCTGTATGGGAATGAAACAGTGACATCATGCAAGGCACGTGAAAAATCTGGGAATTGCCATGAACATTTAGGGTTTATCGCAGCTACAGTGCATCACCTTCTTCTTCATCCAATCGAAAAATATTTTTGTCACAAAATTAAACAACAGCCATAGCATTCAAACCAGCAGACCACATACATGCATAATCTAACAACCAAATTCATTAAATCATGCTAAACAAGAAGCATCGAGCAAGAATAAGTTTGAGTGTGAAACTTTGAATCCAGATTTCTCACACATAGTTCAACCATTTTTAGGGATTCAAGTTTCAGAATGACCAGCATAGCATACTCTTTCATAAGCATATCATGGTTTTGAGAAACAAGAGAATCGAATTCTTACCAAATTCAGAGCACAGTGATGATGCAGTTGTTATTTTGTTGTTTTGGCTCGAAACAGATGCTCTAACAGCTCCCAGGAGGTGAATGGTGAAGGATGTTTAGCTCAGAAATCTTTGAAATAGCCCAACTCGAATCTTGCCATGGAAGTGTTCTTCAATGGAACGGTGGTTTTCTTTGGTTACAGTTAAGATTCATGGCCAGAAAATGCTTCCAATATGTTGGTTAAGGATGGAACAAGCAAGCAAATTCGTGCTTCTTTGAAAGTTTGAGCAGAAAATTTCCAAAGTGCAAAATGAATATTTTAGAGAAAAATGGTTTTCTGTTCTGGGATTGTGGCTGCTAGGGTTCTGTTTGGCAGAAAAAGAGCTATATATTTGCTGTTTAGTGTTGGCTAATGAAATGCTAATCACAATTAGCTTAAATGAAGTAAACTTTGCCATTTGCTAAAAATTCACCAATCTCACATGGGGTGTATGTGCTGCACGAATTTGGGCTTGCAAACATGTCCCAAACAACATTTCTAAACTTTCCCAATTGGCCAAAATGATTAAAAATGATTATTTGGAAAAGTCAAATTTCAACCTCACTTGAAATTAATTCAAGCAAGTTCAAAAAGGCCATTTTGATCCATGAGGTTTTGGTGCATGAGGGTTACATTTTTGGAAAGAGGGGATCAAATGTGACTTTTAGGAAAAAACCCCACCCAATTTGGCCAAATGGTTTGAGAGATATGGCCTTTTGAAGTTCAAAAATTTTGGAGAATGAATTGATCATAACTTGCCAACCATACATGGGAATTGAGTGTTCTTGGACTTTTTGGAAATGGGAGAACAAGATCTTCAACTTTAATGTTGGGCAAAAATTCATTTGAAGCTTTTATCATGATGTAAGTTTGGGATCAAGAAGTTTCCATTTTTGGCAAGTTTCAATTACAGGTCCAGTTTCTATTTTTGGAAATTTCTGATTTGGCTTCAAATTCTTCAATGATGATGTTTTCCATGATATATGAGGCCTATTTGGACATGAATAAGCTCTCTCAAACCAAATCCCATCATCAAAACCATAAAATCAATCACAGTTGACCAAGTTTGACTCTTTAGGGTTTCTGACTGACTGTGCATTGAATGATGACCTCTGAACATCCAATCTTTGACCTAAACACTTCAAATGGATCCCCAAGTCATGTGAACATGTTGGACCAACCCTAGGGCCTTGGCTCAATGGAGATTGTACTTGTTTGCTTGACTGACTGATCTCCTGACCAGTTTGACCTAAATCTTCTGAATGACCTTGCACTTGGGTAAAAGGGACAATGCAATGTTATGCAGTGGACCATGTTATGCTATGACCTAATATGAGAATGTATGTACAATGATAGGTGCAAATTCGAGGTGCTACAATGTGCTTTAAGTAAGAGAAGCAATTAAATAGAAATATAAATAAGATAATTCATGCAACATCAAATTAAACATATGTTCGAAACAGGTTCATCAGACCAAATCTAACCTAAAAGTGTTTAGCTACTCATATTGATAAAATTACAATACCAATGATAAGAATAAGATTTTATAAGAATTCCTTGAAGATCTAGCCTCCAATGGCTTCGAATGCGCTCCAAAACTCACTTCCGGTGCTGTAAATCAATCGTATAGCCATCAATCACATAACCCTTAAAAATTCCAAAGTCTGCCTTTTTATAGCCATCAATCGTACCAGAATGCATCAAAATTTACCCCAAAAAATGGCCCATCGTGCGCGCGATTCTTTTTTGGCTGCTCTTCCACGTGCGCGATGGCGCGTGATACCACTTTTCTTCTTTTCTATCGTGCACACGATGCAGTGCGTAATTATTCCAGCGGCATATGAAATTTAACAAGTTGCAACAATAACAAGTGAACATCGCCATATGAAACGTGTTTTACCTGACCACCATTCTAGATTCCAAGTGCAATATGGAAAATTCATAAAACATCCTTAATCTTTGACAAGTACTCAACATGTCTCTCATCTCACCACGACCCACTAAATTGATAGGATAGTCTCTCAATCAACATGCAAAACATTTTATACCAAGTTTGATCATGTTCTAATAAAATTCGTTAAAGAAATCAAAACACACACACTTTAAGACTTTTTCGGTTGTAACATGGCTTATGTTCGGGTAGGACATTTTTTGGGGAAAGTAGGTTTAAACTTTTGAAGTTAGATACCTAGTTCTCCTATTGTTATCATACCAACTTTTTTCCTGATTAGCGGTACTAGAGATATCACTATTGTGGTCTTCAATATTCATTTTGAATTCTTTTTCTCTTTTTTTTGAAGAAGTTATTTTTAACTTCTTATTTTCTCGAATTTTTTGAATTTTTTACACTTTTATCTCTAGTAGCCCAACCCCAAATTTAAATATTGCTCACTTCCAAGAGTAACCCCAAACTTATTATTTTTCATACAACTTTACAACTAAAAACTTCTACCTTATCTAAATAGAGGGTGAAAATATGTAATCTTTCAAGTCATATGGCTAATAAATAAGGCTAAGTCACCGAAAGAAGGGTTAAGCTCAAAGTGGTTAGAAAAGAACTTTACCTATTACTATAGGATGGTTTTAAAAAGGCTCAGAGTTCATAGAAAACAATTGTCTCTATGTGTGTAAATCAAACCAGAAAAATTGAATCGGAAATAGTTCAAACCTGATAAAGCAATAATGCATGGATGCAGTCAATGAAAGGAATAATGAATAATGGAAATGATTCGGCTCAAACCTTACTAGTTGAGGTATCTGAAGGTTAAGGACAAGTCAGTCGATTCCTTTTTCATCCTTTTCTTTCAATTTGTAGGTCACCTTCCTAATGATCAAGTTTCAGTTGATGGTGCTTTTGGTTCATCTATTCAATGCTTAAGTTGTAATTTTTGTAAATCTGAAAGAAACAACGGTAACAAAGTCATTGATTATAAGTGTTATTACACTTCGTTGGGCATACATTAGAAAAAAAACTTTTAGGAATTTAAAACTTACTACATGTCTTTTTCACATGTTGTCACTGTGGAAAATATCACTGCGGAAGTAGCTCATGATGATGAACCTCTTTCAACTCTGCCTCTTTTTGGACCCATTATGCCTGCAATAATACACAAAAATAACAACTGCACAGAGAAAATATTAAGAAGAAGATGGTGATTAAAAGAGATTTGGGGTTAAGAGAGATTATAGAAAAGGGTTGTGAGGAAAAGAGATTTGAAAATCTCTATTTATAGGCAAATTTATGTTCTCATCGCGCACGTCATGCGTCCATCGCACGCGTGATGCTAACAGTTCTTACAATGTCTCTCTGCCAACGTCTCTATCACGCGCGTCATGTGACCATCACATACGTGATAATAACGAATCTCATGTTCTCCAACGTCTCTATCACGCATGTTATGAAGCCATCACGTGCACGATATAGCCATATCACACGTGTGATAGGTTGCGTAATTTTTCCAGGGGCTTTCCTTTTTTCCTTTCACCTGTCTCTTCTCTACTTTATTTTTCACCTTCATTATTTTCTTTCTAGATCACATACAAAAATTGACATGTTTTAATAAAATAAAATCAAATAAAAATTTAAAAGCACACTTACGGATGGGTTGCCTCTCATCCAGTGCTTCTTTATTGTCATTAGCTTGACGTTCCATGCCTAAGGCACGTCAGGCGCAAAGGATACACTCATGTTAGGTAATTGTCCTTTATTCCTTCTTTTGTCGTCCCTGATACCTTTGTGTTCAATCTGGTAGCATGTTTTCAGATCATCTGCATATGATGGTCATTCATTCATAAGCATTAAACAACATTTTTTCATTATTGAACTTCAAGCTAAGTTCGTCTGTGTCCAAATCTATTAACGCTTTCCCAATTTCCAACAATGGGCGTTCGAGAATAATTGAACCACCTGTGTTTCCCTTCAATATCTACTACCACAAAATCTGCAAGAAAAACTAGATTGTCGACATGTACTAACACATCTTGTACAACACCATGAGGATGAGTAACAAATAAATCATCTAAGGTGAGAGTTATATTACTAAGTATGATCTCACCCAAATTTAATTCTTTCACCTTAATAAGAGGCATTACATTAATACTCGACCCTAAACCATATAGAGAATGTGGGATTTCTACCCCATAAATAGTGTAAGAGATGGTAAACTTACCTGAATCCTTCAGTTTTGTTGGAATTGTTTGGAGCAATGTCATATCGTATTTCTCAATCATATTTACCTGCTCTTTATCCAGCTTCTGCTTTGTACCAGTTAATAACACCTTAACAAATTTAGAAAATTTTGGCATTAGCTCTAAAAATTTATGAAAAGAAATACTTACTTGAAGCTTGGTTAATATCTCTTTAAACCTGGTAAACAACCCTGCCTCATCTCCATGTAGTGGTTTCTTCTTAATGAATGGATATGGCAGTTTTATGTAATTTGGTAGCTTTGGGTTAGGGTCCCTAAGAATTTGTTTTTTAGTCCTTCTCCAAGGGGAGTTTTGTGTATCAATTGCTCAATGGTGACCTCTTTCTCAGCTTGCTCACTATGGTTTTCACTCTCCTCTTTCTCATCCTCTATATCGTCCTCATAAATATAGACTTCTTCCACTACTTCATCCTCACCTATGTTGGTGGCTACCTCAAAACATGCTTCTAAAGCCTTGAAGGTCTCATTTTTAGGATTATCCACAGTGTTACCCGTAAATCCTCCACTAGAACAAGGATAACAACTATTTGCCGAGATAGCTGACCTATTTGAATCTCTAGTTTTTTTATAGATGCATCATGGTTTTGACTCATTTTTTCATGTTATTTATTTACCTAATCAAAACTGCTTTAAGTGGCCTGGATGAATTTGTTGAGGGTCTCCTTAAGGGGTGAAGGTTTCCTTTGGGTTGGAGCCTGTTGATTTTGTTGAACACCCTGATTAGCACTTGTATTCTGATTATTGCTCCATTTGAAGTTTGGGTGATCCTTCCATCCGGAATTTAGGTGTTAGAATACGGATATTTCTCTAGAAACTTGGAAATTGAGCTTACTCACTCGACCCTTCCAAAGATCACATTCCATTTGCATGTCCCTTTCCACATAAATCAAATTTCAGTCCTTGTACCTAACTTACATTAGCTTGACTCAAGCTGCTTTCAACTAGCTTTTTATTCAATAATTCAATTTGAGCTAAAAGTCTAGTATGAGTGTCAATAGCTAACATACCTTTTGGTGTGCCTGCAGTTTCTATTTTCAATGATCTTTCACTCTTTGAACGATATTCATTTAAGTATATCTTTTCAATCAAGTCTTTAACATGTGGTTATGTCGTAGTTCTGATCGTGCCTCTCGTGGAAGCATCTAGAAGCATGTGTGTTTGACCCTTGAGACCTTTAATAAAATTATGAATTTTCTCCATGTTATCCATGTTATGATTTGCGCACCTGCCTAGTAAAAGTTTAAACCTTTCACATGAGTCATACAATGATTCAGTTTCTTGCTGCTCAAAGTTGGTGAATTCAGCTCTTCGTTTAGCAAATTGAGTGGTGGTGAAAAATATCTCCAATAATTTATTCTCCAACTCTTTCCATGTCTGTATAGTTCTATTTGGAAGGCAAAGCAACCAATCTTTAGCTCTTCCAATTAGCGAGAAACTAAATAGCCTAAACTTGAATTGATCTTTAGTGACATTAGCTAGCTTGCATATTGAGGTTGTTTCGTAGAAGCGAGCAAGGTGCTCCCACAGGTCTTGAATTATGTTCTCGTCAAATGGATTGTCTCTCAAACCTGAAAGTACGTAATTTTTTATACCAAAGTTAGCAGGGTTTGCTGGTACAAACCCTCTAGAAATTAGTCCTTCATCAGTCCTTTTATAGTAGTCCTCCTTAGTGGATGGCGGTGGTTCGTTTGCCATTATGATTTCCTCTTATGAGTCCGAAGAAATCAGTTAATTGTCTTCTACTAGCGTCCTTTGAGTTAGATTCGCTTCTCTAACCTCTCTCCTAATGGCACGTGCAGTCCTTTCAATTTCGAGATCAATCGATGTCAATTTTGATCCTTAGTTGCACATACACAAACAAGAAATACCCCACTAGCATTTTAATTTAACAATTACGAGAAAACAAAAATAAAAACAAAAACTAAATAAGCAAAACGTTGCACAAGCGTTACCTTGTTTAAATTATCAACAGTCCCCGACTATGGCGCCAAAAACTTGATGATTTCTCAGCAAGTGTACCGATAGTGTCGTAGTAATAAAAAGAGTATCAAATTCACAAGGATTGCTATTTAACAAAGAAATAGTTATGCAAGTATAAAAAGTAATAACCTATTGATGTCTAATGCATTACATAAATCAAGCGTCATTATATTTCCATGATGAGTTAACAAGACCACTATACCCAATCCCTTGATGTATAGATCATTGATTCCTACTAGAGGTCTTATATCCTTATTCAACTGGCGTAAGTTAAATCAGGAGATGATATCATATATTAACTCTAAGGCCACTACTCAAGGCCTCCTATCCCTATTCAACTGGTGTAAGTACGATAATTTCCTTAGATCAAGCGCATAGACTAAAGGTCAGTATTCCATATACGTCCATAATCACATTAACAGAGTATCTCACATAATGTGCTTTAAGTAAAAGAAGCAATTAAACAAAAATATAACTAAGATAATTCATGCAACATCAATTTAGACATATGTCTCAATTGGTTCGAAATAGGTTCATTAGACAAAACCTAACCTAAAAGTGTTTAGCTACTAATACTGATAAAATTACAATACCAATTGATAAGAATAAGATTGCATAAGAATTCCTTGAAGATCTGGCTTCAAATGAGCTCAAAAACTCACTTCTGGTGTTGTAAATTGTAATCTCCAGTCTCCAATCGCAGAACCCCTAAAAAAGACCAAAGTCTACCTTTTCATAGCCATCAAATCATAGTAGAACACGTCAGAAATTTCCCAGGTAAAGTGCCCATCGTGTGTGCAATAGACTGCATCGTGCGTGCGATGCTTCGTTTTCCGCTTTTCCACTCGCACGATGATGCACGATACCATTTTTGTTCTTTTTTATCGTGTGTGCAATAACATACGGTGCAATGCCTAATTAATCTAGTCGCCTTTTCTCCTTTTTCATCCAAATTTCTCTAAGTCCCGAATTCTTCATACTTGGTCATTTTTGCTCCATTCTTTAGCCTTTATTCATCAAATTTGATCATCTTCGACTTATTTTTCTTTGTTTCTTAGACACAAAACATGAAACGACTGAGTGTCATCAGAATGACAATGAAATAAGTTCATCTTTATATGAATATCATTCAAGCAAGGTATTGATGGCATCACATCATTCAAGTGATGAAGAACATGAGGTTAGTGATTCTTAAAATGAAGAGAGTCCTTCATATGATGAATTACAAAGTGATTTTAATTAATTACATGAGGAATTTTTGAAACTGTCTAGAAAATTTTTGAAACAAAATAAAACTATTTTAAATCTAGAAATTGAGGCTAGTAACACAAAAGTGGAGTTAGACTTAATAAAAAATTCAGCATGCAATAATTGTTCATCTCTTGAGTCTAAAATTATTGAATTAAACCAAATGATCATGAAATATGAAAAAGATAAAATTGATTTAGAAATTGTGTTAAGTAGTCAAAGATTTTCAAATAATAAATGTGGATTTGGTTTTACTAATTTTGATAATCCTAGTACAAGTCAAATCATCTCTTTGGTATTAGAATAAGTTATATGTAACTTGTTCCTAAAGATCCAGAAATGGCTTCGCAAATGCAGTTTTAAGAGATGATTCTATAGTAAAGAAATTTGAAAAGTTCTTAAAGAAGGAAATTAAAAAATAAATGAATAAAAAAGAAACACAAAGAAGGAATTACATGCTTTGAATGTGGAAAAAGAGGACATGTCAAAGTGAATGTCCTACACTTCTAAAGAAGAATAAAATCTATAGCAAGAAGGATAAAATGTCAAAGAAAGCATATGTGTCATAGGATGAAAATGAAATAAGTTCATCATTATATGAAGATCATACAAAGAAGGTATTAATGATTTCACATAATTCAAGTGATGAAGAACATGAGGTTAGTGATTCTGAAATTGATGATATATCTTCATATTATGAATTATAAAGTGCTTTTGATGAATTACATGATGAATTTTTGAAACTTTCTAGAAAATTTTCAAAACAAAAGAAAACTATTTTAAAACTAGAAAGTATGACTAATGACACAAAAGTGAAATTAGAAGAAGTCAAAAATTCTATATGCAATAAATGACAAGTGATCAAGTGATCAAAAATTCTACATGCACTAATTGTTATCTCTTGAGTCTAAAATTGTTGAATTAAACCAAGTGATCAAGAAATATGAAAAAGGTGAAATTGGTTTAGAAAAATACGTAAAGTAGTAAAATATATTCAAGCAATAAATATGGACTTGACTTTTCTAATTTTGATAAACCAAATATAAGTTAAACTATCTTTGTAAAGGCTACTAGCAAATTCAACAATAAGGAATCAATTTAATTATATGTTGTAGACCATCATAAAGGGCCTTATGATCGAAATAATTTTTATGTCATTAAAATGAATAGTGTTTTTAGACTTAATTGTTTCTATTGTAATGAAAAAGGCTATACTTATAATTCTTGCTACATAAGAAATTATAGTATTCCTTATGGTGAGTATGTATGGGTGAGAAAAGAATCTAACCCCAAAGGACCCAAAGAATATTGAGTACAAAGAACTACTAATTATTTTAAAGGTACTTGAAGATCATATATTAAAATTTTCAAATCAAGGTTGATCTTTCAAGATACAAGACCATTTGATATGGTAATTCTAAAAAATTTATTGAATAAAAGATGTTTTAAAGAAGTATCAACATTGATATCATCTTTGACTTCATATGATAGTATTGGGAAGAAGATAAGTTATTTTGTGTTTAATGTATTATTTCCCTTACATTATTATACTCCTTTTGGATTTTACTCTTTTTATTTTTTATACTGTCAAAAAGAGGGAGAAGAGATGATTGTTTTGTTTTTTGTTTTTTAGGATATCAAAGACATCATAGAATATGTTGCAAAAGAAGGGGGAGATATGCAAGAGAGAGGGAGATATACAAGATAGGGGAGAGATCAAAGTGTTAAGCAAAAACTTCCCATCAATTTGTTTTGTCATCATTAAAAAGGGGGAGATTATGAAGAGAATGTTCATCATCTATCTTAGTTTAGTTTTGATGAAGACAAAATCTTATCAAAGAAGAAAAAGTTTAGAATCAAGAATGCATAAGCTTACAGATGTTTTAGAAGTAAATGAAATTGATTTTGATGCCAAGGTATTCAATTACAATTCATTATGTATAAACTTTAGATACTCAAAAAATAATACTCATCTTCATCTCTAAAGTTCTCAAATTATCATGCATAAAAATATTTAAAACAAATGCATAAAAAGCTTAATTTTGTAAAAGTTGTTTGCACTTTATAAGTCAGGTCTGTTGCACCTTTAAGTCAGGTATCGTTAACTGATTTAACAAAACATGTGGCTGTTTGAAATTTGAAAATTGTTTTAAATTCAAAATTTGTGCAGCACTTGTTAATGCATGTATCTGTTTAACCGACTTAAGAAGTCCTATACAAAATTCAAAATTATGTCTTTTCATTAACCATTGTCACTCTAAACTATTGCAAACCTTCATGAAAATGTCTCAAACTTTTGCATCAACTCAAAGAGGTTTCTTAGGATGTATTTAAGGCAAAATACATTTATTTTCAAATTACCTCTTTAATTATTAATTTTTCACATCAATTTAAATAATTTTCTAAGTGTTCATTCTTTTTCAAAAATATTGAAATTTTGTGCATAACTTTTAAATTACTCAAAAAGTTTCATAATATATTCTAAGCACTTAAGGTTTGTATATATTGTTGAATTATATATTGAAAGGGAAGAAGAATTATTTATTACTGGAAATTTTCCAAAAATTATATTTCATTTGTAAATAGAAAGTGATGTGCTTTCTAAGTGTATGTGATATTCATCATAGTGTATGTGATTTTTGGGGAAAGATCCTTTAAATCAGGGTGATTCAAAGTCCACCATAATTATTGGTGTTGTTGGAAACCAAAGAAGTGGTGTGCTTCTTTGTTCTTGTTAGAAGATTGTAGAAAAAGTTTTGGTGTGAGATTTGCACACATATCTAATAATAGTGAAAATCTCTCATGGGGTGTGAGGGGACTAGATGTACCATTCACTACAAGAAAAATCATGTATAGCTAGGGGATTTTGCCATGGGTAACACTCATCACTAAAGACACAATGTTGCACGAGGTTAAACCCCTCACAACGCTCAAAATATAAAAAAAATATATATATAAAAAAATTATGTGGGGCGGCCCCTCGCAAATAAGGCTGAAGAAATTTTTAAATTTTTAAATTTGGACATTGTGAGGGGTCACCCCTAAAAAAAAAAAAGAAATGGCGCCATAAAATGGTATATGATGGGATGGAAAATGTACTCATTTGCGAGGGGAAGCCCCAAGAAATTATATTTGTTATGTTAGGTAGGGGTACCCCCTCACCAAATGTACTCACTTGTGACCGTTTGGTTAAATCTGCCACATACTGCATTTATTACGCCTGCAACACGATTGCGAAAAGATTATAACACGACAGATATTTGCATGGGGTTGCCCCTCACAAAATATGACAGTTTGGGCCACGTGGGCCACGTCAGACATTCGTGAGGGGATGCCCATCACAATTTTTGACTGTTAGGGACACGTGGGGATGTCCCCCGTAATACTGCATTCATAAATATATTTTTCTTCCTTCATCTCAACAAGTTGTCCTCTCTCTCTCTCTCTCTCTCTCTCTCTCTCTCTCTCTCTCTCTCTCTCTCTCCCTCCCTCCCTCTCTCCCCTCTCCCTCCCTCCCTCCCTCCCTCCCTCTCCCTCCCTCCCTCCCTCCCTCCCCTCCCTCCCTCCCCCTCCCCTCCCTCTCCTCTCTCTCTCTCTCTCTCTCTCTCTCTCTCTCTCTCTCTCTCTCTCTCTCTCTCTCTCTCTCTCTCTCTCTCTCTCTCTCTCTCTCTCTCTCTCTCTTCTCTCTCTCTCTCTCTCTCTCTCTCTCTCTCTCTCTCTCTCTCTCTCTCTCTCTCTCTCATTTTTCAGCAAAATCCACCTTCTTTCTTCCTTCAAACAGCAAAAAACCATCTCTAAAATTAGGTAAATCTTAATATTTTACTTAAATTTCTATGAATTTATAATTTACATTCACTTAATTTTTTTGTTAACTTTGATTTTCTGTGTTGCATTTATGAATTTATTCATATAAAGGTGTCAAACTTCGCCAAAAGGGACCTTCAAATTTAAGTGTGTAAGATTTTAATATGCTCATTTATACAAGATACACTTTTTATTTCTTTTTTAAGATTTAGGTGTATTTGGTATTGATCTGAGTTGATATGGTGAAAATTTTAATGTTAGTAAAACAATATTTTATTTTGAAAAAGATATATATATATATATATATATATATTTTATATATATATATATATATATATATATATATATATATATATATATATATATATATATATATATATATATATTTAATTTAATTATATAACTTTTTTTGGTGTGATGATGTTTTAATAAAATACATATGTATTTATTTCAAAAATTATATATATCTTTTAGTAGTATATATTTGAAAAATATATTTTTTTTCTAAATTTTTAGTAGTATTTATGTTATAATATTTATTAGAATAAAATTGTAAAAAAACAATATATATATATATATATATATATATATATATATATTAATATATATATATATATATATATATATATATATATATATATATATATATATATATATATATATATATATATATATATTATTATATATATATATATATATATATATATATATATATAATATATATATATATATATATATATATATATATATATATATATACACACACACGTTTCAAGTTAAAAAACAATATATATTTTTATATTTTATAAAATTTCAGATTTTAAAAAATATATGTTTTATTATTTTATAAAAGAATATATTTTAAAAAATAGATTATATATTAATATACACTTTTTATTTAGTATGTAATATATTTATAGAAAATATGAATTAAATTATAAATGTAAAGAATTTTTAAGTTAAAATATATTTAGAAAGTAGGTGTATTTGTAAGGAAAAAGTATAAATTTATTTTGAAAATATTAAATATATGTATTAAAAAAATATAGTTTTTTTTTGGAAAAAAGTATATCTTTAATTAGAATAATAATTAAACTTAGTAAAGAATATATAATTTAGTTTTGAATATATGTTAGTTATATGATATTGTTTATATATTTTGTTGTAAATGAATTTGTAAAAATAGTATAAAAAACATATTATATTTTTTTTGTAAAAGAACATATTATATTTTTTTGTAAAATAACATATTTTAAAAAAATAGTTTATATATTAATATACACTTTTTATTTAGAAAGTATGTGATATATTTTAGTAATATATTTAGAGAAAATATGAATTAAATCATAAAAGTATATACTTTGTAAGTTAAAATATATTTAGAAAGTATGTAAGTTTGTAAGAAAAAAGTATATATTTATTTTGAAAACATTAAATATGTATTAAAAAAAATATAGAATTTTTTAAGAATAAAGTATATCTTTAGTTAGAATAATAATTAAATTCAGTAAAGAATATATAATTTAGTTATGAATATATGTTAGTATATGATATATCGATCAAAATTTGAGAATTTGTCGATAGATCAATTTCTTTTTTCTTAAATTTAAATTTGAACATGAATAACATTGTACATATGTAGTATGAGAATATTATCTGTTCTATCATAGTTGGATGTATAATATAACGTATCAAGAAAGAAGTATGCTTAAACCATATTTTAAAGAAGAAGTTGCTTTGTTTCTCACATATGTGTTTACTCAAGAATGTTGTCTAAGGGGAGGAGGGGTAAGATGTTCATGTTTAAAGTGTGGTTGTAGAAATATAATTAGTGATCCAAATGTAGTGAAATATCACTTAGAGAAAGATGGTTATAAGTCAAATTATTGGGTGTGGCTTTCTAATGGAGAAATACTACCAAAGATGAATAGAGAGGCTTCAAGCAGTCAAACACATGTTGGACCTGAGATAAATAGAGAGGTATCAAACATTCAACCACATTTGGAAGACTAGGAACAATTTAATCTCATAGATAATATGGTCGGTGATGTATTAGGGGTGAATGTGGCTTATGATGAACCTTAAGATTTTGATGCAGATGAGCTCCCGAATGATAAAGCGCAAAAGTTTTATCAATTGTTGAAAGAAATAAATATATCACTGTTTGAGGGGTTTTATGACTCCATACCATCCATGTGAGTGGGGCTCTTGACTGCGAAGTCAAATTGAAATGTTCTTGATCAGTGTTTGGAATTCTTCGAAAAAATGATGTTGGATATGGCTCCTATGAAAGAAAACATGCCTACAAGTTATTATGATGTGAAGAGGATGGTGTCGAAGTTGGGACTAGAAGTAAAAAGATTGATTGTTGCATTGAATATTACACGTTGTTTTATGACAATGAGTTTGGTACAAACGACGGGGGACTGAAGGAATGTAAGTTTTGTCAGAGTCCGAGGTATTTAGTTCGCATTAAAGGCGTTGATTGATTGAAAGCAAAAATGAGTTGCAATGAAGTCCATGTTCTATCTGCTAATAATACATAGATTACAAAGAATGTTTGTGTCAATTCATACTGCAAGCCAAATGACATGGTATCATACAACTACAAGTAGTTCAGGCATGAAACGACATCTCCCTGTGCATCTTGCTTATGAAGCTTACCTTGGGGGACCTGTTCATTATAGATGGAACATCTCCTTGTGCATCTTGCTTATTGTCATACGGTGAACTGACTTTGTGTGTTTTTGCTTTGGAAAGCAAATGTCGCGGATAGCAAGAGTCGCCACCGACTTTTCTTTTATCCAATAAGGAAAGGCGGAAAAGAACAGGAAAGACCTTGATTAGATTTTGGGTTCGGGAGGTACATTATACAAAGGGAAGGTGTTAGCACCCTTTGTATCCATGGTTATCCATGGGCTCTTAATTGCCTGATCACTTATGTTATTTTTCTTGTCTGAAAAAGTGTTTGTGAACTGCTTAGAAAATGTTTTGAAAAGAGAGTTTAACTTTGTAATGATTCTTGTACGAATGTATACAAAGTATTTATCTCGTTTAATTTTGAAAGCTGTTTAGAAAAATATAACTTGGCAATGATTCTAGCACGAATGTATGCCAAGTGGCGATTTTCTAATAGATGTTTTGCAAAGTATGAAGCGTGAAAAGTATTTTTAAATTGTGAGTCAGCGTTTAAGAGTTATTCCTACCCAAGGTCTTTATGGGCATTTCCTATCCTTATGAGGGTAAAACTGTCCTTACTATTGAGAAGTAAGTAGTTTTATCCTTTGGATGTAAAAGGGACATCGTAGGGTCATCGATTGGTCATTGAAGGCAACATTTGTAAGGATACCTTAGCATTCGAAGGGACGATCATCATTTAACCGTAGGCTACAACGACGGGTCATCGAGGGATAAAAATCATATATTCGCAGGCAACATCTGAGGGACTATGATTTATATTATAGGGACATGATGATTTAATTGAAGGGTCTTTGCTAAGTGTATCCCCACATTCGCGGGACATGACCGTAATACCGTAAGGCAACAAAGAGAGGGCCAAGATCACATATTCAAAGGCAACAATTTATAATCAGTTAGGTAATTAGGATGAATCTCCAAAACATTTGTAATCGGTTAGGTAATTAGGATGAATCTCCACAAGGGTATCCCACAAATAAAGTGGAATACCTAGCAAGCTACCTTCTTCGGGAGTATGTGAGCCCTCATAAAATTCAACAAACAGGTCAGAATACCAAATGGGATGCAATCAAGAGTTGCACCAAACAAAGCAGTAATAGTATCAGGTAAACAATGCATGGTTATAATAAAAACAGGTCAGATGAGCAAAGATCAAAACAGAACAAAAAAACAGCGACTGTCATGTTCGCTACTGCCTCGCCTAGCGAAGGCTTAGCGAGCACTCGCTACATGTTCGCTTAGCGATGTGCTAGCGAACGGCTGCGGGTTCTGGGTTTGATGACAGCACGATTTCAGAAACTCCAAACCCTATGGCATCCATTACAGCAATTACATGGTTAAACATTCAAGATATTATTTTGCACATTCATATATACGTAAACCCACATGCAAAACCTAAGATACGTTTATAAATTCAATCATAATGTCACATGTAAATTGGGAACATAAAGCGGTAGTGGTAATGCAAACCTGTTTGCAATTGAATTGCAACGTTGAATTGGCAGATCACTCTTAGAGTTGGTGTCGGATTGAGTTGGGCGGAGGTAACCTTTGTGCAGATGAGTTTCCTTCAGGGTTTCCTTTAGGGTTACTCTGAATTCTCTTGGTTAGCCTCCAGGGTTTGCTCGGTTGCTTCTGTTAGAGTTTCCTTGCTAGGGTTTCTGTCTGTCCGTCTCTGTCTGTCGTTTGTGAATGAAGCTCTACTATTTATAATAATTTTTGTGACCTAATGGGCTCAGAATGAAGCCCAAAATTTCTGGTATTCGCAAGCTTCGCTAGGCGAGTGGTGCAGCGAAGGGTTCGCTAGGCGAAGGATTTTGCTCGCCTAGCGAGCAAGCCATTTTGAGTCATTTTCTGGATTTGGCCACTTGTGTGTTGGGTCTTTGTTCCTTTAAGATCAATGCCTTGAAGAATGAGTTGGAGTGCCTTGAAAAATGTCTTGCAAGATTAACGGGCAAATTTTGGGGTATGACAGCTGCCCCTGTTCAATATTCTTGAACCGAGAGAGTTAGAATGGTATGTACGCCATTCGTGGTCTGGAGGTGGAAGATTATTGAACACTTAGAATGCCCCAAAAATTTGCACTTGTTAATTAGTCTTGATGGAGATGGGCTTAAAGATGCCATCCAGGAAGTTTGATGATGAGAGCTTCAGAGTGCGTTGTACGCTGCTGGGAATAAAGGATCAGAATGGACCATTCGCTAGCTCGTATCTGAATAGCAGAATGAGTTGTCCATTAGGCGGGTGACTTCACTGGGGATGAAAGATCAGAATGGATCGTACGTTAGATCGTATCTGAGTTGCAGAATGAGCCGTCCATTAGGCTGTATCTGAGGAAATGAGGATCAGAATGGATCGTACGCTAGATCGTATCTGAGGAATGAAGATCAGAATGGATCGTACGTTAGATCGTATCTGAGTTGCAGAATGAGCCGTACGTTAGGCTGTATCTGACAAAAAGTAGTCGTACGCTAGACTACACCTCGGAATGTACCGTACGCTAGGTAGTATCTGAGGAAGGAAGATCAGAATGGATCGTACGCTAGATCGTATCTGAGGAATGAAGATCAAAATGGATCGTACGTTAGATCGTATCTGAGTTGCAGAATGAGCCGTACGTTAGGCTGTATCTGACAAAAAGTAGTCGTACGCTAGACTACACCTCGGAATGTACCGTACGCTAGGTAGTATCTGAGGAAGGAAGATCAGAATGGATCGTACGCTAGATCGTATCTGAGGAATGAAGATCAGAATGGATCGTACGTTAGATCGTATCTGAGTTGCAGAATGAGCCGTACGTTAGGCTGTATCTGACAAAAAGTAGTCGTACGCTAGACTACACCTCGGAATGTACCGTACGCTAGGTAGTATCTGAGGAAGGAAGATCAGAATGGATCGTACGTTAGATCGTATCTGAGTTGCAGAATGAGCCGTACGCTAGGCTGTATCTGACAAAAAGTAGTCGTACGCTAGACTACACCTCGGAATGTA
The DNA here is from genome assembly GCF_024323335.1 of Lathyrus oleraceus. NCBI lineage: Eukaryota > Viridiplantae > Streptophyta > Magnoliopsida > Fabales > Fabaceae > Lathyrus > Lathyrus oleraceus. The sequence continues at coordinate 583,313,518 of NC_066583.1, read as the reverse complement.
CCGTACGCTAGGTAGTATCTGAGGAAATGAACATCCAAATGGGTCGTACGCTAGACCGTATTGGACCAGTTGAAGGAATCATATGTTGGGCTGAATCAGAACGAACCGTACGCTAGGCTATATCTGATAACATTTGTATATGTTGTATTTGCAATAAATGTCTGGGATGGGCTTAAAGATGCCATCATTAGGAGGATATCAGAATGCTTGTCAAAATGAATATTCACACGGATTATATCTGAAAGATGTATCTGAATCTCGAACGTAACCGCTGAGGGTGTCTGTCTGAATGAACCTTTATTTTGACTGTATCGGGAGGATAATTAACCTGAAAAAAAGTTAGCCTCATGCCATGTCATGATGCATGAGATGTTTTATGCTTTCAAAAATAAATGTGAACATTGTATGCATGCGTATGATGTGAAATGATGTAATGAATGAATTATGCGTCTGAGAATTTTTGCCAGGGGAAGATAAATCCCCATATTCTGGTTGGAGATACTTGTATTGATGACCCTTTCTTAGCTGGGGATACTTGATTTCTGTCTGATGGTAGAAACATTCAACAGAGCCTGGCTGGGGATGGAAAAGATGACCAGTCTGTCTGGTGATGCCCATTTCTTCTGGGAAATGACTAGTTTTGCTGGGGAAAGGATTTGTAACCGGACTTGTTGGAAAGCATGGTTAGACCTTATCCTCGACCCTAAAGTCTTTTAGTAACTGCTATTGCTATTTTATGCATGTATTTTCGGTAAGCATCAATCATGTTCAAAAGCATATACTCATTCGAATTAAATCAATGGACGTTTATGCAAACAAAACAGAGAGAGTAAAACAAAAGCATTTTTTGGAAATAAAATTGTATTGATTTTTGAAAGAGGGCCTATAAACAGGCAATTTGAGTACAAGGAGACAGAAATCCTAGTAAGAGGAAATTGTCCAGAAAACAAAGAGAAAGCTATGCAGAAAAAGTCCTATTGATTTTAGTTCCACTACTGTCATTATGTCTTCAAGCCTCTCATCTCCTGCTGTCGGACAAAAGTGATTGGCTTATTCAGTCCTTTGAACTTGGATGAAGCCGCCTGAGAACGAGACACAGTCATACGCTTTATCCCTAATTTTTGCCTGGACCGCCTTTTCAGGTTTTCAGTCCACCAGGATACCCCTTTTTTGCCCAAGCCGCCTTTTCAGGTTTTCGACTTGCCGGGTGTACGTTTTTATATGTTAATCCCTAATTTTTACCCGAACCCTTTTGGTTCGCCGGGATGCCCTTACTTTTGCCTAGATATGTCGACCTAACGGGTCTCTTTTATGCGTAGTATCTTTTAACTATGTCTGCGTTCACGGGATGTGGGAAGTCTTCGCCATCCATTGTAGCAAGCATCATGGCTCCACCAGAGAATACCTTCTTAACTACAAACGGCCCTTCGTATGTGGGAGTCCATTTGCCTCTAGAATCACCTTGTGGTAAAATGATACGCTTTATTACCAAGTCGCCAATTTGATACACCTGTCTCTTGACCTTTTTGTTAAATGCCTGGGTCATGCGCTTCTGATATATCTGCCCATGACAAACAGCCGCAAGTCTCTTTTCATCAATCAAATTTATCTGATCGAGTCGAGTCTGAATCCATTCATCCTCGTCTAAACCTGCCTCTTTCATGATTCTTAGAGAGGGAATCTGAACTTCCACCGGTAAGACGGCTTCCATTCCGTAGACTAAAGAGAAAGGAGTTTCCCCTGTCGAAGTGCGCACTGAAGTGCGATAACCATGAAGAGCAAATGGTAACATCTCATGTCAATCTTTGTATGTTACTGTCATCTTTTGTATAATCTTCTTAATATTCTTATTAGCAGCCTCCACGGCGCCGTTCATCTTTGGCCGGTATGGAGAAGAGTTATGGTGTTTTATTTTGAACTGCGTGCAGAGTTCAGTAATCATCTTGTTGTTCAAATTAGTACCATTATCAGTGATAACTCTTTCAGGGATGCCATACCGACAAATAAGACTATTCTTGATGAACCGTGCCACCACATTCTTGGTGACAGAAGCAAATGAGGCTGCCTCTACCCACTTTGTAAAATAATCAATAGCAACAAGAATGAAACGATGTCCATTAGAAGCGGTAGGTTTAATCTCTCCAATCATATCAATGCCCCACATTGCAAAGGGCCAAGGGGCTGTCAACACGTTTAATGGAGCAGGAGGCACATGTACTTTATCCGCATAGATCTGGAACTTGTGACAAGTTCTGGAGTGATGGTGGCAATCAGCTTCCATGGTAGACCAATAATACCCTGATCTCAGAATCATCTTGGCCATCGTATGTCCACTAGAATGAGTCCCAAAAATACCGTCATGCATGTCTTCCATAATCTTTTCTGCTTCCTTTTTATCCACACAGCGAAGCAAAGTCGAATCATGATTACGTTTGTATAATACCCCATTACTCAAAAAGAATTTAGCGGAGAACTTCCTCAGAAATTTTCTGTCGTTGATGGATGCTCCTTCAGGGTATTCCTGAGTTTCTAAATATCTTTTTACTTCGTAGAACCAAGGTTTCTCTTCTACTTCATCAGCATTAAGTTCATAACAATATGCTGGTTCATCTAATCGTTCAATGGTGATCATGGGAGCTTCATCATCCCATCTGACCCTGAACATAGATGACATGGTAGCCAATGCGTCTGCCAACTGATTCTCTTCTCGTGGAATATGTTCGAATGTAATCTCTTCAAAGTATGGGATTAATGTCAACACCCGTTATCGATAAGGGATGAGATTCGGATGTTTAGTGTCCCATTCTCCTTTGATCTGACTGATTACTAAGGCTGAGTCTCCGTACACTCTCAAAAACTTGATTCTTAGGTCTATAGCAGCTCTGAGTCCCAAAATACATGCTTCATACTCAACCATATTATTGGTACAATCAAAACATAGTCTAGCAGTGAAAGGCGTATGGCAACCCTTGGGGGAAATGATTACAACACCAACACCATTGCCCAATGCATTAGAAGATCCATCAAAAACCATAGTCCATCGGGATCCCAGTTCGGGTCCTTCATTCGGTCCAGGTTCTTCATAATCAGTAACAAGCATGACATCCTCATCTGGGAACTCAAAATTCATAGATTGGTAATCATCAACTGCTTGATGAGCCAAATGATCGGCTAACACGCTTCCTTTGATTGCTTTCTGAGTAGTGTATTGGATATCATACTCTGTTAAAATCATCTGCCATCTTGCTATTCTTCCGGAGAGAGCAGGTTTCTCAAATATATATTTGATAGGATCCATCTTAGAAATCAATAAAGTGGTATGATTCAACATATACTGTCTTAGTCGGCGAGCAGCCCAAGCCAAAGCACAACAAGTTTTCTCGAGCAATGAGTATCTTATTTCACAGTCGGTAAACTTTTTGCTAAGGTAATATATGGCATGCTCTTTTCGACCAGACTCGTCATGTTGCCCCAACACACACCCCATTGAATTTTCTAACACGGTCAAATACATGATTAGAGGTCTTCCTTCAACTGGTGGCATCAGAATTGGAGGTTCTTGGAGGTACTTCTTGATTTTGTCAAAAGCTTCTTGACATTCATCATTCCATATCATCTCTTGATTTTTCCTCAGTAATTTGAAGATGGGTTTGCAGGTAGCAGTCAAATGGGAGATAAATCGGGCAATGTAATTCAAACGTCCCAAGAAACCTCTGACTTCTTTATCTGTACGAGGAACTGGCATTTCTTGAATAGCTCTCACCTTAGCCGGGTCAACCTCAATTCCTTTACTACTGACAACAAAGCCCAAGAGTTTACCGGATCTTACTCCAAAGGTGCATTTGTTCGGGTTCAATCTCAACTTGTATTTCTTCAACCTCTCAAACAGTTTGTATAAATGATCGAGATGTTCTTCTTCAGTATGAGATCTGGCTATCATGTCATCCACATATACCTCTATTTCATGATGGATCATATCATGGAACAAAACCACCATAGCACGTTGGTATGTTGCCCCTGCATTTTTTAGACCGAATGGCATTACTTTGTAACAGAAAGTGCCCCATTGCGTCACAAGCGTAGTTTTCTCCATGTCCTCAGGTGCCATCTTAATCTGATTATAACCTGAGAATCCATCCATGAATGAGAATACCTTGTGTTGAGCGGTGTTATCTACTAGAACATCAATGTGCGGAAGTGGAAAGTCGTCTTTGGGACTCGCTTTATTCAAATCTCTGTAATCTACACACATTCGCACCTTACCATCCTTCTTTGGCACCGGTACCACATTAGCAACCCATTGAGGATAAGAAGTAACAGCCAGAAAACCTGCATCAAATTGTTTCATAACCTCGGCTTTGATTTTCTCAGACATTTCAGGACGCTTGCGCCGAACCTTTTGCTTAACAGGATGACAATCTTCCTTCATTGGCAAACGATGCACTACTATATCAGTATCCAGTCCTGGCATGTCTTCATATGACCAAGCAAAAATCTCTACATAATCATGTAACATAAGAATCAATCTTTCTTTGACACTGTTTTCCAAGCCTGCTCCTATTTTGACTTCTTTCTTGTCTACTTCAGTACCCAGATTTACAATTTCAATTGATTCCTTATGCGGCTGTATAGTCTTTTCTTCTTGCAGTAACAGTCTGGCAAGCTCTCCAGGTACTTCACAATCTTCCTCACTTCCACCCTCGGCTTGGTAGATCGGATTTTCAAAGTCATAATGAACAGTAGTAGAACTATTATCAACAGGATCCAGAGTGGATATGGATCTGCAATTTGTTACATGAGTGTGTGTAAGAATACATAGCTTTGTTTGAAAGATGACAGGAAAGATAAATAGCGCAATATTTGAATGCAAAAAGTCCATTGATTTATTGAATGTGAATATGCTTATGAAAATGACAAAACCCTTAACCAATTAGCTATTGTGCCCCGGGCATAGACACAATGCTTTAAGAAGTTCAATTGTAAAAATTAAAAATTTGCAACACTAAAATAGACAATAACAATTACTCCTGACTAAAGGAAATCGGGATAGTGTCTTCAGCTTTCCAATTATTGAGTTCGTCACCAATTGTTGGGAAAATCCAGCTATCCAAGTCGCAATCGCTATCAGCATCTTCTGCAGCATTAATCTGATCTTTGACTGCCTTTTCAGAGCTAAACCCCAGGCCAAATTTATCAGACTTGTACGGTACATCGATCAGGTGACCCCAGCCAGTACGACCACCATCTTCAACCACAGCTTGAGCATCTTTCAGAGAAATCATAGCAGGAGGAGCATGAATAACCTTGGGCACACAGGAAGTTGGCTTAAGGACAGGACTAGTCGGAGGAACTACTTCAAATGACTGAGAAGGAGTCTCAAAGAATTCACCATCCATCTCGACATATCTGAAGGTATGCACACTACTGACAATATACTCTTCTTCCCCACACACAGTGACGATCTTACCCTCTATTGGATACCTCAGCTTTTGATGGAGAGACGAAGCTACAGCACTTGCCCCATGAATCCAAGGGCGTCCCAGCAAGCAGGAATAGGCGGGACGAATGTTCATTACGTGAAAGGTAGTGTTGAAGACTTGAGGTCCTATCTTGATAGGGAGAACCACTTCACCATGGACAACACTCTTCGCACCATCGTAAGCACGCACCACAACGTCACTAGGCTTTAGTTCAATGCTTCTACAGTCAAGCTTATCGAGTACAGCTTTCGGTAGCACATTCAAAGAAGAGCCATTATCGATCAACACATGAGACAAGGTGATCCCCTCACACTCAATGGAGATATGCAGAGCTTTGTTATGATTCTTTCCTGCTGGTGTCAAGTCAGCATCGGAAATGCCTAGGCCATTGTCAACAACTAAGTTAGCAACATAGTTTTCGAACTGATCGACAGATGTCTCCTGAGGTACATGAGCGGTCTTCAGGAATTTTATCAACGCATTGGCATGAGATTCAGAAGATAATAACAAGGATAACATCGAAATTTTAGACGGAGTATGCCCCAACTGTTCTACCACATCAAAATCACTCTTGCGGATGATTTTCAGCACTTCTTCCATTTCTTGTTTGGCAACATCTTCGGTAGTAACCTCGACCGGTGTCTCTGACTGAGAAGGGTTGACTGGTTCCTTTCCTCGAGTTTTAGGGGAGGGAGGTGAGATTTCTGGAGAGAAGATCCTTCCACTTCGAGTAACTTTACTAGTCCCAACAATGCCATTAGGATTAGCAGAATTATCAACTTGCTTTACGCCATGGATGTAAACATCACCTCCATAATTCCACGGAATGGCTTTGCTTGAGGAATATGGTACTGGGCCAGGTGCAGTAATAATTAGAGGAGTTACCTTGGGTTCGGCAGTAATCTTCACAGGCACCCTAGTAGCGGTAATCTTCACTGGAACTTTGGATCTGGCAATCACGGATATTTCTTCAATGGGGTTTTCCACCTTAGGAATCTTTTCGAAGAGAATTGTACGACCATCCATCAGTCGTTGAATACCATTTCTCAACTTCAAGCAATCATTGGGTTGGAGTATACAGAGATCGCAATTTTCAGCACAACCTGGAAATAAACCAGCTTGCAATAAATTCTTCTTGATGGTCAGGAGAGGAGATGCTAAGTCAGCCACATTAGTAATGTGAGAATTATCATCCACAACATTAACAGTCTTGTCATGATTAGGCATAGGTGCAGTGATGACATTAGGAGTCTTTGGAGGATCAAATTCAATTTCTCCAGCGTCGATCATATCCTGAATCTTATTCTTTAACAACCAGCAATCGTTTGTATCATGCCCGGGGCTATCGGAGTGATATGCACACCTGGCATTGGGATTATAACGAGGAGAAGTAGTGTTGACATTTGCAGGAGGGCGTCTGAGGGTAATTAGATTTGCCTTTAGCATACCCTGCAGTGCTTGTGCTAAAGTCATATTGATCTTGGTAAACTGCCTTCTTGGCCTGTCTTGTATGTGCTGGAAGTTTTGAGATGGCGGTGCTGCAATCGTAACTGCTCTGATAGTATGGTCACGATTTTTCTTGTTATGACCCCTTTGACCGTACACAGCATTTGATTCGTTCTTCCCCTGATAGGACTTTTTGGTGCTTGCAGAGGTAGCCACCTGTATCTTTCCACTTCGAATGCCGCTTTCAACATGTTCACCTGTTAATATAAGTTCAGTGAAACCCGATGAGGAACTTCCCAATAGATGGCTGTAGAATGGGCCAGTCAGTGTACCCATGAACATGTCCACTAATTCTCGATCAGTCATAGGGGGTTTGACTCTGCCAGCCAAATCTCTCCATTTTTTAGCATATTCTTTGAAGCTTTCTTTAGATCCCATAGCCATATTCTGCAACTGTAGCCGAGTAGGCGCCAATTCAGAATTATACTGGTAGTGCTTGTAGAAAGTTGTCGCTAAATCAGTCCAGGTGCGGATGTTAGTGTTCTCGAGCTGATAATACCACTCTAACTATGTGCCAGACAGACTCTCTTGGAAGAAATGAATCCATAGCTTCCTATCAGTGGTATACGGCTGAATCTTTCTCACATAAGCTCTCAGATGCATCTGAGGACAAGACGCACCATCATACTTAGTGAAAGCGGGGACCTTGAATTTGTGGGGAATGACCACATCAGAGACCAGACCTAAGCCTTCGAAATCCAGACCGGGCGCCTTCTGACCCTCCATAGCTAGCATGCGTTCTTCCAGCAACTTATGCTTATCATCTTTTGGAGAGTACTGTTCATTTTCATAATCTTCATCGTCGTCCTCAGGGCTGAAGGGATCAACATTTTCCTCTTCCGAATCATTTTCTGTCTCCTCTTCTTGATCCTTCGGAATCCTAATCTTGGCTCCTGCGGCATGTCCTTTAAGCCTTCTTCCCGGTTGATGTAACTCACAGCTTTCTTGTCTTTCTTCTGCTCGAGCAAGAGAGCTTTCAGCTCCTCCTACCCCTTGGATAAATTCAGGATCATCTCCTGGAATTGAGCATTCTGAGCCTGGAGATCTTTGACAGTTTGTTCGAGAGCCATTTTTCTGTTTAGAAGGAAGACCGTGAGAACATTGATCTCTTAGAATACCTGTTATGCAATGTTATGCTATGCAATGTATGAAATGTTTTCAAGGACTTTTGGAATTTAACTTCGCGTAAACCACCAAAAAGAGAGAAACTTTTATTAATAATTTCTTTAATCAATGTTAATTACAAAAAGAATAATAAAAATACAATGAAAGCTCAAATCTCCCAGGGACGGCTTCTTTTTGGGCGGAGATACGCATTGAGTCTTCGTTCCTCATTAAGCTGGCTGGTGAGCTCTAATACTTTCTTCCTTTCAGCATAGAACTGAGCTTCAAAAGTATCCCTTTCCTCTCTCAACTGGATCCAGGACTTCTTCAATTCTTCAACATTGGTAGGCATATCTGGATAAGGAATGATCTGAGGTGCGCCTCCTTCAACTTCCGGTCCGACAATCAGAGGTCCGATTGCAAGATATGGCATGGTAAGGTCACGAGCTCTGGCGCGTACCCATCTGAGATAAGGCTCCATAGGAATAGAGTTTTTCTGTCCTCAAGTGCTCCTTTTCACCATGCCCCAAGCTCGTACAAATCTTTGACGGAGACCTTGGGAATCGTTGTCATAGTCAAACACAGTGCCTTGGATAATTATCTCATGTGGACCATCTCTTCGAGCATAACCAAACTGACGTAGGGCTAAAGCAGGATTATAAGTAATACCTCCCCTCATCCCCAAGAGTGGTACGTTAGAGAATTCTCCGCAGCGGTCAATGATGATAACATTTTCTTTGGGTTGAGGACACCAATGGATGTCTGAATGGGAGAGCGACATTATCCTTTGAGACCATTTCAGGTTTTGCTCATTCTTCAAGACTGATTGAGGAAGGTGCGAAATAAACCACCTAGATAATAAAGGTACGCAGCACATGAGAGTCCCTTGCCTTTTCATAGTACGGGTGTGAAGGGAATGCAAAATGTCTCCAAGCAAGGTAGGCACAGGGTTATGAGTGAGAAATATCTTAATAGCATTCATGTCTATGAATTGGTCTGGATTAGGAAATAAAACCAAACCATAGATTAGTAATGCTAGGACATCTTCGAAAGCATGGACATCCATAACTTTTAAGAATTCTCGGGCCTTATTTATCAGAAATTTGGTAAGTAAACCCTTAATTCCACTTCTTGTTACCCAATTGGTTTCAATGTCGGACTTTGTCATGTGTAAAGCTGAGGCAACTTCTTCAGACTTCGGAATCTTTTCTAAACCACTGAAAGGTGCTTGATCAAGGATAGGTATCCCAATCAGCCTGGAGAATTCTTCTAACGTGGGCACCAACTGATAATCTGGGAAAGTGAAGCAATGATGTTTAGGATCAAAGAACTGGAATAGAACTCTCATCATATCTTCCTTGAAACCGGTGGTAACTAAATTGAGGAGATAACCATGTTTCTTGATGAACTGAGCCTGATCAGGAAGTTCTGACACTAAATTCTTCAGTTGAGGAGAGATTTCTACAAAATTGATCCGGATAGTCTTCCTGGAAGCCATAGCCCTGTTACAGAGCGAAGTTAAATTCCTAAGTCCTTGAAATGGTTAGTACAATGCCAGGATGTTATGATGTTATGATGTTATGATGTTATGATGTTAAGTAAATAATAAGCACAAGCAAGTCACACAACAATCATTCCTAAGTTTTAAGGCTTGCATGAGTTCCATAGGTAAGTACCCTCCCCACTGAAGTTTGGTTGGTTCAACCTGTCCTAGAATAGTAACCGGGTTCTAACAGGATCTCCAATCATTGACCTTCCTTTAAGTCCACTTCAGTGCAACACCAAGTGGTTGACCAAAGCTTCCCTAAAGTCCAATCTCAAGGAGTGTAGTATCGAGTCTCAACCAACCCCAGTCGGAACCGAAGTCAGTTATCTCACTACTTTCTAATGGCCAAGATGAATCAATTAGGGTTCTAAAGGTCTGGTTAATGCTCTGGTGACACCACGCGGACGCCAAATTTTTCCTCAAGTAAACATGAGGAACATCAGGACATCCAAAGTGTCACATTAACCGTAGCCATCATTTTAACCATTCCAGTATACGCCGGATAGTCGCGATGATCTCTTGCTACTTACCTAAGGTACACTAGATCCGGGTGTAGGATCTTTCACTCAAGCATAAAATACCCAAGCAATCCCTTAAAAGTAAATCAGACAATTCAAATAAGTGATCTTGTTTTTTTTTTTAAGGCAACCTCTCTTTTTAAGTCATCCCCAGCAGAGTCGCCAGTTCTGTCATACGGTGAACTGACTTTGTGTGTTTTTGCTTTGGAAAGCAAATATCGCGGATAGCAAGAGTCGCCACCGACTTTTCTTTTATCCAATAAGGAAAGGCGGAAAAGAACAGGAAAGACCTTGATTATATTTTGGGTTCGGGAGGTACATTATAAAAAGGGAAGGTGTTAGCACCCTTTGTATCCATGGTTATCCATGGGCTCTTAATTGCCTGATCACTTATGTTATTTTTCTTGTCTGAAAAAGTGTTTGTGAACTGCTTAGAAAATGTTTTGAAAAGAGAGTTTAACTTTGTAATGATTCTTGTACGAATGTATACAAAGTATTTATCTCGTTTAATTTTGAAAGCTGTTTAGAAAAATATAACTTGGCAATGATTCTAGCACGAATGTATGCCAAGTGGCGATTTTCTAATAGATGTTTTGCAAAGTATGAAGCGTGAAAAGTATTTTTAAATTGTGAGTCAGCGTTTAAGAGTTATTCCTACCCAAGGTCTTTATGGGCATTTCCTATCCTTATGAGGGTAAAACTGTCCTTACTATTGAGAAGTAAGTAGTTTTATCCTTTGGATGTAAAAGGGACATCGTAGGGTCATCGATTGGTCATTGAAGGCAACATTTGTAAGGATACCTTAGCATTCGAAGGGACGATCATCATTTAACCGTAGGCTACAACGACGGGTCATCGAGGGATAAAAATCATATATTCGCAGGCAACATCCGAGGGACTATGATTTATATTATAGGGACATGATGATTTAATTGAAGGGTCTTTGCTAAGTGTATCCCCACATTCGCGGGACATGACCGTAATACCGTAAGGCAACAAAGAGAGGGCCAAGATCACATATTCAAAGGCAACAATTTATAATCAGTTAGGTAATTAGGATGAATCTCCAAAACATTTGTAATCGGTTAGGTAATTAGGATGAATCTCCACAAGGGTATCCCACAAATAAAGTGGAATACCTAGCAAGCTACCTTCTTCGGGAGTATGTGAGCCCTCATAAAATTCAACAAACAGGTCAGAATACCAAATGGGATGCAATCAAGAGTTGCACCAAACAAAGCAGTAATAGTATCAGGTAAACAATGCATGGTTATAATAAAAACAGGTCAGATGAGCAAAGATCAAAACAGAACGAAAAAACAGCGACTGTCATGTTCGCTACTGCCTCGCCTAGCGAAGGCTTAGCGAGCACTCGCTACATGTTCGCTTAGCGATGTGCTAGCGAACGGCTGCGGGTTCTGGGTTTGATGACAGCACGATTTCAGAAACTCCAAACCCTATGGCATCCATTACAGCAATTACATGGTTAAACATTCAAGATATTATTTTGCACATTCATATATACGTAAACCCACATGCAAAACCTAAGATACGTTTATAAATTCAATCATAATGTCACATGTAAATGGGAACATAAAGCGGTAGTGGTAATGCAAACCTGTTTGCAATTGAATTGCAACGTTGAATTGGCAGATCACTCTTAGAGTTGGTGTCGGATTGAGTTGGGCGGAGGTAACCTTTGTGCAGATGAGTTTCCTTCAGGGTTTCCTTTAGGGTTACTCTGAATTCTCTTGGTTAGCCTCCAGGGTTTGCTCGGTTGCTTCTGTTAGAGTTTCCTTGCTAGGGTTTCTGTCCGTCCGTCTCTGTCTGTCGTTTGTGAATGAAGCTCTACTATTTATAATAATTTTTGTGACCTAATGGGCTCAGAATGAAGCCCAAAATTTCTGGTATTCGCAAGCTTCGCTAGGCGAGTGGTGCAGCGAAGGGTTCGCTAGGCAAAGGATTTTGCTCGCCTAGCGAGCAAGCCATTTTGAGTCATTTTCTGGATTTGGCCACTTGTGTGCTGGGTCTTTGTTCCTTTAAGATCAATGCCTTGAAGAATGAGTTGGAGTGCCTTGAAAAATGTCTTGCAAGATTAACTGGCAAATTTTGGGGTATGACACTTATGAAGCTTACCTTGGGGAACCTGTTCATTATAGATGGATGTATCCATTTGAATGATTCATGGGTGATTCAAAGCGATCAGTGAAAAATAAGGCAAGAGTTGAGGGATCAATATGTGCGCATTACTTACATCGAAAAAAATCACTTTTTTGCTCTCATTATTTCAATCATATGATGTTTACTCCAAGAATCATAAGGAACGAAGTTCACTTTAGTGAAAGAAGTCAATTCACCTTATCAGTTTTTGGTCGTCCCGACCGTACTTCTGGAAAGACGAGTGTGGATTGGCTGTCTGAAAAAGAAATGCAATATGCTCATGCTCATGTGTTGATTAACCGCGTTGAAGTTAAACCATGTCTTGAGAAAGTATATTAAATTAAATATGTATTTATTTTTGGTTAAATATACTTGTCACCTTCTTTAACATAGATTTTTCCCTTCAAAATAGGGTATTTAATACCTACTATTTTCAAAGCACGGGTGAACAACCATCGTCTGGTTACACACATGGCTATTTTCATGCATGGTTCAAACAACAATTATCATGCATTATTGCACCAAGTCCTGAAATAATCCATTTGAGAAGTTTATCTGAAGCCCCCCGTCAACATGCAAATGAATGGCACACATACTTTGTAAACGGATATAAATTTCACACTCAAACATGGATAGAAGGGAAGAAAATAATAAACAATGGTGTAGCTATAAAAGAAGTTATGAAGGGTGGTGAGGACGACTTCTATGGTGTTATCACACATATTTATGAGCTGCTATATAATTATATGGAGTCAGAAAATAAAGTTATCCTATTTTATTGTGACTGGTATGATCCATCTTCTAGAGGAACTAAAATAGATTAAAAAGAATATAACACTGTTGAGGTTCAAATGGATAGAGAGTACAAAGAGTATGACCCTTTCATAATGGCACATAATGTTAGGCAAGTTTATTATATACCTTATCCTTCAATTCAACCAAGTAAACGAGGATATTGTATTGTAATCAAGTCAAACCCAATGGGTTATATTGAAATTGATGGTGTAATAGAAGATGATGTTTCATACCAAGATGATGAGATTTCACCAGTTAATGGGGTAATTGAAATTGAGGAGATTGAAATTTTGGGTGATAGTGTAGGTATGGGTCAACAAATTGACACAACTATCTTGTTATCAACAAATCATGTGGAAGAATAGTAAGAAGAGCCAGAAGAGTCTGAAGATGATAATATCATATCTGATGAAGACAATGAAGATTATAATGATGAATAATTTAAATAATATGTATTATGTAATAATACTATTGTGTAATGTGTATTGTAATAATACTATTGTGTAATATTTGTATGAATTAATACTACTCTTATTTTTATGTTTTGTGATATATGTTAGAGAAAAAATCCACCCCAAAGTGAGGAAAAGGGTAAGGGTAAGGCTCGCCGTACAAGATTCATTATAGAAGAGGTTCATGATTTGTCTATGTTTATTCCTATGTCACTTTCGAGTCAGGTGCCTCGTTCGCCTATGCATCCTCCTTCACCGCTTGTGCATACTACTCCACCGTCTATGCATTCTACTTCACCCATATCTGGATCTTTCACCAAATTACTATCCACGCCTGATTTTACTTCACTCCCACCCATACTCGCGACAACTTTCATTAGTCCTTATGGATATACACCTATTATGCATCCCAGCATCCCGCATGCCACTTTTTTGCGATGCCTTCCATGCAGTCGAGCGGACCTGGCTTTTTTTATGCCTTTCATGCAGTCGAGCGGTCCTAGCTTTCCTATGCCTTCCATGCAGCCTTTTATGCCATATATGGAGGCAAGTGGATCTAGCATGCCACATTCATCACCCATGTATTCTACGCATGATGAGCAGGATGATAAGGATGATACTAGTGCTCATGGTCATGAAGATACTAGTTCTCATGAACATGGAGATACCAGTGCTCCTGACAGTATTCATGAGGAGCGAAGGAGGATGCGCATTCTGAGAAATGCACCGCTGCAAACAATTATGAAATACAAGGGAAAATTTGCCATTCACCCCGACGGAGGAAGGTAAGTGTTTATGTTTTATATATTATATTTTAAATTTTAAATTTGAGTTGTATTTTTATTAATACTAACTCAAAATTTTGTTGTTTAGCCTTGTACCGTCACATCAGGCAGTATCGAGTATAACCAAAGTTATTAAAGAAAAGTATAAAAAGTTTTGGCCGACTTATGGAGCATTTTCTGTGAAGAGAAGGCATATTGGTTTAAGTTATTTCAAGTATAAGGTCGACTCGTTTAAGTAATTATTATTTTAATTTCATTTATATTTATTGACAAGTTCATGATTATACTTTATTTAATATTTTTTGAATTCATAAAAAATGTAGGAGAAATGTTGGGACATTAGAGATCAATACCAAATTAAAGAAAATTTTGACTTGAAGTGTGTTGCCTGATTATTTGACACGCTTAGGCGTGTTAGAGTTAATTGGGAAAGAAAAGGTACACGTCCTTGTTGGGTGGGTGAAGATGTATTTCAACAGCTTATTATCCATTGAAATTCGGATACATTTAAGCAAGTATCTGAAACAGCAAATAACAGGGCATTTGAAGTTGGTGGCTGCAACTACTCAGCAGGTAGTATTAGTGTTACTGAAATTGCACGAAGGATGGTAAATTTATTTATGTTTTACTTAAATTTTCATTTAGAATTTAGATTAAAACTAATTATTTTTTACTTATGTTTTCAATTAATTAGCGTGACGATTTGGATAGAGATCCTCTTCTTAATGAGATCCATCTAGAGACTCATATCAAGGAAAAGGGGGAGTTTGTCGATGAACACTCAAAAAACACTCAAGTAAGTTTTTCTTATATTTAGTCATTTTATTTATTTCTTTTATGTACCTATCATATTTAAATGATCATAACATCTAATTTATTTATTTTTATAGGAGGAGTATGATAGACGATTTTCCCTTACTATATCAGAGCATCCTGAGTTACCTCCACCACCACCGGGATATCCTGTTGATCCTTGTCTATGTTTTCGGACTTGGTATGATGTTGCTCGCGAGAAGAGGAAAATTGGAGAGTGTATGGTGTTGGAGAGTATTCCAAAACAATCAAGCGGCATGATACGAGTTTCATAATGAGACTTGATGATGGAGAAGGAACATCATATCCACATATATTAACCGCTGATATGCTAGAAACTGTGAGAAACTTAGCGAAGACCGAGACAGCACGAGAAGCAGCAACAAGAAATGCAGAAATGGAAGAAATGAGGAGAAGAAAAACAGGGATGGAGGAAGAATTGAGGAGGAAAACAATGGAGTATGAGGAAGCAATGCGGGTTGCAAATGAGCGCGCAAAAAGATTTGAACAATTTATGGCCTCTTATATGAATCAAGGTTTTAGAGAAGGAGATGAGGATGATGAGGAAGAAGTTGATTAAATTTGTTGCAATATGAAACTTTTAATATGTATTTTTAAATTTTATTTTTATTTTATCTTTAATGATGAATTATTTTTATTTTGGTGGATATGGATATAACTTATTTTTATTTCACTTTTAATGATAAATTATTTTATTTACTAATTTTATTTTACAAAATTTTAAAATATATATTTGTTTATTATAATGGTATTATTTATAATTATAATAATAAAATTGTAATATTCTTTTATATAATATTATAACATTAGCTATGGGTGAATCCCCACACAAATAATTAGCAATTTGCAAGGGGTTAATCCATTCACAAATTCCAAAACGTATATGTGTTTTCTAGGGGTTAAACCTCTCACTAATAATTGACACACTGCACTAGGGGCTTTGCCTTTCACAAAGAGAAAAACATAGATGCATTTGATAGGGGATTATCCCCTCACTAATATCTGACACACTGCACTAGGGGCTTTACCCCTCACAAAAAGTAAAACATAGATGCATTTGTTAGGAGCTTATCCCTTAACAAAACATTGGCACGGCCGTGCCCTTAGTCTGCTCATACGCCTGTTGCGCAGCAATCTGAAATTCATTGGTGACATTTTGTGAGGGGCTTATCCCCTAGCAAACTTTGTGATGGGCTTACCCCCTAGCAAATAATTTGCAATGCCCTGTTTAGTTAGGAGACATCTCCCCTCACAAATTTTTGTTTTGTGAAGGGGTTTTTGCATTAGTGAGGGGTTTTACCCCTAGCTAAAAACGAATTTTCTTGTATTGATTGGTTGATAAAGGGAACTAGTATACATCATTGTGTTCATTTACCATTTTGCTCTTTATTTTTCTATTTCTTATTCCTTTGTCTATTCATAAAATTCCAAAAAATTACAAGAAACCAGAAAAGTGCTTAAAATCTCTAAAAATATCATTACACTTAATTCACCCCCTCTTAGGTTATGCATTAATACTTACAATTAGTATCAGAGCAGGTTATAGGTAACCTAACTTGTTCCTAAAGATTTAGAAATAGCTTCAGCGAATCCGATTTTTAGAGATGGTAGTAGCATCAATAAGCCTCCATTATTTTGTGTGAATACTTTGTTTTTTGAAAAATTCATATGAAGGCACATATCAAAGCACAAGAAGAAGAAATGTAGGATACTGTAGAAAATGGTATGTTCGTTCCTATAAGTATCATCAACGGTGTTGGTACATCCAAGATCAAAAGTTCTTTGAATGAATATGATAAGAAAAAATTTCACTATAATAAGAAAGCAATAAACTTACTTCAAACGGGCCTAAGCATGGATGAATTCTTCAGTGTTTCTTAATGCACAACGGCGAAACAAATATGGGATACGTTAGTGGTCACTTATGAAGGTACCTTTGAAGTAAAAATGTCAAGATTAAACATTATGTCAAGAGTATGAATTATTAAGAATGTGGCCCCGAGAATCAACACTTGACTTGAAAAAAAGATTTGTGCACATGACCAATCACTTGATCTCTCTTGGTAAGACTTTCTATAACGATGAACTTAATCTTAATGTATTAAGATCTTTGACTAGGTAGTTAGGTTTAAACCTTTGGAGTTAGGTTCCTAGTTCTCCTTTATTAATCATACCTTTTTGTTCCTTTTTTATAGTACTATAGAGTTTTGATCCTTATTTTCGTTTCTCATTCTATTTTTGTTTTTGAAGAAGTGTCTTTTTCCAATTCCTTTTCACAACAATTTTTGAAATTTTGGATCATATTCTCTAGTACCCCAATCCCAAACTTAAATCTTTACTCACTTCCAAGAGCAATCCTAAACTTAATATTTTTAATATACGTTCAGAACTATACTTATACCTAACTCCAAAGAGAGGGTGGAAAGAAAAGACCTTTCAAGTAATATGGCTAAGAATTTAAGGCTACGTCACCGAAAGAAATGCTTAGGCTCAAAGTGTTTAGCAATGGATAAACCTATTACTAAATGCTGGTTTACAAAGGCTCAAAGTTATAAACAAAAAATTTCCTCAGTGTGTGTTGTTCAAACCAGATAACTTAATATGAAATAAATCAAACCAGATAAAAGAATAATGCATGCATACACTCATAAAGAAATAAAAATGAACAATGGAGATATTTGGCTCAAACCTTACTGTATGAGATATCTATAGGTTGAGTATAAGTCCGTTGTTTCTTTTCTCATCTTTCGCCTTCAAGTTGCTAGTTGCTATTGTGATGAGCAAGTTTCTTTTGGATCATCTATTCAATGCTAAAGTGTTAAACTTGAAATCTGAAGAAAAAAAACATAAATAGATAGAAACTTGTTTATTAAAGACAATTGATGATCTTCATGGAAAATTTATGCTCGAGAAGTTACTTCCTCTTGATATAATCTTGAATAAAAACAAAATAAATTCTGCAAAATGAAAACTAAAAAAAATTGATCGGTTGCTTCCCATCCAGCGTTTCTTTTCCGTCAATAGCTTGACGCTCAATGTTCAAAACACATTAGGCGCAAGGAATACCCTCATGTCGGTGAAAACTCCTTTTTTCATCCTATTGTGAACTTCACTACCTTTCGCTTTCAATTGATAGCATGTCTCTAGATCCTCTACATATGGTGTCCATTGATATGCATTAAACACCAACTTCTCCTTATTAAACTTCAAAATTAACTCACTTGTCTCCATATATATTTTTGCCTTATCGGTTGCCAAGAATGGGCACCCGAGAATCATTGACCCTTCCGACTCATTTTTCATGTCGATCACCACAAAGTCTGAAAGGAAGGTCAAACCATCGACATGAACTAGCACATCTTATACAATACCTAGAAGACGAGTCATTGATGAATTGGCTAAAGTGAGTGTCATGTTGCTCGGTATGATTTATCATATCTCAAATTCCTTAAATTTGGTCAGCGGTATGACATTGATGCTTGATCCTAAGTCATATAAAGCATGTGGGATTTTTATCCCCACAATCGTGTAAGTGATGTTGAACTCCCCTGAATCCTTCATCTTTGGTGGAACTTCTGATGGTTCTACCATCTCCTCTTTTTCTGCCATGTTGACCTACTCTTGCGTCAACTTCTGCTTTCCACCTTTCATCAATACCTGCATAAACTTAGAAAACTTGTGAATTAATTCTAGAAGTTCATGAAAAGAGAGACTTACCTGAAGTTGTTTCAACATATCTTTAAATTTTCCAAACATTTCAGCCTCATCCTCCTGTACTAGTTTCTTCTTAATGATGGGATATGTAGTTTTATGTAATCTGGTAAAGGTGGGTTCGGTTCATTCAGAATTTGATCCTTTGTTCTCTTCCAAGGAGAATTTTTATCAATCAATTGATCAAGGGTGACTCATCTTTCCTCTTCTTCACCTTGATTTCCACTCCCCTCCTTTTCGATTTCACCGTTCTTTTCCTCAAGTTTTTTCTCTTTAACCTTTTCAGCTTCCTCCTTTCTAGTATCCACCCCAAAATCTGTTTCCACAACCTTGCATGTTTCTTTCTTAGGAATATCAATGGTGTTACCGGAGAATCCTCCACTTGAGCTTGGCAAAGCAGCTATTTGTCTTGATAATTGACCAATCTGAGTCTCCAAATTTTTGATTGACACATCATGGTTTCTGCTAAAATTCTCATGGTTCCTAGTTACCGACTCAAAGCTACTTTCAGTAGCCTTAATGAAATTTTGAAAAGTCTCTTTCAACTATGATGGTTTCCTTTGAAACGAAGCTTGTTGGCCTTTTTGCATCCCTTGATTAGCATTCGAATTCTGATTATTGCTCCAAGGGAAATTTGGATGATCTTTCCAACTAGATTATATATGTTGGAATAAGGATTGTTCTTTTGAAAATTTTAACACTAAAATTCCTCACTTGTCCCTTCGAACGAACATCTTCATTCGCATGGTCGCCTCCACAGAAATCACATTTAAGTGCTTGTACCTGACTCACGTTAGCTCTACCTAAGTTTCTTTCAAATAGCTTTTTATTCAACAATTCAATTTGAGCTAAAAGAGCAGTATGCGTATCAAGAGGTAACATACCTTTAGGTGCGCTAATAGTTTCAAGCTTGACCGACCTCTCACTTTTCGAACGGTACTCATTCATACACATCTTCTCAATGAGGTTTTTTACTTGCGGTTCAATATTATACCTCCCGCAGAAGCATCCAACAACATGCGAGTTTGACACTTGAGACCTTTGATGAAGTTTTGCATCTGCTCCATATTATTCATGTTGTGATTTGGGCATCTGTGCAACAAAAGTTTAAATCCCTCTCAAGCATCATAAAGTCACTCAATTTCCTGCTACTCAAAATTAACAACTTATGCTCAACGCTCGGTAAACTGAGTAGTAGTAAAAAATCTTTCAAGGAATTTATTCTCCAATTCCTTCCAAGTCCGAATTGTTCCATTCGGAAGGCAAAGCAACAAATATTTCTCCCTTCCAATCAGTGAGAACCCACACGACCTCAATTTAACCTAGTCTTCAGTTGTATCAGTAGGTTTGCACATTGAAGTTGTTTCATAAAAGCGGGCAAGATGCGTCCATGGGTCTCTAATCGCGTTACTGTCAAATGAATTTTCTCTTAAACATGAAAGTACAAAAAATTTAATATCAAAATTAGCAGGGTCTGTCGATACAAATCCTCTAGAAGCATGTCCTTCATCAGTTCGTTTACAGTAGTCCCCCCATAGTGAGGGGTTGTGCAACTGCCATGACTTCTTCTTCTGAGTTGGAAGAACTTGATAATTGCTCTTCTTATGGTATTCCTTTGTCCAGAGCTGCTTATCTAACTGTTTTTCTAAGAGCACATGTGGTTCTTTCAATTTATGGATCAAATGGAATTAATGGTGATCCTAAACTACACATACACAAACAGAAAACACCTCAGTAGCACTATGATAAACAAGAAATGAAAACCAAAAATTAAAAATACTAAAAAAGTATAAAAAATAAATTGCACAAACGTCGCCTTGTTGAAAAATCAACAGTCCTCGGCAACGACACCAAAAACTTGATGACTTCTCGACAAGTGTACCGATACTGTTGAAGTAATAAAAAAAGATCGAATCCACAGGGACTTCCTCCAAGCAAGACAAAATGTGTGCAATTTGGAAAAAACTAGTAAAAAAATGGGGTTTTCAAGTTTCTGTGCGAAAAGTAAATAATGAGTAAACAATGTCAAAAAAACGGTCAGATTGTGTATAGAATCCCTTATTCCTATCTTGTTGATGTTTGATGCCCTGTATGGATTATCTAATCATTATAACCTCACGACGAATTAACAAAATTGTTATAGCCGATCCCTCACGAAATAACTCATTGGTCACTACCAGGAACTTTCTATTCCTAGTCCGCCAACGTAAGCAGGGTTAACCAATATACATAATGTTAATTCTCTATGCCATTACTCGAGGTCTTCTATCTCTATTTAACCATCATAAGTACAACAATTTCTCTAGGTCTAACACATAGACTAAGGGTCAGTATTCCCTATGTGCCCAAAATCAGATTAAAAGAGTATCTTACATAAAAAGTATTACGAACAAGAAGCAATTGAATGAAATTATAGATCAATAGGTTTATACAGTGGTCAAATCAACATAGAATCCAACAATTGAGAAATAGGTTCATCATAACACAATTTAACCTAGAAGAATTTAACTACTTCTAGTGTAATTAAAAATACCACAATTAATAAACAATGATAACATAAGAAGTCCCTTGAAGAGATGACTTCCATCGGCTTCAAATGCTCCAAAAATCACCACTTATGCTCTCTAATTTATGCTTCAATCCTCCAAAATCGTAACCCTTGTAAAAATGTTGAAAACCTCTTTTAAAGGCGTCAGAATGGACCAGAACGCGTCAGAAAAAGACCCAGAAAAGTGACCATCACACGCATGATACTCTGCATCGCACGTGCGATGCAACTTTTAGTGTTCAATCGCATGTGTGATGTTGTGCGATGGTAGATGTGATTATTTCTTAAACTTCACTCTTTTTTGCTCCTTTTTTACTCAAATTTTCACCTAGCCCACAATTTGCATACTTGACTATTTTTCCTTCATTCTTTGGTCATTCTTCCTCAAATATGCTCGACTGTCACTTGTTTTGCTCCGGTTTTCCGACTAAATATATGCAATGACGGACTGTCATCAGCTTTTCTTTATTTTATTTTCATTATCTCTTATTGTTATATTGATATAATCTATTGTATGGTTCCATTATGCATTGGTATTGGATACTCTGATTGCAAACCTTGTGGAAAAGACTCTCTACCCGAGTCTAGAGTGAAAACATGAGATAGGATTATGGTTGAGTAGTGCGGATTTCCGGGGTGAATACTCATTTTTAGATGCTAAAAAAATAATACTCATCTTCATCTCTAAATTTCTAAAATTATTATGCATAAAAATATTTGAAGCAAATGCATAAAAATCTGAGTTTAAAAAAAGTTGTCTGCAGTTTTTAAGTCAGGTTCGTTGCACATTTTAAGTCACGTCTTATTAATTGATTTAACAAAATCTATTGTTGTTTGAAATAAGAAATTTGTTTTAAATTCAAAATCCATCCATCACTTGTTAAATCAAGTATCCGTTTAACCGGCTTGAAAAGTCCTGTACATGATTCAAAATTATGTCTTTTCATAAACCATCGTCATTTAAAACTATTGCAAAATAAAAATGCCTCAAACTTTTGCATCAATTCATAGAGATTTCTCAGGATATATTTAAGACAAAATACATTTGTTTTCAAATTATCTCTTTCATTATTAATTTTTCACATCAATTTAAATAATTTTTTAAGTGTTCAGTCTTTTTAAAAAATGTTGAAACTTTGTGCATAACTTTAAAATTACTCAAAATGTTTTATAATATATTCTTAGCACTTAAGGTTGATATATATTGTTGAATTGTATATTAAAAGGAAAGAAGAATTATTTATTCTTGGAAATTGTTCAAAAATTTAATTTTATTCAAAAGTATCATTTTGATGTAACTTGATCATCAAGTGTGTGGTGACAATTATTTGTAAATAAAAAGTGGTGTGATTTCTAAGTGTATGTGATATTCATCATAATGTTGGTGATTATTGGAGAAAGGTCATTTGGATCGGGGTGATCCAAAGTCCACCATAATTGTTGGTGTTGTTGGAAATCAAGGAAGTTGTGTGAATCTTTGTTGTTAGAAGATTCTATGAGAAATCTTGGTGTGAGGCTTGTATAAATATCTAACAATAGTAAAAATCTCTCACGAAGTGTGAAGGAACTAGATGTACCATCGGTTGATAAGGAAAACTAGTAGGAAAATATTTATTTATAAGAAAAAGTGTGAACAAGAAAGAGATGAATAAATCTCAACCATTCATTATCACCACTACCCCATGATTCCTATTAAAAAGAAAATTAAATTTATAATAAATTAAAAGTTATCCTCTAAAATAATGACACATGTACATTCTTACTTTTCTTATTCAAATTATTTCTTACTAAATAGTTTTTATTTTCTCTTGCTCAATCTTAATTATGTTTTCTTTTGTAAGTGCTTAATTTGAAATATAAAAAAATAACATCAAATGGTAAGTTAGAAGAAATGTATTTCTCTCTAAATCTATAGTTTTTATTTTTATTTGTAACTTTTGTATTGGTTTATAATTTTTGGTAATCTTTTATAGGGGTATACTTTAAAGTATCACCAAATGTATAATTTGAGTTTAAAATAATTTGGATAAAAGGGAACGGCTTAAAAAGATGAATAGAAGTATTTCGCTCTTAAAAATTTTGGTTTCTATACTTTCTCTCTTATAAAAATAATATTGCCAGCTATTGGTTATGATTTTTAGTTGCAAACTTTGAAGAATTATACAGTCTCCTATAAATTTTAGCTCTATGTATGGTGCTAAATACAAATGCTCAAATAAATTGCTATAAACTAACACATAACACATAATAATGGAATTTATATCATTGACCTCAACACAATTTTTTTTATCTTTTATCATTTATGAAATTTATGTTTTTCTATCTTAATTTCATTTATTTTCTATTTAATTATTAATTTGATGTTAGATATAACTGATTTATTTTATAAAAAATATTTTAAATAATTATATAATATTATGAAATATCAAAACAACTAAATTATATTATAAATTAGAGATGCAATAAATATAAAAATTACGCATATTAATATATATATATATATATATATATATATATATATATATATATATATATATATATATATATATATATATATATATATATATATATATATATATATATATATTATCATTAATTATTTATATAAAACATAACCTTCATCACACGCGTGTAAGTCTAGAGCTGTCAATTTAAGGGGCCAATTAATTTAGGCCCCAACCCCCAAAATAAGGGGGCCTAAAAAAATTAAAGAATAGTAAGCCCTCAAATACATAGGCCCTAAAGTTAGATGGGCCCAAAATTTAAAAGAGGGCCATAAGGCCCCAAATAAAATAAAAAAATTTAATTTTGAAAAACAAAATAAAATAAATTCAAAAAATAAAAAAACTTTATTTTGATAATCAAAATAAAATAAATTCAAAATATAAAAAGACAATTTTTAAATAAATGGAGATAAAATTAAGAAAACAACTTACAAGATGTTTACAAGTTGTTTTCAGCTTATTTCCATAAGCTCACCTGAATAGCTTATAAAAACAACTTATGGCCTATATAAAAATAATTCAACTATTTTATATTTTGTTATATAAATAGCTTATGCATAAGTACTCATAAGATAAACATTTAATTGACTTGTTTATCCAAACAGGGCCATAAACAACTTAAGTCCCTTCTCACATGCTATAAAATACTGTATTGTGACCTTAATATCTAGGTTTCTGATATCTTGGTGACAACACCAAAATTGCATTTACAGCTGCATATATAGCACAATTTCCCAACAATTTTCTGCAACATTAAGACCACAAAGCGCACGCAACATAAAGATTGCAACTTGTATATGATCTATACCAATTTGGTACCTCATAAAGAAGATCAATAACACGCTTCATCTGAGCTCCAACAGGAGCTTTACGTATACTGTTTATATGTTGAAGCCTCTCCGTATCAGTTGAGAATTTGACAGGAACAATTGTTACAAACTCAAGTCCAAATTTTGGGAATAAAATAAGGCCCCTCAATGGGGCCTAAAAAAAATGCATTATATAAAGGGCCTAAAATTTTAGGGCCTAAAATAAATCTCAATGATAAGGGGCTTAATATATTGGGGCTTTAATAGGGCTTAATAATTGGGGCTTTAATAGGGCTTAATAATTGGGGCTTTTCAAAATTAAGTTTTTTTATTTTATTTGGGGCCTTATGGCCCTCTTTTAAATTTTGGGCCCATCTAACTTTAGGGCCTATTTATTTGAGGGCTTACTATTCTTTAATTTTTTTAGGCCCCCTTATTTTGGGGGTTGGGGCCTAAATTAATTGGCCCCTTAAATTGACAGCTCTACGTGTAACCTTCTAATTTATTCACCATATGTGTAAACAGGCCCGGCCCAAGCCCAAGTTGATTAAGGCAAGAGCCTTAAGCCTCATAATTTTGGGTCTTTATTTAGGTTTTAAATGCTGAGAAAATAGGCCTCCCATTTTAAATAATTTATAAACGAAGTGTAATACAATAGTAGTATACAATTTGGTGTAGTGTTTAAGTGTTTTTTCTTAGGACTAGTGTTATGTATTCGATACTTAAATGTATTTTTAAATATTTTTAATAGTGTATATTTGCACTACCTTACACTACTTATTGTGATCCATACTTTAGAATTTTATTTAAAATATATAACCAATTGTTAGCATGTATATTACAAGATATATACTGTTTTTAAAAAGTTGTATATTTTATTTTTTTTAAAATGAAAAATTATTTTATAAATATTTAATTTTTATTGATTTGATATTTTTTTAAAAATTTAAATTTTAATGAAAAAAGTATGTTTTTTTTTACAATTAAACATTTTCAGTAGTAATAATGAGTATTATTCTAATTCAACCAAAGACTAAACATATGCACCAATGGTTCTATAATGAGTAATAATCATTATAATTATGTAAAAAAATTATAAAAAATTATGTATAATTTTAATACATTGCTTTTTTATTTTTTATTTAAAAATTATTAAAACTCTATTATTGCCTATACAAAATAAAAAGTAATATTATTTATAAATATTATACTTTTAAATAAACTATATAATTATATTATTGTTATTTTTAAAAATATTTTTACTTACACAACAAATAGTTCATTTTCTAAGTATTTCTTTGAAAGAAGGAACACTGAAACAACAAGATTTCATTTGAAGTCATTCAAGCTGAAATAGGTTGATTAATTTTTCATCTGTATATCGGTTGTTGTCCATAAATGACTTTGATTGCTTACTGTAGTTTGTGAACGAATTGTTGATTAACGAATTTGTTATTAGTCGAGTTCATTCAATTTATTTAAAATACGAGTTCCATGCTTGTTAGTCACCTATCATATATTTTTTTTCAATTTGATTTCATACTATATGATGTTTGATAGATTATATACGTAATATTTGTGAATGGATGTATCTGATTCAAATTTAATTTATATTTTATTTTATTTTACTGTTAGCTTAGAGGTCCCCTTAGTCTTTTGTGCTGAATTCTTTTTATTTTAATCTACTTAAAATGATGGAGTTCCTTTTGCACCTCATTTGTTAAGAAAAAACTAAAATATTGATTTTTAAAATTGGAGATCAAATTTTTATTATTTAAACATTTTACTTTAGTAAGAATTATAAATAACAAATTATACTATTCAATCAACGAGCAGTTACTATTAACTTGTGAACTTGTGGCTTACATGTAAGTTTTTTTTAGTTAACTTTCACAATATATTTCACATAAATTTTATTAAAAAAATAGGCACAATAATTAATTTAAAATTTCTGACTTTAATTATAATCAAATTATTAATAATTATATAAATTTATTAAACATTAAAAAAAATATATTTTTAAAAATAAAATAAAATAATTAATTAAAGTTATACCATCTCCGATTTTATTTATAAAAAAACTATTTTTTAAATTTATTGAATAATTAATATATCTAATTATTTAATTAATTTAAAAAATTAAATTTCTTTTATAAATAAGATCACATCGAGTATATAAAAATTATCTAAACATTTTAAAGATAGTTTATATATCTTTTAAAATATTAATAAACAGATTTTTTCTTAAAAACTATTCATAATTAAGAAGGAAGGAGTATCTCGTATTAATATTCTATATTATATGCTCTTCTTTGTCTGTCTAAAGTTTTTTTATTGGACAATGTTAACTTGTGTCTAGGACACAAATTAAGAATTAAATGAAGAAATATTATCTTGAAAATTATATATTGATTTTAATAAAAATATATAATTAATATTTGAATTACTTCTTTCAATACAATTTTTTTTATAAATAGATATTTTAATTTGTGCACCTAAAACACAAGTTAGCATCATCCTTTTTATTTTTCGGGGGCAGGGACGTATTGCCGTCACTTTTGAAATAAATTTGACGTGTTTAGTAAGAAGAAATTGCTAAATAATGACTCGGCTGAGTTAACAAGATGGAGTAATGGCTATCCCCAATCCCACCTTTAGTTTTATTGAAACGACAGTTCCCTTCAATTTAATTAAATATCTATACCATCAACCAACTAAATACTACTATAATTCAACTTCGTATCACGTTTTTTTTAATTTCATTTAAAATAAATTAAAATTTTATTACAATTTACATTAAAGATATTAATACTCAATTTAAATTTATGAATATCAAAGAATTTATTTAGAAAGTGAACACCGCAATACCCTTCAATTTAATTGAATACCCGTATCCTTCAATTTAATTGGATAACGATACCCTCATCAATTAAATATTATAATTCAATGCTATATTATTTATTTATTTTTATTTTTTTAAAAATAATTTAAAATTTTATCATAATTTATGCTAAAAGTATCGGTATCCAATTTAAATTCATAGATACAAAAGAATTTATCAAAAACTTGATGAACACTCGAGTACCCTTCAATTTATCACATATTAAATGACTCATGTGAATATTTTAAGTTTTACAGTAAAAATAATAATTTTGAATCAATTGATTCAGTTAAAGATAAATTAAAATAAGATAATTTATGTTTAAATACATTAATACAAAAATAAATTAAATAATAAATTTTAATGTAAATAATCTTAACTTTATATATAATCTATTATGGATCGGTTATAGGCCCAATACTGCCTAAATCCAACAATTACTCATTATATATAAATTTCGATTTATATGGGTTGAGTTTGATCGGGTTTATCTTAATTCGTTACTTTCAATACGTTTAAATTTTAATGGATTGGATTTATCCTTCAATCCGCAATTTCACAATCAAAAATCGATTTGAACCAACCCAATTATTTACATGTTGGATTGAGTTGAGTTTATAGGTTGATATAAAATTTTAAAAAATAATTTTTTGTTAAATTTTTTTCTAATTCAAAAAATATTATGATACAATTCAATATATTTGCACAATTTTTCAAAACATAAATTAGATGAAACAGATCATATAGTATCAAATAAAATTCATTCATATGTCATAACACTATAATATCAAATTTCACAAATATATGGCATTTCTATAAAATTCATAATTTGTAAAGAAAATAATTGAAATATACTGACAGTGTAAAAGGATTTTACATTGTTAGTTAATCTTAGACGTTGGATATTGAAATAAGTTTGACTTTTATTTTAAAAACCTATAAAGTAATGCAAACGGGTGATGGTGATGAATCGACAGTGTAAACATTTTTACACTGACAACGCATAGTAATTAATCCCATTTGTAAATGATACAAAAGCAAATAAGTAACCACACTGGTATCAAAATTATATAAATTTAATTGATGAGCATTGGTCGGGTAGAAATTGAAAAATTAGGGGAAATTTTAGCTTATGGTCATATACATATTTTATTTTATTGAAATAATAATAAAGAATAAAAATTTATTAATTTTACATCAACGAGTCCACGAGTTGAGAAACTCAAATTCAATACGGAACCAAAGCTATACGGGCTATTACGGGTTAAGTTAGGTATACATGTATATGAATGAGTTCGAGTAATTAATTGATTGGTTCGATTCGGATCGACGGGTTCACGGTTCGACCTCACCCCATGAGAACCCCTACATTTTAACCATGTATTCACTAATTGACTTAGATGTTGAAGTGTTATCCTTGCAAGTTCACCTTGCGTGACCACATCGAAGTAGCTTGCATCGCCGCATCAAGAACTTACATCAACAATTTGGGTTCTCAAACTAAATAGTAGGGCTTATGTGTGAATCGACTTCTGATTTCTATAAGTTTCCACAATCAAATCTCCTGATTGAATCAAATATCTTGTGATTCAGTCAAATTTCCTCCAATTCAAACCTGAACTTCTTTGACAAATATGCTATGATGGAAGCAATTTCGAATCCCATTCCCGAAGATCTTTCAAAATCCTCTAAAACATGAGAAAGTGGGTGGGACTCTGAGAACTCTTTAGACATGAAGGATTCTCATCGCAAGGATATTTTAAATCAGCTTCTCTCAGTGAGAAATAGAACGGTGATAGACCAATCATAGGGTTTCGAGACCATGAGAAAGTGGATGAGACTCTAACTGTGACACTTCCGTTTATCATTATTGCTATTGCCGCGGCTGGAAAAATAACAGAGTCGTCACCATCCTTTATTCGTTCCTAAGGAACAAGAAAATAATAATAAAATCTATTAACTAAAGGTGAGATACTGGGTTCGGGAGTCAGTTAAGTAATGGGAAGGTGTTAGGCACCCCTTACCTCCATTGTACCCAATGAGATCCTCCTCTAATTTTAGGGTTAGTGTGTCCTTGAGATGTTTGTTTTGTTAATTATTATTGGTTAATTATTTATCTAAGTCAACTCCTTTTTAGTTATTAATTGTGGTCCATCGGGATGCCCTAAATTTTGCCTAAGTCAACTCCTTTTTAGTTTTTGACTTAGCGGATTCTTTTTGAGACATGATACCCTAACTTTTGCCTAAGTCAAATTTTCAGACTTTTTTTTCTTTTTGAGCTACTGGGCCTTTTTTTAAACAACTCTTGTGATTTTGCTTTTGAGTTCAAAAGTTATGACTACCATGTTAGATATTGTGAGCTTTTGTATTTTCAATGCTTCCTCGACGTTGGATGACGTATGTGAGGAAGAGAATGTGCTTGATTCTCTTATTCATGTGATTAGATGGAATAATTTCCTTGAGATTAGAATGCATCATTGACTTAATTGAATAACTACTCTGCCCCTGGTTAAGATTAAGGTTTTTTTATAAAATAGAAAGAACATCGACTTCAAGCTCGAGGGGGTTGACCTCAGATTATCTCCTTATTTCTCCACTGTTTGGGAAGTGAAACAATACCTTACATCGTCAGCCAAGTCTTACTATTAAAAGCATAGTCAGGAAATTCAATTATTTATTACATCATTCTCCTCTTAAGTTTGTTAATGGTAAAGAGATGTAAAAACTTGATTTTTTAGCAAGTGGTGGCGTAGAAGAGAGTGTAAATGAATGAATTGATTCAAAAACATGCATGCTTGTTTTATTAAAATTACTTTTCAAATAGTACAAATTTTAAATACAAACAACCCTTAGCAAAAAAGATATTACAACTGACAATGATAAAGTCAATTGATCCTAGGGACGAGCTTCATTGTTGATCCACTGACTCTTTAGGAGACACTTCTTGATGTTCTTGCACTTGTAAAGATAGAGGGGTGACTGTTCACCAATTGGGCTCCTCCTTTGAAAGTCAATTGCATGTCTTGTGCTTTGTACTCATAACTTGTAGGATCTGGACCAGGGGTAAGATCAAGTGATTGCAGCTTCACTAGGGCGCCTCTGAGTAAGTCATGAGACATTAGTATATGATCCAGTTTCCTTCCATGCGTTCTTTGTTGTGATTGATGATGTGCATGAGGTTGTTGCTGAAGTAGATATTGTTGTAGACTTTGTTGAGGCAGCATCATCCAGGGTTGTATTTAAGGCTCTAGGTAGGTCGTGGCTGGCATGGAAAAGGGTTACCTTTTCTCTTCAATGTTATTTGGCCTTCTTGAGCCCCACTATATTTTCTTGAGACGTATTTCAAGTTCGTACGTGAGTATCAGGAAGTTTGCTAGCTAGAGAGTTGGAGGAAGGTCGAAAGTGGAAAGGATATGAAAATATATGTGTATGTATACAAATGCATGGGTATGCAAACAAAATTGTCCTTCGTTTTTTAGGTATGCTAAAAAACATTCATGGAGATGCAACGCAATATGGGGTCAGGATAAAGACATACCTAAGGAATCCCCAAACAGGTTTAGGGATGGTGACTAACAAAAGGAAACCCTTATGGGTTCATGGATTGTGGCGGATATAAAACCCACGTATGCATTTAAGGATAGTATCAAATATAAGGACACCTTGTTTAAGAAGGTTCCTTATAGATAGGGATAATGATTGGCATGGGAAATCCAAACGATTTTCGGAATATCTAAGGTAATATGCAAACATGACCTAGTTAAGGGTAGGTTCCTTATGATAGGTCAGATATAGGTTTAGACTACCCAATCCCCTCACTTGTAGGATATAACATTTTCTGATAAGATGATAGCCCTAGAGTCGTGGACTATACCCTTGTTTTACCATGAGAAGGAGAAAGTCTTCCTATGGTATTCCTTTAGGATAAGTCTCACCTAGGCGAGACCTTAGTAACGACCTTTGCAGGTTGATAACATAAGGTCACCTTGAGTTAAATGGGCTTTAGAAGAGGTCCCTAGAATCATGGATCAAATCCAAAGTTTCATCATGAAGAAGTGTTAGCCTTCTTATGACAAATCCTTTGAATTGATCTACTCTAGGCGGAATCGTCATCAAAGATCCCACGGGATGAGAACCCCAGTGGCCAAGACAGGACGACCTCTTACTTAAGCTTATTATTTTTTCCTCAAGCCTGGGTTTTGGCTTCACACATGTAATAATCTCTTCCACATGATGACAATATAATGAAACATGTAATAAAAATATATATGAAAGAAATAGAAAATAAAAAAGAATAAGCAAATAAATAAACAAAAAATAAACAAGCAAACAAAAAAACACATAACCCTGAAAATCAAAGGTTATGACAACTCTCTTTAGAGAAAGTATAAGAACTCCCCAACAGAGTCGCCAACTGTCGCGGCTGGAAAAATGACAGAGTAGTCACCATCCTTTATTCGTTCCTAAGGAATAGGGAAATAATGATAAAACCTATTAACTAAATGTGAGATACTGGGTTCGGGAGTCAGTTAAGTAAGGGGAAGGTGTTAGGCATCCCTTACCTCCATTGTACCCAATGGAATCATCCTCTAATTTTAGGATTAGTGAGTTCTTGAGATGTTTGCTTTATTAATTATTATTTGTTAATTATTTATCTATTTATAAAAATATTTTATTATTTTAATAAGGAAGGCCCTAAAAATATTTTTTATTATTATAATCGCTAGAGTCTTACAACTCTATGCATACGTACCCTCAGATTTATTAAATGATCTGAATCCCGTAGTTCGTCTTAAAAATGTTGGTTGGTTTGTTGTTTTTATCCTTTGAAAGTTCTCACGCATCGGAGGCGGAGAAGTAATTGATTTTGAAAAAATGTCTTAATGCATTAGGGCAGAGGACTTATAATTTGAGGTGAGTTTAGATTGATTTTATCCAATTAATTATTTGTAAAAATATAATTATTAATTTATTTAAGAAAAATGATATTATATATTTATTTAATGAAAATATTAAAAAATTAATTATATAAACCCCAATATTATATCCCTTATCCCTAATTTTTTTTATCCCTTAAACCCTAAAATTTCCTTAGAGATTTATCCCATGATTATTCTCATTATTGATTACAAAAAAAAATTAACTATTTTGATTTTAAAAAGTAGACTCATAGTGATATTATATATATAGTTATTCAAATATATTAAAAGTTTAATTATATACACTCAAAGACCATATTCCTTATTATTTGTTTTTGTCCCTTGATTTATCCCTTATTTTTATCCCTTGTTTTTATTATAGAATTTTATCCCATTTAATTATTTGTAAAAATATAATTATTATTTTATTTAAGAAAATAAATTAAAAGGATAATTATATAAATTAAATTATTATATTCCTTATCCCTAATTATTTATCCCTAAAATTTTAAAAATTTATCCCTATTTATTATCCAAAAAATTATCTCAACCTTATCCCTAAATCATCCAATAGTTATCCCATAAATTTTTATCCCTTAAAACCTTAGGTTTTATCCCATATTATCCCTAAAATTATCCCATTTAATTATTTGCAAAGATATAATTATTAGTTTAATTAAGAAAATAAATTAAAAGGTAATTATATAAATCTAAGTATTATATCCATTATCCCTAATTATTTATCCCTAAAATTCTAAAAATTTATCCCTATTTATTGTCCCAAAAATTATCCTAAAGTTATCCCATAAATTTTTATCCGTTAAAACCGTAGGGTTTTATCCCATAACTTTATCTCATATTATTCCTAAAATTATCCCATTTAATTATTTGCAAAATTATAATTATTAGTTTATTTAAGAAAATAAATTAAAAGGGTAATTATATAAATCCAAGGTTTATATCCCTTATCCCTAGTTTTTTTTTATCCCATAAATTAACCAAAAATCCCAAGAAACAACATATCAAAACAATTATATAACTGAGGGAGTAAGGGGAACCGACCTACGGGGAGGAGATTGTCCCCGGTTAAACAGTAAAATTCTTCTTTTTCTTCTACTTCTTCTTGCCCCACAGGGAGTAGGATTATATGATATCCTAATTAGTTAATTAATTGAAAGTATATATTAAATTAAAATTAAAATTATATCCTAGAAAGTATGATGAGATCAAAACTCCTAAAGAGTCAAAATGATCCTCCTTTGATTTTTTTATGTCATTGGGTTTTATCAAATAACTTGTATGGGACTCTAGACATATCAATAATCTAAACTCTGAGTTAGCTGAAAAAGGAAAAGAGGAATGGTCAAAATTTGGGGTACAACAACTACTATCATTTATCACTCTGTCTTAGGGATCCTCATAGATGATGAAAGTTCCTGCAACCTAATATACTTCAAAATCTTCACTAAGCTAGGCTTAATAAAGCAAGATTGGAGGTCGTGTGAAAGCCAAAGTCTCTTAAAGTTTAATGATTCCTCCACTCGTCCATGTGGATAGTGTGCCTACCGGTTTTCTTCGGAGAGGAGAATAACAAAAGAACCATAAGCATTTATTTCTTTGTGATTCCATGCGAAAATATCTACAAAGAAACTTTCGATAGACCATTCCTGGCATCTCTATAAGCTGTGGCTTCCCTCGTCCACCTAAAGATGTAGTACTACAATGATTCTGATAAATCAGCCACAGTCAAAGTTGATATGTGTGTAACAATACTGAAGAATCCTCTATTGGCGTCCATCATCCCCGAAGAAAGAAGATAATGAGCTCATGAAACATAAGATGTGGTCGTCCTCGACGTGCGTGAAGACGAACCCTCATGGGAAGACGAATTAGGTCCCTTGGCCGATATCAAGATGAAAGTCCTAAGGCCATTACCGAATAGAGAGTTTGAAGTCGTCCAGCTAGACAATAACCCAATGAGATCGATAAAGATAGGAGTCTACCTACATGCCGAAGTTAATAAGGAACTTATTGAATGTATAAAGGCAAAGGACAATCTCTTCACCATATTTTCCCACGAGATGGCAGACATAGATTCTAGTTTAGTGTGTCACTAGATGAACATTGATCCTAGTGCCCGTTACATGTCCCAAAGAAGAAAGCGACAACCTCCCGAGAAGGTCGAGGAAACCACGAAGATAGTCCAAGGTTTACTAGATGCTAACTTCATTTCCGAAATAAAATACATTGAATGATTGTCAAGTTTGGTTCAAGTTAAGAAAGCTTATGACAAATGGATAATTTGTGTTAATTATACCTATCTCAATAAATCATATCCTAAAGACTCGTACCCTCTCCCAAGCATAAAAAGTTGGTTGACAATTTGTTCGGGTACAAGATTTTGTCGTTTATGAATGCATATTACCAAAGGACGATTGTTTGTCTCGATACTTATACTAATATTAATATACTTTTGTAAATGCCCAAACTGTCGGGTGTAGTTGGGAAGAGGGAAATATTCGTAAGCCTCGACAATCCCTCTTTAAACCCGTTAAAGGGAAGCCTAAGCTTCAAGCGAGTAAAGATACATTTATAGAATGGGAGAGAACATCCATAAAAAAGGTTGCACATTGTCTTACTCGTATTAACTTGTGAAACCAACTATTCAGAAAAAGTATTGACTTCAACATGAGCCTTATCCACCTTCTCAACATTATCAAAGTAAGAAATCATCCCCACCAGTTCGGGGTCCATCCAGCAGTACATAAGAGCATCAACCAGCTCCATTAAGCATGCATGTCCTCATTGAACCACGTGTCACCCAAAAAGTAGCGGAAAAATAGCGAGCTCTTAGTTCACCTTAAGTACTATAGCCATATTCGAATCCGTATAATACCTGATGCATGAAGCAAGACGGGTAACCAACTCCTTCAAATCCAAATTGTTGGAGTTCCCCTCTCCATATTTATTAGAAAAATTGTCAGTACTTCCCGCAGTAGAAACACTGAGGGGTTCATCACCACTCTCTACCAAACCAATGTTACCTCAGATTTTTGACAGAAAGCATTAATTATAAACATGTGATAAATTTCATGTGATAATGGGTTTATTTCTAAGTATCAAAGTGATCAGTTACGACCATGGAGATCTCGGGGAATTTGATTTATCGAGAAATATGTATCAACTTTGGTCGAATTATAATCAGTCAAAGACCAAGGTGTTTATTGGTTTTGGGACTTAGTGAAATTCAGAGTACCAAAAATATTTATTTTCCAACCAGTTGAATGAGGTGTAAGTGGGTAAGATCAGGCAGTTATTTGAGGATATGTAGGATCCTGTCGACGATGAATGTTGCATGGAGACGAAGATGTGGCATATTTTGCTTAGTCGACTGTCGTAGACAGTTAACTTAGGACTAATATATAAGTAAGCATTCACATATGTTTTAGGGGTCTGCAATTGTATACAAGTTCTGTAAAACTCAAAGTATATGTGTGTTTGTGAGAAAATAGTCAAGAATGTATGTATATGCATTCCATTTTTTACAAATCAAAATCTTTATTTTCAGTTATTTATTTCAATTATCTTTTGATTCTTTTATATTTTGACTTTAGTGTCAAAATATATTTCAAACCATCGATTTTCACACAATATGTCATGAGATCTTTTCGAGTTTAATACCTTAAGTGAAATCAAACTTGTTTTTATTTACAAAATTTCACAGTAAACAAATTGACACACTTGGTGAGACCCTTTTGTGTGAAAATTTATACTTTTTTGTTTTTGAATTTTTTTGAAAAATTCTACATTTAAGAAACTTTTCAAATTTGTGAGTGTGCATGAGATTGAGGAATGGTAAGATAACCAAAAAAGAAGTTATAAACCTAATGAGGAGATACGTTAGGAGAATGGTTACTCCTAGAAACAACATCTATGGAGAACAACCATAAAATAACACATGGGTAGGCACAATCATTGCAAGTTCGACTAAACCAGTCATCTTTGTTGCTAGCACACAGCGATATCGTCAACCACGATCATGCCGTTAACCGCAACTATGTCGTCGATTGCATAAGAGGAGGTGGTATTTTCCCCCTCGATAACACAGAGTCACCCGCTGACTCCTAGACCAACTATGGAAATTGACTTCAGGCCTTTTGCCACAAGTTTCATAATGCCTACATTTAGGCGTGAACAACCTTATGGTATGCCAACATCAATGATGGCAAACTTACATACTAATTCTTCGACATTTGCTAACAATGCTACAAATGTATATTCTCCATTATTGGCATCAGGTCCGGCTATAGGAAACCCTAGTCGGACCATACAACTCTAACTATGGATGGGACTCTGTGCCTAAGTGATACCAAAACTCACTACAAATTTAGTGATGGTGATAAGAAAACAGATGGACAAAAGTAACCATGACATGGTTAACACACTTACCCAACAAATGGGTACTATATTTAACTCTTTAATTTGAAATACGAATCAAATTTACCAACAATTGGAGACTCAAATGAATCGAATCGCTGATTTTTTTGGCGCCCCTCAAGCGCAAGTTCGACAAATTGTACAACCCTTAGTGGTTAGGCCGATTCGAAATGAGGGAATAGTTCTTGAAGAAAACACAGTAAATCAATGACAAAAATTTGTGCCCCATGTAGTCGAACAAAAGAGGCCTAGAGAAGCCAATTGCCTCCGAGTTTTAGTGGTTAATCGAAATCAGGACGCTAACCAATTGGTCCACCAAGTCTGATAGGAAAATCTGGTAGGAGAGAATAACCTTGCAGCCATGATCGAAAAAATAATGACGCAAAATGGTGTGAACATGGGTCTATAGAGGCCAAATTATACATCTCCTTTATCGAAGTATGCGTTACAAACTGAACTCCCAATGGGATGGAAAGTCCCTAAGCTCACCAAATTTGTCGATGACACTAATGAGTCCATAGTCAAACATATTGCTCGATATTTGACTGAACCAGAGGACATAACAAATAATGAGAACTTAAGGATGAGATATTTTCCTAGTTCTCTTACAATGAACATGTTTACTTGGTTTACAACCCTCCATGTGCATTCGATTAATGATTTGACTCATTTAGAAAGGTTGCTCCATGAACAATTTTATCTAGGACAATCTAAGATCAGTCTGAAAGAGTTGTCGAGTGTGAAGCAAAAGTTCGCTGAATCAATCGACGACTACCTTAATAGGTTCCAACTATTGAAAACAAGGTGCTTTACCCAAGTGCCTGAACACGAATTAGTCGAAATGGACGCCGGGGGCTTAGATTATTCTATTAGAAAGAAGTTGGATACACAGTATCTAATGGATATGGTCCAGTTGGAAGATAGAGTTCGACAAGTTGAACGGTTGAGAGCCGGGAAAGCCAAAATGAACAAAAGAAAGAAAGAACGAGTGTCTTAAGTTGACATGGAAGACAATGACCTGGCGTCAGATGTCGAATATAACCATGTCGAAGAAAACGAAGTCGATTTGGCCGAATTGAAGCCAAGACCCCGATATGTGTGTAAACTTCTTACACCAGCAAATAGGAAGAACCCTTATGAACCTAAAAAAAGTGATAAAAAATTCCCCAAGAAAACCTATACATTCAATGTGACAAAATGTGATGAGATTTTTGATTTGTTGGTTGCAGATGGCTAAATTTTAGTGTCGCAGGGCGCAAGAGTGCCACCATTAGAACAAAGAAAGAAAATAGGGTTTTGTAAATATCATAATTTTTGGGGGCATAAAACTTCACAATGTTTTCTTTTCAAGGATATTGTGCATAGTGCTTTGAATGATGGAAGACTGAAATTCGCCAAGGGAAAGACGCCTATGAAGATAGATTCGATCCATTATAGGCATGGGAAACACTACTACAAATAATGCTTTTAACGTTGCACATAAAATAAATGTAACCTCGGCTACTGAGGCGATGTAACGAAGGGAATCATGAAAAATGCACACTTTACCTCTCAATTTTAAAAAAACCGACGGGTATGTGATAAGGTCATGGGTTCGATCCCCAGGGAGACCTTTTTGGAATTATGAAATGGAGAAAACAAATGTCCCCTCAGTTTTGTAACTTCACCGACAGATATACTATTTTTTCACCTCGATTATCTCATAAAATCAAGGGGTAAAACAATTTTGAGTTTATTAATTCTAATGTGGATTACTTATTTCACTAAACCCTATATTGAACATATAACTTCTCAAAATTGGTTAGAAAAATAATTATATGAACAATTATGTTATATTCTAATAACAACTTACATTGATTATGATTTTGAAGCATACTACAACTCATCATTCATCTCACGCTATTTTATGGTTAAATATCTCCAATATTTCAAGTTCTTTATTCAACACTTTCTTTTCTACTAATTCATTCTTGAAAGCATAAAATTTGATGCTTTGAAAAATGAACAAATATGGAAGAAAGTTGAACAAAAACTAGAAGTATTGGAGATATTTTAACAGTAAAACAACGTGAGATGAATGATGAGTTGCAGAATGCTATAAAACCATTAATCAGTGTAAGATAAGTTTCATATACGACATAATTTTACATATGATTATTTCTAAAATCAATTTACTAGGTTATATATGAAGGAGAAGGGCGATCCAAAACGCATTGGAATTTAAAATTTCTCCTTTAATGATCCTTACGAATGGGCATGATCAGTGATAGAATCGTTACCTCTTGTGGCGATTATAACCTTTGATGCAGATCTACGGAGCGATCACAAACGTTGAACAATGACAACGCCTCTACTCAGTCCACACGAATGGATTCCTTCAATCTCAGTGTTAGCTGCTACGAATGAAGGTTTTGAGTGAGAGAGAGAGAGAAACGAAATTTCAACTGCAACAATGCTTGTACATAAGGGTTCTATTTATAGAACCACTTGTGTGGGCTGCAAGCTAAAAAGCCCACTCAAGTGTATATGGCACATATCTTATAATATGCCAAAAACACTTAAGCGCGTGGTACCTTAGCATATTTCGTATTCTACTTAAGTACGCCGTGCCTTACGATGTTCTATAATTCACTTAAGGTCACCGTACATTACAATATTCCTTAATTACTCTATCTCTCATCAATTCTTCCTGCGACATTGGCAGTTATATTAAATCACGTATTTAACATAATAAACAGTGAGCGGTATCTAGCAACACATCACTGCTACCCAAGACACGAAAATGTCATGTGATCTGACAAAACCTTATGTGATAATAATTATGTGTATAATTACCCTTTTGCCCTTATGTCTTTATTGAACACAAGGCATAAACCGTGTCATCCTTGTCCAGTTCAATATTGGGCCCATAGACATTTATCTTGTTACGCAGGATGGGCAAATTCCATTTAGGTCACTCATGTCCCTTAGCATGCTTCGTGGAGTACCCATCAACTGTCTTTATGGTCATCCAATTACGGACAACATTTGATCAGCAATAAGGCACTCGACTCTACATCTAGGGTCCATAGTGGTTTCAGGTCGAAGGGTGGTATACACCATTATCACCATGAGAATAACTTATGAAACTTTGCATAACATTCTATATAATATTCTCATAGCGGGTCAATCCAGTATAAATATTACTCTTAATATTCATACCTATGTTTAAGACTTGATAACTCTTTATCCATGATCCATGAGATGTGATCAGTAGTCTATAAACATAATAGTCTTCATGCTTTAATGTTATCCCACTTCACAATAAAGCTTGACTACGGATACTTTAAGAATATCGTTCTTATGTTTAATGTGAGATCTCATGATTAAGTCATACTTGATACATTAAACGGACTAGCTATTCTAGGGACTTAATTAAACAAACATAATAAAGAAAAAGCCTTTTATTATTAATAAATAATTTGATACAAGTACCAAAAGTATTGGTCTCTAGGGCTTACACCAACAATATATTCAAAGAGGGATTAGTGAAACAAACAATCGACATTAGATATAATAAACTCAACTAGACAGAACAAGATGATAGTTGCACAAAGAATCACAAAAAACATAATCTCAATATCAATAATAAAAACAACAAGAAAAAAACAATAACATCAAACACAATATCAAGAACAATAATGTCAATAAACAACAACAATATCAATAATAACAACTTCAATAAACAACCTCTAAGGTTTAGGGTCTCAAAAAGAAGAACAACAATATCGACAAAAATAACACCAATAACAACAACATAAACAACAACAAAAACTCTAGGATTTTGGATCTCACCACCATCACCACCATAATAACAACAATAACAATATGACAACAATATTAATAGTGATGTTTGACATACCGGATCTATGAAGAAGAAGTAAAAGAAAATGATTTGGATCTTTGAAGAAGAACGAGATCACTAAACACAACATCTTCGTATTAAAGATGATATGTGTTTATGACTCTCGTTGTTTAGGGCTCTTTATTAGGATTATGTTTGTGTTGTTTGAATAAGTGAAACTGAACGCTACACGCTCATATATATATATATATATATATATATATATATATATATATATATATATATATATATATATATATATATATATATATATATATATATATATATATATATATATATATATATATATATATATATATATATATATATTAGAGAAACATATTCACCTCGGTTGGAAAGAAAACTGAGGTGAAAGGCAGCGTACTTTTAAATTAAAAATAAAATATTCAAGCATATTCACCTCGGTTGGAAAGAAAACTGAGGTGAAAAACGTACTTTTAAATTAAAAATAAAATAGTCAAGAATGCGCCACTTTAATGAGATAAAAACATAGACTAAGGCAGATGGGATTTGAAGCATGTACAATGAATAGGTTTACCCCTCGATTTTCCAAATAATCGATGAAAAATATTGTATATTTTTTATTATAAAAAAATAGGGTGCGTCCACGAATTATTCCTCGATTTTTCAATATGTGAGGTGAAATCATCATCGTGAAATATATTATTTGTAGTAGTGAAGCCAGCTACGTTGAATCACTGGAGGTCAACATGGTCGAGATCACTTAGGATTTCGACATGGAAGCCAAAGATGTGGCTGCCAAAGGTCGGAGAGGATTTGCTCGATTTCCTTCACTGCTGCAAAGCTAAGGGTTTAGAGGTGATGCTTTATCTAAGGTGAAACAAAGTATTCGACAAGACGACTGATAGGAAGGTGGAGAATGCTTGACAGACCCAGCGGAAGGAAAATTGGGAGAAGAATAAACCTCATTACCATTTTAACAAAAGGGGAGTCCCCTATAGGAACCAATAAATTCTGACTCATTAGAGGGGCAAGCCTAACAGTTATATGCCGACATCCAATGCTCCCCAAGGGAAATGGGTGAGGCCTACTGACAAGGAGGAGTATGGACACTAAAAGTGGAGAAATTTTGAGATAGGTAGGGGTTTTTCACTGATGTATTCAGAGAAGTTTCAAGTATCGGAGAAACGCTCCTACGGTCCTAACAACTACAAAGAAAAGAGTACGGTGTTGAGAACCCGGTGAAACAAGTTTCAAAAAAAAAAGTTGAGAAAGAGGTTGTTGAATCAAGTAGTAACAAACCATACCAAAATCAAGTGAGTAACCAGGTCAAGAAACCAGTTAGGAGGCACTTGTTCTCCCCCGAACTAGTCAAATTGAAGGGGAAAGCAAATGAGGGGGAACCACCAAGGAAGATGATTTGGTAACTGATAATTTCGATTCAGGATCATAGGATGATTTTGATATGATATGAAATATGGTGTCCGTACTTCCAAGGGAGTATGACTGTGTCACAGAGGTGTCTGAACCAGTGGATTGTGACAAATAGGAAATAGCAAGGCACAAACCTGTGTGCTATTTTGTAATGAATAATGGTTGCATCGAAGAATAAAATGCATTCTTTGAAAGACTGGATGAAGGAATGAAGAGTCACTTGAAGCCTATTTTTATAAGGGCGAAGGTTGAGAACACTACAGTCAATAAGATTCTAGTTGATGGAAGGGTTGTTGTTAGCCTTATGCCTCATTTTTTGTTGAGAAAAATAGGAAAATACGACACTGATCTAAGGCCATATAATATGGTGTTCTCGAATTATAAAGGAAAAATAGGGCATATGATGGGCATTATTCAGGTCGATGTGACAGTTGGATCGATAACCCGAGCTAATGTTTTCATGGTAATCACATTGAAGGCGAGCTATAATCTTCTCCTTGGTCGGGAGTGGATGCATGGCATGGAAGTTATACCTTTGTCGCTCCTTCAGAGGATAGTAATTTGGAGAAATGACAGAATCATGGAAAATGTGGAAGCAAATCAGGGGTACTTTATGGTGGAGATGAATCATGTGGATAAAAGGAATTTTAACAAGAACTTATCTAACATATCACCTTGCACACTGGTTGGGTTTGCGTATATTCCTTTGGAAGAGGAATTCGATTCTCTCAGGCTTCACCCAACCCATAGATTCATGTGGGATAAAGAAATCATGGGTGAGAAAAGTTATAACACCATCCAACCAACTGGTTGGGGTGACGAATTCAACGATGATGTCTAAGTTTGACGCTTTAAAGAGAATTTCAATTTATGCAGTCGAAAATAGATTAAAAGCGGCCTTAAAGGCCAAGGTACCATATATGGTTGTCGAAGCCAACGAATTAGAGATATTCGATGTGGGGCAGAAAATAAACATTGAGCCCAAACCACTCGAAGATCCACAATCAATAATCATAGAAAATGACGGCGTAGGAAGCCAGAGGCTCGACGACATCTATGATGATAGGCCTTTCGGCTTCGAAAAGGATCTCGTTGCATCAGCAACAAATAATCCAGAGGCTCGACTTAGAAGGCCGACGTATATCAGTGCCAATATCGACCCAGGTTTTAGATTAGATGTAATTAATTTAATTCAAGAATTTAAAGATGGTTTTGCTTGGGATTATAATAAAATTCTAGGTTTAAGCGGAGAATTGGTGGAGCTAAAGCTGCAAATAAAGCCTGATAAAAAAACTCGATCGAACAGGTGCCAAGACGGTTTGCACACGAGGTTATGTTCAAAATAAAAGAGGAGATCGAAAGAATCCCAAAAAGCAAGTTCATAAGGACAGAAAAGTATGTCACATGGCTTGAAAACATTATTTAAATA
This sequence comes from Lathyrus oleraceus, assembly GCF_024323335.1. NCBI lineage: Eukaryota > Viridiplantae > Streptophyta > Magnoliopsida > Fabales > Fabaceae > Lathyrus > Lathyrus oleraceus. Next base: position 583,269,801 of record NC_066583.1, on the reverse strand, counting down.
ATCAAGATAAATGGAATATTGAGGGTTTGCATCAACTTCAGAGATCTGAATGCAACAACCCCAAAGTACGAATATCCAATGCATGTCTCGGAAATGTTGGTCAACTCAGCAACAGGTTTCGATTATCTTAGTATGCTCTATGGATATTTTGGTTATAACCAAATATTTGTTGCAGATGAAGATGTGCCAAAGACGACATTTAGATGTCTGGGAGCCTTAGGAACTTATGAGTGGGTGGTGATGCCATTTGGCTTGAAGAATGCTAGGGCGACATACCAGAGGGTGATACATTCTATTTCCATGATCATATCAAAAAATTTATGCAAATATATATTTAAGATATAGTCATCAAGATTGCGTCAGGAAATGGTCACCTTGACCATCTTCGACAATCATTCGAAAGAATGAGGAAGTACGGACTAAAAATGAACCCTCTCAATTGTGCTTTCTGTGTGCAGGTTGAATATTTCCTTGGTTTTATTGTCTACAAGAAGGGCATCAAGATAAAACAAAATAAGTTCAAATCCTTCATGGATACTCGACCTCCTTTGACCAAAAAAGAGCTTTAATCGTTACCAGGGAAGATAAAAAATTTAAGTAGGTTTATTTCAAACCATGGTGGCAAGATTCAAGCATTCTCTCTGTTACTTCACCTAAAAAAGGAAGACTTCAAGTGGCACGAAGAATATTAAAAGTTCTTTGATGAAATAAAGGAGTACTTGATGAACCCTCCAATTTTATATCCTCATGTTAGTAATAAGTGCATGAGGTTGTATGTTTCTGCTTCCGATTCGACAATAGGAAGCATGTTAGCACAAGAGGATAATAATGGCATCGAAAGGGCCATTTATTACCTTGGTCAAGTCTTGAATGATGCAGAAACTAGGTATAATTGTCATTCTCCAACGAGATCCTTTTCACTTTTCATCTAACCTTTGGCTTGAGATTCATTTGCACTCATTCATGCCTCATACATGTGCATCACTAATTCATGTTAACACTTTCTAATAATCATCATAGACTTAAAGTTTGTGGTTATGAGAGTTAAGGTTTGCTTATAGATTGAGCCCTAGGATTATGGTATTGCTCATCATTTGGAATTAAGGGGGGTGAAACCCTAATTTCTTGACCTTTGGGACCTTGATTCATGAAGTCCGCAGCATGGTGTTCCTCTATGCCTCAAATCATCAAATGGATTATGTAATCATGGAAATCATTCATCAAGTTTGTCATTTGATCTACATACCTACATGCTTGAGGGTTCATCTTATCCAAGGCCTTGTTTAAGCATTCATCCACGTGCATTCTATTTGGTCATTCCTAGTCCATTGATTATAATTCTATGGTGCTTTCAAGTTCATAAGCCCATGGTCATTGGTTCATGGTTCATTATTCATTCAAAGTGCTCATTATATACGGGCATGTTCCATTCAAGTACAATAAGTCAAGTCTTTGTGTCATTCATTACCTCATACTCCATGGTATGATTGATTCATTTGATTTCATTGATCCATGTTACCTTATAGCCCATTGACTTAGGTCTCTTGGTGTATTCAAGTCCTTGGTTCATGATCTTTTGGTCCATTAGTTTCATTGTTCCATTTGTGCTTCATGGTACATTATAGGCCCATTAGTCCTTGGTTCATCATGCGTCCCTAGTCCATTTGTTTTAGTTCATTTAACTCATGCATTCATGATCCTTTTGATTCAAGTATTTTAAAGGTGATTGATTCATGGCTTAAACATGGATTTCAATGCAAAAGTTCAATGTGAAGTTCAAACATGCATTCAATCATAATGGTCATTCTATTCAAATAAATTTGTTTTCATTCATTCATTATCATATAAAATGTCCATTACAAAATAAATATATAAAAAATGTATTTTTACGAAAGTTGAATTTTGGTCAACTGTTGACTTTTTGGTCAACGAGTTGACCAAAGTCAACTAGTACACTTTTCCAACCCTAAACCTAATACTCCCTTCGTTCCTTTTTAAGTGTCACTTTCTTGAAAAAATTTGTTTATTTTTAATTGTCACTTGCAAAGTTCAATATAGTATTAAATGCACTTTTGTCAAAATTACCCCTAGGAAATGATGGAGAGAGAGAGAGAGAGAGAGAGAGAGAAAGTAAAATAAATATAATAAATAATTAAGGGTATTATAGGTAAAAGGGGAATTATTATTTGAAAAGTAACAACAATGATTAGCTTTCTTGGTATGTGTAAAAAGTCAAAAAATGACACTTAGAAAGGAAATGATGGAGTACTAATCACATCCACATCCTTGCATCATCACATTTTCTTCATAAGAAAGAGATCAGGTTTTTTGCAAGTTTTCCTTGGGCATGCCTTTTAACTTGGTCATGCATTATTGTTCTTGCCAACCATGAACCCATGTTGTTCCTTGGTTGAGATCTATAATCATACCAACATGCAAGATCAGAGTTCATACTCAAGTAATTAGTAGCATTTTACATAACTCACCATGACATATCAGTTAACACCACTTGCATCATGTAAAACTCACCATGGCATAAGAAAACCAACGATGATGCATTCTACATACTTTGCATCTCAATACAGGGCCATGCAATATCATATCATCATCATCATTAATCATCTGCACCAACAAACATTGCCTTGCCAAACAAATCACCTGCATCAAACCATGGTACCATGACCTCCTACTGCAGCCTAACAATGCACTGCATTTCCATACAAAGACCTTGCAACCTTGGTTCATCATCATAAATCCATACCCTACAAAAACACATTCAACATAGAAGCAAATTATTCATCATTGCATTGCATACAAACATCATATAGCAGGGCAATTTCGTGAAATCGAGCCAACAACTAACCATCACCAATTAACAATTAATTTAAATGGACTTCACTTTCACTAACACAAATTAACCTACATTAATTAACATCATCTAACAATTAAACATCACTTAACCGAACTAACATTTCCACTAACAGAAAATTGGATTAGCATTTCAACTCGAGTCAGTTAGTTTTAATAGCAAAAATTAGTTAACTGAACTTTCATTTTTCTCTAACATATTTTCACAAGCATAACTAACCTAACTAACTGAAATTAACATTGTTTTTCACCCTTAACTAACTTCTGATTCATTGAACTAACATAACTAATAGAATTTGTTAACTCATTTCCTATAAATTCTTTCACATTGCTCATTCACAAGGGATCCTCAATCATTTCATTCATCCAAGTGGATTTGAACCTTTTCACACTCTTTAATCTCTCTCTCATTCAGAACTCAGAACTCTCGAATTCATCATTCATACAATATCTCATATTTCTCAAGATTCATAAGAAGAAGAAAGAAGAAGAAGATTAAGGAGAAAAGGATTCAAGTAGAAGAGATTTCGAAGGTTTCTAAGAAGCATACCTGGAATTACAACATTTGCTTCAGTGAGTGCCTTCTCAATTCCAATTCAGTAACAACAACATCAACAACAACCATAACAAAGAACCAACTACAACAACAAAAATAATCATCATCAACAAAACTTTGAGAGGAAGAAGGCCTATTTTGACCCTATTCCTATGACATATGCAGAATTTTACCCATCATTGGTTCTCAAGAACCTCATTCAACCAAGAAATCTTCCGCAAATCTTTGAGCCATTACCATGGTGGTTCAAACCTAAACCTCACTATGTATTTCACCAGGGAGCCCCTGGCCATGACATAGAGAACTTCTATCCATTGAAATATGAAGTTCAAAAGCTTGTGAAGAATGGTATGGTGTCCTTTGAGGACAGAGCGCTGAACATGAAAGATAATCCATTGCCTGCTCATGGTAATGCTTCTGTCAACATGGTCGACAGTTGTCCAGGGAATTTCCGAGTATTCGATGTGCGACGTATCCGTAGGTCGTTGGTGGAAATGCATAAAACCTTGTGTTCAATCAATGATTGTGAACATGACCATGATGGTTGTGCAGTATGTAGCGTGAACCTCTGTGGGTGTATAATTGTCAAGAGGGATATCCAGCAGTTGATGGATGAGAATGTAATCCAGATTCAACAGTCAAGGGATATAAATGATGTAAATGTGATTGTGCCTGTATTCGAGACCCCTGAGTGGGTAGTTATTCATTTGATAGTAGCAACAACAACAATGTCAATAGATCAGTATCACCATTGGTTATACGGTTAGCGAGCCTTGTTCCTTACTCATCTGATAAAGATGTGCCATGTTAGTATAATGCCACAATGACTGAAGATGGTTAAGAGGTTCCTCTACCATTGTCAAATTCATTGGTGAATATTGTAACACCCCAAATAAAGTAAAAGAATTATTTAATTAAGTTAATAATATATTTAATAATTTAATTAAATAAATTGAATTATTGGATTATTATTATTATTATTTGGAATAATAATTAGTATTGGAAAATATATAAGTGGAATAAGAGAAAAGGTTTTCATTTTTGGAAAAGGTTTTTACGTGAAAACTGAGAAGCTGCAGAGAAGAGGAAAAGGGCAAAGAGCTGTAGAGCAAAGGTTGGAGAACGGAAAAGCTTGAAGCTCGAAGAGTTGCCGGATTGTTAAGGTAAGGGGGGTTTATCGTCGTTTAATGGGTATTATCGATTAACATGTAATGGGTAGTGATAAGCCGTCGATTGACCCTAATTGGGATTTAGAATGCTGAGAAATTATGTTGAATAAGTAGTATTAAAGCTGAAATTGAATTTGTGTTTGAGTGTATTGTGAATTTCTGAGCGTATAGCTTTTTACGGAAGTTGAATCGGAGGTCCGGAAGTCCTCCAACGGCGGAAAATGCGGAAACTCTGCATTCTGCCTTGTGTTAGCGCAGGAACTGCTGTTTCGCCTGCGTTAACCGGTTAACCCAGGGTGTTAACCGGTTAACACTGTTATAAATTGTGAAAAATGTTGAGTTTTGCCTGCGTTAACCGGTTAACCTATAGCGTTAACCGGTTAACACTGTTGCGTTTTTCCTGGAAGTGTAATTTTCCTGCGTTAACCGGTTAACCTATAGCGTTAACCGGTTAACACTGTTGCAGTATGTAAAAATGGTTGATTTTTATGATGTAAGTGTAATTGGTGATTGGCCTATTGTATCCAATTGTGACAAATAAATTCGTGGAGTCTATGTTGTGAAATGTTGATGCAAATATGTTGATAATTTGTTTTGTGGAAAATATTAAGTTGTAGGCTGATGAGCCAAAGTTGAATATAAGTTGTTTTGTTGAAAATGCTGAGTTGTAGGCTGATGAGCCAAAGTTGATTTTTAAGTTGTTGTTGCTGAAAAAGCTGTTATGTTGTCGTTGTTATTATGTTGTTGAACTTTCAAGTCGTACATGCCATATACATTCATATGCATTAAGTCGGGGCTTTTGCTCACACCACGTTGGCCTGGATTGGCAAAATTATGGGGCTTTTGCTCACACCACGTTGGCCTGGATTGGCAAAAATTTTAAGTTGAAAGTTGAAGGCTTATGCCTTGATGCCCACTAAACTGGCAATGATTTTAAGTTGGGAGTTTTACTCCAAATGGTACCACATGCATGAAGAGTCGAGTCTCATTTGAGTTGCATTTACGTTGTGTTTGAATATGATGTTGAGTTGAATATGCTGCTACCGAATGCATGATATGATGTGGGTGATTAACGTGTAAAGTTACTTAACATAACATGATGATTTATAATATTTGTTATATCGATTGAGGAACTCACCCTTACAGTTATATTTTTCAGGTAACGAGCAGTGAGTTGAGTAGAAGCTAGTGCTTGAAGTCTAGAGTGGTTTTAGTGGGTCATGCTCTGATAGATGTAACATCGGGACGGGATGTTTTATTTGTTGAATAAATGTTAATTTTAAGATATTACAGATGTTGAATGTTTCTATCCGCTGCGAATTTTCAAAGAAGTGTTTATGTTGAATTAAATAATGAGCATGACTGATTTTTACGGTGAATTATGTGAAGTATTATGTGACACCCTTGGTGCATGATTACTCTGATATTGATTTATATGCTGTTGTTTTAATTAAATATTTGGGGTATTTAGAAGGGTGTTACATTAGTGGTATCAGAGCAGGTTGGTCTGTCCGGCCAGTTGTCGTGTCGTTACTGTCTAACAATTGTGTAATTGTTATTAATCTAACTTAAGTTGTGTTGTATTGATAAGTTGAAATGGCTGGAAGGAATGACGCTGCGATGGCTGCCGCAATGCAAGCGATGGCACAAGCTGTGCAGAACTTGCCAAATGCTGGTGGTGATGCTGGGTCACGTAGCTTGGCGACTTTTCAGAGAGAGAATCCGCCGGTGTTTAAAGGGAAGCACGATCCAGATGCAGCCTTGGGATGGTTGAAAGAGATTGAGAGAATCTTCCGTGTTATGGATTGCACTCCAGCTCAGAAGGTTCGGTATGGTACTCACATGCTAGCAGTCGAAGCTGATGACTGGTGGCTAGAGACTCACGATAGATTGACCGCGGCAGGTGAAGTCATTACTTGGGATGTATTCCGTAGGGAATTCCTGAGAAAGTATTATCCGGAAGATGTCCGTGGTAAGAAGGAAATTGAGTTCCTTGAGCTGAAGCAAGGAAACATGTCTGTCACTGATTATGCTGCGAAATTTGTGGAGCTGTCCAAATTTTATCCTCATTACACTGGTGGTGGTGCTGAATTTTCGAAGTGCATCAAGTTTGAGAACGGATTGCGCTCTGAAATTAAGAAGGCTGTTGGGTATCAGAAGATACGCATTTTTACTGATTTGGTTGATAGCTGCAGGATATTTGAAGAAGACAATAATGCTCATTACAAGATTGTCAGTGACCGCAGAGGCAAGCAACATCAAAACCGTGGCAAGCCGTACGATGTTCCAGCTGGAAAAGGGAGACAAAGAGCTGCTCCGGCTCAGAGAGCTAGTGGGGGAGGTGCTCCTGCTGGTATAGTCTGCTTCAAATGTGGTCAGGCTGGTCATAAGAGTAATGTATGCACTGCTGAAGTAAAGAGGTGTTTTCGCTGTGGTAAGATTGGCCATGCAATAGCTGATTGCAAGCACAAGGAAGTGATTTGTTTTAATTGCGGCGAAGAAGGGCATATTGGAAGTCAGTGTCAGAAGCCGAAGAAAGGGAATCAGTCAGGAGGCAAGGTCTTTGCTTTATCGGGTTCTGAGACTTCTGCAGATGATCGTTTGATCCGAGGTACGTGTTATATTAATGGCTTTCCTCTTGTAGCTATTATTGACACAGGTGCGACTCATTCCTTTATATCTTTGGATTGTGCTGTGAAACTTAAGTTAGAGATATCTGAGATGTTTGGTAGTATGGTAATTGATACTCCTGCGAAGGGTTCAGTGACTACTACTTCGGTTTGTTTAAATTGTCCTTTGAGCATTTTTGGTAGAGACTTTGGGATGGACCTAGTGTGTCTTCCACTAGTGCAGATTGATGTTATTCTGGGTATGAACTGGTTGGTGTTTAACCGAGTTTCTATCAATTGTTTTGATAAGACTGTGATCTTTCCTGAGATTGAGGAGGGAAAGAGTTTGTTTCTATCAGTAAGGCAAGTGAATGAGGCAGTAGCTGAGGGGGCAGAGTTGTTTATGCTGTTAGCGACTTTGGAGGCTAAAGATAAACTGGTGATTGGCGATCTAGCAGTGGTGTGTGATTTTCCTGATGTGTTTCCTGAAGAAGTGAATGAATTGCCGCCAGAGCGTGAAGTGGAGTTCTCTATTGACTTGGTACCTGGTACTAGGCCGATATCGATGGCTCCGTACCGTATGTCTGCTGTTGAGCTAACTGAATTGAAGAGTCAGTTGGAAGATCTATTGGATAAGAAATTTATTCGTCCGAGTGTGTCACCGTGGGGTGCACCAGTGCTATTGGTTAAGAAGAAAGAAGGTACTATGAGGTTGTGTGTGGACTACAGGCAACTGAATAAAGTGACGATCAAGAATCGGTATCCTTTGCCGAGGATTGATGATTTGATGGATCAGTTGGTTGGTGCAAGTGTGTTCAGTAAAATAGATTTGAGATCTGGGTATCATCAGATCCGTGTGAAAACAGAGGATATTCAGAAGACTGCTTTCAGAACAAGGTATGGACATTATGAGTATTCTGTAATGCCTTTTGGTGTGACTAATGCACCTGGAGTATTTATGGAGTATATGAATAGGATTTTCCATCCGTACCTAGACAAGTTTGTTGTGGTGTTTATTGATGATATTTTGGTGTATTCGAAATCTGAAGAAGAGCATGCTGAACATTTGAGAGTGGTTTTAGAAGTCCTACGAGAAAAGAAGTTATTTGCTAAACTGTCCAAGTGTGAATTTTGGTTAGAAGAGGTTAGTTTTCTTGGTCATGTGATTTCAAGAGGTGGTGTTGCTGTTGATCCTTCTAAGATAGAAGCGGTATCTAAGTGGGAAGCTCCGAAGTCTGTTGCTGAGATTCGAAGTTTCCTTGGTTTGGCTGGTTATTATAGGAAGTTCATTGAGGGATTTTCTAAGTTGGAGTTACCATTGACGATGTTGACTAGAAAGGGGCAAGCGTTTGTTTGGGACTCAAAATGTGAAGAAGGTTTTCAAGAGCTAAAGAGAAGGTTGACTACTGCTCCTATTCTGATATTACCGAGTTCGTCGGAATCATTTGAAGTTTATTGCGATGCTTCATTGTTGGGTTTGGGTGGCGTGTTGATGCAGAATAAGCAGGTTATAGCTTATGCTTCAAGACAGCTGAGGGTTCATGAGAGGAACTATCCGACGCACGATTTAGAGTTGGCAGCTGTGGTGTTTGTTCTGAAGTTATGGAGACATTACTTGTACGGGTCAAGATTTGAGGTTTTCAGTGACCATAAAAGTTTAAAGTATTTGTTTGATCAGAAAGAGCTGAATATGAGGCAGAGAAGATGGTTAGAGCTTCTGAAGGATTATGACTTTGGGTTGAATTACCATCCGGGTAAAGCAAACGTAGTGGCTGATGCATTGAGTCGGAAATCATTACATATGTCTATGTTAATGGTTAAGGAATTGGATTTAATTGAACAGTTTAGAGACTTGAGTTTGGTGTGTGAGAGTACTCACAATAGTGTTAAATTGGGAATGTTGAAGTTGACGAGTGGTATTCTGGATGAGATCAGAGAGGGTCAGAAATCTGATATGCTTTTGGTTGATAAGTTGACTCTAGTGAATCAAGGTCAAGGTGGCGAATTCAGAGTTGATGAGAATGGTATTTTGAAGTTTGGTAGTCGGGTGTGTATTCCGGATGTTACCGAGCTTAAGAAGAGTATTCTTGAGGAAGGACATCGTAGTGGTCTGAGTATTCATCCTGGAGCTACGAAGATGTATCATGATTTGAAGAAGTTATTTTGGTGGCCGGGAATGAAAAGAGAAATTGCGAGTTTTGTCTATTCTTGTTTGACTTGTCAGAAGTCAAAGATTGAGCATCAGAAGCCGTCTGGGCTAATGCAACCGTTGGCTATTCCAGAGTGGAAGTGGGATAGTATTAGTATGGATTTTGTTTCTGGTTTACCGAGGACAATTAAGAATTTTGAAGCTATTTGGGTGATTGTTGACAGATTGACAAAGTCGGCTCATTTCATTCCGATTAGAATGGATTATCCGTTAGAAAAATTGGCTGAGTTGTATATTGAGAAGATTGTAAGTTTGCATGGTATTCCGTCGAGTATTGTTTCGGACAGAGATCCTAGATTTACATCGAAGTTCTGGGAAGGTTTGCAGAGAGCTTTGGGAACTAAGCTGAGATTGAGTTCTGCATATCATCCGTAGACTGACGGTCAGACTGAGAGGACGATTCAGTCATTAGAGGACCTTTTGAGAGCTTGTGTTTTGGAAAAAGGAGGTGGTTGGGATTGTTATTTACCGTTGATTGAGTTTACCTACAACAATAGTTTTCATTCGAGCATTGGTATGGCGCCGTTTGAAGCTTTGTATGGTAGGAGATGTCGGACACCGTTATGTTGGTGTGAGTCCGGTGAGAGTGCTGTGGTCGGACCGGAAATTGTTCAACAGACTACAAAAAAGATTAAGATGATTCAGGAGAAGATGAGGATGACTCAGAGTCGTCAGAAGAGTTATCATGACAAGAGGAGGAAGTCACTTGAGTTTCAAGAGGGAGATCATGTGTTTCTTCGTGTTACTCCGATAACAGGTGTTGGTCGGGCTTTGAAGTCGAAGAAGTTGACACCTCGATTTATTGGTCCTTATCAGGTTTTAGAGAGGATAGGAGAGGTAGCCTATCGTGTCGCTTTACCACCGTCACTTGCGAATTTGCATGAGGTTTTTCATGTGTCTCAGTTGAGGAGGTACATTCATGATCCGTCGCATGTAGTCCAAGTGGATGATGTACAGGTGAGAGATAACCTGACTGTTGAAACATCACCTATGAGGATCGAGGATCGAGAGTTGAAGCAGTTGCGGGGTAAAGAGATTGCCTTGGTGAAGGTAGCTTGGGGAGGACCAGCAGGTGGCAATGTGACTTGGGAACTGGAGAGTCAGATGAAGGAGTCCTATCCGGAGTTATTTGCTTGAGGTATGTTTTCGAGGACGAAAACTCTTTTAGTGGGGGAGAGTTGTAACACCCCAAATAAAGTAAAAGAATTATTTAATTAAGTTAATAATATATTTAATAATTTAATTAAATAAATTGAATTATTGGATTATTATTATTATTATTTGGAATAATAATTAGTATTGGAAAATATATAAGTGGAATAAGAGAAAAGGTTTTCATTTTTGGAAAAGGTTTTTACGTGAAAACTGAGAAGCTGCAGAGAAGAGGAAAAGGGCAAAGAGCTGTAGAGCAAAGGTTGGAGAACGGAAAAGCTTGAAGCTCGAAGAGTTGCCGGATTGTTAAGGTAAGGGGGGTTTATCGTCGTTTAATGGGTATTATCGATTAACATGTAATGGGTAGTGATAAGCCGTCGATTGACCCTAATTGGGATTTAGAATGCTGAGAAATTATGTTGAATAAGTAGTATTAAAGCTGAAATTGAATTTGTGTTTGAGTGTATTGTGAATTTCTGAGCGTATAGCTTTTTACGGAAGTTGAATCGGAGGTCCGGAAGTCCTCCAACGGCGGAAAATGCGGAAACTCTGCATTCTGCCTTGTGTTAGCGCAGGAACTGCTGTTTCGCCTGCGTTAACCGGTTAACCCAGGGTGTTAACCGGTTAACACTGTTATAAATTGTGAAAAATGTTGAGTTTTGCCTGCGTTAACCGGTTAACCTATAGCGTTAACCGGTTAACACTGTTGCGTTTTGCCTGGAAGTGTAATTTTCCTGCGTTAACCGGTTAACCTATAGCGTTAACCGGTTAACACTGTTGCAGTATGTAAAAATGGTTGATTTTTATGATGTAAGTGTAATTGGTGATTGGCCTATTGTATCCAATTGTGACAAATAAATTCGTGGAGTCTATGTTGTGAAATGTTGATGCAAATATGTTGATAATTTGTTTTGTGGAAAATATTAAGTTGTAGGCTGATGAGCCAAAGTTGAATATAAGTTGTTTTGTTGAAAATGCTGAGTTGTAGGCTGATGAGCCAAAGTTGATTTTTAAGTTGTTGTTGCTGAAAAAGCTGTTATGTTGTCGTTGTTATTATGTTGTTGAACTTTCAAGTCGTACATGCCATATACATTCATATGCATTAAGTCGGGGCTTTTGCTCACACCACGTTGGCCTGGATTGGCAAAATTATGGGGCTTTTGCTCACACCACGTTGGCCTGGATTGGCAAAAATTTTAAGTTGAAAGTTGAAGGCTTATGCCTTGATGCCCACTAAACTGGCAATGATTTTAAGTTGGGAGTTTTACTCCAAATGGTACCACATGCATGAAGAGTCGAGTCTCATTTGAGTTGCATTTACGTTGTGTTTGAATATGATGTTGAGTTGAATATGCTGCTACCGAATGCATGATATGATGTGGGTGATTAACGTGTAAAGTTACTTAACATAACATGATGATTTATAATATTTGTTATATCGATTGAGGAACTCACCCTTACAGTTATATTTTTCAGGTAACGAGCAGTGAGTTGAGTAGAAGCTAGTGCTTGAAGTCTAGAGTGGTTTTAGTGGGTCATGCTCTGATAGATGTAACATCGGGACGGGATGTTTTATTTGTTGAATAAATGTTAATTTTAAGATATTACAGATGTTGAATGTTTCTATCCGCTGCGAATTTTCAAAGAAGTGTTTATGTTGAATTAAATAATGAGCATGACTGATTTTTACGGTGAATTATGTGAAGTATTATGTGACACCCTTGGTGCATGATTACTCTGATATTGATTTATATGCTGTTGTTTTAATTAAATATTTGGGGTATTTAGAAGGGTGTTACAAATATTGCTGATATTGCAAAGGTGGCCCGTAACGGTCTAGTATTCAGTCCAGTTTTCCCAAAAGTAGTAGAAGATGTGATAACAAGTAAGAAGGCAGAGATTCCAGTGGTGAATCCGGTTAGTGCTCCAACGTGTCAGTCTGGTGAATCCGGAAAGTTGAAGACTAACGATGATGATGAAGTATTAAAATTGATAAAGAGAAGTGAGTTCAATGTGGTAGAACAGTTGCTCCAGACTCCGTCAAAGATCTTTGTGCTATCATTGCTGATGAATTCTGAAGCACATAGGGAGGCATTGCAGAAAGTGTTGGAGCAGGCTTATGTTGAGCATGATGTGACCATGGATCAGTTTGACCACATAGTTTCCAACATTACTTCTTGTAATAATATGAGTTTTTGCGATGAAGAGTTTCCTAAGGAAGGCAGAAATCACAATCTGGCACTCCATATTTCTATGAATTGCAAGGAGGATGCTCTGTCCAATGTGTTGGTTGATACAGAGTCATCTTTGAATGTGCTTCCAAAATATAATTTGTCAAGACTTTCCTATCAAGGCACCCTGGTGAGGTACAGTGGTGTGGTTATAAAAGTGTTTGACGGTTCGTGTAAAACTGTCATTGGTGAAGTGGACCTTCCAGTTAAGATAGGTCCGAGTGATTTTCATATTAATTTCCAGGTAATGGATATCCACCGGCCTATAGTTTCTTGTTGGGAAGGCCATGGATTCATGAAGCAAGAGCAGTGACGCCTACTCTACACCAGAAGTTAAAATTTGTGAAGAACGGTAAACTTGTTGTTGGTGGTGGAGAGAAGGCATTATTGGTGATCCATTTGTCATCATTCACATATGTTGAAGCTGAGGAGGAGGTTGGAACATCGTTCCAAGCCTTGTCTATTACTGATGAGTTGAAGAAAACTAGGGCACCCATGTCCTCTTTGAAGGATGCACAAAAGGATATTCAAGCTGACAGTATTGATCAGTGGGGCATGTTATGGAGATTGCCGAGAACAAGAACATAGCTGGATTGGGATTTCAACCAGGGGCGTTCAATGCCAAAGTCAAAGTTATGCAACCAGTATTCCGTAGTGGAGGGTTTATTCATGGGAAGGATCAACACTCAGCTGCCATTATTGAAGATGGTGATGAAGATGAAGCTTGCGCCAACTTTGTGACGCGCAGCCAGACTTGCAACAATTGGGTTGCTGTTGACGTTCTTGTTGTCATTCATCGATCTAAGTAATTTTTTTTCTATTGTTTTAAGGAAAATCCTTCTCCTATGCCTAAGGGAAAAGTGAACATTGTTGGGCGTTTTTATTATTATCATCAATAAAATACAATTTTATTCATCCACATCTATGATGTTTTATTTTTACTTCTCGCTTTTTCTGAAAATGGTAATCACAAAAAAACATAAGTAAATAATAATCTTCCATCTGCATAATATTTGATCACACTCCACTTCTCTAAAATCAAAATATCAAATCATTATGCAGGTTAGTTCTCAAAACCATTGAATACAATGATCCTACTCCCTTTCCAAACTTTGATTTCCCTGTGTTTGAAGCTGAGGAAGAGACTGATGATGAAGAAGTATCTGACGAATTATCTTGTTTGCTTAAGCACGAGGAAAAAGCCATTCAGCCGTATGAAGAGCAGATTGAACTGGTCAACTTGGGTTCTGAAGATAATGTGAAGGAAGTCAAGAATGGGTTTCAACTGTGTCCATAAGCTAAGAAGGGGTTGGTCAATCTTCTTCGAGATTATTCTGATGTGCTTTCTTGGTCCTATCAAGATATGCCTAGGCTGAATTCTAAGATCATGGAGCACAAATTACCGTTTAAGCTAGAATGCCCGCCGGTCAAGCAGAAGTTGAGAAGAACGCATCCTAATATGACAGTGAAGATCAAAGAGGAAGTGCAGAAGCATATCAAAGATGGTTTTCTTGTTACCTCCGAGTATCCGCAGTGGGTGGCCAATATTGTGCCTGTTCCAAAGAAAGATGGAAAAGTCCATATGTGTGTTGATTATAGAGATTTGAACAAAGCTAGTCTGAAAGATGATTTTCCTCTGCAACACATTGATATGTTGGTAGACAATACAGCTAAATTCAAAATCTTCTCATTTATGGATGGATTTTTCGGTTATAATCAAATCAAGATGGCACCTGAAGATATGGATAAGACCATATTCATTACACCCTGGGGAACACTATGTTATAGAGTGATGCCTTTCGGTTTAAAGAATGCTAGTGAAATGTACCAGAGAGCTATGACAACTCTTTTTCATGATTGAAGTTTATGTCGATGATATTATTTCTAAATCAAGTGATGAAGAAGAACATGTTGAACATTTGTTGAAGTTATTCCAACATTTGAGGAAGTATAAACTCCGCTTGAATCCCAGTAAGTGTACTTTTGGTGTTCGTTCTGGTAAGTTGTTGGGCTTTATTGTCAGTGAGAAGGGTATTGAAGTTGATCCTGCCAAGGTCAAAGCAATACAAGAGATGCATGCGCCCAAAACTGAGAAGCAAGTCAGAGGTTTTCTTGGCCGCTTGAATTATATCTCAAGATTCATATCGCATATGACTGCCACATATGCGCCTATATTTAAGCTTCTTCGGAAAGATCAGTCTTGTGATTGGACCGAAGATTTCCAAAAAGCTTTTGACAGTATCAAAGAGTATCTGCTTGAGCCTTCGATTCTATCTTCGCCTATTGAAGGAAGACCATTGATCATGTATTTGACTGTGCTTGATGAGAGTATGGGTTGTGTTCTTGGTCAGCAGGATGAATCTGGGAAGAAAGAGTACGCACTTTACTACCTCAGTAAGAAGTTCACTGACTGTGAGACTCGGTATTCGATGCTTGAGAAGACATGTTGCGCATTGGCTTGGGCTGCTAAGCGTCTATGCCAGTATATGTTGAATCACACTACTTGGTTGATATCCAAAATGGATCCAATCAAGTATATTTTTGAGAAGCCTGCTTTAACTGGGAGAATTTCCCGTTGGCAGATGTTGTTATCAGAGTATGATATTGAATACCGATCTCAAAAAGCAATCAAAGGTAGTGTCTTGGCTGACCATTTGGCTCACCAACCGATTGAAGATTACCAGTCAGTGCAATATGATTTTCCTGATGAATAGATTTTGTACTTGAAGATGAAAGATTGTGATGAACCATTGCTTAAAGAAGGGCCAGAACATGGTTCCCGTTGGGGCATGGTATTTGATGGAGCTATTAATTTATATGGTAATGGCATTGGCGCAATGATTATTACTCCTCAAGGCACTCATTTTCCGTTTACAACTAGATTAACTTTCAAGTGTACAAACAATATGGTTGAGTATGAAACTTGCATTATAGGGCTTGAAGAGGCCATTGATCTCAGAATAAAATATCTTGACGTCTATGGAGATTCAACTTTGGTTGTGAATCAGATCAAAGGTGAATGGGAGACGAATCAACCCAGTTTGATACCATATAGAGACTATATGAGGAGGATTTCAACTTTCTTTACAAAGGTTGAGTTTCATCATATCCCTCGAGATGAAAACTGGATGGCAGATGCTCTTGCCACATTGGCTTCAATGATTATGGTGAAATTTTGGAATGAAGTTCCCAATTTGATTGTGATGCGTCTTGATAGGCGAGCTCATGTGTTTGCTGTTGAAGAAATCAAAGATGAAAAGCCATGGTATTTTGATATCAAATGTTTCCTCCAAAGTCAGATTTACCCTCCCGGGGCATCTTTGAAAGATAAGAAGGCTTTGAGAAGATTAGCTGGCAACTTCTACCTGAATGGTGATGTGCTTTACAAGAGAAACTTCGATATGATTCTGCTCAGATGTGTGGATAGACACGAAGCAGACATGTTGATGACTAAAGTCCATGAAGGTTCCTTTGGTACTCATTCCAATGGACATGATATGGCAAAAAAGATGTTGAGAGCAGGTTACTATTGGCTGACAATGGAATCTGACTGTTGCAAGTTTGTGAAGAAATGCCACAAGTGTCAAATCTATGCAGATAAGATTCATGTTCCTCCAGCACTGTTAAATGTCATTTCCTCTCCATGGCCATTCTCCATGTGGGAAATTGATATGATTGTCATGATTGAGCCTAAAGCTTCGAACGGACATCGCTTCATTCTGGTGGCCATTGATTACTTCACAAAATGGGTTGAAGCGACATCGCACACAAATGTGACCAAGCAAGTTATTGTAAGGTTTATCGAGAATCAGATTATATGCCGTTATGGTGTGACAAGTAAGATCATTACTGATAATGGATCTAACTTGAACAATAATATGGTGGAAGCCCTTTTCAAAGACTTTAAGATTGCACATCATAATTCTTCTCCCTACAGACCTAAGATGAATGAGGTTGTTGAAGCTGCAAATAAGAATATTAAGAAGATCATTCAGAAGATGGTTGTGACATATAAAGATTGGCATCAGATGCTCCCATTTGCTTTGCATGGGTACCGTACATCCATTCGCACTTCAACAGAGGCAACCCCTTTCTCTCTTGTTTATAGCATGGAAGTTGTGCCTCCAGTAAAGGTTAAGATCCTGTCACTGTGTGGGCTAATGGAGGCCAAGTTGACTGAAGCTGAATGGTGTCAAACTAGATATGATCAGTTGAATTTGATTGAAGAGAAGAGATTGACTGCAATGTATCATGGTCAGTTATATCAATAGAGAATGAAGAAAGCATTTGATAAGAAGGTCAAGCCTTGTGTGTTTAGAGAAGGTGACCCCGTGCTCAAGAAGATTTTATCTTTCAAACCTGACGCTAGAGGCAAATGGACTCCTAATTATGAAGGCCCATTTGTTGTTAAAAGAGCCTTTTCAGGTTTGATTCTTACAACTATGGATGGTGAAAAGTTCACGCGTCCTGTGAACGCTGATGCAGTCAAGAAATACTTTTCCTAAAAAGAAAAGAATAACTCGCTAAGTTGAAAACTCAAAAGGACGGCTTAGGCAAAAATGAGCGTCTCGGTGGATTGAAAACCCGAAAGGGAGATCCAGGCAAAAATTAGAGACATAAAACAAAAAATTCATCCCGGTAGATTGGTTACCCCACCTTGGGGAAATCTAGGCAAAAATTAAGGACTATGGCAAGTAACTGCATTCGGTTAGTTCTAATCCTGGAAAGCAATCTTGAGCGAGTTCTGATTCATCAACTAAAGACAAGCACAATGCATATTGAAGTTGGTAAGGAGAGTAGTGATCATTGTATTCAATGTAGCCCTTTTCCATGTAAATTACCATTTTCAACTTTGTAAAGATCTATGGAGTCTTGTCATTTCCAGACTACCATTCTATTAAATAAAATTGAGCATTTTATCCAATTGTTTCTATTCTTATCTACTTCTTCTAAATAAAATTGAATTTTTATGATGATAATTTTGAAATAATGAATAAAAAAAATATTTTTCTTAAAAATAATAAAAAACAATCACTTTAAGAATAATCGATTTCGGCAAGGAATGTCAACAACAATCTAAGAACAAGTAAGTCTTGAAGTGCGAAGCCCTGTTGTCTTCCCCAAGCAGTCGGTTTGGTAACTATTTTCCTCCCCAACAGTTTGTTAGTTATCCTCAGCGGAGTTGGAAAGTCACTTCCCCAGTGGAGTCGATTTGATGATGGTCCCTTTTGAAAATCCATATTCCACAGTTGTGATGCTCCAGTTGATACCCTCCAATTTATGGTTGGATTCTGGAGATCCGAAACCTTTATTTAGTTTCCATTAGCATATTTGTGTTGCATAATTTCAGCAGTTTATCCAGATTCGATTATCTTTTCCTTGAAATTGGTCTATTTCGCAATTTCTAAGGAAGGATTTGTTGATTATTGAGGAATGCAATGATCTTGGTCATAGCATCCCCAACATTTTGCTTAACTCCTCATGCAAGGTTTTATCTCTTGTATTCCCTGGCGGAGTTCATCTTCTAACATGAAGATCCATTGTTCCCGACATGTAAGACCCCAATTTTGACCCTAAGATCCCTCATGCAATTTCATCATAAGCATTAGCATTGGGATCATACCTTGGCATCCTCCTTACCCCTCTTTCATTGGGTTTTATTGGTTCTAAGTGTTGGCAGCAATTTTGGTAAAACAAAGAGTGTTCACAAGATGTTGCATGTGATGTCTTAACATAAGATATTTATGTACCTGCTGGAGTTTAAAATCATAATTATGCAGGATTATTTCAGGATGTCATACACTATGTCATGACATCTGATATTATGTACCTGCTGGAAATTATAAATGGAATTATACAGGATTGTTCTAGGATGTCAGACCCGATGTCATGACATCCTGTACACAAAACATCCAGGGTGAATGTTATGTGTTATGTGATTGCGCATTTAATGACAATCTATGTATGGTTAAAGATCTGATTTGCAGGCGCATTCAATCATTGATTACAACCCGATTTACTTATTTTCCAAGGAGATCTAACCAGTTGTTATGAGAAGATTTAATTGGAAAATAGTTTTAGGGTTTTCAAGATGTTCAAGCCCAGCTGAATGCTTCTATAAATAGGACATGGAAAACCTGATTTGATACATAACCACTACATAGCGAAATATTGAGAGAGAGCAAGGGTTTGTGTCTTGTTTAGTCGTGAGACTTGTAAGCCATTCAACTCATCCATAGATGATTTAATTGGTCTTATTTGTGGGTTGTAATTTGTCACTCTAAGCTTGTAAGCAAGAGTGTGTATCTACTTGATCAAAGCTGTTAAGCAAGATCAAGTATGTGTCTACTTGATCAAAGCTGTTAAGAAAGATCAAGTGTGTATCTACTTGATTGAAACTGTTAAGTAAAATCAAGTGTGTGTTATTGAAAAGTGTCTTCTTTTCACAAGGAATTGTTGTTTAAAATCACAGGTGTGATTGAGGGGGAGTGAGTGGGTTCTCATATCTAAGAGTGCTTAGGTAGAAATTGCACGGGTAGAGATTAGGTGAGAAAGACTGTAACTTTTTGAAGTGTACCGAGAGTCTTTGAACTGATTCTATTTAGTGGATTTTCTTCCTGGCTTGGTAGCCCCCAGACGTAGGTGAGTTGCACCGAACTGGGTTAACAATTGCTTGTGTCTTTTGCATTACCATTCTTTATCTTTATCTTGTTTGTGTTACTCAGATATTAGTGTCGTGACATTACCTTTGACATCTCATATCTGATACCAGAATTTCAATTGGTATCAGAGCCTGGTTCTGGGTGAGATCTAGGGATAATACTTTCTGGTACTATGGAGAGAGATGGTGGATCTGTTCAGAGGCCACCAATTTTGGATGGATCTAACTATGACTATTGGAAACCTAGAATGGTAGCTTTCCTAAAATCTCTTGATAACAAGGCTTGGAAGGCTCTGTTAACAGGCTGGGAACATCCAGTAATTACTAAGGAAGGGGAAGCCACTATTGATAAGAAGCCTAAAGAACAATGGTCCAAGGAGGAGGAGGATCTAGCCCTTGGAAACTCTAAAGCATTGAATGCCATATTCAATGGAGTAGACAAGAATATCTTCAGATTGGTAAACCGCTGTGAGGTGGCTAAAGATGCTTGGGACATTCTCAAAACCACTCATGAAGGCACCTCTAGAGTGAAGATGTCTAGACTACAGCTGCTCACTACCAAG
The DNA here is from genome assembly GCF_024323335.1 of Lathyrus oleraceus. Lineage (NCBI taxonomy): Eukaryota > Viridiplantae > Streptophyta > Magnoliopsida > Fabales > Fabaceae > Lathyrus > Lathyrus oleraceus. The sequence continues at coordinate 583,249,783 of NC_066583.1, read as the reverse complement.
TTTGAAAATTTAAGGATGAAAGAAGATGAAAATATTCATGAATTTCACATGAATATCCTTGAAATTGCCAATGCCTCTGGAGCTCCGGGAGAGAAGATGTCAGATGAGAAGCTAGTAAGGAAAATACTTAGGTCACTCCCCAAGAGATTTGATATGAAGGTGACAGCCATAGAAGAATCTCAAGACATCTCAAATATGAGAGTTGATGAGCTAATTGGATCCCTCCAAACATTTGAGATGGGAATAGGTGATGGATCTGAAAAGAAAGCCAAAAGCATAGCCTTCATGTCAAACACAGTAGAGGAAGATGAGGAAGGTGGTCAAGAGATTGATGAATATCTGGCAAATGAGGTAGCAATGCTGGGAAGACAGTTCAACAGACTTATGAAAAAGATGGATGTAAGATCTAAGGCAAATGTCAAGAACATCGCATCTGACATCAATAAATCCAACAATATTGGAAGAAGATCAAGGCCAGAAGAAAAGTCAAAAGAAGGAAAAGGAGTTCAGTGCTATGAATGTGATGGGTATGGTCACATTAAAACTGAATGTGGGACCTATCTCAAGAAACAGAAGAGGAGTCTTGCTGCCTCTTGGTCTGATGAAAGTGAAACAAAAGAAGCTGTAAATCATGTGACTGCATTGACAGGGAGATGGGGTTCTGATGAAGAGACAAGTGATGATGAAGTAACCTTTGAAGAGTTGGCCACTACCTACAGAGAGTTGTGTCACAAAAGTGCAGAAGTGTGCAAACAAGTCGAAAACCAGAAGAAAGTGATAGCTCAGCTGGAAAGTGAAAAGGGGGAACATGTGGAAACCATCTCCAAGTTGAAAACTGAAGTTGTACTCTTGAATTCCAAACTAGATGAGATGACCAAGTATGTAAGAATGCTTAACAATGGATCTGACATCTTAGACAAGATTCTTCAGACTGGTCAACCAACAGGAGACAAATCTGGCATTGGGTTCAATGAATCTAAGTCTGATAGCAGTTACGAAAATGGCAAACCTAAATCCAAACCTAAGTGCAGCCATATTGATAACAAACCTGCAATGTCACATCACATGTCACAACATCAGAAGGAAAGACAACAAAAAGGGAAACATCAAAGATGGAGATGCCATTACTGTGGAAAACTTGGCCACCTAAAGCCCTTCTGCTATAAGCTGTATGGTTATCCTAGCCTTGTTCATTATCAGACTCACCATCAACCAAGACCCAACCATCACAGGCCATTCAACAAGAAGCTATGGGTTCCCAAGACTAATGGTTCAAGTCTAATAGCTTACATTTCCTTCAGAGTTTCAGCCAAAGAAGATTGGTATTTTGACAGTGGTTGCTCCAGACACATGAATGGAAACAAAAACCTGCTAACTGGACTTTATCCCCATGCCACAAGTTATGTAACCTTTTGTGATGGAGTAAAGGGTGAAATCAAAGGAATTGGTAAGCTTGATTGCCTTGGAGTTCCTGACCTTGACAATGTCCTACTTGTTAAGGGACTAACTGCTAATCTAATAAGCATCAGTCAACTGTGTGACTAAGGTCTAAATGTAAACTTCACTAAAATTGAATGTCTGATTACTAACAAGGAAAATGAAGTGATCATGAAAGGAGTTAGGTCTAAAGACAACTGTTACATGTGGAGTTCTCAAGAAACTGGTTACTCTTCAAAGTGTACCTTGGACAAAGAGGAAGAAGTGAAGATATGGCATCAAAGATTGGGCCATCTGCATCTTAAAGGTATGAAGAGGATCATATCTGTTGAAGTTGTTAGAGGAATTCCCAACTTGAAGATTGATGAAGGAAAAATCTGTGGAGAATGTCAGATTAGAAAACAGACAAGGATGTCACACCAGAAGCTCAGACATGACACCACTACCAAAGTTTTGGAACTCCTTCATATAGATTTAATGGGACCCATGCAAGTGGAAAGCCTTGGTGGGAAGAAGTATGCATATGTAGTGGTGGATGACTTCTCCAGATACACCTGGATCAATTTTATAAGAGAAAAATCTGATGTTTTTGAAGTCTTCAAGGAGCTTTGTCTAAAACTACAAAGAGAAAAGGAAAGTCCTGTTATCAAAATTAGAAGTGATCATGGGAAGGAATTTGAGAACAACAAATTTGCTGAATTTTGTTTTTCAGAAGGAATTCATCATGAGTTCTCATCTCCCATTACTCCCCAGCAAAATGGAGTGGTGGAAAGAAAAAATAGAACTCTTCAAGAATCAGCCAGAGCCATGATTCATGCTAAGAAATTGCCCTACCATTTTTGGGCTGAAGCCATGAACACAGCCTGTTATGTTCACAACAGAGTGACATTGAAAAAAGGGACTCCCACAACCCTAAATGAAGTCTGGAAAGGAAGAAGACCTATAGTCAAATACTTCCATGTATTTGGTAGTAAATGTTATATCTTGACTGATCGTGAGAAAAGAAGGAAGATGGATCCCAAAAGTGATGAGGGAATATTTCTAGGCTATTCAAGAAACAGCAAAGCTTACAGGGTCTTTAATTCTAGAACTAATGTATTGATGGAATCTATTAATGTGTTGGTTGATGACCAACAAACTGATGTCACAGAGGATGTCGAGACATCTCTGAATGATTCCCTAACTGTCTTCTCAGACAAAAATAAGGAAAGTGAACCTCCTCAAGCTGAACCTGAAGATGACAAAATCAACAAGGGACCCTCTATCAAAATTCAGAAGGATCATCCCAAAGATCTCATTATAGGAGATCCAAATAAAGGGGTCACTACTAGAGCAAGGGAAGTGATCTCACATGGCTGCTTTGTGTCAAAGATTGAACCTAGGAATGTCAAGGAAGCCTTGACTAATGAGTTCTGGATCAATGCCATGCAGGAGGAGTTAGGTCAATTCAAGAGGAATGAAGTATGGGAACTGGTTCCTAGACCTGAAGGAGTAAATGTCATAGGTACAAAGTGGGTATATAAGAATAAATCTGATGAACAAGGGGTTGTTACTAAAAACAAAGCAAGATTAGTAGCACAAGGATATACTCAAGTTGAAGGAGTGGACTTTGATGAAACATTTGCTCCTGTAGCTCGCCTTGAGTCCATTAGATTATTGCTTGCAGTGGCATGTATTCTTAAATTCAAACTGTTTCAAATGGATGTAAAAAGTGCCTTCTTAAATGGCTACTTAAATAAGGAAGTATATGTTGAATAGCCTAAAGGATTCACAGATCCAGATCTTCCAAAGCATGTGTACAGATTGAAGAAAGCCCTCTATGGGTTGAAGCAAGCTCCCAGGGCTTGGTATGAGAGACTCACAGTGTTCCTCACTAACAATGGATACAGGAAAGGAGGTATTGATAAAACTCTATTTGTGAAGAATGAATGAGGGAAGCTCATGGTGGCACAAATATATGTAGATGACATTGTGTTTGGTGGGATGTCGGATCAGATGGTTGAACATTTTGTTAGACAAATGCAGTCTGAGTTTTAGATGAGCCTTGTTGGAGAACTGACCTACTTTCTTGGGCTACAAGTCAAGAAGATGGAAGACTTTATCTTTCTATCTCAAAGCAAGTATGCCAAGAACACTATTAAGAAGTCTCCAGGAAAAGTTGCAGTTGTTCACTTAGATAACATCTCTTTCCATCTAGAAGATGGTGCTGCCAAATGGAAGTTTGTCATTCAAAGGAGGGTGGCTGTTGAAAGGGAGCTGGGAAAGGAGGCTATAGAGGTGAAGGAAGTCATGGAATTGATTAAGGTTGCTGGTCTGATGAAAACTGTTGTTGGTTTACCCCAATGTTTTGAGGGGTTAGTAAAAGAGTTTGTTGTGAATATCCCTGAGGATATTTCTGAAAAGAGTAGCAAGGAATTCTTCAAGGTTTTGGTAAGAGGTAGATGTGTGAGATTCTCCCCAACCATAATCAACAAGTTCCTAGGGAGAGGAACTGAAGGAGGTGTGGATTTAGAGGCTACAGACAATGAAGTCTGTAGGACTATTACTGCTGGCCAAGTTAAGGAGTGGCCTAGTAAGAATCACCTATCAGCTGGCAAGCTAACTGTCAAATATGCCATATTACATAAGATTGGTTCAGCCAACTGGGTGCCTACTAATCATATCTCAACCATCTCTATTGGTCTTGGAAGAATCATTCATGCTATTGGAACCAGTATAAACTTTGACTTTGGAAGGTTTATGTTTGATCAAATTGTCAGACATGCCTCTACTAATGCAGTGAAGCTGCCCATTGCCTTTCCATCTATCATCTGTGGGTTTATCTTAAGCCGGCAACCAGGCATTCTCAACACTAGTGATATTCCCAGCAGAAGAAAGCCTCCAATATCCATTCACTACAAGTTGTTTGAAGGAAGCCATGTCAATGATGTTGTCATGACATCTGCAAGAAAGGAGCCTTCCTCTCAAGGTAGCTTGATTGATCAATTAAAGGAAACTTGTAAGGAGATGGATAATGGTATTAGGGTTGCCAAGGCAAGGAAAGAGGCCTTGGAGGTTCTTATTAGTAGCTTAGAGAAGGAAGAGATGGAGAAGGCTGGTGAGACCAAGGATTCAGATGCCAATACCTCAAGTGAGAGGTCCAATGCTCAATCTAGTGGCAACTCTGATTCTGAAGGTGAATATGATGCCACTTCCTTAGATTAAGTGGTAATGGTTCTCCCTGTTTTGAAGACTGTGTGTGTTGTGTGCTGATATGAAGATTGGTCCCCCCTGCTGTTATGAATGTTATGGAAGCTTGGATGTTTTACTGTTTTTTTGAAATGTGTGTAATTTGTGGCAGTCCTTACTGATGCCTTTATGTAATATTTGGGCTCTTAATGAGTTCCATGGATTTCTAATTATCTTAGTTATCATAGTTGTGTATAATTATGGTTTGTATCTCCTAACAATTATGTTTTAACATTTTATATGTTATGACATCTGTTGTGACATTCTCTGCTAGGCTGATTGACATTTATTTTGTCTAATTGGTCACCTTTGGTCAATTTTGACTAAAAATGGAGAGAGGTGATTATGTGGAGCTGTGTGGAGATGTATGTGCTAATGGAGCTGTGTGGAGATGTATGTGCTAATGGAGCTGTGTGGAGATGTATGTGTTGATGGAGCAGTTAAATATCTGGAGTTGTGAGGAGATGTATGTGTTGGTGTAGCTGAACAGATGAACAACTATTATTGAAGGAGATGTGGTTGATGTAAGACAGAATGATATTCTGTTTACAGATGTTGTAGGAGATGTCCGATGTGGTGCACAGGTGATGTTGAAGCAGATGTCAGAATGATATTCTGATTGTTATAGGTGTTGTTATTACAGGTGCTATTATTGTCAAAGGAGATGTCTGTATTGAACAGACTTAGGGGGAGAAGAAGTACCCTCTTGTGCATTTGTGTGTTTTACTAGTTGCTTCTATAACTAGTAATTATGTGTTTGCTTCTGCTGCTGTTTAAACTGTTGTTTAACTGCTGATAGTTTTTCTTGTGAACAAAAAGGACAGATATATGTGTTGATTCCTTAGGATTGGCATTAATTTTAGAAAACAAATAATGTAATCATCTTTGTTGTTTTAATATGTTGGGTTGAAGAAATTCAACATCTGGACCAACATGTCATGTACGATGTCACGACATCAGGTCTGTGACATCGCACATGTGTAGGAAACTGAATTAATTAATTCAGTATATGTCATGGGATCAGCAAGGATATCTGGTGAATATCCTAACTCCCTTGTGGAGGTCTTGAAGACTAAATCAGAATATATATAGGCTCTAAATATGGAGATATATATGGAGAGAATTTAGGAACTTGAAGACCTTGTTTGTAGCAGAATTTTTCTGCTGAAGTTGCAATAGCAAGAACAAGTCTGCTGCAATTTTCTGAAGGCCCAAATCCAGTTGGGTGATTAGGTTATAAATAGCTGATTGTAATCTAGTATTTGTAAGCCTCTTAGAATGAATTTTGAGGGGTGTGTGTAAGGTAAACCTCCCAATCTGTGGGAAGGTTACCATGTGTTTCTCAGTGGTAAACCTGAGAGTGTTTGTAACTCGAAGCCTGTAGGCAAGAGTGATTTTGTTCTTGAATGAAGCTGTGAAGCAAGTTCAAGGTGTGGTAACATTACATTGTATTTGTAGTGATAGGAATGGAAACTGGAGGTTTCTATCTAGGAGTTCCTAGGTATAGATTGCATTGGGTAGGTGTTAGATGCCCAAAAGTGCTTATTTGAGCTATCATATGTGGGCATCTTTCACTCTTGTGCCTTGCTAAAATTGTCAAAATCACATTTATTTTACATGGAATGCGTACATTGATAAACAAGCTTGGTGCCTTTGATGTGTTTGTTATTGTGCAGGAAAGGCATGAATTAATTGATAATAAAGACACAAGAGAATTGGCAAAGGAACCAAAGCAAAGGAGCATTTCATCTGCCAGCTCGCTAGGTGAGGATGTGGCGAAGCAAAACCTTCGCTAGGCGAGCTCCTGGCGAAAGGCTCCAGTAAATTGGTTAATTAATTCGCTAGGCGAACTGAAGGCGAAGTGGCAGCGAATTCAGTCTGTTTTGGTGAAAAGAGCAGCCAGCACTAGCTCGCTAGGCGAGGCTCTAGCGAGTCCCCAGCGAGCATTCCAGTAGCAAAACCTCTCAACCTCGCTGGGGCGAAGGTTGAAGCGAGTTCTTCGCTAGGCGAAGGTCTGTTCGCTAGGCGAACATGACAGTTCCACAGGCCCAGTTTTCTCTGGGCGCAGGGGCATTTTGTGCCCATTCTTGGCCTTCGCTAGGCGAGCCATTCTGCTCGCCTAGCGAACGTGACAGTCCTGCACTTGTCTATAAGTAGCAGGTGCCACTTTTTGAGCATATACCACTTTTTACCAACTTTTCCATTTTTTGTACTTTCTCTTAGATATTTTACAGCATTGTTTTGGAGGGATTTTTGATGCCCTAATTTCATTTCTCTTCATCTAGCAACCATCTTCCACAAAAAGAAGGTGGATTCCCATCCAACTTCGATCATTCGACTTGGATGTTGATCAACCCTCTTTACTTACTTGCCGACCAAGCTACCATGAAAATGAGTAGCTAAGTCTCCATTTGTGAAGGTTAGATGTAGGTGATTTCCAAGCTTTGTGTGTAAATGTAAGGATCCTCATTTGTAAACTCTTTAACGGTAAATATATGATGAAAACTTTGTTTCTATTTAAAACTCTTTGTGTTGGTATTTGATCGAGAGATGTTTACCGATTCTTGACCTAGGTTTTCATCCAAACTTGTTTGTTAGCTAGAGATAGTAACGAATGATTTTGTTCACCATAAGGTTGAACCAAAAAGTTGTCATTTTGATAGATTGTGTTCGAGAGAAACAATGGATCAAAATGACAAAACTCACAATGGGTGTTCGAGAGAAACGCATTGAGAGGATCTTGTGAAATTATTTATCATCTAAAGGAGTTTATAATATTGTTGACCGTGCAAAAACATGCAAAGCAAATGTAATCATTGAAACCTAACTTTGACAATATTTCTCATATTAATCAAAACGTAACTTTTACCGCAATTAATTACTTTGTATGCAAGATAACTTGATTAAAACCCAAAACCCTAGTGTTACTTTAAGTTAAGATTAATTCAACCATTGAACGGCAGTGATATCTTACAATCTCTGTGGATACGATAACAAAACCCGACACTTAAAAACTGTCTCAACAAAATGGCGCCGTTGCCGGGGATTGTAAATTGATATTGCGAGCATCGCATTGGTTGTTTAAGTTTTAACTTGTGAATTTTTGACTTGTGCTTGTAATTTGTTTGGTTTAGTGTGCAGCTTACGTTTTATGCGAGGGAAAATCCCTGTGGACGAACTTCTTTTTGATCCTGAGATCGAGAGAACCGCAAGGAGGCTCAATAGCAAAACGAGACGTAGGAGGGAACAGGCTAGACAACGCCAAGAGCAAGGAGAAAGTTCTTCAACCACCAATCCACACCCATTCGTACCTAACATGGAGCCACAACCACCACCACCGATTTCTACTCCATGTATCAACAGTCCAAGGAACACCGCTCAGTTTGCTAACCACACAGGAAGGCAAGCTGAGATGAAGACGGGAACTCTGAATTTATTGTATGGGAGTCCATTCACCGGAATGGACCATGAAGACCCATTTGCTTTTCTCACAAAATTCTATGAGATAGCATTGGCTGCCGGAGTGGATCAGGCTCAGGAGCTTCCGTTGTTCAGACGTTTATTTCCTCACGCTTTGCTCGGTAAAGCAAAGGATTGGTATCTCGATCAAACACCCGCCGTAATGACAGATTGGAATGTGTTAGAAGAGAAATTCATTGAAAGATTTTTCTCTCATAACCGATTCATGGAATCAAAGACGACCATCTCGGTGTTTTCTCAAGGAACCAGTGAATCTTTGAATGAAGCGTGGGAGAGATTCAAGTCCATGCTTAGGAAATGCAAAGGGCATGGATTTGATGAATTAACTCAAATCCATATCTTCCGAAATGGACTTCAACCAAACTGTAAGACGTTGTTGGATGCCACCTCGGGTGGCTCGTTGATGTCAAAGAGTGCCGAAGAAGCCACAAACATTATCAACCGTATGGCTTTGAATGATCTTCAAAGTCAAAGTCGTGGAAATTCTTTGAAGAAGGCGGGAGTGCTTGAGTTAGGGACGAATGATGCCATACTTGCCCAAAACAAGCTCATCTCACAACAAGTGGAACTTTTAAAGCAACAAATCAAAGAGTTAAGAGAACCGTCAAAAGCTAAACAAATAGCTTGTTGTGAACTTTGTAAAGGTGAACATGACACCGGATTTTGTCCACCTCCCGGTTTTGACGAAGTAAATTACATGGCCAATCAACGGGACTATCAACCAAGACAACAACAACCTTATCAACCGCACCCTCAACAACAATTCCAAGGGAACCAAGGGTTCCAACCTAGAAGCAACTATTATCATAACCAAGGTTATGGAGGTGGTTCTTCTAGCCGTCAAAATCCTCCCCAAAATCCGTATCAATCTCAACAACCGCCGGTAGTCAATTCTAAATTGGAAGAGACATTGACGCAATTCATGCAAATGTCAATGGCCAATCAAAAGAGTAATGACGCGGCCATAAAAAATCTTGAAACTCAAGTTGGGCAACTTGCCAAGCAACTAGCTGAACAACAAACCGGTCCTTCTTTCTCGGCCAATACGCAAACAAATCCTAAGGAGCATTGTAAGGCGATTGTGACGAGAAGTGGAAGGGAGTTGGGTAGTGAAAACGAAAAAAGAGTGGAGAGTGAAAAAAGAGAGAAAGAGAAGGAGATTGAGGAGGAGATAGTGGAAGAAAATGTTGATGGTGAAGTAGGAGTGTGGAGTGATGAGGAAGTAGTTGAAAATGATAAAAATAATGGCGAAGTTGAACAAGAAAAAGGTGTGGAGATTGAGGAGAATAAAAATGATGAGGTAATAAGGGAGGTAGTGAAGAAGCCGAGATGGAAAAGCGCTAGAGTAGCGAAAGGGAAGGAGGTAGTGAGCGCTACTCCTGTCCAAAACCTTCCTTACCCTCACGCCCCGTCAAAAAGGGAGAATGAACGGCATTACGCCCGGTTCATGGATATTTTTAAGCAATTACAAATTAACATTCCGTTTGCTGAAGCTTTGGAACAAATGCCGAAGTATGCCAAGTTCATGAAGGACATACTAACCAAAAAGCGGAGGTATACGGAACCGGAGACCATCGTCCTTGATGCGAGCTGTAGTGCCATCATTCAAAGGACGCTTCCTAAGAAAGAGGTTGATCCGGGAAGAGTTACATTGCCGGTTAAAATTGGTGATATGTATGTCGGAAAGGGACTTATTGACTTGGGGTCGAGCATAAATCTTATACCTTTGTCAATTATCAAGAGGCTTGGCAACATCGAGATTAAGTCCATCCGAATGACATTACAATTGGCGGATAAGTCGACGACCCATCCTCATGGCGTAGCCCAAGATGTGTTGGTGAAGGTCGACAAATTCTTTTTCCCGGTGGATTTTATTGTAATTGATATGGAGGAAGATGATGATGCTCCGCTCATATTGGGCCGACCATTCATGAAGACCGCAAGAATGATGATTGATGTTGATGACGGTTTAATGAAGGTGCGTGTTCAAAATGAGGAGGTCACATTTGATCTATTCGAGGCGATGAAGCATTCCAAGGATCGAAATGATAGCTTTCGCATCGATGTGATCGAAGACGCTATTATGGAAGTTTCAAAGCATATCCACGAGATATCTCCTATGGAGTTAGCTCTCGACGACTCATTGGAGGTTTTCACTGTTGAAGAGGAGCTAGCTCTTGAGGAATGCTTGAAGGAACTTGATAGCTTGGAAGACCTACAACCGTGGGAAGTAGAGGAAGAAAATTTGAAGAAGGAGGTAATTGACGAGAAAGCGTCAATTGAATTAAAAGAGTTACCTTCGACTTTGAAATATGTATTCCTTGATGATACCGAGGACAAGCCGGTTATCATAAGCAACCTTTTGACAATTGAAGAAGAAGCCCGTCTCATATTTGTGCTAAAGACCAATCAAGAAGCTATGGGTTGGACTCTTTCCGATCTTAAAGGAATTAGTCCATCCTATTGTATGCACAAGATTTTTATGGAGGAGGATTTCAAGCCGGTGGCTCAACCACAACGCCGCTTAAATCCTACGATGAAAGAGGTTGTAAGAAAGGAAGTGGTGAAGCTTTTGGATGCGGGAATGATTTACCCGATCTCGGATAGTCCGTGGGTTAGTCCCGTGCACGTGGTTCCGAAGAAGGGTGGAATGACCGTAATCCGTAATGACAAAGACGAATTGATCCCGACTAAAGTTGCCACGGGATGGAGAATGTGTATAGATTATAGACGGTTGAATACCGCGACTCGTAAGGACCATTTTCCACTCCCATTTATGGATCAAATGCTTGAAAGACTATCGGGCCAACAATACTACTGTTTTTTAGACGGCTACTCCGGGTACAACCAAATTGCGGTTGACCCGGTTGATCATGAGAAGACGGCTTTCACGTGTCCGTTTGGAGTGTTCGCATACAGAAAAATGCCTTTTGGGCTTTGCAATGCGCCGGCGACATTCCAACGATGTGTCCAAGCTATTTTTGCCGATCTAATAGAGAAAACAATGGAAGTCTTCATGGATGACTTCTCGGTGTTTGGTGGGACGTTTAGTCTATGCTTGGCAAATTTGAAGACGGTGTTGGAAAGGTGTGTGAAGACTAATTTGGTGCTAAATTGGGAAAAGTGTCACTTTATGGTGACCGAGGGGATTGTGCTAGGCCACAAAGTCTCTAAAAGGGGGCTTGAAGTGGATAGAGCTAAAGTTGATGTAATTGAAAAATTACCCCCTCCGGTCAATGTGAAGGGCATCCGTAGTTTTTTGGGGCACGCGGGGTTCTACCGGCGCTTCATCAAGGACTTCTCAAAGGTGGCTAAACCTTTGAGCAATTTACTCGCCAAAGATCAGGTATTTCTCTTCACCGACGATTGTTTGCAAGCTTTCGAGGTTTTAAAAGAAAAATTGGTTACCGCTCCAATAATAGTCGCTCCCGATTGGAATGAAAATTTTGAACTAATGTGTGACGCGAGTGACTATGCCGTTGGAGCGGTACTTGGCCAAAGAAAGGACAAAACTTTTCATGCTATACATTATGCGAGTAAGGTTCTTAACGAGGCTCAAATAAATTATGCCACAACGGAAAAAGAACTACTCGCAATAGTGTATGCGCTAGAAAAGTTTAGGTCCTATCTTATAGGGTCTAAAGTCGTGGTGTACACCGACCACGCGGCGATTAAATATCTGCTGACCAAGCCGGATTCGAAGCAAAGGCTCATCCGTTGGATCCTCTTGTTACAAGAATTCGATGTCGAAATTAAAGACAAGAAGGGGTCGGAAAACTTGGTAGCGGATCATTTATCCCGCTTGGTGAATGTCGAGGTTACCGCATCTGAAAAGGAAATCCGGGAAGAATTTCCTGATGAAAAATTGTTTAAGGTTCAAGTTAGGCCGTGGTTTGCAGACTTTGCAAACCACAAGGCTAGTGGTTGTGTGCCGGCCGACCTAACTTCGAACCAAAAGAGGAAGTTCCTTTCGGATGCGAAGTATTATGTTTGGGATGACCCATACTTGTTTAAGTTGGGTAGCGATAACCTGTTAAGGAGATGCGTAACTGGTGATGAAGCCCAGAGCATCCTTTGGCATTGTCACAACTCGCCTTATGGCGGTCATTATAATGGGGTTAGAACGGCCACTAAAATTCTTCAATCGGGATTTTATTGGCCAACTATTTTTAAAGACGCACATACCCATGCGCAAAGTTGTGACAGTTGCCAAAGAAGTGGTGGGATAGGTAAGAGAGATGAGATGCCTCTCCAAAATATCCAAGAAGTGGAAGTGTTTGATTGTTGGGGCATAGATTTTGTTGGACCTTTCCCACCCTCTTACGGGAATGAGTACATGCTTGTAGCTGTTGATTATGTCTCTAAGTGGGTTGAGGCGATTGCCTCACCTCGGGCGGATGCCAAAACGGTGATAAAATTTTTAAAGAAAAACATCTTTTCCCGTTTTGGAACACCCCGAGTGTTGATAAGTGACGGAGGGTCACACTTTTGCAATGCACCTTTGGAAACAATTCTAAAACATTATGGTGTGTCGCATAGGGTGACAACTCCGTACCACCCTCAGGCTAACGGGCAAGCGGAGGTCTCTAATCGAGAGATTAAGAGAATCCTAGAAAAAACCGTGTCTAATTCTAAAAAAGAGTGGTCCCAAAAATTGGACGAAGCATTATGGGCCTACCGTACGGCCTTTAAAGCTCCAATTGGCCTAACTCCATTTCAATTGGTATTTGGTAAAACTTGCCATTTGCCGGTTGAATTGGAGCACAAGGCCTTGTGGGCCCTAAAATTTCTAAATTTTGAACATGAGTTGGCCGGTAACAAAAGGAAAGTACAACTACTTGAGTTGGAAGAGATGCGCAATGCCGCATACCACTCAAGTTGGTTGTACAAGGAAAAAGCAAAGAAATATCATGACAAGAAGATCCGAACCAAAGAATTCGTGCCCGGACAATTGGTCTTATTGTTCAACTCCCGGGTGAAGTTGTTTCCCGGGAAGTTGAAATCAAAATGGTCCGGGCCATTTCGGGTGAAAGAAGTAAAAGAATACGGGGCCATTATCATTGAAGACATGGACGAGAAAGACAGTTGGACCGTGAACGGCCAACGATTGAAAGTGTATCTCGGCGGTCATGTGGATCGCGAGAGTTGTGCTCAGCCGCTCGATGCTCCCCTGTGAGCATCGCACCGTCGAGCTTAGCTGACGTTAAACAAGCGCTAGTTGGGAGGCACCCCAACATTGTAAGTATTTCCTGTTTTATGTTTGATGTTGTATGAGTATTGTGTGCTTTTTCAGGCTGGATGACATGCAAGTGCTGCATTTGCAAAAGCACTTGCTGTCATGCTCGCTTGCAGCTCGCTAGGCGAGGCTGCAGCGAGCGTGCTCGCTGGCTGCTCGCTAGGCGAGGCAGTAGCGAGCGCACCAGTACTGTTCTATTTAAACAGTTCAGCAGGGCAGTTTTGCCCTTACCCTAAAAATTCTTCTAAACTGCTCTGCTGAAGAGTGCGATTTGCCTTCTCAAATTCTCTACTGTGCATCCATATCAACAACATTTGTGTGTCGGTCAATTGCAAACACTTCCCACTTCTCCTTTCCAAATCCGTTTACCTCAAGGTTTGCCCTATTGCATGTTTCTTTTGTTGCATTATTTATTTCCAAATTTGAATGGTAAATAGGATAGGTGTGATAGGAACCTTGAGGTTGCATGCACTTTTGGGAGTTTGCAATGTTGTGCATTTAGGTTTTTAAATTGGGGATTTACTCTTACTTAGGTTTTCCATGAAATTAGGTATCCCCAATAGCATAGAACAATTCATAGTCATGAGAAATCATTGGGTTTTGCTGTGGAAACCTTGTATTTACGGGTTTTGGGGGAAACAATTTTGAAAATGCAGAAAACCCCAAAACCCGTAAGGTTCGCTAGCACTCGCTAGGCGAACCTGGGGCGAGCATTCGCTGCCACTTCGCTAGGCGAAGCAGCAGCGAGCAAACCAGTCCCTTATAAAAACTGTTTTGGTTCTAATCTGTTTGTTTCGTGTTTGTTGCTTTATCTCTTGTTTTGCAGAATGGAGTCAAGATCTAGTGCTGGCAAGAAAAGAAAGGGAGCGGCAACTACTTCACGAACCGTGCCGATCCAATTCGATACCGACAAGTTTGTCGGTGCAAAGCAAGCGGCACGGTACATCGCTTTGGAGAAGCGAAAAATTTTGCCTGAGAAGCGTTTTCTGATCAACCCACAGGGCACGTATCGGAGTTTTGCCGGGTTGATCGATACAAAGAAATGGGATAGGTTGATAAATCCCTTGGAACACTATGACATCGCTACAGTGCGGGAGTTCTACGCTAACGCATTGCCAGATGATGATGAGCCCTTCACTTGGGTCTCTAGAGTGGCCGGTCGGCCAGTTCCTTTTGACAGGGATACGATCAACCAAATCCTCGGGGAGCCGCTTCAGCTGGGTGCTGACCAAAGAGACCAGTACCATATTGACCTCCGGCTGCACAAGGATGTCCCAGCAATTACGGCCGCCCTGCTTTTACCAGGGAAATCAGTTGAGCCGAACCCATCTGGGGTTCCTATGAGATATCATCGGGAGGACATGACTCCCATGGCTCAGCTGATTCTACTTCTGGTTTTGACCAACATACAACCCAAATCCCACACCTCTACTGTGCCGATCCCAGTGGCACATTTAGTACATTCCATCCTCGCCAATGTCGAGATTGATGTGGCAAGGATCATTGCCAATGAGCTGAAGACGGTAATAGAGAGCGGACTGAAGTCGGGGGCTCGGGTGAATTGCCCCCTTGCATTCCCTTGTTTGATTATGAGTTTGTGCATTAAGGCACGAGTGCGACTTCCGTCTCGGGGTCAGGTTAGGATCCCGGCTCCTATTGATGACCGGTATGTGGCAAAATACTGCAGAGCTAAGGCCACCGGCAGCAGTGCAGCCTCAGGTAGCACTAGGGTTTCTGATGGTCCTAGTGCTTCTACTCCCAGGGTCGATCCATACCTGCGGGCTGCGTGTGAATTCAATTTCGAGTGGATGGCAGCATCGCAGAGGGCTATGATTGACATGCACGACTCGATGCAGCGTTTGCAGCTGCAGGGTAGTGGTGCACATGCTTTGATGACACGGGAGCAGTTTCTGACTAATGCAAATTGGCCCGTGGACGTGCCAGTCTATTCTGAGGGGGTGGGAGCTGATGATGATGATGAGGATGATGATGAGGCGACCGGTTCTGAGGCCGGTAGTGAGGAGGAGTCTTGAGCCCTTTGTGGGTTAAGTTTTTGTTTTTGTATTTCAGTTTTTATTATGGCATTTTTATTTGTACTTTTGAATTTTGTATTTTGACCATGGGTTGTACTATTGGGGTGTTTTGTCCCCCACGAACAAAATTTTATTTTTCAGTTAATGTTATTTATGTTTGTTGTTAATTTTGTGTGTTTAATAAATTTTTGGTTGAATAAGTGGCAAACCCTTCTAGATTGGTTGCTCCTCAAGAAGTACCCAATGAAGGTGCATCCGAGCTTGGATGGCAATGATAAGAATAACAAGTGAATGAAGCTAAGGTACATGGTTACCGTCGGCTAGAATTTTAGAATGCTTTAGGAACTTTACTCTTTTTGGTAAATTGAATATTGTCTTTGTGCAACATAATTGAATGAATGTTTCATCTAGAACCTAAAACCACAAAGTGTGAGGAAACCTCCATTGTTCACTTAAATGCTGGATTCTAATAAGTTTTGTTGATTCATGTGATTCATTATTTGTCTGTTATTATTGTGAAATTGTGGAAGCAATTAGAAATGATCAAGGCACTTGTTTTCTTTCGAGCACAACTACATCCAAAAAACAACTTACCTGTGAGCAGAGAGAGTATTTGTTAACCCCTTTGAGCCTAAACAGTTGAATCTCGGCTTGAAATAAAGCGAGATCTCAAAAATCTTTTTTTTTACAACCCGGAAAATATTGATTATTGTTCTTTTGCCGTAAAAAGGTAAGAGCATTCACTTAGGGTGTGGAAGAAATAAGTTGGGGAGAACGAAAAAGAATCGGTAAATTCCACAACTCTTGAAAAAGAAAAGAAAAACCGAGCAAGCATAGAAAAATATATGTATAGAAAATATAGAAAAGAAACATCTGTTTTGTACATTTGATGTGAAAGAAAAGAACAAAAATATAAAGAATGAAAATGAATGTTTGCTTGGAAGAAAAATAGTGAAAAATAAGAGTTGAGTTGTGGAATATGTGTTGTGAAGGTTACAAATAAGAAACAGATGAAACAAGTCGAGTAGTGTGAATAATACTGTGAATGTCTCTTTTGCATCGGCACTTTCGTTTCAATGGCCTTAGAAATGACCCTTGTTTGTTAACCTGACCAAGCTTCAACCGAAAAGCCCTTAGTGATCTTTTTGCTTCCACAGTACCATTTTTAATTGATTAGACATTGTATGAATCTATTTGATATCTTCATTATTTGTTAGTGAGTGAGATTAGTCCCGCGGTTGCAAACGCGCAAAATCTTCATTCCTTATTCGAAGAGGAGAGATAGGATGATTCATTTAGAATAGTATTGTTGTAGATAGATAAATATTTTGCATTGCTATTTAAGTTTAAGTTCCTAGGTATTATTTTATTCAAACCGTTGGGAACTTGTATATGCGAATTTCGCTTGTGTTTGAGCCGTTTATCCAACTTCGGAGAAACTGTTTCTTTATGCAAATCCTCTTGTCTTTCAAGAGGCATACTTTGCTTGAGGACAAGCAAGAATCTAGTTGGGGAGAGTTGTTAGATGCCCAAAAGTGCTTATTTGAGCTATCATATGTGGGCATCTTTCACTCTTGTGCCTTGCTAAAATTGTCAAAATCACATTTATTTTACATGGAATGCGTACATTGATAAACAAGCTTGGTGCCTTTGATGTGTTTGTTATTGTGCAGGAAAGGCATGAATTAATTGATAATAAAGACACAAGAGAATTGGCAAAGGAACCAAAGCAAAGGAGCATTTCATCTGCCAGCTCGCTAGGCGAGGATGTGGCGAAGCAAAACCTTCGCTAGGCGAGCTCCTGGCGAAAGGCTCCAGTAAATTGGTTAATTAATTCGCTAGGCGAACTGAAGGCGAAGTGGCAGCGAATTCAGTCTGTTTTGGTGAAAAGAGCAGCCAGCACTAGCTCGCTAGGCGAGGCTCTAGCGAGTCCCCAGCGAGCATTCCAGTAGCAAAACCTCTCAACCTCGCTGGGGCGAAGGTTGAAGCGAGTTCTTCGCTAGGCGAAGGTCTGTTCGCTAGGCGAACATGACAGTTCCACAGGCCCAGTTTTCTCTGGGCGCAGGGGCATTTTGTGCCCATTCTTGGCCTTCGCTAGGCGAGCCATTCTGCTCGCCTAGCGAACGTGACAGTCCTGCACTTGTCTATAAGTAGCAGGTGCCACTTTTTGAGCATATACCACTTTTTACCAACTTTTCCATTTTTTGTACTTTCTCTTAGATATTTTACAGCATTGTTTTGGAGGGATTTTTGATGCCCTAATTTCATTTCTCTTCATCTAGCAACCATCTTCCACAAAAAGAAGGTGGATTCCCATCCAACTTCGATCATTCGACTTGGATGTTGATCAACCCTCTTTTCTTACTTGCCGACCAAGCTACCATGAAAATGAGTAGCTAAGTCTCCATTTGTGAAGGTTAGATGTAGGTGATTTCCAAGCTTTGTGTGTAAATGTAAGGATCCTCATTTGTAAACTCTTTAACGGTAAATATATGATGAAAACTTTGTTTCTATTTAAAACTCTTTGTGTTGGTATTTGATCGAGAGATGTTTACCGATTCTTGACCTAGGTTTTCATCCAAACTTGTTTGTTAGCTAGAGATAGTAACGAATGATTTTGTTCACCATAAGGTTGAACCAAAAAGTTGTCATTTTGATAGATTGTGTTTGAGAGAAACAATGGATCAAAATGACAAAACTCACAATGGGTGTTCGAGAGAAACGCATTGAGAGGATCTTGTGAAATTATTTATCATCTAAAGGAGTTTATAATATTGTTGACCGTGCAAAAACATGCAAAGCAAATGTAATCATTGAAACCTAACTTTGACAATATTTCTCATATTAATCAAAACGTAACTTTTACCGCAATTAATTACTTTGTATGCAAGATAACTTGATTAAAACCCAAAACCCTAGTGTTACTTTAAGTTAAGATTAATTCAACCATTGAACGGCAGTGATATCTTACAATCTCTGTGGATACGATAACAAAACCCGACACTTAAAAACTGTCTCAACAGTAGGGATTAAGTGAGGAGTTGTAAACGGGTGAGTTTAACTCTGAATTGATACTGCTAATAGTGGATCTTCTTCCTGGCTTGGTAGCCCCCAGATGTAGGTCATGTTGGACTGAACTGGGTTAACAATTTCCTGTGTTTGTTTTCCTTCTGTATGATATAATCATGTCTGCCATAACTAAGCATGTATTCCAGTCTGTTCATCAAGATAATAGCAGACCTGATACATAGCCCTCTGTTGGAATGTCAATCAGAATGTTTTGACATTCATCAACAACAGCACATACTGTTTAATAAGCTGATGATTTCAGTTCAGTATGTAGTGAAGTCTGGAGTTCAAAAGCACAACAGACCTGGCCAAAAGATCATTGTGAAACTGTCAAACTGGATGTCTTGACAGTTCTTCCAGTAAGCTGATACTGAAGTAGAGACTGGTTGGTCTTTTACAGTACAGCAAATTTAGCACAGTCTGTTTTCAGAAACCAAGCAGACTTAGCATATGGTTCTGGACTTGGATGTCAAACGGAATGTTGTGACATTCACTCCTGACTGCATATGCTAAATTGTTGGATGGTTAGTTTTTCTGTTTCAGGATTTTTCTCAGGCTATTCTTCAGGAATCCACCAGCTGATCTAAAATCTAGGAAACTAACAACTAAGCTACGATTAATGAACCTGGCAAATAATCTATTTGTTAGCTCCTTAATAAGTGGAGATTAGTTTAACTTGTTACAACCTTTAATTTAGGAAATACAAGTACATGACCAACAAACTGGAACAATGTAACAGATAATGTCCAAAACAGGATTGAGACATCTTGCTGATATCTGTGTAGGAAAACAACAGAAGTGAATGATGAGGTGCACATAACTAGGTGTCCCTCCATTCTAGGATGACATAGAAGGAGAGGTCGTGACACTGTGAAAAGGTGCACATTAGTACAGAGTGTAATAACTGTCTTGCTGTAATAGGTACAATGTTAGATCAGATGTCATAACTTGGAGTAGAACATCTGAATACTGACTACACCGGAATTTCAATATGTTTTAGCCAAAATTTACCAAAGGGGGACTTTGTTGGTTCTAAGTGTTGGCAGCAATTTTGGTAAAACAAAGAGTGTTCACAAGATGTTGCATGTGATGTCTTAACATAAGGTATCTATGTACCTGCTGGAGTTTAAAATCATAATTATGCAGGATTGTTTCAGGACGTCATACACGATGTCATGACATCTGATATTATGTACCTGCTGGAAATTATAAATGGAATTATGCAGGATTGTTCCAGGATGTCAGACCCGATGTCATGACATCTTGTACACAGAACATTCAGGGTGAATGTTATGTGTTATGTGATTGCGCATTTAATGGCAATCTATGTATGATTGAAGATCTGATTTGCAGGCGCATTCAATCATTGATTACAACCTGATTTACTTATTTTCCAAGGAGATCTAACCAACTGTTATGAGAAGATTTAATTGGAAAATAGTTTTAGGGTTTTCAATATGTCCAAGCCCAGCTGAATGCTTCTATAAATAGGACATGGAAAACCTGATTTGATACATAACCAATACATAGCGAAATATTGAGAGAGAGCAAGGGTTTGTGTCTTGTTTAGTCGTGAGACTTGTAAGCCATTCAATTCATCCATAGATGATTTAATTGGTTTGATTTGTGGGTTGTAATTTGTCACTCTAAGCTTGTAAGCAAGAGTGTGTGTCTACTTGATCAAAGCTGTTAAGCAAGATCAAGTGTGTGTCTACTTGATCAAAGTTGTTAAGCAAGGTCAAGTGTGTGTCTACTTGATTGAAACTGTTAAGTAAAATCAAGTATGTGTTATTGAAAAGTGTCTTCTTTTCACAAGGAATTGTTGTTTAAAATCACATGTGTGATTGAGGGGGAGTGAGTGGGTTCACATATCTAAGAGTGCTTAGGTAGAAATTGCACGGGTAGAGATTAGGTGAGAAAGACTGTAACTTGTTGAAGTGTACTGAGAGTCTTTGAACTGATTCTATTTAGTGGATTTCCTTCCTGGCTTGGTAGCCCCCAGACGTAGGTGAGTTGCACCGAACTGGGTTAACAATTGCTTGTGTCTTTTGCATTACCATTCTTTATCTTTATCCTGTTTGTGTTACTTAGATATTAGTGTCGTGACATTACCTTCGACATCTCATATCTGATACCAGAATTTCAGGTTTGTTTTGGGAGAGATCACCAAGCACTATGTGATTGTATCATACTTGTATTTTATCATTTCACTAACCAAATTACCAAAAATATGTCTTTGCATTTGCTTAACTCTTTTGTAGGTAGGGCATGATCTCCATTGATCTATCAAGTCCATATCTAGGGTTTGAGACCCTCATGAACAAAGAGCACAACCATGGATTGATTCAAGGATGGTCATAAACATCATATATGAGTCCCAATGATCTCTACATGTTATATTGATCTAGTTTTCTTCAAGAGTTTGAGGGTGATTTACCTTGGAAACCCTAGTTTGACTGAATATCTTGAGTAACTTCTCCAACAAGCTATCTCATCAATTGATCAAATTTATCAAGGTAAACTTCAAAATTCATCATATTATGCATATATGATCTACCATGAGCCTAGAAAGTCAAGAGAATTGAAAATTAGCAAGTTGGTTGATGGTGGTTGGCCAGATGAATTCATCTGATCAAAACTGGGTCTCCCTAGACCCTATCTCCTATACTTTTCACCATATGGAAATTATTCCAAGAGAAAACTTACTCTAAATGACATTCCAAACAACTTTCATGTTAAGACCTAGAGCTATTTTTGCTTGGAAAATCATTTTCGATGTTGAAACATTATAGGTCATTTTGTCTAAACCCTAATTTGAAAGTCAACTTCCCAAGGCCATAACTTGCTCAATTTATATGAGATGAAATATTTCCAAGTTGCACAATCAAATTAAAGATGTTTACTTAAACTTTTATGTTTTGAGTGAGAGTTGATTCAACTTTTATGAGCATGTGATATAAGGTTACATTATAGGTCACTTTTGACCTATACCATTGATCAGGTGATTTTTCCAAACTTCAAAAATGCATAACTCTATCATTTCAAATCCAAATGACATGATATTGGTGACTATTTTTAAGGTATTTAAGAGATCTGCAACTTTGATGAAGACACGTTTCTCATTTGAGGCTCACATAAAAAGTTAAGCAAGGTGGAATATTGAGACATATGGCTTGACACTTAGAAAAAATTTCAATATGTTAAAATTTCCAAACTTCCACCTCAAAATTCTTCAAGTTCCAAGCTCCAAATGGAAAAGTGTTGAACATGAAAGTTGTTCCTCTTGATCTAAACTTTCCAAAAAGCCCAAATTCATACATTTTGGACAAGAAATGAATAGGGTGCGCATGGCTTGAACATGGTATCATCATTTGGCAAGATTGAACTTCAAACATCCATGCACAATTGCCTAGCATTCCAACATGACTTCAACATTGCTTACACTCAATTATGGATCAGATAGAGTGATTTCACAGGCTTTCACACGCCCATGCACTCATTCATCAAACATTGCTAATTTTGGAAGTTCATTGGAAGTGTGCAAATATCAATGGAATTGGCTATAAATAGAGCTCCATATGCTTAGAATTTCAGACACATTCGCGCCAGCTTTGATCCCAAACCTCTAACCCTCTCATTCCAAAGGATAATCCTGAGAATTTCACTTGAAATTGAGTTTGAATTCTCACTGTTTTGAGATTCAAAACTCCAGGGATCCAAGACCTTTTGAGCATCCAATCCTTCTTCTGCAAGCATTTGGAGTGAGATCAAGCACGAGCCAAGGCAAAAACAGCTAAATCCAGACCTACATTGAAGGTATTTTCCATAAATTTTAATCTCTTCGATTCTCTCTAAATCTTGCTCAATTCTCTTGATTCCTTGGTTGTCTGAAGTCCTACCAGTGTAGGTAAGAAGATTGAGTTGCTTTGAGGCCAAATCGAAGCAACTCAGTTCATGTACCTCAAATTTCAACTCCATGTATCTCTCAATATACTTGGAGTTAGGATAAATTGAGGTCAGATTCGTGCTCAGTGCCATTTTTACTTTGAAATCATGTACTTCTTTTTAATTCTGGTGATGGTTGAAGGTGGACCAGTCCGGTGAGGTCCACCGGAGAAGAAGACCAGAGCTACAGCTCCGGCGATGTGTTGGCATCTCTCACAACCATAGGATCCAGCTGAAATGATTTAATCACGAGCGTACATGTTGATTACCATGTGTGTGGTCAATTGACTCAAGTACATGGTGAACTGTGCGTGCTCAACCACTTGATCTTCCACCTCAATTAATGAGGCAGATCAAGTGGTCCATGTTTTTTTGATTTTCTGTTTTTTATTTTAATTCCTTTGATTTTCATTAATTCATATTAATTTTAATATTGATCCAAAAAATATGAGAGTTTCACCAAAAAAAAATTAAATATTTTCCTCTTTCATATTCTGAATTAAAATTATTTTTTGGATCATTATTAATATTTTTCATGATTTAATTGATTTTGCATTTGTTTTTAATTGTTTAAAAATACTTTTAAGTCTTTAAAAATTCTGAAATTTTTTCTCCGAGGTCCTTTGACCTTGTTTGACCTATGATAAATCTCATGGCCATTTCTTTGGTGTTTTGATGAGGTTTTAGGAATTGGACAAACCATATTTAATTTAAATGCCTTATTTTAGTATTTTTAATTTGAGTAAATGCCAAATAAATTTTTTAACCACTTGTGATGACTTGTTGGTGTTTGATTATTGTTGTTGGGCCTTGGTCAAGGTTGATTTGACTTTGTCAAATTAATATCATTGGATTTAGGGGATTGATGGAATGTACATTCCATCTCCCGCTTCATATTATTCTCTTTCTTCATTCATTCATTTCATTTGGCCTATGATATCTCAAAGTCTTAATGCTAGTTAATTGAAAAATTAACATGAGTATGAATGAGATTAGGCCACACCTTTTGCATATTCTTTTTTGTGTGTGGTATGTTTCATGAGCATAGTTCATAATATTATGTCTCTAACATGCATTAACATCAAAATTCTATTGCCCAGCCTCAAATACTTGTGACTTCTACATGAGTCCAATTACGATTGCTTAACATAGCGCTAAATTTGTGACATAAAAGGCATAAGCATTCTAGTTAGTGAGATTGTAAGTCTCCCCTCTTTCATGGTATTGTGTGGAAACTTGGCCTTTTTTCCTTCCTTTGGAAGATGTCTTGGTTCAAGGGTCCATGCTTGTGATAAGTGGGTTGAGTGTTCTCCAAAGAATTTCTTAAAATGAAAAGAAAAAGCAAAACAATACTAACTTCTAACTTATTAACTACTAACTTTTAAATTCAAGCCATTTACTTTAATGCAATTTACTTTTAGCATCTTATTTCATTTGCTATTATTCATACCATTTTAATTGTTTATGTTAATGCAATTTTCACTTTGTCCACTTGGACCATATTGTGTAATATGTTTTTTTGTGTATACTTTGTTTGTTTGTGTGGTCTTTGACCAATAATGTACATAATAACAACAAAAATACTAAAAAACTTTTGTGTGGATTGTTGGCTTGATCTTGGACAAATGGACTTAGAATCTAGGCAACCTTCCTATGCTAAAGGACTTGGCCAATGCCAACTTATTGAGAAACCAAGTGCTTTTAATTTGAAACTTCATCTGATACATCACTCAAGATCTCTCTAAGTTCATCTGTAACATGATCATTGTGAAGATGTTATTTTGAACCTGTGACTTATGGAACTCATCTGTTGCATGGGCTACTTGGAAGAAGACCATGGAATTGATAAGCTTGGACGTGGCCATCTTTATTTGATACCTTCTTCTTTAAGATAATATAATTATCCATTTGTGTGTTTCTTGATTCTAAAAGTCCAAGGGAATTCTGGATTTCTATTGACATTCTTGTCTATTGGATTGCTACCCATTTGGTCAGATCATTTCAACTATAAGCTTTTAATTTTGTACATAGGATAGTCTCTTCATCTTCTCCCCATTTCTTTAATTTCAAAATCTCTCCCTCCCCTTTTAAAAAATCTTCTTTGATTGAACTTATTTTGTTCTCAACTTTGACCACTTTCGCAAAAGATAGAAACTTTGGCCTTATGCCATTGCATTTTCAAACTTCTTTTCTTAAATCAAACTTGTAAATAAACTTAACTATACTTGACTTAAACTTTAAAAAATCCAAAAAAATAACTAACTCATTCAAACCTTTTTTAGGCCTTTGTGCCTTTCAAACTTAATTTTTATTAAAAAGCAATGCATCCACTTTGAAATTTGTATCACGAACTACGAGGTTTTGATCCCTCATTTTTATGTTGGTACGTGGGTACAAGACCGAAGGTCTTGTCAAACACAAAAATATAATAAATGAATTCTTTTCTCATCCCCCAATTCTATTTGTTTGTAAACATCACATTATACCAAGTACATATGCACACAAAAAGGGCTCCCTAAGAGTATCTAGGACACTTTGGGTGCTAACACCTTCCCTCTGTGTAACCAACCCCCTTACCTGTAATCTCTGACTTTTTATTAGTTTTGATTTGAAAACTTCTTACTTTTGGGTTTTGTTCGTACTTTTTCCCTTTTCCCTTGGAAACAATAAAAGTGCAGTGGCGACTCTTGTTATTTGATCTCTAGCTTATCCATAGCTTGATGATCATGAATTTACCGCTACAGAAATTAAGTGGCGACTCTGCTGGGGAGTAGTCTCCAGTGGGTTTAGCCTACTTTTTGTGTGTATATATTTGTGTATATGTATGTGTGATATAATCTACTTGTTCTGCTTGGTGATCTCTGAGTGGTGAGATAAGTTCTAACCCGAACTTGAGTGCAATTAAGATAGGAAGATGGTATAGTCATGTTCGACTTGTGTGGAGTAGTCCTTAACAAGTTGGCTTGAGATCCATCCACTCAGTGGAGATTCTTTTAGATTTGGAAATTTCACACAAGTATTTGTGGTTAGGCATTGCTATCTCTAATTGGGTCCGAGAAGCTGAGGACCGTAGAACATTTACCCCCTCTTGGCCTATTTAGGACGTAGTGCAGAAACTGTTCAAGTGTAGACTTGATAACAGTTGTTACGCGATACTATGCTCAGACGAGTTTCTCTTGAGAATATTATGGGTCGATGAGTCAGACATCTTAACCTGTAATATCTGATAGATGGAATTAAGACTCTGGGAACTTTTTAGAACATGATCTGCAGGTTTTATCCTTAGTTCACTCGTTTGGGATGGTTCTTACCCAGACTCCATGCTCATGACTTACAACAAACCCTTGATTATTGGTTGATCCAATCAAGTCTTGTCAATATCAATGGAACTTGGGTGTTGATAAGGTGTAAACCATAATCCACCAAAATGGATGATTGATCTTGACAATGACTTGATTCATCCCTTGACCTTTGTTTGCCTTGTGTGTGATCCCTTATTTGTGATTGTTGCATTCATGCATTCATGCATTCATGCGCATCATAACATTCATCGCATGAAAATTTCAAGGAACTAAGGTATCATTTGCAAATATTTCCAGACCATGGATTGTGGACGAAGGAACACTAAGAAGTACAATTTCAGATGTCCCGACTTGAAAGAGTTAAGGAAGCTAGCATCTTTTGTATTAGATCCCTTGGACTTCAAAGAACGTCACGGGAAGCTTTTGTCCATCTTGTCTGCTGATGTGGTTGAAGGACTTTTGAGCATGCTAGTGCAGTTCTATGATCCTCTCTACCATTGTTTCACTTTCCCAGATTTTCAGCTTGTGCCTACATTGGAGGAGTGTTCTCATCTTTTGGGGATGCCTGTTTCTAGTAGAGTGCCTTTTAGTGGATTGGAGGAGATTCCCCGATCTAATCTTATTGCTGAAGCTCTTCACTTGAAGAAGTCTGAGATAGAGGCTCATTGGGTGAAGAAAGGAGGATTGTTTGGGTTGCCATTTGACTTCCTCATCAAGGAAGCTACTGCATTTGCTCAAGCCGGTAGTGTGGATGCTTTTGAAGCTATCTTTGTGTTGCTCATCTATGGATTAGCTTTTTTCCCTAACATTGATGGTTTTGTTGATGTTAACGCCATTAGACTTTTCTTGATTAGGAATCATGTGCCTACTCTGTTGGGTGATATGTATTTATCTTTGCATCTAAGGAATTCTAAAGGTGGTGGAACGATTGTCTGTTGTATTCCTCTTCTGTACAAGTGGTTATTTCTTACTTACCTCAGATGCCTGCTTTTGTGGAGAACAAACAATGTCTAAGGTGGTCTCAGAGACTTATGTCTCTCACTAATGATGATATAGTTTGGTATGATCCGTCTTTAAGCAGTTTGAAGATTATTGGTAGTTGTGGTGAATTCTCTAATGTGCCTCTCATTGGTATACAAGGAGGAATTAACTACAACCCTACTTTGGCTCGTCGTCAACTTGGGTTCCCCTTGAGAGACAAACCTAATAACACTTTGTTAGAAGGTCTTTTCTATCAAGAGGGTAAAGATTCCCAACATTTGAAGCAGAAGATTGTGCATGCTTGGCATAATGTGCATAGGAAGGGAAGATCCGAGCTTGGTCCGTGCAATTGTGTAGCTTTGGAAGCTTACACTCTTTGGGTGAAGAAGAGAGCTATGGAGTTGAAGATGCCTTATCCTTGTGAAAGACCTATGTTTATGGTTGTGGTTGAGCCATTAACTCTCCCTAACCAAGATATAGAGGAGTTGGAAGACGCGCTCGCCAAGATGAAGCAAGAGAAGGATATGTGGAAAGAGCGTTTTCGTGCTTTGAGCAAGAAGCATGAAGAGTTGCAGTTGGAGTCTAAGGACAAGGATGCACTTATTGAGCTACTTGAAGACCGAGTGACAAAGAGACAGAGAGAGCCAGAGGTTTCATCTTCTAGCATGCCTCAGCCTTCGGTTTCTTGGAAGAAGATTGTTGATCAGCTTGTCCTCGAGAAGACTCAGATGAAGGCTTCTTTTGAGATCGAGATTCGTCGCATTCAAAGGAAGTACGCGCCCTCAGCTAGATCTTCTGACATTGTTGTTAGGAATCCTTAGGATCACTAGTCTCCTTTTCTCTTGTATTTTTCATTTGGTTTCTGAAATTGTACTCAGTGTAATCCTTCTAATTTATAAATAAAAAGAGATTTTTGGTCATATCAAATTATTGAAATTGCCATTTAAATATATAAATTTGCAAATGATATAGTAAGTTCCTTGAAAACAAAAATAAAAATAATCACGCATTGCATTTCATGCATCATCTGCATAAGCAGGTTTTCGCCAGATGTCTGATTGGTGTTTCTTCTGTGCTTTAGCCAAGCTGACTCACCGGTACAATACCCGAGCCAATCATCTGAGAATTATGGAGCACTTAGAGCAAGAGAACAGAGAGCTGAAGGATGAGATCGCCAGCCTGACTGCCATGATGGAGTCAGTTCTTGCTACTCAAAGTCAATCTTCTCCAACGCCTGCAACTCCTCCCGCGAGGACTGTTATTTCAGAAGTGGTTACCTTGGTCGTGCCTGCCAC
Source organism: Lathyrus oleraceus (assembly GCF_024323335.1). NCBI lineage: Eukaryota > Viridiplantae > Streptophyta > Magnoliopsida > Fabales > Fabaceae > Lathyrus > Lathyrus oleraceus. The sequence goes on along the minus strand of NC_066583.1, from coordinate 583,221,777 downwards.
TATCGTCCACTTCGCACCAATTATGCTTGCCGGATTCCCGTGGGGAATGCCGTCTAACTTTATGCCAGAAGGCTTTGCGCCTACCTTTGCTTCCATTCCGGTGTAAGACCCCAATTTTGACCCTAAGATCCCTCATGCAATTCCATCATAAGCATCAGCATTGGGATCATATATTGGCATCCACCTTACCCCTTTCCATTGGGTTTGTTTTAGGAGAGATCACCAAGCACTTTGTGATTATATCATACTTGTATTTTATTATTTCACTAACCAAAATACCAAAAATATGTCTTTGTAGTGGTCTAACTCTTTTGTAGGTAAGGCATGATCTCATTGATTCATCAAGATCACATCTAGGGTTTGAGACCCTCATGAACAAAGAGCACAACCAAGAATTGATTCAATATTGGTTATGAGCATCATATATGATTCCCAATGTTCTCTGCATGTTATATTGATCAAATTTTCTCCAAGAGTTTGAGGGTGATTTGCCTTGGAAACCCTAGTTTGACTAGGTATCTTGAGTAACTTCTCCAACAAGCTATCTCACCAATTGATCAAATTTCTAAAGGGACACTTCAAATTTCATCAGCTTATGCATATATGATCTACCATGAGCCAATAAAGTCAAGAGAATTGGAAATTAGCAAGTTGGTTGGTGGTGGTTGGCCAGATGAATTCATCTGATCAAAATTGGGTCTCCCTAGACCCTATCTCCTACACGTTTCACCATATGAAAATGATTCCAAGAGGAATCTTACTCTAAATGACATTCAAAACAACTTTCATGTTGAGACCTAGAGCTAGTTTTGCTTGGAAAATCATTTTCTATGTTGAAAGATTATAGATCATTTTGTCTAAACCGTAATTTGAAAGTCAACTTCCCAAGGCCATAACTTGCTCAATTTTTATGAGATGAAATATTTCCAAGTTTCACAATAAACTTTAATGTGTCTACTTCAACTTTGATGTTTGGAGTAGGAGCTAATTCAACTTCTTTGAACATGTGATATGAGGTTACATTATAGGTCACTTTTGACCTATACCATTGATCAAGTGATTTTTCCAAACTTCAAAAATGCATAACTCTATCATTTCAATCCAAATTACATGAAATTGGTGACCATTTTGAAGGTATTTGAGAGAGATACAACTTTGATGAAGAAACGTTTCTCATTTGAAGCTCCTATAAAAAGTTAAGCAAGGTGGAATATTGAGACATATGGCTTGACACTTAGAAAAAATTTGATATGTCAAATTTTTCCAAACATCCACCTCAGATTTCTCCAAGTTTCAAGCTCCAAATGAAAAAGTGTTAAACATCAAACTTGTTCCTGTTGATCTCACCTTCCCAAAGAGCTCAAATTCATTCGTTTTGGATGAGAAATGTATAGGATGCACATGGATTAAACAGACTGATATCATTTGGCACGGATCCAACTTCAAGTATCAATGTTTAATTGCCTTGCATTCCAAGCTTGCTTTAACACATCTGATCATTCATTTTGGACTTCAAGCTATCATTCCATGGGCCTATGCGCGCCCATGTACCATGTTATCATCATTTTCCAAATTTGGAAGGTTGAAAAGAGTGTGCAAATATCACATGCATTTGGCTATAAATACAGCTGCATTTGCTCAGAAATCACACACATTGCGCCAGCTTTGAATCTCCATTGAAAACCCTTCACTCTCATGGGATAACCCTGATAAATTCATTTGAATTTGAGATTAAATCTCTATTGTTTTGGAATTCAATTCTCCAGGAGTCCATTGCTTCCAAACCTTTCCATTCCTCTCCTGCAAGCAATTGAAGTGAAGCCAAGCACAATTCAGATCAAGATCTAGCAAGTTCAGACCTCCATTGAAGGTAATTTGCAGATATTTTAAACTATTCGATTCTCTCAATTTATTGCTCAATTCCATTGATTCTTGAGTTGTCTGAAGTCCTACCAATGTAGGCAAGAAGATTGAGTTGCTTTGAGGCCAAATCGAAGCAACTCAGATCATGAACCTCATTTTTCAATTCCACATATCTCTTAATATATTTGGAATTGGAGGAATTAGAGGTCATATTCGTGCTCAGTGATGTTTTCTATTTAAGATCATGTCCCTGTTTTGTATTTTGGTGATGGTTCATGTTGACCAGTCCGGTGAAGCTCACCAGAGAAGACAACCGGAATTCTGGCTCCGGTGATGATGTGTCTTGAGTCTGAACCATGAGATCCATCTTCCACGTTTTAATCTTGATCGTCCTTTGTGAATACCATGTGTACAACGCTGTTGACTTGGACATATGTGGAATGCGCGTTTTGGATCGTCAGATCTGCCACCTCAATTAATGAGGGAAATCTGATGGTCCACGTATTTTTGGATTTTCTGAATTTCATTTTAATTCCATTTTCTTCAATATTTCATATTAAATTCAATATTGATCCAAAAAATATGGGAATTTCACCAAAAAATTTCAAATATTTTTCTCTTTTATATTCTGAATTAAAATTATTTTTTTGATCATTATTAATATTTTTCATGAATTAATTGATTTTGCATTTGTTTTTAATTGTTTAAAAATATTTTTAAGTGTCCAAAAATTATGAAATTTTTTCTCCAAGGTCCTTTGACCTTGTTTGACCTATGATAAATCTCATGGCCATTTATTTGGTGTTTTGATGAGATTTTAGGATTTGGACAAAACATATTTGAATTTAATGCATTATATTATTGTTTTTAATTGAATAAATGCCATTTTAATTGTGTTGACCATTTGTATTGACTGAATTGAGTTTCTTATTTGTTGTTGGGCCTTGGTAAAAGTTGATTTGACTTTGTTGAGTTAATATCATTGGATTTAGGGGATTGATGGAATGTACATTCCATCTCCCAAAATGAATGAATGATATTAATTTGGTAAAAGTCCTCCTTTGACCAATTTGTGATCTCATTCATCCCTTTCCCTCTCCATCTAATTCCCCTTCTTCATCCATTCATTTTCATTTGGCGAATGACATCTCAGAGTCTTAATGCTAGTTGATTGAAAGATTAACATGAGTATGGATGAGATTAGGCCACACCTTTTGCATATTTTTTGTGTGTGGTATGTTTAATGAGCATAGTTCATAATACTATGTCTCCAACATTCATTAACACCAAAAGTCTATTGCCCGACCTCAAATAGTTGTGACTTCTACATAAGTCAAATTACGATTGCTTAACATAGCGCTAAATTTGTGACGCAAAAGGCATAAGCATTCTAGTTAGTGAGATTGTAAGTCTCCCCTCTTCCATGGTATTGTGTTTTGGTTCAAGGATCCATGCTTGTGGCAAGTGGGTTGAGTGTTCTCCAAAGAATGTCTTGAAATCAAAAGCAAAATAAAATAAACTACTAACTTACTAACTATTGACTTTTAATTTCAAGTCTTTACTTTAATGCAATTTACTTTTAGCACTCTACTATCATCTGCCATTGTACATATCATTCTAATTGTTTATGTTAATGTAATTTTCATTTTGTCCATTTGGACCATATTGTGTGATATTATCTTGTTTCTGTATACTTTGCTTGTTTGTGTGGCCTTTGACCAGTAATGCACATAATAATAACAAAAACCCTAAAAAACTTTTGAGTGGACTGTTGGTTTGATCTTGCCCAATTGGACTTAGAACTTAGGCAACATTCCTTTGCTAATGGACTTGGCCAATGCCAATTTGTTAAAGAACCAAGTGCTTGCAATTTGAATTTCATCTGATACATCATTCAAGATCTCTCCAGTTCATCTGCAACATTGATCATTGTTAAGCTGTTATGTTGAACCTGTGACTTGTGGAATTCATCTGCTACCTGGGCTATTTTAGATAAGATCATAAAGTGGATAAGCTTGGATGAGGCTATCTTTATTTGATGCCTTTGCTCTTCAGGATTGATATAATTGTGCATTTGTGTGTTGTTTGATTCTAAAAAGTCCAAGGGAATTCTGGGTTTCTATTGACATACTTGTCTATTGGATTGCTACCCATTTGGTCAGATCTTTTCAACTTTAAACTTTTAATTTCATGCATAGGGTAGTCTCTTCATCTCCTCCCCATTTCTTTAATTTCAAAATCTCTCCCTCCATTTTCAAAAAAACTTCTTTGTGTGAACTACTTTTGTTCTAAACTTTGACTACTTTTGCAAAAAGATAGAAACTTTGGCCTTATGCCATTGCATTTTCAAACTTATTTTTCTTAAATCAAACTTGTAAATTAACTTAACTATACTTGACTTAAACTTTCAAAAAGCCAAAAAGAACTAACTCATTCAAACCATTTTAGGCCTTTGTGCCTTTCAAACTTAAATTTTGTTAAAACCAACACACTCATTTTGAAATTTATAGCACGAACTACAAGGTTTTGATCCCTCATTTCTATGTTGGTACGTAGGAACAAGACCGAAGGTCTTGTCAAACACAAAAATATAATTAATGAATTATTTTCTCATCCCCCTATTCCATTTGTTTGAAGCATCACTTTGTACAAAATACATATGCACACAAAAAGGGCTCCCTAGGAGTACCTAGGACACTTTGGGTGCTAACACCTTCCCTCTGTGTAACCAAACCCCTTACCTATGATCTCTGATTTTTATTAGTTTTTATTTGAAAACTTCTTACTATTTGGGTTTTGTTTGTACTTTTTCCCTCTTCCCTTGGAAACAATAAAAGCGCGGTGGTGACTCTTATTAATTGATCTCTAGCTTGTCAATAGCTTAATGATCATGAATTTCCCGCTACAACCGGCATCTAGCCCGGTCATGTTTGTGCCACCTCCCGTTGTGCACACTTTGCCTCGCGTAGAGGACACCATCTATCATTCCGAGCCGTTTGAGGGTCCGGATGTGTATGAGAAGATGGACGAGATGAAAGATCAGTTTCTTGAGTTGCGCAAGGAATTGAAGACGCTGAGAGGTAAAGATCTGTTTGGAAAGAGTGTTGCTGAGTTGTGCTTAGTGCCCAACGTCAAGATCCCTGTGAAGTTCAAAGTGCCTGACTTTGAAAAGTATAAGGGGAACTCTTGTCCGCTCAGTCATCTTGTGATGTACGCCCGCAAGATGTCTACTCAGACCGACAATGATCAATTGCTTATCCACTACTTCCAAGATAGTTTGACTGGTGTTGCGCTCCGTTGGTACATGGGATTGGACAGTGCTAGCATTCACACTTTCAACGACTTAGGAAAGGCTTTCGTCAAGCAGTATAAGTATAGTGGGGACATGGCGCCAGATAGAGACCAGATGAGGTCTATGTCTCAGAAAGACAAAGAGACGTTTAAAGAGTATGCGTAGCGATGAAGGGAGTTGGCTGCCCAGATCACTCCTCCTTTGAAGGAAAAAGAGATGACAAAGATCTTCTTGAAAACTCTAAGTTCATTTTACTATGAACGAATGATTGCTAGTTCCCCCAGTGACTTTACCGAAATGGTAAACATGGGGATGATGCTTGAGGAAGGAGTCCGTGAGGGACGTTTGTCAAGAGATGAGGCCTCAACAAGCAAGAGGTATGGTAGTAATTTCGGTAAGAATAAGGACAGTGAGACGAATGCAGTAATCAGTGGGAGGCAGAGGAGGCCTCAGATCAGAAGAAATCCAACATCCCGTCAACATCATCATCATCAAGTATCCTCGGTAATTCCGGTATTTTCTAATCAACAAGAAACACCAATTCAACAACAACAACAACGTCAACAACAACAACCGCAACAAAGAACAAACACCTACAACCACAACAATACCAACAACAATCATCATCAACAGAACTTTGAGAGAAAGAAGGTCTCTTTCGACCCGATTCCTATGTCATATGCAGAGTTGTATCCCTCGTTAGTTCTCAAGAACTTAATTCAACCGAGGAACCCACCACAGATTCCAGAACCACTTCCTTGGTGGTATAAACCTGAACTCCATTGTGCTTTTCACCAAGGAGCACCCGAACACGACATTGAAAACTGCTAACCTTTGAAGTATGAGGTTCATAAGCTTATGAAGAGTGGTATGGTGTCCTTCGAGGACCATGCACCAAACGTGAAAGCAAACCCTTTTCCTGCTCATGGGAACTCTTCTGTGAATATGGTGGACGATTGTCCTGGAGAATTCAAAGTTTTTGATGTGCGTTTTATCAGGAGGTCCTTAGTACAGATGCATAAGGATGTTTGTATGGTAAGTGAATGTGAGCACGACCATGATGGTTGTGCTATTTGTAGTGTTAACCTGAGGGGTTGCGAAGTTGTGAAAAGGGACATCCAACGTCTGATGGATGAAGGCATGATTCAAATTGTTCAATCCAGTCATGTAGATGACGACGTAAATGTCATAGCATCCGTTTTCAAACAACAAGAGCGATTGGTAATCCAGTATGACTCCAGTAACAGCAATAGTCAAAGATCAGTATCGTCGTTGGTAATACGGTTAGCGGGCCCAGTCCCGTATTCATCTGATAAAGTTGTGCCGTATCAGTATAATGCTACAATGATGAATAATGGTCAAGAGGTCCCTTACCTACGACTAGTTCAGTGGTGAGCATTGCTGATGTTACAAAGGTGACCCGCAGTGGGCGAGTGTTTGGGCCGGTGTTCCTAAAGGATAAAGAAGAAACAATTATTGGTAAGAAAGTGGAGGTGCCTAGTATAGACCCAGTTGGTTGTTCAAAAGATAAGTCTGGTGAATCCAGCAATTTGAAAACCAATGATGATGATGTACTCCGACTAATCAAAAGGAGAGAGTTTAATGTGGTGGAGTAGCTGCTCTAGACCCCCTCAAAGATTTCAGTGTTGTCTCTGCTGATGAATTCTGAAGCACATAGAGAAGCACTATAGAGAGTTCTTGAACAAGCGTTTATAGAACATGATGTTACAGTGGATCAGTTTGATCATATTGTGGCTAACATCACTTCTTGCAATAATCTTAGCTTCTGTGATGAAGAACTCCCAGAGGAGGGCAGAAATCATAATTTGGCTTTGCACATCTCGATGAATTGCAAGGAATATGCTTTATCAAACGTGCTTGTTGACACCGGGTCGTCACTGAATATGCTTCCGAAGTCAACTTTGTCAAAGCTATCTTATCAAGGAGCGCCCATGAGGTATAGCGGTGTAATTGTCAAGGCTTTCAATGGTTCGCGCAAGACGGTAATTGATGAAGTTGACCTTCCAGTCAAGATAGGTCCGAGTGATTTTCAGATTACTTTTCAAGTAATGGATATCCATCCGGCCTACAGTTGCTTATTAGGAAGGCCATGGATTCATGAGACGGGAGTTATTACTTCCATTTTACATCAGAAGCTCAAATTTGTCAAGAATGGCAAGCTTGTGATTGTTGGCGGGGAGAAGGCGCTGTTGGTTACCACCTGTCATCTTTCTCTTATGTTGTGGCTGAGGATGAGGTTGGAACTCCGTTCCAAGCCTTATCTATTGCTGCTGAGAAGAGAGTTGGGGCACCTATGTCCTCATTGAAAGATGCTCAAAAGATTGTTGAAGAAGGAACTGTTGATCAGTGGGGGCGCATGGTAGAGGTCTCCGATAACAAGGGCAAAACCGGTTTGGGGTTCCAGAAAGGCTCATCTACTGTTAGATCTGAAGACATACAACTCAGCTTCCGTAGCGGAGGGTTCATTCATGGCAATGAACAACACTTAGTTGTTGTGCTAGAGGATAGCGAAGAGGAAGACTGCACCAATTTTGTGACGCATGGAAAGACGTGCAACAATTGGACTGTTGTTGATATTCCTGTTATTTTGCATCAATCTAAGTAATTGATTTTATATGTTTTAAAATCCTTCTCCTATGCCTAAGGGAGAAGTGAACATTGTTTGGGCATTTTCCAAATTGATCATTAATAAAATTAATTATATTCATCCCCATCTATGATGTTTTATTTTTACTTTTTATTTTATTCTGAAAATGGTAATCACAAAAAACATAAATAAATATTATAATTGTCCATCTGCATAATATTTGGTCACAAATTCACTTCTCTAAAATCAAAATATCAAATAATTATGCAGGTTGGTTCCTAACCCCATTGAATACAATGATCCTTCTGCTTCTCTAAATTTTGAATTCCCTGTGTTTGAGGTCGAGGAGGAAAGTGATGTAGAAGTGAGGGATGCATTATCTCATCTTATTGAGCAAGATGAAAAGACCATTCAGTCGTTCGAAGAGCAGATTGAGCTAGTCAACTTGGGTTCCGAGGATGATGTGAAGGAAGTCAAGATTGGGTCTCGATTGTTTCCAGATGTTAAGAAGGGGTTGATTGATCTTCTTTGAGAGTATTCAGATGTGTTTTCTTGGTCCTATCAAGACATGCCTGGGTTAGATTCTGAGATTGTGGAGCATAGATTTCCGTTGAAGCTAGAATGCTCGCCAGTCAAGCAGAAGTTGAGAAGAACGCATCCTGATATGGTTGTGAAGATAAAAAAGGAAGTGCAGAAGCAGATTGATATCGGTTTCATTGTGACCGCTGAGTATCCGCAATGGGTGGCGAATATTGTGCCAGTGCCGAAGAAAGATGGAAAAGTCTGCATGTGTGTTGATTATAGAGATTTGAATAAAGTCAGTCCGAAAGATGATTTCCCTCTGTCACACATTGATATGTTGGTAGACAATACTTCTAAATTCAAAGTCTTTTCGTTTATGGATGGATTTTCCGGATATAATAAGATCAAAATGGAACCTAAATATATGGAGAAGACCACGTTCATTACACCCTAGGGAACATTCTGTTATAGAGTGATGTCTTTCGGTCTAAAGAATGCTGGTGCGACTTACCAAAGAGCAATGACTACTCTTTTTCATGATATGATGCATAAAGAGATTGAAGTTTATGTTGATGACATGATTTCTAAATCGATTGATGAAGAGGAACATGTTGAGCATTTGTTGAAGTTATTCCAGCGTTTGAGAAAGTATAAACTCCGCTTGAATCCCATTAAGTGTAATTTTGGTGTTCGTTCTGGTAAGTTGTTGGGCTTTATTGTCAGCGAGAAGGGTATTGAAGTTGATCCTGCCAAGGTCAAAGCAATAAAAGAGATGTCTGCGCTCAAAACTGAGAAGCAAGTCAGAGGTTTTCTCGGTCGCTTGAATTATATTTCCATATTCATTTCCCACATGACTGCCATATGTGCGCCTATATTCAAGCTTCTTCGGAAAGATCAATCTTGTGATTGGACTGAAGACTGCCATAAAGCTTTTGACAGTATCAAGGAATATTTGCTTGAGCCTTCAATTTTGTCTCCACCTGTTGAAGGAAGACCGTTGATCATGTATCTGACTGTGCTCGAAGATAGTATGGGTTGTGTTCTTGGTCAGCAAGATGAGACTGGAAAGAAAGGATTTGCAATTTACTACCTCAGTAAGAAGTTCACCGACTGTGAGACTCGGTATTCTATGCTTGAGAAAACTTGTTGCGCATTGGCTTGGGTTGCTAAGCGTCTGCGCCAGTATATGTTGAATCATACCACTTGGTTGATATCCAAAATGGATCCGATCAAGTATATATTCGAGAGTCCTGCTTTAACTGGGAGGATTGCCTGTTGGCAGATGTTGTTATCAGAGTATGATATCGAATACCGATCTCAGAAAGCTATCAAAGGTAGTATCTTGGCTGACTATTTGGATCACCAACCAATTGAAGATTATCAGTCAGTGCAGTATGACTTTCCTGATGAAGAGATTTTGTACTTGAAAATGAAAGATTGTGATGAACCATTGCTTGAAGAAGGGCCAGAACCTGGTTCCCGTTGGGGCATGGTATTTTATGGAGTTGTTAATCAATATGGAAATGGCATTGGGGCAGTGATTATTACTCCTCAAGGCACGCATCTACCATTTACAGCTAGATTTACTTTCAAGTGTACAAACAACATGGCAGAATATAAAGCTTGCATTATGGGGCTTGAAGAGGCCATTAATCTCAGAATCAAGTATTTGGATGTCTTCGGTGATTCTGCTTTGGTTGTGAATCAAATCAAAGGGGAATGTGAGATAAATCAACCCGGTTTAATACCATATAGAGATTATACGAGGAGGATTTCAACTTTCTTTACAAAGGTTGAGTTTCATCATATTCCTCGAGATGAAAACCGGATGGCAGATGCTCTTGAAACATTGGCACCAATGATTATATTGAAGTATGAGAATGAAGTTCCCAATTTATCTTTGATGTGTCTTGATAGGCCAGCTCATGTGTTTGTTGTTGAAGAGATCAAAGACGAGAAGTCGTGGTATTACGACATCAAATGTTTCCTCCAAAGTTAGATTTACCCGCTTGGGGCATCTTTGAAAGATAAGAAGAGTTTGAGAAGATTAGCCGGTAATTTCTACTTGAATGGTGATATACTGTACAAGAGAAATTTCGACATGCTTTTGCTCAGATGCATGGATAGACACGAAGAAGACTTGTTGATGACCGAAGTGCATTAAGGTTCCTTTGGTACTCATTCCAATGGACATGCAATGGCGAAGAAAGTGTTGCGAGCAGGTTACTATTGGCTGACAATGGAATCTGACTGTTGCAAATTTGTGAAGAAATTCCACAAGTGTCAAATTTATGCTGATAAGATTCATGTTCCTCCGACACTATTGAATGTTATCTCTTCCCCATGGCCCTTCTCCATGTGGGGAATTGATATGATTGGAATGATCGAGCCCAAAGCTTCTAATGGACATCGTTTCATTTTGGTGGCAATTGACTACTTCACAAAATGGGTTGAAGCGGTATCATATGCAAATGTGACCAAGCAAGTTGTTGTGAGGTTTATCAAGAATTAGATTATATGTCGTTATGGTGTGCCAAGCAAGATCATTACTGATAATGGATTGAACTTGAATAATAATATGGCGGAAGCTCTTTGTAAAGACTTCAAGATTGCACATCATAATTCTTCTCCCTACAGACCCAAGATGAATGGGGTTGTTGGAGCTGCGAATAAGAACATTAAGAAGATTATTCAGAAGATGGTTGTCACGTATAAGGATTGGCATGAGATGCTCCCATTTGCTTTGCATGGGTATCGTACATCCATCCGCACTTCAACAGGGGCAACCCCTTTCTCTCTTGTTTATGGTATGGAAGCAGTACTCCCCATAGAGGTTGAGATTCCTTCATTGCGTGTGCTCATGGAAGCCAAGTTGACTGAGGCTGAATGGTGTCAGACCAGGTTTGATCAGCTGAATTTAATAGAAGAGAAGAGATTGACTGCCACGTGTCATGGTCAATTATATCAGCAAAGGATGAAGAAAGCTTTTGATAAGAAGGTCAGACCTCGTGTGTTTAGAGAAGGTGACCTTGTGCTCAAGAAGATTTTGACGTTTAAACTAGATTCTAAAGGAAAATGGACTCCTAATTATGAAGGCCCATATGTTGTTAAGAAAGCCTTTTCAGGCGGTGCATTGATACTTACAACTATGGATGGTGAAGAGTTCACTCGTCCTGTGAACGCAGATGCAGTCAAGAAATACTTTGCTTAAAAATAAAAGAACAACTCGCTAAGTTGAAAACCCGAAAGGGCGGCTTAGGCAAAAATGAGCGTCTCGGTGGATTGAAAACCCGAAAGGGCGATCCATGCAAAAATTAGAGACATAAAACAGAAAAAAAAATTCCCGATAAGTTGAGTACCCCACCTTGGGGCAACTTATGCAAAAATTAGGGATTATGGCAAGTAACTACATTCTGTTGACCTTAGAGGTTTTGAAGATTTGATTGAGCACAAGGGTTGACATTGATTCATCACCCCAATAGTGATCAAGAGCGCAGTGGATATCAAGAGTTGGTAGAAGGATTAAGGATCATTTGTATTCAATGTAACCCTTTTTCATGTAAATTACAATTTTCAACTTTGTAAAAATCTATGGAGTCTTGTCATTTACAGACTACCATTCCATTAAATAAAGTTGAGCTTTTATCCAATTGTTTCTACTCTTATTTACTTTAGCCAATAGTTTTAAATTTTATTATGATCATTTTTTAAAATTTATTTTTTAAAAACCAAAATCAGTTTTTCATAAATATATAAAAGCAAGAATTTTTCAAAGCAATTAAAAGGAATATCAGCAGCATTTTAATGGATAGCAGGTCCTTAAGTGCAAAACATTAGAGGTTCCCCAAGCAGTTAACCCTTTGGGTATCCCTGGACGTTTGTGTTGATTCAGTTCCTTGGCGAAGTATTTGTTCTCCCCAGTAGAGCTTCGTTCTGTTTCCCCAACTGAGTTAGTTGATTCGGATACCCTACGGTTTGTTATTTTCCCCGACAGAGTTTCTGCCCTCCCCAACGGTTTTTGTGAATATTCCCCAGCGGAGTTTGTGTATTCCTCAGCAGGGTCGATGTTTGTTTTAATTTTCAGCATAAGTGGTTGATCTCTATAGTAGATTGCATTGGTTTCCCCGCCAATCGCCATTCAACTTGCTCCCAGTCAGAGTTTTCTCCTGGTTTCTGAGCAGCTTTTGTTATGATTGTTCTCTGTAGGGTTGTCTTCCATTTTTATGGTGTTGACCTAAAATTCCCCACAGATTTGTGTCTCTTTCCTCAACAGATCTCCTCCTTCCCCGGTTAGGGTTGAGCCTTTTGGTATTGTTGATCTCTCTGTTCTCCAGCAGTTGTCTCCATATTTTGTGGATTGACCGAGGATTGTACCGATGATTCAAATTCTCTGCGACACCTTTGTATCCTTTGTGATCGTTTTGTCAACATAATCATCATATATACATATACATATACATTCATACAATTTCATACTTGCATATGTGCATCATTATTTTTCGAGATTCTTATTCCCTGTATGGCGGTACTTGATCCCCATAGAAATTTCGATGTCTGTCCTCCCTCAATTGTAGAGCGTCAGCCCCTTAGGCAGAAAGACTTTAACCTTTCTCCTCTTCCCCACTAAGTTTGTTTCCTCGTGGATGATTATTACTTCAGTTTCCTCCCTAGTTGGTTATCTGGATGGAACCGTTCCCCTTGAGTTATGTCCTCATTGGGTTGAGTCTTGATTGACTATTTCTTTTTAGCTTCTACCTAGATAGATACTTTGAGTTCCCTAAGAGTCTATTGCCCAGTAACTGGCAATAGTCTTCTTAGTTTGCATTTTGTTACTTCTTGCCCAATACCCGGCAAAAGTACCCCTGTTTTTCCCAGCAGTGGAATCCCCAGTGGATCTGATCCCCCAGGAAGTATATCCTTGATATGTTCACCTTAACCGGTGACGGATATCTTTCTCTCCCCTGCTTGAGTCTATCCTTGATATGTTCATCCTAACCGATGACGGATATTCTCATCCTTGGTATTCTACCCAGTAAAAAGGTAGTTGTAATCCCTATTTTTGTTCCCCAGAGAGTTAATCCTTGATATGTTCATCCTAATCAATGACGGGTTTCCTTCTCTTTGCGATCTTCTACCCAGTAACCAGTAGTTGTAAATCCTGCCTTTTGTTCCCTCCGTAGAGTTAATCCTTGATATGTTCACTTTAACCGGTGACAGATTCTCTCTCTTGGTATTCTATCCAGTAACTGATAGATGTAATTCCTATTTTATCTCCTCACAGAGTCTATCCTTGATATGTTCATCTTAACCGGTGATGGATTTTCTCTTTGACGGTTTTCTATCCAGCATTCGATAGATGTAATTCCTACTCTTTTTTTGTTCAGTTAGTTTACCCTTGATATGTTCATCTTAACCGATGACGAGTATCCTCCTTAACAATCCCAGGCAAGTCTATCCTTGATATGTTCATCTTAATTGGTGACGAATTTTCTTCCCTGTTGAGTTTATCCTTGATATGTTCATCCTAACCGATGATGGATACTCTCACCCTTGGTCTTCTGCCCAGTAACTGGTAGTTGTAAATCCTATTTTTCTGCAGTTTTCCCCAACAAGGCTATTCTTACCCAGTAACCGATAATGAATATTCCCATCTGTTGGTTCCCAGCGAGTCATCCTTGATATGTTCATCCTAATCGGTGACGAATGTTCTCTCTGTCAGATCTTTATTATCTCCTTACCCAGTAACAGGTAGTAGATAATAGATTTCTGCTCCTCCTGTGTTGAAGTTTATTTCTTCCCTAGCTGAGTTGAGTGCGCATTTCCTTAGCGAAATCGTTTTTCCCTGCATGATTCAAGTACTTCAGTTTTATCCTGACTTACTCTTCTCCCCTGCAGATGTTTTAGTTCCTCGGCTGAGTCTTTTCCATGTTTGTATGGAATCCCTCGAGTCCCCTAACTAGTTTTAAGTCGTAGCCTGGCCTACGCATAACTCCTTTTTATCCCCTCAGAGTCTCGGTCTCCCCAGTGAGTTTTCCTTACGGAAATGCATTTTACTCCTGCGGATTTTCGGTCCCTCTGATTTCTTTTCCTTTGTGGCAATATTTCCCCACAAAGAATTTACTTTTACATTCATATCATATGCATCATGAGGTCTCTTAAGGACCAAAATTTGTTTCAATATGTTTTTATTTAAGCCCATTCTACTGAGTCGACATGAAGATTTTAACATTCGCCTCCTCAGTTAGAATGTCCTTAAATAGGGGCAGCTGTAAGACCCGAATTTTGACCCTAAGATCCCTCATGTAATTTCATCATAAGAATTAGCATTGGGATCATACCTTGGCATCCTCCTTACCCCTCTTTCATTGGGTTTGTTTTGGGAGAGATCACCAAGCACTATGTGGTTGTATCATACTTGTATTTTATAATTTCACTAACCAAAATACCAAAAATATGTCTTTGCATTTGCTTAACTCTTTTGTAGGTAGAGCATGATCTCCATTGATCTATCAAGTCCATATCTAGGGTTTGAGACCCTCATGAACAAAGAGCATAACCATGGATTGATTCAAGGATGGTCATAAACATAATATATGAGTCCCAATGATCTCTACATGTTATATTGATCAAGTTTCCTTCAAGAGTTTAAGGGTGATTTGCCTTGGAAACCCTAGTTTGACTAGGTATCTTGAGTAACTTCTCCAACAAGTTATCTCATCAATTGATCAAACTTCTCAAGGGACACTTCAAAATTCATCATCTTATGCATATATTATCTACCATGAGCCTAGAATGTCAAGAGAATTGAAAATTAGCAAGTTGGTTAATGGTGGTTGGCCAGATGAATTCATCTGATCAAAACTAGGTCTCCCTAGACCCTATCTCCTACAATTTTCACCATATGAAAATGATTCCAAGATCAAACTTACTCTAAATGGAATTCCAAACAACTTTTATGTTGATACCTAGAGCTAGTTTTTCTTGGAAAAACATTTTCTATGTTAAAACATTATAGGTCATTTTGTCTAAACCATAATTTGAAAGTCAACTTCCCAAGGCCATAACTTGCTCAATTTTTATGATATGAAAGATTTCCAAGTTGCACAATCAAATTAAAGATGTCTAATTCAACGTTTATGTTTAAAGTGAGAGCTGATTCAACTTTTATGAACATGTGATATGAGGTTACATTATAGGTCACTTTTGATTTATACCATTGATCAAGTGATTTTTCCAAACTTCAAAAATGCATAACTCTATCATTTAAAATCCAAATTACATTAAATTGGTTCCCATTTTTAAGGTCTTTGAGAGAGATACAATTTTGATGAAGACACTTTTCTCATTTGAGGCTCACATAAAAAGTTAAGCAAGGTAGAATATTGAGACATATGGCTTGACACTTAGAAAAAATTTCAATATGTTAAAATTTCCAAACTTCCACCTCAAAATTCTTCAAGTTCCAAGCTCCAAATGGAAAAGTGTTGAACATGAAAGTTGTTCCTCTTGATCTAAACTTTCCAAAAAGCCCAAATTCATCCATTTTGGACAAGAAATGAATAGGTTGCGCATGGCTTGAACATGGTATCATCATTTGGCAAGATTGAACTTCAAACATCCATGCACAATTGCCTAGCATTCCAACATGACTTCAGCATTGCTTACACTCAATTATGGATCAGATAGAGTGATTTCATAGGCCTTCACACGCCCATGCACTAATCCATCACACATTGCTAATTTTGGAAGTTCATTGGAAGTGTGCAAATATCAATGGAATTGGCTATAAATAGAGCTCCATATGCTTAGAATTTCAGACACATTCGCGCCAGCTTTGATCCCAAACCTCTAACCCTCTCATTCCAAAGGATAATCCTGAGAATTTCACTTGAAATTGAGTTTTAATTCTCACTGTTTTGAGATTCAAAACTCCAGGGATCTAAGACCTTTTGAGCATCCAATCCTTCTTCTGCAAGCATTTGGAGTGAGATCAAGCACGAGCCAAGGCAAGAACAGCTAAATCTAGACCTACATTGAAGGTATTTTCCAGAAATTTTAATCTCTTTGATTCTCTCTAAATCTTGCTCAATTCTTTTGATTCCTTAGTTGTCTGGAGTCCTACCAATGTAGGCAAGAAGATTGAGTTGCTTTGAGGCCAAATCAAAGTAACTCAGTTTATGTACCTCAAATTTCAACTCCATGTATCTCTCAGTATACTTTGAGTTAGGATAAATTGATATCAGATTCATGCTCAGTGTCATTTTTACTTTGAAATCATGTCCTTCTTTTTAATTCTGATGATGGTTGAAGGTGGACCATTCCGGTGAGGTCCACCGGAGAAGAAAACCGGAGCTACAGCTCCGGCGATGTGTTGGCATCTCTCACAACCATAGGATCCAGCTGAAATGATTTAATCACGAGCGTACATGTTGATTACCACGTGTGTGGATAATTGACTCAAGTCCATGGTGAACCGCGCGTGCTCAACCACTTGATCTGCCACCTCAATTAGTGAGGCAGATCAAGTGGTCCACGTTTTTTTTATTTTCTATTTTTTATTTTAATTCCTTTGATTTTCATTAATTGATATTAATTTTAATATTGATCCAAAAAACATGAGAGTTTCACCAAAAAATTTAATATTTTCCTCTTTCATATTCTGAATTAAAATTATTTTTTGGATCATTATTAATATTTTTCATGATTTAATTGATTTTGTATTTGTTTTTAATTGTTTAAAAATACTTTTAAGTCTTTAAAAATTCTGAAATTTTTTCTCCAAGGTCCTTTGACCTTGTTTGACCTATGATAAATCTCATGGCCATTTATTTGGTGTTTTGATGAGGTTTTAGGAATTGGACAATCCATATTTAATTTAAATGCCTTATTTTAGTTTTTTTAATTTGAATAAATGTCAAATAAATTTGTTAACCACTTGTGATGACTTGTTGGTGTTTGATTATTATTGTTGGGCCTTGGTCAAGGTTGATTTGACTTTGTCAAATTAATATCATTGGATTTAGGGGATTGATGGAATGTACATTCTATCTCCCAAAATGAATGGATAATATTAATTTGGTAAAAGTCCTCATTTGACCAATTTGTGTTTTAATCCATTCCCCTCCCACTTCATCTTATTCCCCTTCTTCATTCATTCATTTCATTTGGCCTATGATATCTCAAAGTCCTAATGCTAGTTGATTGAAAAATTAACATGAGTATGGATGAGATTAGGCCACACCTTTTGCATATTCTTTTTTGTGTGTGGTATGTTTCATGAGCATAGTTCATAATATTATGTCTCTAACATGCATTAACACCAAAATTCTATTGCCCGACCTCAAATAGTTGTGATTTCTACATAAGTCCAATTACGATTGCTTAACATAGCGCTAAATTTGTGACATAAAAGGCATAAGCATTCTAGTTAGTGAGATTGTAAGTCTCCCCTCTTTCATGGTATTGTGTGGAAACTTGGCCTTTTTCCTTCCTTTGGAAGATGCCTTGGTTCAAGGATCCATGCTTGTGATAAGTGGGTTGAGTGTTCTACAAAGAATGTCTTAAAATGAAAATCAAAAGCAAAACAATACTAACTTCTAATCTATGAACTACTAACTTTTAAATTCAAGCCATTTACTTTAATGCAATTTACTTTTAGTATCTTATTTCATTTGCCATTGTTCATACCATTTTAATTGTTTATGTTAATGCAATTTTCACTTTGTCCACTTGGACCATATTGTGTAATATATTTTGTTTGTGTATACTTTGTTTGTTTATGTGGTATTTGATCAATAATGTACACAAAAACAACAAAAACACTAAAAAAACTTTTGTGTGGACTGTTGGCTTGATCTTGGACAAATGGACTTAGAATCTAGGCAACCTTCCTATGCTAAAGGACTTGGCAAATGCCAATTTATTGAGAAACCAAGTGCTTGCAATTTGAAACTTCATTTGATACATCATTCAAGATCTCTCTAGGTTCATCTGCAGTGTGATCATTATGAAGCTGTTATTTTGAACTTGTGACTTATGGAATTCATCTGTTGCATGGGCTACTTGGAAGAAGATCATGGAATGGATAATCTTGGATGTGGCCATCTTTATTTGATGCCTTGCTCTTCAAGATAATATAATTATGCATTTGTGTGTTGCTTGATTCTAAAAGTCCAAGGGACTTCTGGATTTCTATTGACATTCTTGTCTATTGGATGTTACCCATTTGGTCAGATCTTTTCAACTCTAAGCCAAAAAAGAACTAACTCATTCGTACCTTTTTTAGGCCTTTGTGCCTTTCAAACTTAATTTTTGTTAAAAAGCAATACATCCACTTTGAAATTTGTATCACGAACTACGAGGTTTTTATAGGATCAAGCGCTTACCACTGAGCTAAAAGCAATTGTTGTTAGTGAGGGTGCAACTTTATTTCCTTATAGTATGAGCCCTCAGGGGCTGCACCTAAAGCGAGGTTTGTAAGCTCCCTCTAAGCACCATGGGTTGGGATGTTAAGCTCATTCGAATCCCTAAGGGTGACGCTGGATTTATTTATCCAACAATCTTCCCCCCTCAGTGTCAGCCGTGGGGATTCGAACCCATGACCATGCTCTGATACCACTTGTAGGATCAAGCGCTTACCACTGAGCTAAAAGCAATTGCTGTTTGTGAGGGTGCAACTTTATTTCCTTATAGTATGAGCCCTCAGGGGATGCACCTAAAGCGAGGTTTGTAAGCTCCCTCTAAGCGCCATGGGTTGGGATGTTAAGCCCATTCGAATCCCTAAGGGTGACGCTGGATTTATTTATCCAACAGTTTTGATCCCTCATTTTTATGTTGGTACATAGGCACAAGACCGAAGGTCTTGTCAAACAAAAAAATACAATTAATGAATTCTTTTCTCATCCCCCCATTCTATTTGTTTGTAAACATCACTTTATACCAAGTACATATGCACACAAAAAGGGCTCCATAGGAGTACCTAGGATACTTTGGGTGCTAACACCTTCCCTTTGTGTAACCAACCCCCTTACCTGTAATCTCTGACTTTTTATTAGTTTTGATTTGAAAACTTCTTACTTTTGGGTTTTGTTCGTACTTTTTCCCATTTCCCTTGGAAACAATAAAAGCGCGGTGGCGACTCTTGTTATTTGATCTCTAGCTTATCCATAGCTTGATGATCATGAATTTACCGCTACACGGAAATATTGGATTCTGAGCAGTTTTGTCTTTATTCCCTACAGGGTTGTCTCCCATTTGATATGGTGTTGACGTAAAATTCCCCCACAGAGTTGACAACTTGTTCCTTAGTTGATATTTTTCTCTATCCCCGGCATGAGTGGTTGATATTCCTTCAGCAATGATCTCTTCTCCCCCCTCGGAGTTTGCCGTAGCAGGATGGAAGCATGTTCTCCATGCCTTTCCCCAGCCAGAGTTGATTTATTCAGGGCTAGATGATTTATTTTCATCCGTAGCATATTCTCTAGCTGGTGTTTCCATCCTGTTGAGATTAGCCGAGTATTGTAGTGATAATGCAAATCTTCATTATTTGTATCCTTGGTGTTGTTATTGTCAGCATAATCATAATCACATACATACATATTCTTGCATATAACACCACATCAGATATTTCATTATGCATTTTATTGCATTTGATCCCCTTTTTCTGATCCCCTGCCTTGGTGATGTTATCTCCCAATGCAGACTTGGTGTGTCTGTCCTCCTTCAATTGTAGACTGCCAGCCTATTAAGCATAAAGAGTTTAACCTTTCTCATTCCCCACAGAGTTATTTCCTTATGCACGATTATTATTTTAGTTTTCTCCCTAGCCAATTATCTGGATGGAACCAATCCCCTTGAGTTATATCCTCATTGGATTGAGTCTTTGTTTGACCGTTTCTTTCTAGTTATTATCTAGATAGATATTTTGGTCCCCCAAGAGCTTATTACCCAATAACTGGTAGTATTCTTCTTGATGATTGAGTATGTTACTTTTGCCCAATACCCGGTAAAATGTAATTTACTTCCTTTGCTTTCCCCAGCGGATTCGTTCCCACGGTGGTTTATCCTTGATATGTTCATCCTAACCGGTGACATATATTCTTCCTTTTTGGTTTTCTACCTGTCACACCCCAAAATTCACCCTACCCTTCACATCGATCATATAGGTCACTAATACAAACATTTGCATATCATCTTCATCCATGCATTTCATTCGAATAAGCATGGTACAACTAGAGACGACACGTGACTTGAATTCATGTGTTTCTTGGTGCATTGATGCATTTGGTTAGTCATTTCATTCTAGCATGGTTTAATACGATTTACAAGCCTTGTGATCGCTTGGGTTCATTGGTTCACTGCATGTCGTTATCCGATTTATCTTTTCATCACTGCATCATAACATTTTTCCATTAATCTCATTTTCGAACGGATTTTGATTTCAAGTTAATTCAAGAAAGTCGAATGGATTTTTGTCCGAGTTAATTTTGATTCAAATTGATGTTTGGAAATTCGGATCGACTTTTGGAATTTTAAGCATTGTAGAATTTTATTTCTTTTTTCTATTGGGCCATTTTCTTGGTTTATAATAAAGCCCATTCACTCTTTTTTTTGGTTAAAGCCCATTCACCTTTTTTAGCCCATTTAACCATTTAACTCTTTTAAATCCAAATATCCACTTATTCAAACTATTATCCATTTTGTTCCAAATCCAAATCCATTTATTATACCATTTTTTTCAATCCAATTTTTAATATCATAAAACCATTAATAATATCCATTCCCAATTTTACAATTAAAATTTTAAAAAAAACAATGCAAAGCTGCTATCCAAAGCTGCAAACGCGAAGTGCAGCTACTGCTATAGAAGCTGGCACAAGCAGCTACAACAAGGCACAAACATGAAACTCACAAGCCATGAGCAACCAAATTGAATACAAGCTGGCAGTGAAAGTTAACGGAAATTATAAGCTATAAGTGCATAAACAAGCCGCTAGCAAGTCCAAGCTGATACAAAACAACGGCAAAAGCTGCTACAAAACTCCCAGCTGCACGTAAACGCCGACAAGCCAAAACGAAGGCAACACTTGAGCTGCATCCAAAAGTACAAGCTACCTAAATATAATGGAGAAAGCTTCAATCCAAACGGCAGCAAAATAAAGAACGCAACCGCAACAATAATCACAAGCCAGTGCTAAACGGCAAAGGCAAACGCAGCTCGCAACGCGTCCAGCTGCAACAAATGAACAAGCTGCGTCAAATGCAGTAAAAACAAAAAAAACGCAGAAAGGAAGAATAAAAAGCCAAACGCCAAGCTGCGAAATCAAAGCTTCAAATGCACCTGAAAGAAACGGCAAAATGCATCATGAAATGACGCATCCAAAAGCCACGTGCAACATCAAAATACACTGCAAACACAAAATTTGAATTACATCAAACGCGTACAAAGACTCAGCCAAACGCACGTGCCAACGGCAATTGAAACGCAACTGTAAATCAAAAATGCAGATTACAATTCATTGAAAACTCACCCCAAGTTCAATCCTCAAAAATCTCTATAAATACATGGTTCTACAATGAATTTGGCTCGAAAATTTTGTTCAGAACTCGTTCTTCTCTCTTTCTCCTTCCCTCTAACCGAATCCTCCACCACCTTCTTCCCAACTGTAACAAATTCTCGATCGCAACCTCCATCAAACCACAAACCGACCATCGTTTCCACCACGATTCAACTCACGTACCAATCACCATCATATAACCAAACCTTCATTGATCCGCAAACAACCTTCAATCTCACTCCTTCAATTACCTGTAACCAACACCACACCGCATCCAATCACTAACAGAAAATACCAGAAGAAGAATCGAAGAAAATGGAAAACAGAACGGAGATGACGAAGGATAGCAATTGAGAAGAAGAGTAACGCGAGGAGGAGAAGAATCAAGAACCTGAATCGGAGCCGCCGCGTTCGTCTCCTTCCATTCGTCGTCGCCGAAGTGAATCAAAAGGTAGAAGATTGAACAAGAAGTGGAACGCTTGAATTCAAAATCGACGCCGTTCAAACTCGAGACCGCCTCCGCCATCACCGATAGGCTCTCTCCTCCTTTTGCCTTGTCGATCAGTTTGTTGTAGTGTGAGTTGTAGTTGGAGCCTATTTATCTTGTTTGATCCATCTCCGCCGTTACCAAGTCATATCGTGATGTCTTAGATTTTGTTATTTGGAGTTTATTACTGGCTTCAGCTAGGTTAGGAGGTGGGGGATGGAGCGAGGTCGCACCGTCGCCGGTAATCTATGGCTAGGACGACGCACGTTTGTTTGTTATTCTTTTTCTTCTGGTAAGAGACCTCCGATGATTAGTGAGAGGGAAGGATCCAGGCGTTATTATCCACTAGGTTTGGGCCTTAAGTCCAATTTAGGCCCAAGTTTTTTCCAGCTGATGTACATACTCCCTCCATTGTCCATATACCCTCCCGCGGTTGGGCCCTAGGCAACTTTTCAGGCCCATGCTGTTTTTGGAGATGGATCCACCTCCATCGCTTTTGTTAATTGGCATAGTTTAGTAGTATTAGATTGAGTTGTGTTAATTAATTAGTTAATATTAGAAATAATTGGTTAATATTAGAAATGATTAGGTATAATTAAAATGACTTTAGAATCTAACTTTGATTGTTAATTATAGAGATTTGGTAATTGTGTTGGAATTTAATTGATAATGGTTTTAGGACTTAATTGTGATGATTGTTTAGAATTTACTTTTGAGAATTGTTTGATGATAATTGTTTTGATTTAATTTTAGAGTATTGTTTTACTTTGGAATTTGTTTTAGATTTAATAGTTGATGTTGATTTTAATTCTATTATTTTACTTTGATTCCTAACATCTAACAATTAATATCTAACTCTTTACTATTCCACATCTAATTTCTAACTTTTAATTTCCGCTTCTAACATTTACTTTTGTCATTTACATTATATTGCTTTATGCTATGTCATTGTACATTCTCACTTCATCTTAAAATAAACATAAAAATGGTTAAGACTTAAAAAACACAAAAAATAAGAAAATTCCCTTAGCATGGAAAGGACATTGGACAATGGATTTAGAGATTTACATTAGGACCCTTGCATTTTGACTTGGACTTGTATGATTGACCTATGCAACTTGGAGTTTCTGAGGACTTGTAATCTTTTATTGCAAGAATGGAATGCATTCATGGCACTACCCGAGGGAGACATGTTTTGTAATTTCATTATCCAACTGTTAGTTTAGGATACAATTGCACACACACGGTTTTCTCTTGGGCTACCTGACAATGAAACCTTTTATTTCCTGCACTCCCTTGTACTTTACATGTACCCCCTCCCCTTTCCGATGTATGCTTTTATGTGCTTTGTTTTTTATTGCTTTATAGCTACTCCTTAGGCATTATGAGCGTTCACCATTTCGTAACCAATAATCAAACCCTTGATTCAACGTCAAGCGGTCTTTTTTCAAATCAAACTCAATAAGCAAACCCTTGATCCAACGTCAAGTGGTCTTTTCCAAATCAAATTTAAAAACATAATAAATGGCGATTAGGATCGTACGTCACGAGCCTTAAGCGATAAAGAAGGGATGAGACTGGAGTTTTCTTACACTCATTCTGAATGCTTCAGACACAAGACGTTTGGCTTGGTAGTTCGAGGTATTCACCTTTATCCATAGTCTTTAGTATAATCCGAAATCAATAACACTTTCTCAAAACTTAAAAATAACACAACGCATTCAAACCTTTTGTTTGAGCCTTAAGGCATCACAATCGAAAACCCTTCTTCAAGGTAATAAAATCCACAAAACAAACAAACATTTTAAACCCACGAACTACGAAAGCTCTGATTTCTCACTTCAACAAGTGGGCATACGTAGGCACGAGGATCCATTCCTTGGCGAGCACACTAATTTAAAATTCACCTCCACTCCACGAACCTTTGGCAAGCAAACATTTCGATAAACAATACACATTTAAGCGCAAACATCCTAGATGGTTCCCATGGAGTACCATGGATGTGAGGGGTGATAATACCTTCCCCTTGCATAACCGACTTCCGAACCTGTTCGTGGTTGCGATGACCATTCTTTGGAGTTTTCTCGATATTTTCCCTTTCCTTTGGAATAAATAAAAACCGATGGCGACTCTGTATTTTTCGCGTAGCGACACTACCCAGTAAAAAGGTAGTTGTAATCCCTATTTCATTCCCCAGAGAGTCTATCCTTGATATTTTCACTTTAACCGGTGACAGATTTTCACCCCCTATTGGTATTCTACCCAGTAACCGGTAGTTGTAATTCCTATTTTATCTTTCCCCTCTGAGTCTATCCTTGATATGTTCATCCTAACCGATGACGAATATTCTCTCTTTGGTATTCTATCTAGTGACTGATAGATGTAATTCCTATTTCTCCCCAGACAATTTATCCTTGATATGTTTACCCTAACCGGTAATGAATATTCTTCCTCTTTACCCTGGTGGTCTATCCTTGATATGTTCATCCTAACTGATGACGAATATTCCTTCTTTGAGTTTATCCTTGATATGTTCATCCTAATTGATGACGGATATTCTCTCTTTAGTATTTTACCCAGTAACCGTAGTTGTAAATCCTAGTTGGTCTTTTCCCCCAACAAGTTATTCTTACCTAGTAACTGGTAATGAATACACCTTTTACTCCTGTGTTGAAGTTCATTCTTCCCCAGTTGAGTTTGAGTGCCTATTTCCTTAGTGGAATCTCCTTTTCTCGTTTGACTCGAGTATTTCAGCTTTGTTCTGGTTTACTCATTTTCCTTGCAGACCAATTCCTTCCATTGATTTATTTTCATGGATGTTCCCTCGTGTCTCCAACAGTTTTCAAGTCGTAGTCTGGCTTGCGCACAACCTTTTATCCCCCTGAGTCTATGTCTTCCCGAGTGAGTTTTCCTTAGGGAATGCATTATGCTCCTGTGGACTTTCAGTCTCTTCCAAATTGTTTTCCTTTGTGGCAATATATTCCCCACAAAGGTTATTTTAGCATTCATATCATATGCATCATGAGGTCTCTTAAGGACCAAAATTCGTTTCTAGATGTTGTTATTTAAGTTTATTCTACTGAGTTGACACGAAGATTTTAACCTTCACATCCTCAGTTAGAATGTCCTTAAATAGGGGCAGCTGTAAGACCCCAAATTTGACCTTAAGATCCCTCATGTTATCTCATCATATGCATTGGCTTTGGGATTACACCTTGACATCCTCCTTACCCCTCATTCATTGGGTTTTCATTAGGAGAGATCACCAAACACTTTTGATTGTATCATACTTTGTTTTTATTTGTTTACTAACCAAAATACCAAAAATATGTCTATGTATAGTTTGGTTCTTTTGTAGGTAGTGTGTGCATCCACCATTGCCATATCAAGCTCATATCTAGAGTTTAATACCCTCAGCACAAGGATATCAATTAAGAGATGGTTCACATTGGTTCTAGACATCACATATGGATCCCCATGATATTCATTTATCATTTTGATCAAGAATTCATCAAGAGTTTGAAGCTTGTTTGCCTTGGAAGCCCTAATTCATCTATGTATCTTGTGTGACTTTCTCAACAAGTTTCTTCAAATTTTATCAACTACTTCAAGGGATACTTATTATTACATTATCTTATACATATATGATCCTCCATGAGTCCCAAAGATCAAGAGAAATTCAAGTTTTCAAGATGGTTCATGATGGTTGACCAGAGAAAGTCAATTGGTCAAAACTGAGGTTCCCTAGACCCTATCTTCTACAATTTTTGTCATATGAAAATTGTTCCAAGATGAAAGTTACTCCTTATGACATTCCAAACAACTTTCATGTTGAAGTCAAGATCTAGTTTTTCTTGGAAAGTCATTTTTTATATTGAAAAATTATAGGTCATTTTGTTTGAACCCTAGTTAGGAGGTCAACTTCCAAGGACCATAAATTGCTCAGTTTCTATGAGATTAAGGCCATCCAAGTTTCAGGATCAAATCAAAGATGTATTATCCAACTTTTATTCTTTTAGGAACTTCAAATTCAAGTTGCAAATGCATGTTCCATAAGGAAACATTATAGGTCATTTTGGGTCATTACCATCGAACAAGATATTTTCCTCAACTTCTAAAATGCATAACTCATTCATTATAAATATAAACAAGGTTAAATTTATGACCAAATTAAAGAGGTTTTAAATAGATACAACTTTGATGAAGGAACATTTTCCATTTGAAGCCCATAGAAAAAGTTACTTAAGGCGGAATAAGTGAACATTTGACTCGGGACTTAGAAAATTTTCAAATATGTTTGATTTCCCAAACTTCCACCTCAAAATTCATCATGATCCAAGATTCAAATGGAAAAGTGTTAAACATGAAAGTTGTTCCCCTTGATCTCACGTTTCCAAAAAGTCAAAGATCATATCATTTGGCCAATAATTGGATGACTTGCGCATGGCTTCTCTTCAAGGTTTAATTTGGATGAATCTCGTGATCACATTCCAATTTCCATTGCATGATTACATGACACACTTTCAGCATTGCACATGATGAATTTTGGGCCTGATTACATCATTTCATAGGCCTATCACACGCCCATGCAACCATGTAAGAGTGGATTTTTATTTTTGGCATTTTGAATGAAGTGTGTGGAAAGAAAATGCATAGCCTATAAAGAAGACCCCTCATGCTCAGAATTATGGACACCTTGCCTAAGCTTTGAACCTGCAATCCTAACCCTCACCATTAGAGGATAATCTTGAAGGTTTTCAAAGAAAAATCGAGTTTCAATTTCACTTCAGTTTTGAAGTTGAAACTCCAAGAATCCAAGCATTTCCTTTTTCCATTTCACCTCCTACAAGCTTCTGAAGTCAAGCCAATGCCAAATGGAAGCAAGATTCAAGCTCCCTCAAAGGTGAATTTTTAGAAACTTCATCTCTTCGATTCTCTCTCAATTATTCACCATTCTCTTTTATTTTTGGTTGACTGAAGTCCTACCAATGTAGGCAACAAGATTGAGTTGCTTTGAGGTCAAATCGAAGCAACTCAGTTCATGATCCTCAAAATTCAAATCCCTGTATCTTTTTATATACTTGGAATTGGAGAAAATAAAGACCAGATTCGAGATCCTGAGCATTTTCTCTTTGGAATAATGTCCTTGTTTTTCATTTTCCATTGAGATGAAGTAGGACCAGTCCGGTGAAGGTCACCGGAGAAGATGTCCGGAGCCCTAGCTCTGGTGGTGTGTTGGCACACTTCCTGGCCATCTGGTCATGTTTGGATGTTCTAATCTGAGCCATTGCCTTTGATTACCACGCGTACACCACGTTGACTCAAGACTATCATGGAACGCACGTGTATGGCCATCAGATCTGCCACCTCAATTAATGAGGGAGATCTGATGGCCCTTGTTTTTTCTTATTTTATTTTAATTTCTGATTTTATGTTTAATCCTTTTATTTTATATTAATTCATAGAAATTTCATTTTAAATCCAAAAAATATGGGACTTTCACCAAAAATCTTTAAATATTTTTCATTTTAACATTCTGAATTAAAATTATTTTTTGGATTAATTTTGATATTTTTCATGAGCTAAATATTTTTGTGCATATTTTTAATTGTTTAAAAATACTTCTGACTTTTGAAAAATAGTGAAATTTTTTGTCTAAGGTTCTTTAACCTTATTTGACCTAGGATAAATCCCTTGGCCATTTATTTGGTGTTTTGAAGGGATTAGGTTTTGACCAAATTAAAATGTATTTTAATTCACTTTTAATTAGATTTTTAATTGATTAATTGTTTAAAAATTATGTTGAGCCATTGTATTGGTCTTGTTATGTTTGACTTTCTGTTTGGGCCTTGGTCAAGGTTGATTTTACTTTCGTTGGATCAAAACCATTGGATTTAAGGGATTGGTGACATGTACATTCCATCTCCCAAAATGAATGGATGGTTTTGATTTGATGAAATTCCTCCCATGAACAATTTGTGTTTCTATCTTCCCCTCCCTCTTCATCTTCATCCCTATTCTTTCCCATTCCCTCATTTGACCAATGAAATCTCTAATTTCTTAAGGTTAATTGGTTCATCAATGACCTTGTGTCAGATGAACCAATACAAGTATGACTGAGATAGGTCCTTCCCTCTTGACCTTTTCTTTTAGTGTGTGGTATGTTTTAGGAGTTTAGTTCTTCATACTAAATTACTAACATGAATTAACACCTAAATTTTTATTGCCCGATCTCAGATAGTTGTGACTTCTACATAAGTCCAATTACGACTGCTTAGCATAGAGCTAAATTTGACCCTTAAGGCATAACATTCTAGTAAGTGGAATTGTAAGCATCCCTTTCTTCATGGTATTGTTTGGAGACTTGGCCTTTTTTCCTTTCATGCGAGCTAGTGGCATACTTGTGAATTATCCAAGTTGGAGCTCTTCTCATGGAAGATATCTTGGTTCAAGGATCTATACTTGTGAATGAAGGGTTGAATGTTCTCCAAAGAATGACTTAAATAATTAAAAATCACCATTTTACACTTGACTAACCTTTTACTAACATTTGACTAATTCTTGTTAATATTGCTTTACTTTCAAGTCATTTACTTTATGCAATTTAAATTTCAGTCATTTATCATTCATTTGCCATTTATATTTCTTTTAACTTGTTTATGTTTATGTCATTTTCACTTTGCTCATTTGAGCCATATCTTGTGATTGTATATATTATTTGTGTGTTTTGATTGTGTTTGTGGTCTTAGGACCTTAAAATACCTAAATAACAACAAAAACCCTAAAAAACATTTGGTGGACTGTTGATCTTGATCTGAACTTTTGGACTTAGGATTAAGCAACATTCCCTATGCAAAAGGACTTGGGCAATGCCAACATTCTGAGATTGGGATATTATTAACTTAGCCTCCATATAATGCAAGCCTTGGGATTTATTTGGATTCATCTACTACTCTTCCTTTGTGCTTAATTGTTATTTTGATCTTGTGTCTGATGTCTTGCTTTGAGTTGATCAATGAATAATTCATCTGATACATTGGAAGACAAAGAAGACTGCTAGCTATGGGATTTTCTTGCTTGGATGTGGTTATCTTTATTTGATGCCTTAATCTTCATGATGTCTGGACATTGCTAATTGCTTTATTGATTATTGTTTGATTCAAAGTCCAAAGGGAAAATGGGTTTTCTATAAGACATTTTTGTCTGTTGGATTGCATCCCATTGGTCAGATCTCTTCAACTCATAACTTTTAAATTTATGCTTAGGATAGCCTTTTCATATCCTTCCACTTCTTTAATTTCAAAATCTCTCTCTCTTTTCAAAAACTTTCTTTGCTTGTGATTTCAAACTTAGACATATTTTAATGATTAGAAACTTTGGCCTTATGCCAATGAATTTTCAAACTTTCTCTTAATCAAATTTGTAAATAAACTTAACCATATTGACTTGAATTTCAAAAGACAAAAAGAATTAACACCTTATTCAAATCTTTGGCCTCTTTGTGCCTTTTCATTTAAATTTTTGTTAAAATCAACTCACTAACCTATTTGAAATTTTTACCATGAACTACGAGGTTTTGATCCCTCATTTTTATGTTGGTACATAGGCACAAGTCTGAAGGTCTTGTCAAACACAAAACTATAATCAATGAATTCTTTTCTCATTTCCACACTCTATTTTTCTCAAATATCTTTTATACCAAACACATATGCACACATAAAAAAGGGCTCCCTAGGAGTACCTAGGACACTTTGGGTGCTAACACCTTCCCTCTGTGTAACCAACCCCCTTACCTGTAATCTATGGCATTTTATTAATTTTGATTTGAAAACTTCTTATCTTTGGGTTTTGTTCGTACTTTTCCCTTTTCCTTTGGAAACAATAAAAGCGCGGTGGCGACTCTGGTTTTATTGACGTCAAGCTTATCCATAGCTTGATGGTCATGAATTTACCGCTACAGCTCTGACTGAATATTCCATAGCATATATGCCTTTAAAGGAAATGAAGGGGAAGGTGGTCTCCAACTTCATCATAGATCATGCGATAGTTGAGGCACCTCAAAATTATTAGAAGCTAGAACCTTGGAAGTTATACTTCGATGGCTCCAGCCATAAAAATGGAACTGACATTGGTATTTTAATAATTTCCCCTAATAAAATTCTGACGAAGTTCAAATACAAAATTGATGGCTCTTGCTCAAATAATGAGGCCGAATATGAATATTTGATATTCGGCCTCGAAATTGTGTTGCGCATGGGGGCAAAAAGAGTCAAAGTAAGAGGAGACTCAGAATTGGTTGTTAAGCAAATAACAAAGGAGTACATATGTATAAAGGAAAACTTAATCATGTACTTTGTTATAGTAAACTGACTGATTATGTGTTTCAATTTTTTCGAGATTCAACATGTCCCTCAATTAGAAAATTGAGAGCTAAATGAGCTGGCGCAAATTGCCTCATGGTATAAAGTGGCAAAAGAAAGGTTAGAAGATTTTATTAAGGTTTGAGGAAGAGTAAATTCGACAAGGCTATCTCCTTCATATTTGTCGATGATGAGGTTAGGATCAACAGATCCTGAAAACTCTGAGATCTTTGCCATTGACAATTAGACTAATACTGACTGGTGAAGACCAATAGTCGAGTATTTAGAGAATCCAATAGGATCAACTGATCGGAAGGTTAAGTACAAATCTCTAAGTTATGTTATCATAAGGAATAAATTATTCAAAAAGATACCTGATGATATTTTGCTCAAATGTCTTGGTGAAAATGAGGCATATTTAGTAGTATCGAATGTCCCTAGTGGAGCATATGGTGCCTATCAAGTCGGACACAAAAAATGAAATGGTTGTTGTGTTGGCAAGACGTCTATTATCCTACGATGTTAAAATATTGTATTGAGTTCGCCAAGGGATGTCAAGAGTGTCAAGTGCATGCAGGTATCCAACATGTTTCTGCAAGCGAATTACATGCGATTATGAAACCATGGCCCTTCAGAGGTTGGGCTTTGGATTTGATTAGTGAAATTCGTCCAACATCATCGAAAAGTCATATGTACATCTTAGTCGGTATTGATTACTTTACTAAATGGATAGAAACAGTTCCTTTAGTTAACGCCGACCAAGAGGCAATAATAGATTTGCTCCAAAGGTATATTATTTATAGATTTGGAATCCCTGAGACCATTACAATTGATCAAGGATTAGTGTCCACTGGTTGAAAGATGCATAAATTTACCTCTGAGATGAGTATTAACTTATTAACGTTTATGCCTTATTGTGCCCAAGTGAATGGCCAGGTCGAGGCAACCAATAAAATAATCATTGGCCTAATCAAGAAGCATGTTGGGAAGAAGCCAATGAATTGGCGTAAAACCATAGACCAAGTCCTATGGGCATGCCGAACGTCTCCTAAAGAGGCAACAAATACTACGCATTTTCAATTTACCTACGAGCATGAGGTTGTTTTACCCATCGAAATATATTTGCAGTCGACTAGGATTCAAAGGAAAAATTAAATTCCATCTGATCATTACTGGAATATGATGTTGGATGAATTGGTCGATTTGGATGAGGAAAGGTTAGTTGCATTAGATGTTTTAATAAGGCAGAAAGAGCGAGTAGCTAAGGCCTATAATAAAAAGATTAAAGTCAAAACATTTTCGACATGAGATTATGTGTGGAAAGTTATTTTGCCTATAGATCGAAGAGATATGAATTTGGGAAAATGGTCCCCAAATTGGAAAGGACCATTTTGAATTACTCGAGTATTTTCCAATAATTCTTATGAGATCGAAGAGTTAGCATCCGATTCTCGAATCCTGAGAGTGAATAGTAAATATTTGAAAAAATATAAACCTGTGCTACAGAAAATTCTAATTTTAATAGAATAACATGCATAAAGAACGAAACACCAAAATGGTATTCATAAAACTTCAAAATGGCAGTCATTATAAAACACCGAAAATGAGAGAATCATACTACAAGTTTAAGCAGGGAATTTAGATATGAAGTCTTCGAGGTTGGCCTTGGAAAATGCAAGCCTTATGTTTAGACGATCACTTGTCTCTTCTAAGGAATCGGCTTCAGGTGCCAGGCGGCGAGCAGCTTCGCCATGTTTGACACCTTTGGTCCCCTCTTGATCAATGATTTCTCTGGTGGGCAGCGATTTTCCCATGCCAGCTCAGTTTTGCGCTTCCCCAAATTGTTAATTTCTTTGATCAACTCAGCAATTTGGGTGCGATGATTTGAAATTTGTTCATCAAGTGGAGCCTTTTTGTCCAAGTAATCTTGAAGTTGATTTTCAAGCCTATCAACCTCTTTTTCATAAGCACCCCTTAAGTCCCATGGTACAACTATATCTTCTTTTGTTTGCTGAAGACGGGCATTATAGGTCTTCTTGAGGTTGATATCTCGGTAGACTTGATCGAAGTAAGCTTCAAACTCAAACAAAAATTGGACCATAGAACCTAGGACTCATTGTTTATTAAGTTCAACCAACAACTTTTGAATATCGATGCCAAGTTGAGCGTCTCCTTTGAGGGCATTGAGAAAATCAATTTCGAAACTATTGACTTTTAGTTATTGTATCAAGAGGTTCACCGAGCCTTCACTTATATCACCCAACGAAGCATCAGAATAGTGGGAAGATCTAGAGCAATCAAGAGCTTTCATAGTTTTTGGAGATTTCTAAAATATTCTATAGGGCTCTTCCTCTTAATGGCCAAATTTTCCTCCTGGCTCAGTGAAGTGTTGGACGATAAGTCGTGAATGGTAGGTTGGGCCTCATTATCTTTGATGGTGGTGGGCCGACCTTTTTCTTCTATTGGAGTGGTCTCGACATTTCGAGTAGCTTGCTCTTCATCCATTTTTTCACGACTCTTGGTTTTTGGGTAATCTTGAGTTAAGTTATCGTGAACAGAAGCCATGGTGTTATCCAATTCTTCATTTTGTTAGGGAGAAAGTTCATCGACATCAACCTCCACTTTAGGGTTTGGTTCGGTAGAAATACCTACACCTTTACCAATTGGTTTGTTCTTTGGATGGATAGATGAGAGGCTGGAGTCAATAAAATCTGACCAATGGATGTGAGAAAAAGTTTCAGTAGGAGTCAAACAGGGGATACCTGTTGGTTTGTCCACCATATTCTTGTCCAACTTTCGCAGTTCCTAAAAAGTAGAGGAATGGTTAATTGAAATTAGAATCAAGATATAAAATTTGTGCGTTGCATAGAGCAATACCTTAGGGTCATTAGTTTCTTATTCTTCGACTGGAAGATTTTGGGGTTCATCCTGCACTTGGTCATCAGAATTAGACAAGTCTTATTTTCCTTTTCCTTTATTAGAATGACCGACAGTTGGATTTATTATTTCCTTTGAAGGATTTCTTTTTTGAATGGCAAAAATTTTCCCGTCGACGCTTGGTCTGGGAGGAGCCTTGGGCGTAGGTCTCGAGAAGATCGGAGTATTTTTTTCTATCTTTTGAACTTTCGACTTCAACCATGGTCTTTGTTGGTTTTGGAGTAGTCTGAAAAAGTGATTGGTTAGTTTGTTAAATCATCGAAGCCACCAAATAGGGAAATTATATGCATACATATGTCGAGGTAATCTTTTTGGATTTCTTCTTTTTCTTGGTTTTTGTGGTTGTCGGAGAGTCTGGATCACATTTTTGATTCCGAACGGAAAGGCATGTTAAAGTCATTTCAAAGGTTAGTTGAATGTAAAAGATGGAAAAAATTTGCCTTTTTATTTTGGGCTTCTTCTTCTTTCTTAGCTTCACCAGCATCAGAAGGCCCATCGACATTAGTGTCGCCCTTTGCTTCAGTTTCACCTACAGTGAAAATATGTGAGAAGTCGAAGGTAGGAATGAAAAGAATTTAAATAAATGATTAATATGTACCTATTTTTTCTCTGGTTTCTCTTGTAAGTTGGAAAAGGCGATCGAAAACCTCTTGTAGAAGTTTTCTTCAATGAAGTGGCCTTGGAAGTAGTTTGTTTACCAGTTGTTAAATTCCACTGTCAAATAGAAGGATGGTTCAAAGTGGAAAGTATGCAATTCGAGGACTTTTTGATGAATGAACGCCATGTAGTCTCTGTATTCCTGAGTAGTAAATTTCCTTTTCGACCAACAAATGTCATTCTCCCAAGTATAGAGCGAGCTTGGCAGCATCTGATTGAAACTAAATTGGAATGATAGCCAATGAAGCCGAAGCTAGTAGTTCCTGTCTCAATATGAGTGGATAAGAGTTTCAGAGTTAATAAGGTTGGCCAAACAGAGTTCGACAATGCAGCAGTGGAGAGAGTCAAGCCAGGAAACCTGTTTCAAAACCAGATCGGACCTACGCATCTATCCACAAAAGGGCCATGATCGAAACGAAGGTTATTGATTTGAGGAACATGTTAATGTACTTCATGAAAGTTGTTTCTTAGGGAATATCATATGGAGTAGTTAAGGCAAGTCTATTGCCTTCAATGCTCCTACAGTCTTTTTCTTCCATCAAAGCTTTTGAACTAGTTATGTGTAACTTTCATTCAAATGTGGAATTCAACCAGAGTTGTAAAAGCCACAAAGGGCCAGAGAGAAGATATGACTTGTTGGTTTTAGGAAGGTGTTTTAACTTATAAGAAGCATTTCCATTTTATTGATATAGATTGGCTAAAATTAGTTTTCCTAGAGAAATTTTTCGACCCTCATGAAGTTGGATTGCTAGAGGGGCGTATTTCTTAGCTATTTGTAGGGATCTTTAAAAAAACAATAGGAAAGCGAAAGGGTCAAGAAGGTAATATGTTCTTGGTCGGAGACCTCTTCAGTTTTCTTATTATGGTGGTCAATGGTGTAATTTTTGAAGCTAAAGCGTTCGAAGACGAACTCATTATCGGTTTCTATTGTGGGGGTGAAAGTTTCACATGTAGGCTTAAGTACCATAATAGCTGATACATTGAAAAAAGTAGGCATAAACATTCCATAAGTGAATTGAAATGTGTTTGTCAAACCTTCCCAGAAGAATATCAACGCAAGTAACATGGCCGGATTATACCTAGGGCCAATTATAGAAATTTGAATCACGTTGAAGATGCGTAGTTTCTTCCATTGACCTTTTCTCTTGAGTTTGACTTTGTCAAGCCAAGCAATATTCTCTTTGTTTTGAGCAGGGGGAACGGATCAAAAGACACGCGTGTGTCTTTTTATAAAGGATAAATTAAGAGAGCATTCTTCAAACACATAAGGCATTGTATCAGGAAAACACGGGAAGAAGTTTTTTACCTTTTTAGATTGTGACTTAGCTATCGAAAATGGTCCTAAGAACGCTAAAAGTGTATCATAAAGGGTAAAAGGATGAGTACCTATCTCTTCCAGATGACAATTTTTTCTATGGCCATTGGTGGTTCAGGCACGCAATCTCTTCCTTGGTCATCTTCTTATGGCGGAATCATGAATGCCAAAAGGTTTTTCCCAGTATCGAGTTTGGAAGATGATGTTGTTGTTGCCATTGTTGAGTTGGAACAAATTGTTGCAAAAGGGTTTTCTGTATGTGAAATGATAAAGAAAGAAGTGAATGAGATGAGAAAATAATAATAAGGAAGTATTTATAGAGTCTTTTTTCTTGTCAATGATAAACACATAGCATACACATGTTAATGTGAAACATTACATTTCTTGAGAAGTGGGAGAGTTGATAGAAGTGGATAAGTTACGTGCACATCCATGATCTCCTAGAAAATAGGAGTAATGATAAATTTATGAGAAGATCTTATGGAAAATGACAATTTGAATTAAAGTGGTAATGATGACACTGACGTCTGCGAAAGAGTTTGAAAAGTGTCGAAAATACTTTCAAAAATGCCACCTTTCTTTTTTGATTCAAAATCGAAATATGGCATTTCGGGGAGTAATTTTTTACCTCAAATTTTTGACACAAAGCATTAATTATAAAAATGTGATAATGGGTTTAATGCTAAAAATCAAAGTGATCAATTACGACCATGGAGATCTCGATGAATTTGATTTGTCTAGAAATATGTGTCAACTTTGGTTGAATTGCAATCAGTCAGAGACCAGGGAGTTTATTGGTTTTGGGACTTAGTGAAATTTAGAGTACCCAAAATGTTTATTTTCCAAGCAGTCGAATGAGGTGTAAGTGGATAAGATCATACAGTTATCTGAGGACACGTGGGAGCATGTCGAAGAAGAAGGCTGCATGGAGACAAAGGTGTGGCATATTTTGCTTAGTCGACCGTCGCAGATGGTTAACTTAGGACCAATATATAAGCAAGCATTCACTTATGTTTTAGGGGTCCTCAACTGTATACAAATTCAGTAAAACTCAAAGTATCTGTGTGTTTGTGAGAAAAGAGTCAATAATGTATGTATATGCGTTCCATTTTTTACAAATCAAAGTCTTTATTTTCAGATATAAATTGTATTGAATTTTATTTCAATTATCTTTTGTTTCTTTTATATTTTAACTTCAGTCTAAAAATATGTTTCAAACCATCAATTTTCACACAATATGTCTTGGGATCTTTTCGAGTTTAATCCCTTAAGTTAAATGAAACTTATTTTGTTTACCAAATTTCACAGTAAACAACCGCCTCCCTCAAATCCATATTCTTGGAGTTCCCCTATCAATCTTCATCATAAGAATCACCAGTACTTCCCATAGTAAAAGAATTGAGGGGTCTATCAACACTCTCTACCAAACCACCTCCAGATCTAGAGTTATCATTAAGGACAATAAGGTTGGTATTGAGGCTATTAACTTCTAGGGGATCAACATTTGGGACATCTGAATTCTCATATATCACTGATAATGGAGAATCTCCACCATCTAGCACATTCATTATGTTTTTCATGAATATTTTCTATGTTTTCCATAATGAATACAAGAAACCTAAACAACAAATATACGAAAAAAAGACTAAAAATGGTACATGAGTTAGTAGTGAAACAAATGAACAACTAGGAGCAAGAGGAATTTGATAATGGGGATGAACCAAGAAAATGGAGAAAATGAAAAATTAGAAATTATCAGAGCCTAGGAGAAGAATAAAGCGTTTGTAAAGAAATGTAAGGTTTCAGTTATGAGAAAGAACGAAAATTGTTTGAAAGTCCAAGAGAAACTTTATACAACTGAGCAAAATGAAGTGAATCAACTTGAAAAATGAAAGAAAATGAAAGATGAAAAATCAACGATCAAGATTGCACCTCAAAAATATAACGACACTTGAGTGCAATCGAGCACCCTAGGCTAAAGCGCCACACCATAACTTATGAACATATGGCCACGTGTGAAGAATTTTTTTGAAACATCTCAATGATTATACTAACATTTAATGAAGCTACCCCTAAGTCTTTTCCACTTCTCAATACTGGATATCGACTAAAAGTACCAAATCCAGTTCTTTGAAAGACTTTCTCGTACATCACATTACAACAAGCCTTGAGGGCAACTATTATAGGCCGACCACATGTACAACATTCCGTAGGCTAAATGGTCACCCATTTTATATAAACCATAATGTGAACAACAAAAATGTATGATTTTATTTACAATTCACTCCACCTATTTATTCACAGATTGACTTGGGTGTTGCAATCCTAATCTTGTAAGTCCTTTTACGCGACTGCATCAGAGCAACTCAAACCACCACATCAAAAACCTATTAACAATTATAATTCTCGAACATAACAAAATCAAATTTATAAAAGAAATTATTTTATTTTAGAGAAACTAAATATATCGAGAGGTCAATGCATCATTTCATTCTTTAAGTTTTACCTTAATAATGTTTTCGCAATTAAAATGATGAATTTAAAATTTTAAAAACAAAAATAATTAAAATATTATTAGCGCAAAGAATAGAGAAACATGCACTGAATAAATTAAACATAATTTTAAAATACGTATGTAAGTTATGTATTTTCTTGATTTTTTTTAAATAACCGCTTTTCAAATTAAATACCAAAACAACCTTTGTTTTAAATTATTTAGTAAAGTAACCATGTTTCAGGTGGACGACAATAGGAGTAGGCAACTCTGTTAGCGCATGCTTTGCTTTGTTACACATAGTCACCATTATGGTTGGCACATGTATGTGTCACCACTGCAAGTGACACATGCATGCAACCATTAGAAGCATCTGCCACATACGGTGACTACTCCTTTATTTATTTATTAATAATTTTAATTAAAAATTTGAAATAGAAAAGAAAATTAAAACTAGTTTATACTATTATTTCATAAAATTAAATTACACAACAATTGAATAGAAAATCAACGACTCGCCCGATCAAAATGTCCACGAGTTCCATATCCCGGCGCATTAGCCTGCCTTCGAGGCCTGACACGATTTTTCCGAGGTGTTTGGGGTCTTTGAGTATTGACCCGAGGAAAAGGTGGTTTGTGTGAGGATCCTGGCGTATTTTGTAACACCCCGATAATAATATGATAATTATTTAAATTAAGTTAATAATATATTTATTAATTTAATTAGATAATTGGATTATTATTATTATTATGTTGGAATTATTGAATTATTATTATTATTGGAATAATAATATAATTTGGAAAATATATAAGTGGGAATTAA
Organism: Lathyrus oleraceus; assembly: GCF_024323335.1. Lineage (NCBI taxonomy): Eukaryota > Viridiplantae > Streptophyta > Magnoliopsida > Fabales > Fabaceae > Lathyrus > Lathyrus oleraceus. The sequence goes on along the minus strand of NC_066583.1, from coordinate 583,182,863 downwards.
GGAAAAAGAGTTCATTTTTGGAAAATAAGGTTTTTACGTGAAAAGCAGAGAAGCGATCATGAAAGAGGAAAAGGGGCAAAGGGGAAGAACCAGAGAGCAAAAGGTTGGAGAAGAGCTTGGAGCTTAGAGATTTTGCCGGATTAACTCAGGTAAGGGGGGTTTATCGTCGATTAATGGGTATTATGGGATAATATGTAATGGGTAGTGATAAGCCGTTGATTTGACCCTAATTGGGATTATTGATGCTGAAGAATTATGTTGGATAAATTGTATTTAGACTGTAATTGAATCTGTGTTTGGGTTAGTTGTGAAATTCCGAACGTATAGCTTTTTACGGAATCGGAATCGGAGGTCCGGAAGTCCTCCAACGGCGGAAAATGCGGAGAATTCTGCATTCTGCCTTGTGTTAGCGCAGGAACTGCTGTTTTGTCTGTGTTAACCGGTTAACCCAGTGTGTTAACCGGTTAACACTGTTTTGAATTGTGAAAAGGTGCTGTTTTGCCTGCGTTAACCGGTTAACCCAGGGCGTTAACCGGTTAACACTGTTGCGTTTTGCCAGAAAATGTGTTTTTGCCTGCGTTAACCGGTTAACCCAGGGCGTTAACCGGTTAACACTGTTGCAGAGTGGAAAAATTGGCTTTTTAATGTTGTGTACATAATTGAGAGTTGGCCTATGTTGGCGTATGATGTAATAGGGATTATTTCCCGCTGTTTTGAGCAGTATAGGTATTAGTAGAGTGTGCTAATACTGTATTTAATTGATTTACATGATAATGATGTGTTGATACATGTGTTGATGGTGTATGATGGTATGCATAATGATGTGAATGTATGTATTATGCATGTATGTGTGAATGGACTGTTGTATGGCTTAGAGTGTGAGCATATGTCCGTTGTGAATTGTTGTGGATGCTGCATTGCTAGATGATTAGCGTGCATAGCATAGCCTTTGGGGCTGTAGCTAATTCCCATGGTGAGGAATTAGTGAGTGAATCATTGTGGATTTGTTGTTGATGTTTGCATGCTAGATGATTAGTGTGCATAGTCTAGCCTTCGGGGCTGTAGCTAATTCCCATGGTGAGGAATTAGTGAGTGAGTCACTAGGTCTCAAATGAGTGGGACTAGTGAGCTTAGTAGCCGTATCTGGAGGGATCGGTGAGCTTGAACTATATGTTCAAGAATAGTCGGTACCGCATGTGTGGAGTCTCATTGCATAATGTATGTATGGCGTATAATATGAATGGATGTATTCCAATATTATACGTGTGTTTGTGTTGTTGTAGAGTATGATTTGAAATTATACTTGTGTGTTATGGAATGTTGAGTATGATGTGAGCTGATGTGCTGTTACTGATTGTATGTTGCGATTAGGGTGATTAATGTGTTAAATTGCTTAACATGACATTATATTCTATAATGCTTATTATATTGATTGAGGAACTCACCCTTACAACTATTTTTCAGGTAACGAGAAATGAGTCGAGTAGAAGCGAATGCTTGGAGTCTAGTGTAGTCTCCCTAGTGGGTCATGCTCTGATAGATGTAACATCGGGAGGGAACATTTTAATTGTGTTGTTGATGATTGTTGAACCAGTTTACATGTAGTATGTTACATGTTTTGATTAATTTGATTTATATCCGCTGCGATTTATGCAAATGTTTAATTGATTAAATAAAGAGCATGACAGTTATTTTGGAACATGGTGTGAATGATTGTGTGACACCCTTAACTGCATAATTACTCTGATATATGTTTATTATTTTAATTAAATATTTGGGGTATTTTAGAAGGGTGTTACATTAGTGGTATCAGAGCATAGTCGGTCGAGTCGAGTCGTAATTATTCTGTTTCCCCTGTACGGGATAGGTGTTGTGTAACCCTATCAGTACTTATTGTTTGGCTTGTTGGGTTTTCAGAATAGAGATGGCTGGAAGAGGTAGAGACGATGCTGCGATTGCTGAGGCTCTGGGTATGCTAGCTGGAGTACTTGGAGGGAACCCGAACGTTGTGGGAATGGGAGCTGCTCGTCAACTGAGTGAGTTCCAGAAGAACAATCCTCCAATGTTCAAGGGAGCATACGATCCAGATGGCGCTCAGAAGTGGTTAAAGGAGATCGAGAGAATCTTCCGAGTGACTGAGTGTGCCGATAACCAGAAGGTCAGGTTCGGTACGCATATGCTGTCAGAGGAAGCTGATGATTGGTGGGTTGCTACCCGCACTGAGTTGGAAACTGCTGGGAATGCTGAAATCACTTGGGCTGTGTTCAGAGAGAGATTCCTGAGGAAGTACTTTCCAGAAGATGTCAGAGGAAAGAAAGAGATAGAGTTTTTGGAATTGAAGCAGGGTAACAGGTCTGTTACTGAGTATGCTGCTAAGTTCACAGAACTGTCGAAGTATTACACTCCCTATAATGAGGCTGCTGGAGAATTTTCGAAATGTGTGAAGTTTGAGAACGGGTTGCGTCCTGAGATCAAACAGGCTATTGGATATCAGCGGATCAGAGTGTTTTCTGACTTGGTTGACTGTTGCAGGATTTTTGAACAGGATTCCAAAGCCAGAGCAGAGAGCTATCAGCAACGGGTTGATAGGAAAGGCAAGAATCAGAATGATCGTGGGAAACCGTATGCAGCTGGCAAAGGTTTCCAGAGACAGAGTGGGATGAAGAGGCCTAGTGGGGGAGACTCTAGTGCCCCTGCTAAGTGTTATAGATGTGGTCGGGCTGGACATCAGGTCCATGAGTGTACCAGTGCTGAGATGAAGTGTTTCAAGTGTGGAAAAGGTGGTCATTTGGCTGCAGAGTGTCGGTTGAAGACTGTAACTTGCTTCAACTGTGGAGAGTTGGGTCATATCAGTCCACAGTGTCCTAAGCCGAAGAAAGAGAATCAGTCTGGAGGCAAGGTCTTTGCTTTATCGGGTTCTGAGACTTCTGCAGATGATCGTTTGATCCGAGGTACGTGTTATATTAATGGCTTTCCTCTTGTAGCTATTATTGACACCGGTGCTACTCATTCCTTTATATCTTTGGATTGTGCTGTGAAACTTAAGTTAGAGATATCTGAGATGCATGGTAGTATGGTGATTGATACTCCTGCAAAGGGTTCAGTGACTACTACTTCAGTTTGTTTGAATTGTCCTTTGAGTATTTTTGGTAGAGACTTTGGGATAGACCTTGTGTGTCTTCCCCTAGTGCAGATTGATGTTATTCTGGGTATGAACTGGCTGGTGTTTAACCGAGTTTATATCAACTGTTTTGATAAGACTGTGATATTTCCTGAGGTTGAGGAAGGAAAGGATTTGTTTCTATCAGCAAGACAGGTGGATGAGGCAGTAGCAGATGGGGCAGAGTTGTTTATGCTGTTAGCGACTTTGGAAGTTAAAGATAAACTGGTGATTCGTGATCTAGCAGTGGTGTGTGACTTTCCTGATGTATTTCCGGAAGACGTGAATGAATTACCGCCAGAGCGTGAAGTTGAGTTCTCGATTGATTTGGTACCTGGTACTAGACCGATATCGATGGCTCCGTATCGTATGTCTGCTGTTGAGTTAGCTGAATTGAAGAGTCAGCTGGAAGATCTGTTGGATAATAAGTTTATTCGTCCGAGTGTGTCACCGTGGGGTGCGCCAGTGTTATTGGTTAAGAAGAAAGAAGGTACTATGAGGTTGTGTGTGGATTACAGGCAACTGAATAAAGTGACGATCAAGAATCGGTATCCTTTGCCGAGGATTGATGATTTGATGGATCAGTTGGTTGGTGCGAGTGTGTTCAGCAAGATAGATTTGAGATCGGGATATCATCAGATACGTGTGAAAACTGAGGATATTCAGAAGACTGCTTTCAGAACAAGGTATGGACATTATGAGTATTCTGTAATGCCTTTTGGTGTGACTAATGCGCCTGGTGTATTCATGGAGTATATGAATAGAATTTTCCATCCGTACCTAGACCAGTTTGTTGTGGTGTTTATTGATGACATTTTGGTGTATTCGAAATCTGAAGAAGAGCATGCTGAGCATTTGAGAGTGGTTTTAGAAGTTCTCCGAGAAAAGAAGTTATTTGCTAAACTGTCTAAGTGTGAATTTTGGTTAGAGGAGGTTAGTTTTCTTGGTCATGTGATTTCAAGAGGGGGTGTTGCTGTTGATCCTTCTAAGATAGAAGCGGTATCTAAGTGGGAAGCTCCGAAGTCAGTTTTTGAGATAAGGAGTTTTCTTGGACTTGCAGGTTATTATAGGAAGTTCATTGAGGGATTTTCTAAGTTGGCGTTACCGTTGACGATGTTGACTAGAAAGGGGCAAGCGTTTGTTTGGGATTTAAAATGTGAAGAAGGTTTCCAAGAGTTAAAGAGAAGGTTGACTACTGCTCCTATTCTGATATTACCGAGTCCGTCGGAATCATTTGAAGTTTACTGTGATGCTTCGTTGTTGGGTTTGGGTGGTGTGTTGATGCAGAATAAGCAGGTTATAGCTTATGCTTCGAGACAACTGAGGGTTCATGAGAGGAACTATCCGACACACGATTTAGAGTTGGCAGCTGTGGTATTTGTTCTGAAGTTATGGAGGCATTACTTGTACGGGTCAAGATTTGAGGTTTTTAGTGACCATAAAAGTTTAAAGTATTTGTTTGATCAGAAAGAGCTGAATATGAGACAGAGGAGATGGTTAGAATTTCTGAAGGATTATGACTTTGGTTTGAATTACCATCCGGGTAAAGCAAACGTAGTGGCTGATGCATTGAGTAGGAAAGCATTACATATGTCTATGTTAATGGCTAAAGAATTGGATTTAATTGAGCAGTTTAGAGATTTGAGTTTGGTGTGTGAGAGTACTCACAATAGTGTTAAATTGGGAATGTTGAAGTTAACGAGTGGTATTCTGGATGAGATTAGAGAGGGTCAGAAATCCGATGTACTTTTGGTTGATAAGTTGACTTTAGTGAATCAAGGTCAAGGTGGTGAATTCAGAGTTGATGAGAATGGTGTTTTGAAATTTGGTAATCGGGTGTGTATTCCGGACGTTACCGAACTTAAGAAGAGTATTCTAGAGGAAGGACACCGTAGTGGCCTGAGTATTCATCCGGGAGCTACGAAGATGTATCATGATTTGAAAAAGTTATTTTGGTGGCCGGGAATGAAAAGAGAAATTGCAAGTTTTGTTTATTCCTGTTTGACTTGTCAGAAGTCAAAGATTGAGCATCAGAAGCCGTCTGGGCTAATGCAACCGTTGGCTATTCCAGAGTGGAAGTGGGATAGTATCAGTATGGATTTTGTTTCTGGTTTGCCGAGGACAAGTAGGAATTTTGAAGCTATTTGGGTGATTGTTGATAGATTGACGAAATCGGCTCATTTCATTCCGATCAGAATGGATTATCCGTTAGAGAGACTAGCCGAGTTGTATATTGAGAAGATTGTAAGTTTGCATGGTATTCCGTCTAGTATTGTTTCAGACCGAGATCCTAGATTTACATCGAAGTTCTGGGAAGGTTTGCAGAGGGCTTTGGGAACTAAGCTGAGATTGAGTTCTGCATATCATCCGCAGACTGATGGTCAGACTGAGAGGACGATTCAGTCATTAGAGGATCTTTTGAGAGCTTGTGTTTTGGAAAAGGGAGGTGCTTGGGATTGTTATTTACCTTTGATTGAGTTTACCTACAACAATAGTTTTCATTCGAGCATTGGTATGGCACCGTTTGAAGCTTTGTATGGTAGGAGATGTCGGACACCTTTATGTTGGTATGAGTCCGGTGAGCGTGCTGTGGTGGGACCGGAGATTGTTCAACAGACTACGGAAAAGATTAAGATGATTCAGGAGAAGATGAGAATTGCTCAGAGTCGTCAGAAGAGTTATCACGACAAGAGGAGGAAGTCACTTGAGTTCCGAGAGGGAGATCATGTGTTTCTTCGTGTTACTCCGATAACTGGTGTTGGTCGAGCTTTGAAGTCAAAGAAGTTGACACCTCGATTTATTGGTCCTTATCAGATTTTGGAGAGGATAGGGGAGGTAGCCTATCGTATCGCTTTACCGCCATCACTTGCAAATTTGCATGAGGTTTTTCATGTGTCTCAGTTGAGGAGATACATTCATGATCCGTCGCATGTAGTCCAAGTAGATGATGTACAGGTGAGAGATAACCTGACTGTTGAAACATCACCTATGAGGATCGAGGATCGGGAGTTGAAGCAGTTGCGGGGTAAAGAGATTGCCTTGGTGAAGGTAGCTTGGGGAGGACCAGCAGGTGGCAATGTGACTTGGGAACTTGAGAGTCAGATGAAGGAGTCTTATCCGGAGTTATTCGCTTGAGGTATGTTTTCGAGGACGAAAACTCTTTTAGTGGGGGAGAGTTGTAACACCCCGATAATAATATGATAATTATTTAAATTAAGTTAATAATATATTTATTAATTTAATTAGATAATTGGATTATTATTATTATTATTATTATGTTGGAATTATTGAATTATTATTATTATTGGAATAATAATATAATTTGGAAAATATATAAGTGGGAATTAAGGAAAAAGAGTTCATTTTTGGAAAATAAGGTTTTTACGTGAAAAGCAGAGAAGCGATCGTGAAAGAGGAAAAGGGGCAAAGGAAAAGAACCAGAGAGCAAAAGGTTGGAGAAGAGCTTGGAGCTTAGAGATTTTGCCGGATTAACTCAGGTAAGGGGGGTTTATCGTCGATTAATGGGTATTATGGGATAATATGTAATGGGTAGTGATAAGCCGTTGATTTGACCCTAATTGGGATTATTGATGCTGAAGAATTATGTTGGATAAATTGTATTTAGACTGTAATTGAATCTGTGTTTGGGTTAGTTGTGAAATTCCGAACGTATAGCTTTTTACGGAATCGGAATCGGAGGTCCGGAAGTCCTCCAACGGCGGAAAATGCGGAGAATTCTGCATTCTGCCTTGTGTTAGCGCAGGAACTGCTGTTTTGTCTGCGTTAACCGGTTAACCCAGGGTGTTAACCGGTTAACACTGTTTTGAATTGTGAAAAGGTGCTGTTTTGCCTGCGTTAACCGGTTAACCCAGGGCGTTAACCGGTTAACACTGTTGCGTTTTGCCAGAAAATGTGTTTTTGCCTGCGTTAACCGGTTAACCCAGGGCGTTAACCGGTTAACACTGTTGCAGAGTGGAAAAATTGGCTTTTTAATGTTGTGTACATAATTGAGAGTTGGCCTATGTTGGCGTATGATGTAATAGGGATTATTTCCCGCTGTTTTGAGCAGTATAGGTATTAGTAGAGTGTGCTAATACTGTATTTAATTGATTTACATGATAATGATGTGTTGATACATGTGTTGATGGTGTATGATGGTATGCATAATGATGTGAATGTATGTATTATGCATGTATGTGTGAATGGACTGTTGTATGGCTTAGAGTGTGAGCATATGTCCGTTGTGAATTGTTGTGGATGCTGCATTGCTAGATGATTAGCGTGCATAGCATAGCCTTTGGGGCTGTAGCTAATTCCCATGGTGAGGAATTAGTGAGTGAATCATTGTGGATTTGTTGTTGATGTTTGCATGCTAGATGATTAGTGTGCATAGTCTAGCCTTCGGGGCTGTAGCTAATTCCCATGGTGAGGAATTAGTGAGTGAGTCACTAGGTCTCAAATGAGTGGGACTAGTGAGCTTAGTAGCCGTATCTGGAGGGATCGGTGAGCTTGAACTATATGTTCAAGAATAGTCGGTACCGCATGTGTGGAGTCTCATTGCATAATGTATGTATGGCGTATAATATGAATGGATGTATTCCAATATTATACGTGTGTTTGTGTTGTTGTAGAGTATGATTTGAAATTATACTTGTGTGTTATGGAATGTTGAGTATGATGTGAGCTGATGTGCTGTTACTGATTGTATGTTGCGATTAGGGTGATTAATGTGTTAAATTGCTTAACATGACATTATATTCTATAATGCTTATTATATTGATTGAGGAACTCACCCTTACAACTATTTTTCAGGTAACGAGAAATGAGTCGAGTAGAAGCGAATGCTTGGAGTCTAGTGTAGTCTCCCTAGTGGGTCATGCTCTGATAGATGTAACATCGGGAGGGAACATTTTAATTGTGTTGTTGATGATTGTTGAACCAGTTTACATGTAGTATGTTACATGTTTTGATTAATTTGATTTATATCCGCTGCGATTTATGCAAATGTTTAATTGATTAAATAAAGAGCATGACAGTTATTTTGGAACATGGTGTGAATGATTGTGTGACACCCTTAACTGCATAATTACTCTGATATATGTTTATTATTTTAATTAAATATTTGGGGTATTTTAGAAGGGTGTTACATATTTGACATATTTTCAATCATTTCTCCCTAATAGCTAGGGGGTTACCGCCAACGGCGATGCCATAATTGATTTGGATGCCCATGTTGTCGTAGTTGGGTCATTGTAGTTAGATTATGTATGGATGATATGGTTGGTTGAATTGGGACATTGAACCATTTTGGAAATGAAGCAATGGTTCTTGTGGTGTAAGAAAGTCATACAATGGTTGGGTCCTTTGGCAGTAGGATGTTTGGGTGTTCATTGGTGGGGGACTATGGTAGGATGGGGTGGAATCATATGAATTATCGGGGCTATAGACATATATGGTGGCTGTGTATGATTGTTGGTGGTATGGTTCAGACTCTTGGTTTTGTGTTTGGGTGTGTGGCATGTATTGGTTGCGAGGTTGAGTGTTTGGTGGTTGGATGTATATGGTATGGCGATATTGTGAGGTTGGTCGTTGGGTTTGGATGGATTGACATTGTTTTTGGGTTTGGTAATGGTGTGGGGTTGGTTGTTGGTCAGGGGTTTATTGTTGGGCGCATGATGATGAAACTCGTTGGTGTGGGTCGATCAAATGCCTCGGCTCAGACACAAATTGTGTCATTGTAACCGATCTAAACCAATTCATATAATGTTGAGTTGGTCTAGCACCTTGTATGATAGGTTCATTTAAAATGTGTCGATGTTGGTTTATCCATTGACGAAACATCTCTTTAGAGAAGTCTTTCTAATAAGAATAACCCTATTATGCATTGATTCTTAGTTGATGCCAGTCTCCCAAACACATTGGAGGGTCTGGAATCTGTTGTTGCATACTAAATTGCAGTTTCACATGGTCACTCCGGTGCATTTCCATAGTAGTGAACCTGATGATTGATGTTTTTGTTGTCTAAACTGCAACATCATCGGGGTTAACCTCATGGTCGAGACCCAAATACGACCTCCAAATAAACCGTATAAGAAAAATACATGATTAGAAGATTTGTAATTTGGTAATTTTAAACCCAATTTAGAGTTGTTTAGTTGTAATACATCGTTTGGTCCAAGGTGGTCTAAAAGATCGTGATAGACTACTATAACGTGTTTGGGACATCTATTGTAGTTCATCCCCAGAACTGACCACCTAAAGAAAAAAGATTGAAAATATATTAGCTACAGTTAGTTGTAGTACAAAGTCTAACAAATTCGAAGATTTAAGATAAACTTACTTTGTTGCTAAGGGGAATGTGAATGACTTATCATTGACCGGGGTGAGTGATGATATTCTCGATCAACCCCATTGAGCGTTGGGTTTGGGTGGATTGATATTGTTTTTGGGTTTGGTAATGGTGTCAGGTTGGTTGTTGGGCAGGGGTTTGTTGTTGGGCGCATGATGATGAAACTCATTGGCGTGGGTCGATCAAATGCCTCGGCTCAGACACAAATTGTGTCGTTGTAACCGATCTAAACCAATTCATATAATTTTGAGTTGGTCTAGAACCTTGTATGATATGTTTATTTAAGATGTATCGGCGTTGGTTTATCCATTGACGACACATCTCTTTGGCGGAGTCTTTTAAATCGGAATAACCCTATTATGCATTAACTCTTAGTTGATGCCAGTCTCCCAAACACGTTGGAGGGTTTGTAATCTGTTGTTGCATACCGAACTTCAGTTTCACATGGTCACTCCGGTGCATTTCCATAGTAGTGAACCTGATGATTGGTGTTTTTGTTGTCTAAACTGCAGCATCATCGGGGTTAACCTCATGGTCGAGACCCAAATACGACCTCCAAATAAACTGTATAAGAAAAATACACGATTAGAAGATTTGTAATTTGGTAATTTTAAACCCAATTTAGAGTTGTTTAGTTGTAATACATCGTTTGGTCCAAGGTGGTCTAAAAGATTGCGATAGACTACTATAACGTGTTTGAGACATCTATTGTAGTCCATCCCCAGAACTGACCACCTAAAGCAAAAAGATTGAAAATATATTAGCTAAAGTTAGTTGTAGTATAAAGTCTAACAAATTATAAGATTTAAGATAAACTTACTTTGTTGCTAAGGGGAATGTGAATGACTTCTCATTGACCGGGCGAGTGATGATATTCTCGATCAACCCCATGCTTGTAGCAAAAAGGCACAAGAATAAAACGAACAAGTATCCTTTTTATCATTTTTACACAATGAACTATATAGATGGGATAACATAGTTGAACCCCAACTATATGTTCCTACTTTATTTATGTTTCATAACAACGACAAATACATAATATTTTCCGTATTACCAGTAGTTTCAGGAAATAAAAATTTACCAAATAGAAGCATAATGTAAGACCGATTTTTAATTATCTTTTCGTACCCAGTAAAATCTTCGCTTAATGTTATACTTGAATAGTATTGTTTAAGATATTTTAAGTTAATACCTTGACCCCTAGGTTGACCCGAAGCTTGTCTCGTAGTTGTGTCTTCACACAAAGGGGCACCCAACAATTCTTCGCATATAGATTTATCTTGGTTAACTCTACCATTAACATCCCTACCATCGATAGGTAGAACGAACAACATGTACACGTCTTCTAGTGTGACGGTACATTCACCGAATGGAAGGTGAAATGTATGGGTCTCATGTCTCCATATTTCTACAAAAGCAAGGATAAATTTGTAATCAACAGAGAATAAGACTATGTTTAGTACATTACTAAAACCGTTTGCTCATAAGTAGGATTCTATCAATGGGTCACGTGGTACATATTCATATACACGACATCGAAATCTCTTTGGTTCCTAATAAAAGATAATTAACGAAATAAGTAAAGAAAATAAATAAACTATAGTATTAAGAAAATTAAATAAGCTATAGTATTAAGGAAAATAATAACTTACAAACTCCACATTGTTATTGATTATTCCTCGATGTTCATCACCCATGGTTATTAGAGACTTTTGTGGAATGCTTTTGAGTATTTTTTGTTGACAAAGTGGGTAGATTTAAGTGTTTGTTGCTGAAAAAAGTGGCGAGTTTGAGTGTGTTTGATATAAATGCTGAGAGACATAGCAATATTTATAGATGAGAGATTCATGGTAGGCTGATCACTAGGCTCATGCATGCAGACAAAAGCACAAGCCAATGTAAATGGTGCATGGGTTAAGACAAAAGAGTATGTGCCATACCCTATGGCGCATGGGTTGCTTTTTTTCAATTCAGCATCGGCCCTATTTAAGTGCATGGTACATCATTTTCGAAACAATCCACACTCTATTGTCACAACCATAATATATGATCAATGCTCACATCAATGGTGATATATTTTACTGTGACTTATCCAATTTTAATTTTTCGTAATACCAAAGTTACTCGGTTTACAATAAATAGACGATCAAATTTTACACATTTAAAAGAGAGAACAGAAAAGAAGTTGCAGTGTTGTCCGGTGGCACAAATCATCTATAAAAATCCAGTGTTTTTTTTTCCGACAACCAAGTCAAGTTTTATCAACTAAAGATCCGAGATGATGGAAATGTTCATAATATGTTTCTTAGTCATGAACATTCTAGGTTCAATGATATTGAGTTATATATTATACAACAACAAAATCAGTTCTCTCAGATCGTTGTTCTGTCACAAGTTTTTTGTGAAACTGACGATGATGAACAAACCAAAGTCGATGATGTTGATGAGACAAAAGAAGAAGAGGATATATTGGTTGATCAAATGGTGAACGATGACAATGTCGACCACGAGTAAGAGAAATAACCTGCTAGTCATGTTTATTGTCCACCTCAATACATGATAAGATTGAACTTGGGTGCAGATGAACCACCGTCAGATATATTTCACAATCCGTATATGCAAACACAAGGATCATTAAATGTGGGAGACAAATTTCTCACAAAAGAAGACAGTGTTAGAGCTATTAAAAAGTATCACATGGAATTATCAGCTGATTATAGGGTCGACCAAACTAATGTGACGAGTACAAGATCTTGTGTCGTAATGGGTTATGCCTGTTTCAGTTGGCAACATCTTACCTGAAGAGGAGTGATTCTTGGGAGATAGGTTCTATGGGTCCAACTCAAACTTGCATAGTCACCATTCTGATGCAGGATCATCGCAAACTCAACTCTAAGTTAATATGCGATGAAATTTTGTCTGTCATTATAGACAATCCATCGTTGAAGGTGAGCACAATAATCTCGCATATCGTTACACGAATCGTAGATGAAGACATGAATAGCTAGAACTAAGGCGGTTGAAATAGTGTTTAGAAATTGGGATGAATCGTACAAAGAAGTTCCAAAATACTTGGTGGCACTTAAGCATAATGCTTCGGGGACTGTTGTCATTTTGGAGACCTTGTAGATATATTACCCTAGACGGGACTTGTGTTAGTGGAAATGACATATTCCACCGACTCTTCTGGGCGTATGAACCATGCATAAGAATTTTTGCTTCCTGTAAACCTATTATACAAATTGATGGAACATGGTTGTACGGGAAATATAAAGGAACTCTACTCATGGTAGTGGTATAAGATGGCAACAACAACATTTTCCAATCGCCTTCGCTCTGGTTGAAGGGGTGATTGTTGGTGGATGGAGTTTTTTCCTAAAAAATATCCGATTACACATTGCTCCTCAGCCTAACTTATGCTTGATTTTAGACATCCATCCATCAATTGAGAGTGCCTATAAAAACCTGGATAACGGCTGACAGGATCCTTCTTCAACGAATGTCTATGGTATTAGACACATTGCTCAAAATTTCATGCGGGAAATCAAAGACAATACGTTGTGGAATAAGGTTGTGAACACATGGTATGCATTAATAGAACCTTCCTTCAAATATTAATGTGAAGATATCAGATTGAAAAATACAGACACCGTAAGATGGATCGACAATATTCCTTTGGAGAAGTGGACCAGGGCATACGACAATGGTCAACGATGGAGCCATATGACAAAAAATCTCATGGAGTCAATGAAATCTATCTTCAAAGGCATCTGAAACCTACCGATAACAACTTTGGTGAGAGCAACCTATTTTAGGTTAGGGTCACTGTAAACGTTCAAAATGGAGTTCAATGTTACAATTGAGGTAGCTGTTCAATGATACTTCAGTGAAATTCATTAAGGAGGAAACTGGCAAAGCTAACACACATGTGATCATAGTGTTTGAACGTAATAAAGGTTGGTTCAATGTTGCCGAGTCAACGAATCACAATGAAGGGATGCTGAGGGGATACTATCGAGTGGAACTAGATAGAGGTTGGTACGACTGTGAAAAGTTCTAAGCGTTTCATATGCCTTACTCCCCTGTTATAGCGACATGTTCGAAAGCTCTGTAGGAGCCTTCAAACTTACTATAAGCTGTTTACAAAGTCATAAACCTATGCAATGTTTACAACAATAGCTTTCTGGTGGTAGGAAAAGAGGACTATTGGCCTGCATATCAAGGGGAGATAGTCTGACACAATGAAAAAAATGTGAAGAAAGAAAAATGATCGTCCTAACAACATGCATATTCGAACCGAAATGAATACAACAAACAAATTGGTGAAATTATGTAGTTCATGTTGTTATCCCGTTCACAATCTTACAAACTGTCCTAATGTTGGACCAAGCACAACAACATAATATCAAATGTAACCATTTTACTTTATATTGAAAACAACTTTCATTTCATAAATATCATAACATTCCGTTACAATAATATAAAACAATAACTAAACAATAATTTAAACAATAATTAAACAACAAAATAAACAAATACAAGAAATAAACAACATAACTATGCGATTACAACCATCAGGATAATTTCCTGAGAATTGTACATCATCATGCAAACATCTCTGTCAGTTTAGACATTGTCTCATAAATGCCTTTCTCCATTGTTGTTGAACACGGTAACAAGCATTTGAATTCTTCTGATGTTTTCACCCCTCTGCAATGTCTCCATCTAACCAACAAATTAAACTCCTATTAAGATGCTCGAACGTCTCTGTATTTTAGAATCGGATCTTCATCAAAGACTTTACTGCTGAATAAATTAAATCGACATTTCTCTTGTGAATATAAAAACACATATATGAAGATATTTTGAAGAAAAATGGAAGAAGATTGAAGAAAAATGAAAGGAGATAGTAAGAAGATGTGTGAAAAATGATAGGGAGGAATGTTGTATTTATAGAATTTGCAAATAAAGGAGTAACCACTGCATGTGGCGCATGCTCCTAGTGGATGCATGCATGCGCCACTTACAATGACAACACATACATGCATACGCCAACCATAATGGCGCCTATGCATACATGTGACACTTACAATGATAACACATACATGCATACGCCAACCATAATGGCGCCTATGTGTAACAAAGAAAAACATACGTCAACAAGGTTGACTACTCCTTTTGTTGTCTACCTAAATCATGGTTATTTGATAAATAATTTGAAACAAAGGTTAACTTGGTATTTAATTTGAAAAAAAATAGTTATCTTAAAAAAATCTATTTTCTTAATAAAAATATCTCTAAACACAAAAATAGACTCGGTTAAACACAAAAATATCTCTAAACATAAAAATATCTCTAAACACAAAAATCTATTTTCTTAATAAATTATATTTAAATTAGTCAATTTTTTTTATAAATTAGTTTTATTTTGAAATTAATGTATCAAACATTTTAAAATAGGTATAATTTTATTTTTTTAAATAAATAAATACTCTACATTGAAATGTCCATCAAATTATTATCAATTATTACTGTTTTAAACACAAAATTTCGAATTTAACATTTTATTAAAAAAACAGTTTACTAATATGGTACTGAAGGAGTGTTATATTACTATTATTACTATTTTATACTATTATAAACTATTTTTAATTATTTTATTGTTAAAACATTTCCTTATTTGAAAAAGTGAATAACTTAATACGTTACCGTGTTCTTTCAGTCTCTTCTCATCTTTTCCCTCACACACTCTTTACTAAACACTGCTTTTTTCGTTGTTTCATTTTTCATTCTCATCTCAATTCACCGATGCAAGACCCTTCCAGAACCGCCACTGGCTACCCAGCCCCACCTTACAACCACCCTAACGCCGCCCAATACCCCTACGCCGCACCACCTCCTCAATACTACCACCCAGCAGCACCACCGCCACATCGACCCTACGCCTCTCGCTCCTTCTTCCGCGCCTTCTTCGCCACCATGATCTGCCTCGCTGTCATCTTCGGCGTAATCCTCGTCATCACTTGGCTCGTCCTTCGTCCTTCTCTCCCTCACTTCACTCTAACAACTCTCTCCCTCTCTAACTTCTCCGCTTCCAACCAATCCCTCTCCGGCACGTGGCGTCTCGCTTTTAACGTCCGTAACGGAAACAGAAAAATGTCCGTTACTTATAACGCTCTCCGTTCATCCATCTTCTATCATTCGAACTACATCGCTGAATCGGAGCTTGCGCCGTTTAAGCAGGACACGAAATCTGAAACTGCGCTTAACGTTACTTTCGCCGCTGCTAATGCTTACTTTGAATCCGGTGCTGTTAGAGATCTTAACGGTGATAGGACTCGCGGTTCGGTTCCGTTTGATGTGCAGATTCTGGCTTCCACTTCGTTTCGTTCTGGTTCTTGGAGGTTTAGGACGAGAATTCTTAAGATTATTTGCCGGAAAATTATGGTCGGGATTTCGTCGAATTCAACTTCCGGTGAATTGGTTGGTTCACCCGGTGAATGTCAGGTGTGGACTTGACTTGTTTTTAGTTTTTAGGTTTACGGTTTACCCTAATTTGTCTATGGGTTCTTTTTTTGAAACCCTAGGTTTGAAAATTGGATTCAGTAATTAATGTTTTCAGAGGTTTATAACTATGCATTATGGTTAATATACAAAATTGAGTATTGTTGATTAGTGTTTGACTGTATATAATTCTAATTCTCACCTGTTATTTTATTTGCTTCAAGTTCTTCTTCTTGACTTTTGAGTATATATGTCAATTTAAGAGAAAGGATTAGTTTAGCTCTCGTTGACAGAAGGATTAGTCTATTATGCTGAGTGCAATGCTAATAATTCAGCTAATTGTTTTTGGGTTTATTAAGATTATGACGAATCAATCATTGATTTTGTTATCATTGTTTGACTTCTGTACATTCTTAATTGAGTTATTTTAGTAGTTAGTGTTTAAATAGGATGATATAGGCTCTGTTATTTCAATGCATAATCTGTGGACCCTTTTCACAACAAGCTTTACATTTTTATTAATTTCTCACTCTGCTATTGTGTTGAATTGAAAACATGAATGTCATCTAGTATTGTTTATTTTGAGGTGTTGCTAGAAACACCTTTTTCTCCTAACTCATTTCTGAAATGGTGAAATTATGCGGGTTCTGCCCTTTTATATAAGACTCGTTTCTGAAATGGTGAGATCCATTTGACCTTTAGCTATTAAGAGGGTGAGTGTTGAAAATAAAGTGTTAAATGGAGTATTCTTAGCAGTACTCTTCCTTGGTTTAGTGGATAGTGTTTTGAGTTTTAGAGGCCTATTGCTAGTTCTGGTTTTTGCTGTTTCTTAGCATTCTTTCATTGGAGAAGGTTGATAAATTTATTGCAAAAACATTTTTTGTTTGGAGTAAATTCTAACAAAAAGAAACAAATTTTGGATTTCTATTTTTTTTCCTTCTTTTTCCGCCACACTGCATGAAAATAATATAGTTGGTTTATAGGAGTTTTTCCTATCATCCCAAATGAAGACCTTTTGTTGATTTATAGTTGATTTATTCCTTGTTTTTCCTTTTACTGCACCTTAGAAAAGAATGTGGTTTGTCTATAGGAGTTTTTCCTATCATTCAAATTAAGGCCTTTTGTTGATTCATAGGAGTTTTTCCTTTTGTTGATTTATAGTTGATTTATTTAGTGTTTTTCCTTCTACCGCACCTTAGAAAAAGAATATAGTTGGTTTGTATGACTTTTTTCCTATCATCCCAAATGAAAGTCTTTTGTTGATTCATAGGAGTTTTTTCTTTGGCTGAGTTATAGTTGTTGTTTGATTGTGTGTTATTCCTTGTACTTGCACCTTACAAAAAAAATTATAATTCCATAGATATGTGGTGTTTCCAAATACAACACCATAGGTTATAAATCATATTTAACAAGTCTAAACCCAGTAGTCAAATTTAACTTGTACCAAAAGTAACTAAATGAACCACATTTTCAAGAACAATATTTGCATTTTAATAATATAAGGTTTGTCTGAATTGTCTGATAGATACACCAACTTTATGACAACACATCTTGTCATTTTTTTTATACTGTACTCGGATATAACATTTTTATGATAAGACATCTTGAAAGTGTTTTTACTTTTTTGAGATAAATTCTTAAATTTTTTTTATATATTACTCGGATACAATATTTTTATGATAAGACATCTTAAAAATGTTTTTACATTTTTGAGATACTATTGAAACTTTTCCATTCACCTCTGTAAAAAATTTGCAGTGTAAAGTTTCTGCCGAAGAATCTAGACCCTTAATTCATTTACACCTTATCTGAATTAAAATTAGTATAAAGTAATAGTAATTAAAGGTTGACTTTAATAGAAAGTAATAGATTCATTTACACCTTATCTGAATTAAAATTAATAGAAAATAATAGTAATTAAAGGTTGAGTTTAATAGAAAGTAATAGTAATTTAAGGTTGAGATTTGCACTCTCACACTTAATCAAATTGGTCTGCAGTTGATCGAACTAAATCACAGTTAATTGACCCATAATTATTATAATTATTATAATTATTAATTACTTTTGAAAAATTAATTTAAAATTTAACGTGAACAATAGAATATTCAAGAGTTATTTAGTTTTTTATGGATTTTATTGTCGGTTTTGAATTCAAACACCATTATATTGCATAATATTGCATAATATTGTGATACAAATATATTAAAAAGAATATCAATAAAATAAATGGTAAAAAATATAGGCAAGGTTAGTTTTATTATGAAAAAGGTAAACATTCTAAATTAAAAGATTATTTTGATATCCCTATAATATAAAACATAATCGAAATTATAATTTTTTTTTTAAAATTATATTTTAAAAATAATGATTTTTTTTAAAAATTATTTGAAATAACTTTAAAATTAAATGATTTTGAAAATTTTTGATATTCAAAAAAAAATTTCAATACTAAAATATCTAAAATAATATTTTAAGAATAATTATTTAAAATTTAAAGTTCTTATAAAATTTTTCTTTATGAAACAGTTTGATTTGATTTTCTTTTAACTTTTATTGTATAGTTTGATTGGATTATTTGATTGAATTGTATCATGAATATATATAATCAATCCCTTTTTATAGATGATACAGTAGTCACTAATACTATTGTAAAGGTTCAGTCGCCTTATTTATAAACTTTGTTTCAATTTTTTTAAAAATAATTCTTATAGTTAAACAACATTTATAATTTTTTTTAAAAAGTTTAAAATAAAAATTGATTTAAGTAATCTGTTAACAAAGTTTTAAATGAAAAATTATTTTTTAAAGTTAAAATAAATGGGTGAATAGTTGTGAAATGGAATGGTTAGTTATTCATAATTTGGTGAAATTTTAAAAATATTCTTGTATTCTGGATTTTATAATTTGGATGTATTCGAAATACACAACCTAAAACACATCAAAGCAAATGTTTAAAAAGAATCATAATATTAAAGTCTAGATTTTTCCTTCATATTACTACTTACTTAACCACAAACTCAAGTTGATGCAATATGGAAGGTTAAGAGTTGTTTTGGAAATCCATAATATACTCTGCAATCACAAAATCAAAATCACAAACTCATTCCAAGAGTTTTTTCTTGTTATCACAAAATCATAAGCAATTTTAGACAAGAAATAAAGAAAACACAAATCAATATAAATATTTGTTATCACATTCATAAAATACGTAACTTAACTGTTATGGACCGACTAAAGACTCAATCCATATCAAGCCCACCCTACTCGATCCAACATATAAAATAATTCATATGCTATGAGAAGGTACACAATCTCTGATATCCAATTTCACTTTATTCTTCTCGAATCTTGAATTGACTTGGATGTTAGAGTGGTAACCATGTAGGTCCACCTCGTGTCGTCGTAATGGAGATCAAAGCCATCATTTGAGATTAACGATTACTCATCTCTCATACTTTCTAGTTCTTTCGTAAAGCTAAAACATTCATTTATGGTTAACGAAACATTAACATTACATAAATATTTGTTAACATAAATCTAATATGACATTTCATGATCAATAGATGGTTGAGGACATTTCAACATCTTTAGAACATTATTGGTTGATCTCACCACTGTCGCATCCATCTCGATCAGACCCTTTGTTGCATAATGGTGAAATGTGATTCACATAACTCTTAAATCTTCGTTCGTCTTCAACTCAAACTCTTAAATCTTCGTTCGTCTTCAACTCAAACTTGTTGAACTTCACATTCCTTCATTATCAATCGATGATGAAAAATACTCGATCTTAATTACCATTCGATTGTCTGGGTAGCACAAGAGATTATCCAATTGGATTTCAGATCTACAAGAGGAGCGTCCCTTGTGACCATAAATTCAAAAGGAGAACTCACGCCATTGAAGTAAACAAATGTGATATACTAATATTGAGACATTGTGGAGTTTTTTTGTTAGCTACATATGAGACATATGTATACAACTTTTAGATTAATATAGATCGTACAAAAGCAATTTTGCTTTAAGGGACACTTCCGAAAATGTAATCCGGATTCAAAGCATGACTATTTATACCCCTTTACATATGAAATAACACAATAAATATGGTTTGTCTGGATATTAAAATGTGGATCTAGCTATTATAGAAGCTAATTTTGCAGACAACTAATTTTACACACAAATAGAACTTGTTTTTTAACAGAGAAAATTTTAAGTCCAATTTTTATACAAGTAATGTTAGATATACATTAAAACACTTTCAAATGTCTTCAAATTACATTGTTGAAAATAACAACCCAATATTATCAGAAGTGGTAGTTTGAACTTGTTTGTCTTATATGTTTAATCAATTATGAGCACAGTTGGAAAATTGTTGAACAACTTGATGTAATCATGATGAGTAAAAAATATATCTATAACGTTTTTTTCCATCCTCTCACACTCTGTACCTAGATACATAATGATCATTATCCAAAATCTCCAAAAATTATTGCATTTTTTTATCTTTAACCTCTTACCGCCTTGTTGTTTTGGATGCAACAATGTGCACTTGCCTAATATTTGTGACACTTTCGGGTCTTTTCCTTTTCAAAGTAGAGAATATATTTTTAGGGTGAACCATGTTGAATGTCACGTCAGAGACAAATTTCTTCTCTTTATAATTCAAAAGACATACAATGGGGTGACCGACTAACTTATAACACAAAGCATGACTATTTATACCACAAATCACATTAAATATCCATGTATTATTTGTCTTGAGCTATCCGCACAATGTTAAATGGACACTCACATTTCCTCGATCCAGTGTCATAGTGTTTCAACTTTAAGATAGATTTTCTATATTTTCCACTTCTTTTGTATCTCATCGTCACAAATGCTTATCTTTTATCAGAATCAGAATTCGACCTCCCGATTACAATGTTAAACCCTAATTTGGAAGCCATCGTGCGGACCCATTGAAGCATATATTTACGTATAACAAACTCCTATTTATTTGTAAATTGTTTTCCAACATCTACATGAACATAACATCCATAGATACAGTAGTCTCAAAGACAACATTAGAGACAATAATAGGGTGCACCATAACTATAATCAATCATAACAGAAGACCATTCACATTCCATATTAGAGCAGTCCAGATTTCAATTCTTGAACACAACGTGATAGAATCCAGATACATGTACATTACATGAAATTTCAGCTTTTTTTGCTCCTCTTAATACCAAAATACATAATAATGTTGTTTTGAAGAAAAAATCTCGAGTGAGAATGGAAGAATATTTTTG
Source organism: Lathyrus oleraceus (assembly GCF_024323335.1). Classification (NCBI taxonomy): domain Eukaryota; kingdom Viridiplantae; phylum Streptophyta; class Magnoliopsida; order Fabales; family Fabaceae; genus Lathyrus; species Lathyrus oleraceus. The sequence continues at coordinate 583,161,559 of NC_066583.1, read as the reverse complement.
AAGGATTTTCCAAAAAGTGGTATTATGATCATGAAAAACATGAAGAGTGATATACATGAAAGGTGGCTTCCAAATTCATTTTATCGCTTGAAATTCTGAAGATTGTAATGTAGAATGCGCCTAAAGATTAAATTTCAAACATATTTTTGGCAAAAATGAATGTGCCTTTGTGATGAACTGTTTTTTTTAGAAAGGGGAGCGTCCAGATTATGAAATCCGAACCATACGTGAGCATTTTTAAATTTCCAGAAAGTTTATGATTACTATATGTGGTATAATGAACAACACCCTTTGCAAAATATCTTTCACCAGATTTGTTCAGGTGAGTTTTGTAATTATTTTGCCGGGTCATTATTTTAATATTTTATCTTATTTTCATATATATATATATATATATATATATATATATATATATATATATATATATATATATATATATATATATATATATATATATATATATATATATATATATATATATATATATATATATATATATATATATATATATGACAATTTGATCCATCTCCAATGGACACCCCGCACATTTATTCATAATGGATAGGGTAGAAACACACAAAAATGGATACAGGTATGAACTCAGGTAATTATCCATTAAAATAAGCGGGTATGAGTACGGGTATGGGTACATTGAGGTATGGACTCTATGTATATATTTGACAGTTAATTTACGGTTAAATCTGTCCCATTAAATTTTTTTCACAAGTTTATTCTTACTTCTTACATAGGACCTCTCAAAAGTTTGAGACGACTATATAGGTTTTTTTAGGCTTAATACCCCCCCCCCCCCCCCACACACACACACACGCACGCACGCACGCACACACACACACACACACACACAGATATATATATACACACACACACACACACACACACACACACAGATATATATATATATATATATATATATATATATATATATATATATATATATATATATATATATAGGCTGGTCCATAAGACTTTATAGGCCATACTACATACCTCTGTAGACCGGTCTTACCTATTTCTACCCCTACTAGAAACCTCCTTTTACAAGGATATGAAATTTAAAGACAAGTTTCCAACCAAACAATGAACATGGTTTAAAGTGGTTATTCTCCAAACCAAACAATGATTTTGCATAGGTTGATCTCGATCCAAGATAGAGTTTGACACAGGCTGTCCTCCAAACTAAGATGGAGTTTCATGTCGGCTATTCTCCGAACCGAGGGATTTTACATGGTCTGACCTCCAAAAATATATGAGATTTCACACATGCTAATCTCAAACCAAGACGAAATTTTACACAGGTTAATCTTGAACTAACTGAGATTTTACACCAGTCTGAACTCAAGTGCCAATATGAGACTTTACACAGGCTAATCTTAAACCGATATAGATTTTACACCGGGTTGAACTTAAGAATCCTATAGATTTTTATGGATGATTTTCTTGAACCAAAAGAGATCTTTCCTTCTAGAGGAAGCTCACAAATCAAACAAAGACTTCCTAAGACAATCCCCCCAAACGAAACAAGAATTTTTAATATTTTAACTCACACCCAAACAACTTCTTATAGAAGAAATATTTACTCAATATATAATATATTTTTGGTAAATTATAATTAAGCCCTCACCTAGAAAAATGACCCTTACTTAGACATAACAACACTCTCGAAGCACTAAGGCAAAACATAAGTGAGAAAAAGGAGAGGTTTATGAAAATGATGAAAGAGTAAGAATGTGAGATCAAAGATTGTTTTTTGAGTGATTTAAATCGATAGAGAAGCTCTATATTTATTGGCCGAATTGTGGTTCAACTTGTGTTCAAAACAGTTTCAACTCAAATTGGGTGCATACCAAACTCACCTATACGTAATAACATTCAATAAAAAAAACAGCCACAGACCATTATTGCGACTAAAAGACCCGAATAAAAAGATTCAAACAAAATAAAAGGAGAGCGCGTGAAAATGCGAAAAATTAAATGAGCACACCAAACTCTCTTACAAGAAATAGTGTACAATAAAAAAAAAATTGTAGGCCCAAACCTAAAAACAATGTTCGTTGATTTTATGCGGGATTGAAAATCTCTCTAACGGTCTGCCTACAAAACTGCATTGTTATCTTGAGCATAAAATAACAAAGTTGTCCGTCTAAAAATCCTCAGACAAAGTTGGGGTACAACACTAATTAGATGAAAATTGAGGAATTTTGTATTTGAATTGTTAGGAAGAGGTCAAAATCTGAAAATATGAATCCATAGCTATTTATACTTGAACTATACCTTTTGAAAATAGTATAATATCATGAATCATTGTCATGATTGATAGATGAAGTTTGGAAATCGTTGAAATCAGATTGAATATGAAAAAGTGCCACTGCTTCAGTGGTAACCGGTTAACACAATATCGTAACCAGTTACAATTGAAGTTGAAAAAGAATTTTCAAAATTTTTTGTGGCCGTAACCGGTTACTACTACTATGATTTCCAAAAATACTGAATTTTTTGTTCATATAACCGGTTAACATATTTGTATAATCGGTTACAACTTTTTGAAAATTTAAAAACCACCTTGTAACCACATGATATCAATTGAAATAACTTTGAAACATGTTTGTATAGTTAGAGATAAAGGATGAAAAATTGTTATGAGTATTATGGTAATATACAAAGCTCAATTGTAACTTGTATCTTATTTTTTGAGATCAATCCAATAAAGTCTAAAATATTTTTGAAGATTGCTTGACTTCCACGTCTTGTCACCATAGTTTCTTTTGAACTTAGAACTTTTCCCTTCATTGATAATGCATTTGATCTTGATACTTTGTCTTCATCAAAACATAATGTAATGTTGGAAGCTTATCTTCACAAATTTCACACTTCCTCTCTTTCATAACTTTGAAGCTTTAAGTTGTGGCATGATTATCTTTGAATTTAGCATCACTCAAGAACCTTGAATATTCTAGATTGATGAGGCTTGAGATATCTTCAAGTCTCTTACCATCATCAGAGATTTGAGAGAACCACTGGAAACCTTGAAACAAAAGTCTTTACTTGAATTTTGTTTGATCATTTTTTTGACTTCAAAGAGTGGACTTGATCTTCAAGAGCATCTTCAGGAGGATAACTTGATGAAATATACTGAGCATCTTTGACCAATTAAGCTAACATCAATAGATAATAACTTCACTAGGTGTTGATAAATCATCTCTCAGGGAGGTGGTAAACGAGAAAACACGGAGATAAAGTTCGCAACAAATTACTGGATAAAGAGGTGAAAAAGAACATAGTTCATAGTGAGGCATAAATGAGCAGGACATAAGATCATATTCCTCCCAATTGATGGCAACATTTGGATTTTAGATCAAATTGTGAGTAGGCTTTAGAGGACTTCCTCCTTTGATTCTTTCTCGAACACATCTTAGTTATCTTTAAAGTTTTCTAGATCGAGAGGAATTTCTAGAATATACTTCTTTCTTAATGAGATTTATTTCAGGAGATAACAATTTCCCCTTAAGAAATATATTGAAAGCCTCTTTTCAGCCTCCTTGATCTTTTTGGCCTTGGATTGATATTGGTCTATAGGCATACTTCTTTTGGCACCTCCTTTGCTTCCAAGTAGCGCCCTTTTTCTTCCAAGTTCCACCCTTTTGCTTAAGAATTGCTTTAAACTCCACCGAAAGGTTAGTAAAAATAAACTTAAATGATTAAGTTTTTATTAAACCATTTTCTAGAGGGTTAATCAGAGTTTTCTGATTGTTCAACTTCTATTAAGTGTACTAATACAAACTCCCAACATGACTTGAGAAAAACTCCCCCTCAATAGGGAACAACGAGCAAGCGCCAAAGGTCAATTTACACGAATATCTTAATATAGGAATTGGATCGACATCAACTAGAGCGATACGAGCACTATCGATCCTTAGGCTCCAAAAATAATAGCACAATCAAGATTGTTGAGTACCACCATTAATGCCAACTAGGTCAAAAATAAACTTGTTGAACATCACCATCACATTTAACACACTCCTAACATTACCATCAATGCTAACATCATGATCAAGCACCACCATTGATGCTTTTATGATCAACTTGCCGCACACCACCATTGATGCCAATGAACATCTATTGAGCACTACCATCAATGTTAACAGAAAACATTGTTGAGCATTACCATCAATGTTAGAACCATTAAGAGCACCATGGACCAAAGGAAACTTTGCATAATCATAGTATACATGGGTTTTGTACAACTTTATCAAATTTATCCAATGAGCATATTCAAAGCTGCAAAGCTATTCCTGTAAAATAAGTCAGGTTTTCATCTTGTGTACCCAAATCATTTTGGGTCCTGGTGCGTTAGTAGCTCTAAGACGTCTAGAGGTATTCCTTCTAGAATTTCTTAATTTATAATAACAAAACGACTCTACGTGGCCAAGATTATTACAAAAAGAACATTTAAAGATACGATGATTCAATTTCTTCATATTAAAGTCTTTACTATGTGATCTACTTAATTAAAACCTTAATCCAATTTTATTCAAGTAAGACCTTTGATTTGATAGAATAAAATCTAGGTTTCTTTCTCTTTAGTAAATTTACTAAGGGTTTTATGTATATCTTTCACTTACTTTTTTTATTGAGACACAAGTATCACATTTATTAGTTTGATTTCTAATATTAGCAATTTTATATCTTAATATTTAATTGCTGTTCTCTAGTAACTCAATATAATATTTAAGATCTAAGTTTCTTTTTTCAATCTTCCTCGATTAACTTAACATTTAATTTAAACAATTGCTTGTATGATAAAGTTGTTACTTCACAACCATCTTCTTCAACATAATCTTTCAAGCAAACATGTTCTTCTTCTTCACCGGATGATAGATATGAGGGATCTTCGAAGATTCTACCAAAGGTTGATTAGTCAAGAGTTCTTCTTGATATCGAGTCTCTAAATAAATTTCTTGTTGAGACTTCTTCCTTATTTATTCTTTCAAAGATTCGACTGGATGAAACTTCTTTATCTTCTACATATATTCTTATTGATGAAGTTTCTCCATTCTCAGATGATGAATCTTGTGAGAATTGTTCGTCCATTGAGATTATTCTTTCAAATGAGACTATTGAAGTTAACTTTTCTTCTTCTTCTTCAAAACTTTTTTTGATGAAGTTACTAAAGAATCTTCTAGGATTATTGAACTTAGTCCTTCATATTTAGACATTTGAATCAACTTGTTAAACTTCTTGATGATTTATGCCTTCTTAAGTTTTTCCTGAAAATCATAAACATTTCATTCTCTTGATTTAAGGATTGGATTAGGTTTCTAATTCCAATTCTTAAGTCTTAAATATTTGTTAGTAAATAAAGTTCTAACTCGTCCTCCAAGATTTCTAATGGGTTAACACCATCTATAAAGATAACCTTCACATTATTTTGATGATTCAACTTTTGAGACTCATGTGTTCATTCTTTCTTGTTTGATACTTTGAGTGATTTCATAGATCACTTCAAGAGTGTCCCACACTTCTTTGGTGGAATTTACTTACATAAAAAAAAAAATTCACGTAAAGACATAACAAACAAGTTTTTAGCTTTGCAATCAAGTTTAAACTTTCTCTTCTATTCTTTGTTCCAAAGAAAATAAAGTTTATCTACTAATTCACTAATAACATAGTGAGTAGGTATAAACAAACCATTGATTATAGTTTCCTACATTTCAAGATTAAAAGTGTCAATGAATATTTTAAATATAGCTTTCCATATATCAATCGTATCACCATTGAACAATGGATGCCTGTTTAGGAAAGTCCTCTTGTCAGAAGAAATGTTGGAATTCATCTTCTTCCTGAGACAATTTATCTTTAAATAGGTGTTAGGGTCTGATGCAACTTGTTGGACATGTGACTCCATACACAAGAGAGAGAGAGAGAGGGGGGGGGGGGGGGAGGTTGAATTGTGGAGCTTTGAAAAACATTGGTTGAAGTTAAAATCATTTAAAAAAATCCGAGTATGAAAATATTTGTAAAACAAACGAGTAAATAAGCAACAAAATGAAAATAATTGAAAAGTAAGAGAGAGAGAGAGAGAGAGAGAGAGAGAGAGAGAGAGAGAGAGAGAGAGAGAGAGAGAGAGAGAGAGAGAGAGAGAGAGAGAAAGAGTATTTTTTATTGGTTCGACCAAACTTGACATACTCATGCCCATGAGAATTCTTCTTAAAAGTATTCACTAATCTTGAGAGCTTTCAATAGGATATGCCCACGAACCACCTTTTACAAGGATATGCAGTTTAAAGGATAACTTCCAACCAAATAACGAACAAGGTTTTGAATGGTTATCCTCCAAACCAAACAGAGATTTTGCATGGGTTGATCTCGAACGAAGATGAAGTTTTACATTGGCTATCCTCCAAACTGAATCGGGGTTTTACACAGGCTGAACTCTGAATCAAAATGAGATTTTACATGCGCTAATCTCGAACTAAGATGAGATTTTACACGGACTAATCTTGAACAAGCTTAGATTTTACACCAGGATGAAATCAAGAACCAATATGAGACTTTACACAGGATAATCTCAAACCAACATAACTTTTACACCGGGAAGAGTTCAAGAACCTATGTGGAGATTTTCATGGCTGATCTTCACGAATCGAAGAGACTTTTCCTTTTTCAAGTGAAACATCCCCAAATAAAGATTTTCTATGACAATCCCCAAACCAAATAAGAGCTTTTACTGATTTAGCTCGCAACCAATTAACTTCTTATAGAAGAAGTATTTCCTCAAGAGATAATACACCATTGGTAAATCACAATGAAGCTCTCACCTAAAATAATGATCCTCACTTAGATACAAGAACACTCTCGAAGTACTAAGGCAAAATACAAGTAAGAAAAATGAGATATTTTTAAAAATGATGAGAGTAAGAAAGTGAGATCAAAGCTCATTTTTTGAGTGATTTGAAATGATAAAGAAACTCTCTAATTATAGGCCAAATTGTTTTTCAATTTAGGAAACAATTGATGGGCGAAATAACGCCATAATCAATTAGACCAATCAATTATTGCATCTCAATAATCGAGTGTTCAAACCACAAATGATATATTTTGATATTTAGCCATTAATGATCTTTAAAAGACTATCCCAATCGACTTTAGACTCAACAAAGTGAAAATCATCGATTGGATGATTAGAGATAATATATTATTCACTTGTAAAAAGTCACCTAATTGATTAGACATTTCCCTAACTAGCTAGTTAGGCCTTAAAAACATTTTAAGGTGGTTTTACTAAAATAAGATAGGATTCTCAAAGGTTTTTTGTTTGTGATTTTGCCATTATATTTCTAAAAGTATCCTTGTGCCTTTTTGTTTGTAATTTTACCATTGTGATTTTGTCATTGTATTTTCAAAAGTACCCTTGCGCCTTTTTGTTTATGATATTGCCATTGTGATTTTTCCATTGTATTTGCAAAAGTACAGTTGATGCTTTAGAGTTTTTACAACTCTAAGACATCAAATCTTGGTATTATTATCTTTGACTTTAGAATCACTCAAGAATCTTGAATCTTCTAGATAGTCGAGACTTGAGATATCTTCAAATTGATTATCATTATCAGAGAATTGAGAGGTCAAACCACCAACAAATCTTGAAACAGAAGTCTTCTCGTGAATGTTGTTTGACCTCAATGTTGACTTCAAATAGATGACTTGATCTTCAAAAATATCTTCAGGAGGATAGCTTGATGAAACATCTTGAACATCTTCGTCCGCTTGAGCTATCTTTAATAGATAAAGAGTTCGCTAGATATCATTTGATATCATATGTTGTCATCATCAAAACCAAACAACCAATACCACCAAGTTGAATCACCTTGATAATACCTACAAACACATAAATCCACAACATAGACCAAACAATTACAAAGGGGCATAATAGAGATTTTGAGTCATGATGTATGGTGTTACTAAGATAATTGATTCTCCCAAAATTAAAAAGCTAGGATTTCTAGCTTCAACCAGATGCACGGTTTACAGAATCAATACACTCAAAATCAATTTTATTCACCGCAAAATCAAACACATAAATATACATGCTTATTCATATATTCATAGTATACATAGTATAAACTCTTTCTTAGAGACTAAAATATATTCATAGTATACATAGTATAAAGTCTTTCTTGGTAGATTCTCAAATTAAATTCATTTATCCCTAAAGTTACTTATTATGTATTGAAATGGATTCCATATCTTTCTTTCTGTCTTTGCTTTTCCTTTCCATTTTATCTTTGGCAATTGGAATCTTTCAACAATTAAGTGAAATCATGTGACCGTCTTTACTTTATTTCCTATATATCGCTTTTGCATATCGTTCGGTTCTCTTTATTTTGATTCATTTTATAAAGGACTGAGTATCTGATACCAACTTGATTCATAGGTTCATCTTGATTTTTTAGAATCACTCTGCTGAGGTTCCCATTTAAACATAACCAAATCAATTTACACAATAAGGCGTGTTGACAGTATATTCTCAATCAGATTTTTTTTAGCACTCGATGACTTACGATGAAATGAGATATGGGTGTTCAAATTTAAATTAAAATAATGAAATAGTTTCAAACAATTGTATACTACATAAAAAGAAAATATATTAGACATGTTTGAATTTCTTTTTAAAATAAGAGTTAAATATTTTTTGAATTCACATAATAAATTGACGTGTTTTTTATTTTTATTATTGAATATTTTTTTATTGAATAAAATTCTTAAATATTGAATTTTATTTGATTTTAGTCTTAAAAATTAAAATCCGTAAGAAAGTCTTCAAATTTTCTGCGGATTTCTATGCTGATTTTCCCATGATTTTAATTTTAAGAATTAAAATAAATATAATTTTAATATTTAAAAATTATTTCTAAAAAAAAATATTCAAGGATCAAAATTAAAAATACGTCAGAGATAAAATATTTTTTTTAAACCTTAAAATAATTACTCCTCACAATAAACGCTCTAATTAGATATAAGATATTTTTTCTAAACTAAACAAAAACTAACCAAACCAAATGAATGTATTTTAATATTTATATTTTTATTAGTATGATATATTCTATTAATATATTATTGGTTAGTTTTTAATTTTTTTAATATTGCTTTTTAGTTTAATTTTATATGTTGTAAATATAATTGTTTTAGGTAAGTCAAAGACCCAACTAATCAAGATTCAATTCATCTTAAATCTAATGTATTTGATACAAGGTATAAAATCGGTTTACACGCAAATAACAAGATATATTATCTAATCTCCACTTTTCACTACACTCATATTATCTGATCTCCACTTTTCACTACACTCATATTGCTAACCATACAGGTCCACCTCCGCTCCACCGTGAAGGAGATCAAAGCCACCGTTTAAGATCATCAAATTTTCAACTTCATCCATTTATGATTCCTGAACGGAATATTGACGTCGTATGTGGGAATCGACTTCTGATTCATACGAATTCATATCCAATCTCCAAGTTACCAATTCGTAAACTCCTCAGACCATCGAATCGGGAGCTTTCAAAGCCTAATGCGCTGATCGTCGCATTCGATCCAAGCGATTATTGTTTCATCGATGATCCGCTATATCACCAAATCTCCGATTTCAAAGCCTAATTTATTATTAGTATAAATATTCGTACATCTTCTCTTTTTGCCTCTGTTGTATCTTTCCTTGTCACTCTTTCTTTTAGAATGCTCAAGACAAGGGTGTCATACCCTAATTTTACCCCTAATATTTCACCTATCATATCATTTGCATTTCAACCAAGATAACAAACATGATATCCTCCTAACATTCACCTCTTTGGATTTGTCTTTATGGGGGATCATCAAGCACCCTTTGTATTTTCTTTTTACCTTTTTGCATGCATTCTAACTTTTCAAACCTGATTCAAAATACAAAATTATGTGTTGTTTCCTTTTTCTTATTGTACAAGGTAAGGATTTGCAATCAAAGGATCAAACTTGGTTTCTAAACTAGGGTTTTAATTCCAAAGGTCAAAGTTTGGTCAAAAAATGGTCTACAAGAGCTTTTACTTTAAGGAATGACCTATAATATAAGGTCACATTCATGTCAAGCTTAATTCAATATCATTTGATCAAGAGAAGTTCATGTTTGGTTCCTAATTTCAAAGTTGGCTCATGTATGGTTCAGGTGTTTATTTCCATGCCATCTCCATCTAATTCTCAAGAAATTATCAAGATTATTCAAGGGACAATCAATTTTCCTTTGTTTGGTATTCAAGTGTTCATAATTGGGCCTTTGGATCTAAGAAATTGCAAGAAGTCACAAGTTGGTACATGCTTGGTTGACCTAAAATCAAGTATGGCATGTCACTTGGTCCAAACACCATAACTCTCTCATTTCTCAATAGTTTTGGAATCTACTTTGAGACAAATGTCACATTTGAACTCATATACAAATTTGCTTCAAGGGTTAAACATCCATTTTGCTTCTAAGTCCATCAATTTTGGAATTTTCCAAGATGCCCATGTATGGGCAAAAGTAGGCCCAAGACCTGGTCAACCCAATGCCTGGCCTAGAATTTTATATCACGACCCCAACTTTCCATCCATGCCATTTTCAAATTGAGCATCCTTTTGATTTGATTCTTTTTGCATTTGATTTTTCACCATGAGGAGATCATTTGGCACAAAGAATATCTCAAAACGAACAAGTGGATTTCATTTGGCCTAAGCTCTAACATGATACCTCAAACTCTGTTTCTTGCGCAAGTTTCAGGTCATGAATTTCATGTCAATCTCAAAATGGGACCACCTGCACATGTGCAACCTCTTTGGAAAGCAAAACGCATATGGATAAGTGCAAAATGAATTAGTTTCATCATCAACTCACACATTTCATGTTTCATTTCACACAGATTGCAAAACAACAAAACTCAACCCTAATTCACACGAATTCCTCACAATTTTGCACGCACTATGACCTCACTTTATTTCCTATAAATAGAGGAAGCATTTTCCTTCATTTGCAAGCTTGTATACCTAAAGAAACTCTGAAACCATTTAAACCCGATGCCTCAAAAAATCAGTTAACCATTTCTTTGATTCAAGCTCTTTTAGCTTCGTTTCTTCGCCCATAATCACTCATCAGCACCTTTTAAAGCTAACTGAAGAATTTCCATGGCTTGAAACTCCTTGGAACCTAACTTCCAAATCTACCATTGTTGACCTCCAAAGCTTCAACTGGAAAGATAGATACAAGTTAAATTTCTGAGCAAACGAGTTACCAGTGTGTTCGTCTTGATTCATTGATCAAAAGCCCTCAACTACCTTGAATTTATTCTTCGTATTCATCATTTAATTTTACTTTAAAGAACTAGGATTCTTTGTGTTGTTGATAAAATTCTCTTTGCTCAGAGCCAATCAATGACTCTGAAGCAAAGAGTCATGGACGATGATGGATGTTGATGCCGAATCCTTGCTTGATTCATGCTAAAAACACTTAGTTCGTGATTTGCAAAAATTGAACCAAGGTTGAAGAAGAAGTGGACCTACGTGCTTTTTTTTTCAAATAAACTAGTCGTTGGCGCCCTAATTAAAAAAAATATATTTTTATTTTTATTTTTCTTTTCTGATTTTACTTTGATTGATTTTTAATTCATTTTGATATGATTTTTTATACGGAATTGCATAAAAATATTTTGCATCACATATATGTTTTTCATATTTTTTAAAATAATTTTTGCATTTAATTGATATTTTCCCTTATTTTTCATTTAATTTTCACTTTCCATTTTATTTTTGATCATTTTAAAACATTTTTGCATCCAACTTTTGAGATACACTTATTCATATTTTTCTTGACTTTCTTTAATTTTCTCAACCATTTCTTTTATGTTTTGATAATTAATTTGAATTTTCTCTTTAATTTCCCATTTTAAATAATTTTTAATCCTTTTTATTTCATTTTTAAGTTAATTTTTGTCATTCTTTTGACTTTGCTTGAGTAATTGCTTGGTTGATGAGATTTTCCACATTTCAAATCATTAATAGATGGTCCCTTGGTTGATTCAATCTTCTCTAATTCAATATTTTGATAAATGATCTTTTGATCATATTTTTGACACTTTGAGTTAATGATAGTTTATCCCTTGGTGTAGCATATGTTTGAGTCCTTGGACTTGTTGGTAGATGATCCCAATGTGATGAATTGAATTTGCCTTCTAACATCTAACACCTAACACCTAACTTTACATTTATGCTCTTTACATTTATGTCATTTACATTCATGTTATTTGCGTTCTTGCCTTTTACTTTATGCTTTCATTGCTTTCTTATTTCAAAAGAACGCAAACATGATGAAATGGCTAAAACCCTAAAAAGCTTTAATATGATCTTATTGACTTTGTGTTACTATCCATTTCTTGAGGAGTATTTAGGACCTTGGACCTTAGGACTTAATGCTTTTCCCTTGCTTTGAGTATGTCTAATACGTTGTGATTTATCTGAGATCTTGTGATCCCGCTGGACCCTTTGATCTTTTAATTCAATACTTGGATGTTTCTTTGTGGCTTTGTGGATTTGTTGTTCATCTCGATCCTTTGACATTCATCTGATCATGTGCTTATTCATCTTGTGGCTCAATCCAAGGGGAATGAATGTTGGTTTTGACCAATGTCAAATGCTTGCTCCATCTTGTGGTTAGTACATTTGCACACACAAAGGATTTATCTTGAGCTACCTTACAATAAGACTTTTTATTTCATATCATTTACTTTATGCTTTAATATAATCTTTTCATCTCCTTCCCACTTCTTCAATTTTCAAAAACATCTCTCTATTTCAAAAACTTATTGTTTTCAAACTTCACACATTTTCTTAATAAACCTTGACTTTGTCAAGTGAACAAAAAAATATTTTTCTCAATAAATGCTAAAACAACTATGCATACTTAAACTTTTTTATTCAAACTTATAAAAAAGATAAACCTCATCAAACTTCTTTTTGTGCAATTGTGCACTTTCCTTTAAGAGCATTTTTTTTTGAAAAGATTGGATATTAGTCTATTCTTGTAGTGATGCAAACCATTATACTTCTACAATATGTTGAGAAATGATTGACATTTTCTACTTGAATGTTGAGACGTGCTTGTGAGAAAGTCCAAGTAAAAGTTCTTCATATCAAGATGATGTAAATGCTCATTTCCTCATACTTATGGGTAGTAAGCTGAGTTTTCCACTCGAATACGACAAAATGTCTTTTCAAATTAAAATCAATCAACAAATAACCCAGCTTTTTCATAAATACATGTTTGCAAGTGGTTCCTATGGAGTACCATAGATGTGAGGGGTATTAATACATTCCATTTGCATAACCAACCCCCGTATCCAAATTTTTCTTTTCTTTTACCTTTTGTGGGTTTTGTTCGACTTTTTTCCCATTCTCTTTGGAAGCAATAAAGTTCAATGTCGACTCTTGCTTTTTTCTAATTTAAGTTAATCAATAGCTTAATCTCAAAATTCTCCCGCTGCGACAAGTGGTGTCAAAGGATAAAATCATGCTTGCATATCCGATATAGACTTAACGCATTATGTGATTCTGAAATGGCTAAAACACATTCCTTGCTTGATTATGAATTCGATACAAACTCAATGCACATATGTAATTCTAACATGACTTAAACACATTCCTTGCAGGATTGCATATCCGATACATACTTAACACATTTTAAGTTTCTAACACGACTTAAACGCTTCCTTGCATGATTGCCTATCTGATGCAGTCTAAACGCATTTATGCGATTTTGACATGACTTAAATTCATTCCTTGCCTAATTTCTTATCTGATATAGACTAAACACATTTCCGTAATTCTTATATGGCTTAAATGCATCTCTCATGACTTCTCATCTAAGGCATACTACACACATTTCTACGTAGCAGGTGCACCCACCTTTGGATATAGAAAATCGAAGGGTGTATCTGATGGACCCAAGAGACATCCACCTCGATTTGAGATAAGCATTGGGGGCAGGAACAAACATCATACCCTTGGCAGGGGATTGGTCCTCTATGACCTAGAGTGAAAGTTTCGGTCTCGCCGACACAAAGCTCCATCTCGAGAAGCACAAGCAACACGTTAAATATAGCGAATAAACATGGAAACCAAAAGTGATAGCTAATATGATCCATTATGACAAACCTCAAATCATAAAGCAGAAAGATTGAAGAACATATATGTTACTTTTTTTCAATGAAGTAGTCTTTTCCATTTTTCTCTTTATAAAGTGTGCAACACCAAAGGCTGCCCTGATGAACACCAACAATGACACCGAGAAAGACAAACTTAGCATTGTAAAGATAACAAGAAATCCCTAATGTTATAGAAATGTTCAACCAACTAGAGGCACTGCATAACAACAGTAATAAAATGGAGCTAAATGCAAGGTCTATGCTAAACAATGCATAAATCATAAAGGTAATAATATTTTCATAAATATTAAATATTGTTACACCCAAGTACGAAAGCCTGGGAAGCATTACAGAAAACAAAATAGTATAAAGGTAAATTATGGCTTTGGGAGCAAACTAAAATGGGTCCAACGCCCCGACCAAAATTATAGCCTCAGGGAAGAACTTTCTTTCATATTCCACAACTTTGTCATGAACCCCAAGCATAACCTGCATAGTCTACTAAAGAGAACCATGAAGTCCATGCTTCAAAATGGCCACCTCATCTTGGAGATCTTTCAAGATCTCGGCATTAGCCTCATATCTTTAAAGAAGATCTTTTTTATCCTCATCCTCCTGGTGAATATTTTCCTCAACAACATAAGAAGCATATTGATATCATTTCTCCGCCTGTTTGAGGGTATCCTCTAGCTTAGTTACTCAAGAAACCATAATGGCAGGAGAGCCTTAGAGGCACAACATTGAGTACCACATCCTGCTCATCAAGCTTGGAAACTTTCTCATCCTTCCTCTGAGTTGGAAACTCAGTCACCAACATGTCATATACGTTGTCTGGCACATCCTGGTTAACATCTTCATTACCATCTTGAGTGACATCTTTAAGCATTTGGTTACTCCCTAACAGTTGAGTACAACTACTTCCAACATATATACTTTGGGAATCAAGGCATAGTCCTTCATTTTCTTCACTTGAAAATCATGAAAGAAGGTAACATCTCCTACCATGCTCAACTCAAATTTAATCTTCATTTTTTGAACAGAATGCTCTAACATCTTAACTAACATCCTACACAACATAATGTCATCAACATAAATATGAACTATTAGCTGATTCTCATTGTCTTCCAAATTGAATTCTTCCATGTTGTTGATATTGAAGGAGAAGGGCGATCCAAAATGCAGCGGAATTTAAAATTTCTCCTTTAGTGATCCTTACGAGTGGGCATGATCAGTGATAGAATTGTTACCTCTTGTGGCGATTATAACCTTTGATGCAGATCTACGGGGCGATCACGAACGTTGAAAGATGACAACGCCTCTACTCAGTCCACACGAATGGATTCATTCAATCTCAGTGCTAGCTACTACGAATGAAGGCTTTGAGTGAGAGAGAAAGAGAAACGAAATTGTAACTACACAAATGCTTCTACACAAGGGTTCTATTTATAGAACCACTTGTGTGGGCTGCAAGCTAAAAATCCCACTCAAGTGTATGTGGCCCATATCTTATAATATGCCAAAATCACTTAAGCGCGTGGTACCTTACCATATTTCGTATTCTACTTAAGTACACCGTAACTTACGGTGTTCTACAATTAACTTAAGGGCACCGTACATTACGATATTCCTTAGTTACTTTATCTCTCATCAATCCATCCTTTTGTGTGTGACCCTGTAGGTTTTCGTGGCATTGGCAATTATATTAAATCACGTATTTAACATAATAAACAGTGAGCGGTATCTAGCAACACATCACTGCTACCCAAGACACGAAAATGTCATGTGATCTGACAAATCCTTTTGTAATAATACTTATATGTACAATTACCTTTTTGCTCTTATGTCTATATTGAACACAAGGCATAGACTGTGTCATCCTTGTCCAGTTCAATATTGGGCCCACAGACATTTATCCTGTTATGTAGGATGGGCAAATTCCATCTAGGTCACTCATGTCCCTTAGCACGCTTCGTGGAGTACCCATCAACTGTCTTTATGGTCATCCAGTTACGGACAATGTTTGATCAGCAATAAGGCACTCGACTCTACATCTAGGGTCCATAGTGGTTTCAAGTCGAAGGGTGGTATACACCATTATCACCATGAGAATAACTTATGACACTTTGCATAACATTCTATATAGTATTCTCATAGCGGGTCAATCCAGTATAAATATTACTCTTAATATTCATACCTATGTTTAAGACTTGATAACTCCTTATCCATGATCCATGAGATGTGATCATCAGTCTATATACATAATAGTCTTAATGCTTTAATGTTATCCCACTTCACAATAAAGCTCGACTATGGATACTTTAAGAATAGTTTTTTTATGTTTAATGTGATCTCATGATTAAGTCACATTGATACATTAAACGGATTATCTATTCTAGGGACTTTATTAGACAAACATAATAAAGAAAAAGCCTTTTATTATTAATAAATAATTCGATACAAGTACCAAAAGTATTGACCTCTAGGGTTTACACCAACAATCTCCCACTAGCACTAGAGCCAATCAGGCATACTCCTAATGTCCATAGATCTAGTATGGCCATCATGCTTCTGCTGCGCAAGAGGCTTTGCCAGTGGGTCAACAATATTGTCAAGTGTAGGTACTCTTCATATTTTCCCATCTCCTCTATCTATTATCTCTCGAATGAGGTGATAACGCCTAAGTATGTGTTTGGATCGTTGGTGAGATCTAGGCTCCTTAGCTTGTGCGATGGCACCATTGTTATCACAATAGAGACCAATGGGATCCACAATGCTAGGAACTATGCCAAGTTCACTAATGAACTTTTTGATCCAAACAACTTCCTTTGCTGCACTTGAGGCAGCAATATACCCGGCCTCGGTTGTAGAATCAGCAACTGTGTCTTTCTTTTAACTTTTCCAGCTCACATCGCCACCGTTTAAGCAAAACACATAACTAGATTGCGATCTAAAGTCATCCTTATCTGTATGGAAACTAGCATCGGTGTATCCAATTACAACCAGCTCTTACTGACCTCCATATATCAAGAATGAGTCCTTAGTCCTTCTCAAATACTTAAGGATATTCTTGACAGCTACCCAATGAGCATCACCAGGATCAGATTGGTACCTACTCGTTGCACTTAAAGCATACGAGACATCTGGTCGAGTACATAACATGGCATACATGATAGATCCTATTGCAGATGCATATGGAATCTTATTCATGCGATCCCTTTCTTCCTTAGTTGAAGGGGATTGTGTTTTTGATAGACGTAAGCCATGTTGCATAGGTATGAATCCTTTCTTGGAATCATGCATATTAAAGCGTCTCATCACTTTGTCTATGTACGTACTCTGACTTAGGCCAAGCAATTTTTGTGATCTATCTCTATAGATTCTGATTCCTAATATATAGGCTGCTTCACCTAGGTCCTTCATAGAAAAACATTTCCCCAACCAAGACTTTACTTGTTGCAGGGTAGGGACATCGTTTCCAATGAGTAATATGTCATCTACATATAATACCAGGAAAACGATCATGCTCCCACTAACCTTCTTGTAGACACAAGGCTCATCTTCGTTCTTGATGAATCCATATTGTTTTACCGTTTTATCAAAATGAAGATTCCAGCTTCTGGAAGCTTGCTTCAATCCATAGATTGATCTTTGTAACTTACATATCTTTTGGGCTTCTTCTGGTATGTCAAGTCCTTCAGGCTGTGTCATGTAAACATCCTCAAGAAGATTCCCATTAAGGAAAGCAGTTTTGACATCCATCTGCCATATTTCATAATCATGATATGCAGCGATAGCAAGTAAAATCCGAACAGATTTAAGCATTGCAACTGGTGAAAAGGTTTCATCATAGTCAACCCCATGAATTTTTTTATATCATTTTGCAACCAGTCTTGCCTTATAGGTATGTACCTTACCATCCATGTCAGTCTTCTTTTTGAAGATCCACTTGCATCCTATAGGGTTAACTCCTACAGGAGGCTCTACCAAGGTCCAAACTTGGTTTCTGTACATGGAATCCATTTCAGATTTCATGGCTTCTAGCCACTTCTCAGACTCGAGACCAGTTATGGCCTCTTGGTAGGTCACAGGCTATCTTGATCCATGAGTAATACATCACCTTGATCAGTTATGAGATATCCATATCTCTCAGGTTGGTGACGTATCCTGCTTGACCTACGTTGGTCTTGTTCTACTTGAGCAGGTTGCTCTTCCACAACTACTTGTGTTTCCTGCTCTAATTCCTCCATAGGTGTATCGATGCTTTGTGATTCTTAAATTTCTTCAAGCTCTACTTTCCTCCCACTGATTCCTTTGGAAATAAAATCCTTTTCTAGGAAAACTCCAGTTCGAGCGATAAACACTTTGCCCTTAGAAGGATTGTAGAAATAACACCCTTTTGTTTCTTTAGGATACCCCACAAATAAGCATTTGTCAGATTTGGGCTCAAGCTTAGTTGAAATTTGTAGTTTCACATAAACTTCTCAACCCCAAATCTTCATGTAAGACATATGTGGTTTCTTACCACTCTGTATCTCATATGGTGTCTTCTCAACCTTTTTGGATGGAACACGGTTAAGTGTGTAAGCTGCTGTCACTAGTGCATGCTCCCAAAAGGAGTTTGGAAGATCGGCGTGACTCATCATGGATCGGACCATGTCTAACAGGGTTCGATTTCTTCTCTCAGATACACCATTCCATTGGGGTGTTCCAGGAGGAGTAAGTTGGGATAGGATCCCACACTCTTTCAGATGGTCATCAAACTCTAGGCTTAAATACTCACCACCTCGATCTGATCGAAGAGTTTTAATATTCTTACCTAGTTGGTTTTGTACTTCATTCTTGAATTCCTTGAACTTTTCAAAGGACTCTGATTTGTGTTTCATTAAATACACATAACCATATCTACTGAAATCATCAGTAAATGTGATGAAGTACTGAAAACCTCCTCTGGCTGGTATGTTCAGTGGTCCACATACATCAGTATGTATGAGGGCCAAAAGATCATTAGCTCTTTCACCTTTTCCCGTGAATGGAGACTTTGTCATCTTTCCAATTAAACAAGATCTGCATATCTCATATGATTCATAATCAAAAGAGTCAAAGAGTCCATCTTTATGGAGTTTGGAAATGCGTTTCTCATTTATGTGGCCTAATCGACAATGCCAAAGGTAAGTTAGATTTAACTCATTAGGTTTGATCCTTTTAGTATTAATGTTATGAATAGGCATTTCAAGATCAAGGACATATAGTCCATTATTCATTTGTGCAGTAGCATAGAATATATCATTCAAATAAATTGAGCAACAATTGTTCTTTATTATCAATGAAAAACCAAACTTGTCCAAACAAGAAACGGAAATAATATTCCTGCTAATTGTAGGTACATAATAACAATTCTCTAACTGAATTATTAAACCACTAGGTAAAGTCAATACATAAGTTCCTACGGCTAAAGCAACAACCTTTGCTCCATTGCCAACTCGTAGGTCAACTTCACCTTTTGCCAAATCTCTAATCCTTTTTATCCCCTGCACATTGGTACAAATGTGAGAACCGCATCCAGTATCTAATACCCATGATGCAGAAGTAGATAAATTAATTTCAATAACAAAAATACCTAAAGTTGAAGTCTCTACTCCATTCTTCTTATCTTCCAGGTACTTTGGGCAGTTTCTCTTCCAGTGTCCGGTCTTACCGCAATGGAAGCAGGTGTCTTCCTTTGTTATGCCTCCACTAGGCTTCAAAGCAGCAACAGTGGGTTTGGGTTTGGCAACTTCCTTGCCTTTCCCTTTATCACCCTGCTTGGTGGGTCTTTTGTTCTGTCTCTTTCCATTTCCGATCATCAGAATGGACTTCCCTTTTGACTTCAGATTCTGCTCAGTAGTTCTTAACATGGCTAGCAGTTCAGGAAGAGATTTGTCCATATCATTCATATTGAAATTTAGGATAAATTGACTGAATCTATCTGGCAACGATTGCAAGATTAAATCAGTCGCAAGTTCCTTTCCGAGGGGAAAACCCAACCTCTCAAGGTTTTCCTTTCCGAGGGAGCCCCTGTAGGTCAAAAGATGTGTAAGTTACAAAGAAGCCCAAAAGATGTGTAAGTTACAAAGATCAATCTATGGATTCAATCTATGGATTGAAGCAAGCTTCCTGAAACTGGAATCTTCGTTTTGATGAAACAGTAAAACAATATGAGTTCATCAAGAACGAAGATGAGCCTTGTGTCTACAAGAAGGTTAGTGGGAGCATGATCGTTTTCCTGGTCTTATATGTAGATGACATATTACTCATTGGAAACAATGTCCCTACCCTGCAACAAGTAAAGTCTTGGTTGGGGAAATGTTTTTCTATGAAGGACCTAGGTGAAGCAGCCTATATATTAGGAATCAGAATCTATAGAGATAGATCACAAAAACTGCTTGGCCTAAGTCAGAGTACGTACATAGACAAAGTGTTGAGACGCTTTAATATGCATGATTCCAAGAAAGGATTTATACCTATGCAACATGGCCCGTGTCTATCAAAAACACAACCCCCTTCAACTAAGGAAGAAAGGGATCGCATGAATAAGATTCCATATGCATCTGCAATATGATCTATCATGTATGCCATGTTATGTACTCGACCAGATGTCTCGTATGCTTTAAGTGCAACGAGTAGGTACCAATCTGATCCTGGTGATGCTCATTGGGTAGCTGTCAAGAATATCCTTAAGTATTTGAGAAGGACTAAGGACTCATTCTTGATATATGGAGGTCAGGAAGAGCTGGCTGTAATTGGATACATCGATGCTTGCTTCCAGACAGATAAGGATGACTTTAGATCGCAATCTGGTTATGTGTTTTGCATAAACGGTGGCGCTGTGAGTTGGAAAAGTTCAAAGTAAGATACATTTGTTGATTCTACAAGCGAGGTCCAGTATATTGCTGCCTCAAGTGCAGCAAATGAAGCTGTTTGGATCAAAAATTTCATTAGTGAACTTGGCATAGTTCCTAGCATTGTGGATCCCATTGGTCTCTATTGTGATAACAATGGTGCTATCACACAAGCTAAGCAACCTAGATCTCACCACTGATCCGAACACATACTTAAGCATTATCACCTCATTAGAGAGATAATAGATAGAGGAGATGTGAAAATATGCAGACTACCTACACTTGACAATATTGCTGAGCCACTGACAAAGCCTCTTGCGCAGCAGAAGCATGATGGCCATACTAGATCTATGGGCATTAGGGGTATGCCTGATTGGCTCTAGTGCTAGTGGGAGATTGTTGGTGTAAGCCCTAGAGGCCAATACTTTTGGTACTTGTATCGAATTATTTATTAATAATAAAAGGCTTTTTCTTTATTATGTTTGTTTAATAAAGTCCCTAGAATAGCTAGTGCGTTTAATGTATCAAGTGTGACTTAATCATGAGATCACATTAAACATAAGGACATTATTCTTAAAGTATCCGTAGTCGAGCTTTATTGTGAAGTGGGATAACATTAAAGCATTAAGAGTATTATGTATATAGACTGATGATCACATCTCATGGATCATGGATAAGGAGTTATCAAGTCTTAAACATAGGTATGAACATTAAGAGTAATATTTATACTGGATTGACCCGCTATGAGAATACTATATAGAATGTTATGCAAAGTGTCATAAGTTATTCTCATGGTGATAATGGTGTATACCACCCTTCGACCTGAAACCACTATGGACCCTAGATGTAGAGTCGAGTGCCTTATTACTGATCAAACATTGTTCGTAACTGGATGACCATAAAGACAGTTGATGGATACTCCACGAAGCATGCTAAGGGACATAAGTGACCTAGATAGAATTTTCCCATCATGCGTAACAGGATAAATGTCTATGGGCCCAATATTGAACTGGACAAGGATGACACAGTCTATGCCTTGTGTTCAATATAGACATAAGGGCAAAAGGATAATTGTACACATAAGTATTATCACAAAAGGATTTGTCAGATCACATGACATTTTCGTGTCTTGGGTAGCAGTGATGTGTTGCTAGATACCTCTCACCGTTTATTATGTTAAATACATGATTTAATATAATTTCCAATGCCGCGAAAACCTACAGGGTCACACACAAAATGACGGATTGATGAGAGATAGAGTAACTAAGGAATATCGTAATGTACGGTGCACTTAAGTGAATTGTAGAACATCGTAAGGTACGGTGTACTTAAGTAGAATACGAAATATGGTAAGGTACCACGCGCTTAAGTGATTTTGGAATATTATAAGATATGGGACGCATACACTTGAGTGGGCTTTTTAGCTTGCAGCCCAAGTGGTTCTATAAATAGAACCCTTGTGTAGAAGCATTTGTCCAGTTGCAATTTCGTTTCTCTCTCTCTCTCTCTCTCTCTCTCTCTCTCACTCAAAGCCTTCATTCATAGCAGCTAGCACTCAGATTAAAGGAATCTGTTCGTGTGGACTGAGTAGAGGCGTTGTCATCGTTCAACGTTCGTGATCGCTCCGTAGATTTGCATCAAAGGTTTCAATCGCCACAAGAGGTAACGATTCTATCACTGATCACGCCCATTCGTAAGGATCACTAAAGGAGAAATTTTAAATTCCGTTGCATTATGGATCACTCTTCTCCTTCACTTGATTACTTAGTTAGAGGCTTGCTTTAGGAGATCTAACAATAATAAAATCTCTTACACATTGTAAGGGGACTGGAGTACTCTCAAGTTGTGAGGGGAACCAGTATAATTCCTGGTGTTCTTTACTTTCCACTCTTTACCGCTTTCATTATTATATCAATCCAGAAAAGAAAAGAACCTTTATCCACCAAATCAGAATAAATTTTCTAAAGTCCTAATTCACCCCCCCTCTTAGGCTTATTCCTAACTTACATTTGGTATCAAAGCAGGTTCTGGTAACTTGCTCCACAGATCCAGACAATGGCTTCCGCAAGCGCAAACCCG
Organism: Lathyrus oleraceus; assembly: GCF_024323335.1. Lineage (NCBI taxonomy): Eukaryota > Viridiplantae > Streptophyta > Magnoliopsida > Fabales > Fabaceae > Lathyrus > Lathyrus oleraceus. Next base: position 583,138,389 of record NC_066583.1, on the reverse strand, counting down.
ATGTTTAAAGATGGAGGTAGTAGCAATAAACCACCTCTATTTTCTGGAGAATATTTCGACTTCTGGAAAATCTGGATGAAAGCACATCTAGAAGCACAAGGAGATGGTATCTAGGAAATCGTAGAAAATGGTCCACATAATCCGATAAGTGTGGTCAATGGTGTTGGCACCCCAAAGATCAAAAGCTTGTATAATGAAGACGATAAGAAGAGAATACTTAATGAGAAGAAGGCCATCAATATTCTTCAAAGTGAATTAAGTATGGATGAGTTCTTCTGCATATCTCAATGCAAATCTACGAAAGAAATATGGGATACTTTGGTGGAGACTCACGAAGGAACCACTAAAGTTAAAAGATCCAGATTAAATACATTGAGTCAAGAATACGAAATGTTCAGAATGCAGCCCGGAGAATCCATTGTTGCTTTACAAAAAAGATTTGTTCACTTAACAAATCACTTAACTACTCTTGGAAAGACCTTCACAAATGATGATCTCAACCTTAAAGTGCTAAGATCCTTAATGAGAGAATGGCAACCAAAAGTTACGACCATATCGGAGAATAAAAGTCTTTCTACAATGACGTCTGCATCATTATTCAGAAAAATCCAAGAACATGAACTTGAACTTGGACGACTCGAAAAGCATGAAAATCAGGAAAAGAAATCCAAAGGAATTGCTTTAAAAGTTGAATCAAAGGAAGAAAAATATGAGGCCGCATTGGAGGAAGATGAAAATTTCATGCTCCTTGTTAAAAGGCTTGGTAAGTTTTTTGGTAAAAATGACAAACCTTTTCATGCTAAAAGAAATAAACATTTTAGGAAAAGAGAGGCTTCCACTTCCACACAAGAAGTCACATGTTATGAATGTGGAAAGCAAGGTCATATAAAACCAGAGTGTCAGAGACTCTCAAAGAAAGGAGGATTTAAAGGTAAGAAGGATTTCAAGAACAAAAAGGCGTATGTTGCATGGGAAGATAATGAGATAAGTTCTTCATCTGAATCGGAGAGCGACGAATGTGCAAACTTAGCATTAATGGCTTCACACCACTCCGACGATGAAGAAGATGAGGTTAGTAACAACTTTTCTCTTTTTGATAGTGATGCACAAGGTGCTATAAATGATCTTCTTGAAGAATGCAAAATTCTGTATAAAACTATATCATCTCAAAAGAAAACAATTTTATCTTTAGAAGGAAAAATCGTGACAATTGAAAAAGATGTCAACGATGAAAAACAAAAGATGATTAGTGAAAAACAAAATTTTGTATGTAAAAACTGTGAATCACTTTCTTTCCAAATTATCCAATTAAAAAAAGTTCTTGAAAAATATGAAAAAGGACAAATTGGATTGGAAGGAGTCCTTATCCAACAAAGATATTCAAATGATAAAAGTGGTCTTGGTTACTCAAAGTTTTCCAAACCAAGTACCAGTAAAACTGTATTTGTTAAGGCTAAGGATCAACCATCCAAAGAGAAAGTAAACAATCCTAAAGTTGTTCATCACTATCCTAAAAAGAAGATATTTCCTAAAAAGAAATCTTATGTTCCTAGATATAGAAGCAACTTTCAACCTACTTTTTATTGCGGAATAATTGGCCATACACCAAATGCATGCTATGTTAGAAATTTCAGCGTAGCAAGTGGGCATTATGTATGGGTAAAGAAAGGCACTAATTATGAAGGACCCGAAGTAATTTGGGTACCTAACAAAACTTAATTCTATTTTGTAGGTATGCTTGAAAACCACTTCAAACCTCTGGTATCTTGACAGTGGTTGTTCCAAGCATATGACGGGAGACATTAACAAATTTTCAAATCTAGCATTGAAGGCCAAGGGTTATGTCACATATGGTGATAACAACAAAGGGAGAATTCTTGGCATATGAAAAGTTGGAGCACCACCTTTTACATCCATTGAAGATGTCCTTTATGTCGAAGGACTAAAGCATAATCTTCTAAGTATTAACCAACTTTGCGACAAGGGCTTCAAAATCAAGTTCACCAAAGATGAATGCTTGATTGAAGATGAAGTCTCTCATGAGGTAAAACTCAAAGGTACAAGAATTAATAACATATTTATGATTTCCCTTGATGATGTTTCTTTGAAGGTAAAATGTCTTATAGTAAACAATAATGAGTCATGGTTGTGGCATAAAATATTTGCACATATTCATATGGAACATTTGAATAAACTTATAAAGCATGATCTTGTCATTGGTTTTCCTAAGATAAAATTCGTCAAAGATAGACTTTGTGATGCATGTCAAAAGGGGAAACAAACTAAATCAACTTTCACATCCAAGAATGTGGTGTCCACTACAAAGCCACTACAATTGTTGCATATGGACTTATTTGGTCCATCAAGAACAAGAAGCTTCGGAGGTAATGTATATGCTTTAGTTATTGTTGATGATTTCTCTAGATACACTTGGACTTTCTTCTTAGTGCAGAAAAATGATGCATTCAAGGCATTCAAGAGATATGTAAAGCAAATCCAAAATGAGAAATCACTAACTATTGCCTCCATAAGAAGCGACCATGGTGGAGAATTCCAAAATGCCTCCTTCGAAGAGTTTTGCAAAGAACATGGAATCTTTCATAATTTCTCGGCACCAAGGACTCCTCAACAAAATGGAGTGGTGGAGAGAAAGAATAGGTCACTTGTGGAACTTGCACGAACAATGCTAAGCGACTCAGAGTAATTATGCAGTTAAGGGTGTCACACACAAACACTGTACACCATTCACCAATATAACGGTCATGCTCTTTATTGATTCAAAACATAAGCATTTGCATAAAACGCAGCGGATAGAAATCTCATCAATCATGTAAAACATTACATGTAAAATGGTTCATAACCAACAATAAAACATTTAAAACAAGTTAAAACATCCCATCCCGATGTTACATCTATCAGAGCACGACCCACTAAGGAGACTACACTAGACTCCAAGCATTAGCTTCTACTCAACTCATTGCTCGTTACCTGAAAAATAGTTGTAAGGGTGAGTTCCTCAATCGATATAATAAGCATTATAAATTATCATGTCATGTTAAGTAAATAACACATTTCATCACCCAAATCAGATTACACATTCAGCAACGGCAATATCAACTCAATCATACTCATACTCAATGTCAACACAACCACACGTATAATATTGGAATACATCCATTCATATTATACGCCATACATACGTTATGCAATGAGACTCCACACATGCGGTACCGACTATTCTTGAACATATAGTTCAAGCTCACCGATCAAATCCAGATACGGCTACTAAGCTCACTAGTCCCACTCATTTGAGACCTAGTGACTCACTCACTAATTCCTCACCATGGGAATTAGCTACAGCCCCAAAGGCTATGCTATGCACACTAATCATCTAGCATGCAAACATCAACAACAAATCCACAATGATTCACTCACTAATTCCTCACCATGGGAATTAGCTACAGCCCCAAGGCTATGCTATGCACGCTAATCATCTAGCAATGCAACATCAACAACAATCCACAATGGACACATGCTCACACTCTAAGCCATATAACAGCCCATTTACAAATACATGCATAATATATACATTCACAACATTATGCATATCATCATACATCATCAACACCTTTGTCAAAACATCGTATCATCTCAAATAATTGAACACAGTATTAGCACACTCTACTAATACCTATACTGCTCAAAACAGCGGGAAATAATCCCTACCATATCACACACTGATATAGGCAACCACCAATTAGGCACACAACATTTAAATTAACAATTTTCCATACTGCAACAATGTTAACCGGTTAACGCCCTGGGTTAACCGGTTAACGCAGGCAAAACACGCTTACTGCCCAAAACTTATCAGCGTTAACCGGTTAACGCCCTGGGTTAACCGGTTAACGCAGGCAAAACAGCACTAATTCTCAATTCGTAACAGTGTTAACCGGTTAACACCCTGGGTTAACCGGTTAACGCAGACAAAACAGCAGTTCCTGCGCTAACACAAAGCAGAATGCAGAATTCTCCGCATTTTCCGCCGTTGGAGGACTTCCGGACCTCCGATTCCAATTCCGTAAAAAGCTATACGTTAGGGAAATTACAACACACTCAATTATAGGTCAAATTTCAGTTTTTACACAACATATCCATCACAGTTTTCAGCATTCAACAATCCCAATTAGGGTCAATTCGACGGTTTATCACTACCCATTACATGCTAACCCATAATCCCCATTAAACGACGATAAACCCCCCTTACCTGATTAATCCGGCAAATCTTTGAGCTCCAAGCTCTTCTCTTCTCCAACCTTTGCTCTCTGGTTCTTCCTCTTTGCCCTTTCTCCACTTTCCACTTTTCAGCCGCTTCTCTGTTTCACGTGAAAACCTTATTTTCCAAAAATGAACTCTTTTTACTTATTCCAGCTTATATATATTTTCAAATGATTATTATTCCAATAATAATAATAATTCAATAATTCCAAAGTAATAATAATAATAATCCAATTATCTAATTAAATTAATAAATATATTATTAACTTAATTTAAATAATTACCATATTATTATCGGGGTGTTACAACTCTCCCCCACTAAAAGAGTTTTCGTCCTCGAAAACATACCTCAAGCGAACAACTCTGGGTAAGACTCCTTCATCTTACTCTCCAGTTCCCAAGTCACATTGCCACCTGCTGGTCCTCCCCAAGCTACCTTCACCAAGGCAATCTCTTTACCCCGCAACTGCTTCAACTCTCGATCCTCAATCCTCATAGGTGATGTTTCAACAGTCAGGTTATCTCTCACCTGTACATCATCTATTTGGACTACATGCGACGGATCATGAATGTACCTCCTCAGCTGAGACACATGAAAAACCTCATGCAAATTCGCAAGCGACGGCGGTAAAGCGATACGATAGGCTACCTCCCCTATCCTCTCCAAAATCTGATAAGGACCAATAAATCGAGGTGTCAACTTTTTCGACTTCAAAGCTCGACCAACACCAGTTATCCGAGTGACACGAAGAAACACATGATCTCCCTCTTGAAACTCAAGTGACTTCCTCCTCTTGTCGTGATAACTCTTCTGACGACTCTGAGCAATTCTCATCTTCTCCTGAATCATCTTAATCTTTTCCGTGGTTTGTTGAACCATCTCCGGGCCAACCACAGCACTCTCACCGGACTCATACCAACATAAAGGTGTCCGACATCTCCTACCATACAAAGCTTCAAACGGTGCCATACCAATGCTCGAATGAAAACTATTGTTGTAGGTAAACTCAATCAAAGGCAAATAACAATCCCAAGCACCTCCCTTTTCCAAAACACAAGCTCTCAAAAGATCCTCTAATGACTGAATCGTCCTCTCAGTCTGACCATCAGTCTGCGGATGATATGCAGAACTCAATCTCAGCTTAGTTCCCAAAGCCCTCTGCAAACCTTCCCAGAACTTCGATGTAAATCTAGGATCTCTGTCTGAAACAATACTCGACGGAATACCATGCAAACTTACAATCTTCTCAATATACAACTCGGCTAATCTCTCTAACGGATAATCCATTCTGATCGGAATGAAATGAGCCGACTTTGTCAATCTGTCAACAATCACCCAAATAGCTTCACAATTCTTACTTGTCCTCGGTAAACCAGAAACAAAATCCATACTGATACTATCCCACTTCCACTCTGGAATAGCCAACGGTTGCATTAGCCCAGACGGCTTCTGATGCTCAATCTTTGACTTCTGACAAGTCAAACAGGAATAAACAAAACTCGCAATTTCTCTTTTCATTCCCGGCCACCAAAATAACTTTTTCAAATCATGATACATCTTCGTAGCTCCAGGATGAATACTCAGGCCACTACGATGTCCTTCCTCCAGAATACTCTTCTTAAGTTCGGTAACATCCGGAATACACACCCGATTACCAAATTTCAAAACACCATTCTCATCAACTCTGAATTCACCACCTTGACCTTGATTCACTAGAGTCAACTTATCAACCAAAAGCACATCGGATTTCTGACCCTCTCTAATCTCATCCAGAATACCACTCGTTAATTTCAACATTCCCAATTTAACACTATTGTGAGTACTCTCACACACCAAACTCAAGTCTCTAAACTGTTCAATTAAATCCCATTCTCTAACCATTAACATAGACATATGCAATGATTTCCGACTCAATGCATCAGCCACTACGTTTGCTTTACCCGGATGGTAATTCAAACCAAAGTCATAATCCTTCAGAAATTCTAACCATCTCCTCTGTCTCATATTCAGCTCTTTCTGATCAAACAAATACTTTAAACTTTTATGGTCACTGAAAACTTCAAATCTTGACCCGTACAAGTAATGCCTCCATAATTTCAGAACAAATACCACAGCTGCCAACTCTAAATCATGTGTCAGATAGTTCCTTTCATGAATCCTCAGTTGTCTCGAAGCATAAGCTATAACCTGCTTATTCTGCATCAACACACCACCCAAACCCAACAATGAAGCATCACAGTAAACCTCAAATGATTCCGACGAACTCGGTAATATCAGAATAGGAGCAGTAGTCAACCTTCTCTTTAACTCTTGGAAACCTTCTTCACATTTTGAGTCCCAAACAAATGCTTGCCCCTTTCTAGTCAACATCGGCAACGGTAACGCCAACTTAGAAAATCCCTCAATGAATTTCCTATAGTAACCAGCCAATCCCAGGAAACTGCGAATCTCAACAACAGACTTCGGAGCTTCCCACTTAGACACCGCTTCTATCTTAGAAGGATCAACAGCAACACCACCTCTTGAGATCACATGACCAAGAAAACTAACCTCTTCTAACCAAAATTCACACTTGGATAGTTTAGCAAATAACTTCTTTTCTCGTAGAACTTCTAAAACCACTCTCAAATGCTCAGCATGCTCTTCTTCAGATTTCGAATACACCAAAATGTCATCAATAAACACCACAACAAACTTGTCTAGGTACGGATGGAAAATCCTATTCATATACTCCATAAATACTCCAGGCGCATTAGTCACACCAAAAGGCATTACAGAATACTCATAATGTCCATACCTCGTTCTGAAAGCAGTCTTCTGAATATCCTCAGCTTTCACACGTATCTGATGATATCCCGATCTCAAATCTATTTTGCTGAACACACTCGCACCAACCAACTGGTCCATCAAATCATCAATCCTCGGCAAAGGATACCGATTCTTGATCGTCACTTTATTCAGTTGCCTGTAGTCCACACACAACCTCATAGTACCTTCTTTCTTCTTAACCAATAACACTGGTGCACCCCACGGTGACACACTCGGACGAATAAACTTCTTATCCAACAGATCTTCCAGCTGACTCTTCAATTCAGCTAACTCAACAGCAGACATACGATACGGAGCCATCGATATCGGTCTAGTACCAGGTACCAAATCAATCGAGAACTCAACTTCACGCTCTGGCGGTAATTCATTCACTTCTCCCGGAAACACATCAGGAAAATCACATACCACGGCTAGATCACAAATTGCCAGTTTATCTTTAGCCTCTAAAGTCGCTAACAGCATAAACAACTCTGCCCCATCCGCTACTGCCTCATTCACCTGCCTCGCTGATAGAACCACACTCTCTCCTACCTCAACCTCAGGAAATATTACAGTCTTATCAAAACAGTTGATGGAAACCCGGTTAAACACCAACCAATTCATACCCAAGATAACGTCAATCTGCACTAGTGGAAGACACACAAGGTCTATCCCAAAATCTCTACCAAAAATACTCAAAGGACAACTCAAGCAAACTGAAGTAGTAGTCACTGAACCCTTTGCAGGAGTATCAATCACCATACTACCATAGATCTCAGATATCTCTAACTTAAGTTTCACAGCACAATCCAAAGATATAAAGGAATGAGTAGCACCGGTGTCAATAATAGCTACAAGAGGAAAACCATTTATATAACACGTACCTCTGATCAAACGATCATCTGCAGAAGTCTCAGAACCCGATAAGGCAAAGACCTTGCCTCCTGACTGATTCTCCTTCTTCGGCTTAGGACACTGTGGACTGATATGACCCACCTCTCCACAGTTGAAACAAGTTACGGTCTTCAACCGGCACTCTGCAGCCAAATGACCACCTTTGCCACACTTGAAACACTTCATCTCAGCACTGGTACACTCATGGACACGATGTCCAGCCCGACCACATCTATAACACTTAGCAGGGGCACTAGAGTCTCCCCCACTAGGCCTCTTCATCCCACTCTGTCTCTGAAAACCTTTGCCAGCTGCATACGGTTTTCCACGATCATTCTGATTCTTGCCTTTTCTATCAACCCTTTGCTGATAGCTCTCTGCTCTGGCTTTGGAATCCTGTTCAAAAATCCTGCAACAATCAACCAAGTCAGAAAACACTCTGATCCGCTGATATCCAATAGCCTGCTTGATCTCGGGACGCAACCCGTTCTCAAACTTCACACATTTCGAAAATTCTCCAGCAGCCTCATTATAGGGAGTGTAATATTTCGACAACTCTGTGAACTTAGCAGCATACTCCGTAACAGACTTGTTACCCTGCTTCAACTCTAAGAACTCTATCTCTTTCTTTCCTCTGACATCTTCTGGAAAGTACTTCCTCAGGAATCTCTCTCTGAACACAGCCCAAGTGATTTCAGCATTCCCAGCAGTTTCCAACTCAGTGCGGGTAGCAACCCACCAATCATCAGCTTCTTCTGACAGCATATGCGTACCGAACCTGACCTTCTGGTTATCGGCACACTCAGTCACTCGGAAGATTCTCTCGATCTCCTTCAACCACTTCTGAGCGCCATCTGGATCGTATGCTCCTTTGAACATTGGAGGATTGTTCTTCTGGAACTCACTCAGTTGACGAGCAGCTCCCATTCCCACCACATTCGGATTCCCTCCAAGTACTCCAGCTAGCATACCCAGAGCCTCAGCAATCGCAGCATCATCTCTACCTCTTCCAGCCATCTCTATTCTGAAAACCCAACAAGCTAAAACAATAAGTACTGATAGGGTTACACAACACCTATCCCGTACAGGGGAAACAGAATAATTACGACTCGACTCGACCAACCAGGCTCTGATACCACTAATGTAACACCCTTCTAAAATACCCCAATATTTAATTAAAACAACATATAAAACTCAGAGTAATTATGCAGTTAAGGGTGTCACACACAAACACTGTACACCATTCACCAATATAACGGTCATGCTCTTTATTGATTCAAAACATAAGCATTTGCATAAAACGCAGCGGATAGAAATCTCATCAATCATGTAAAACATTACATGTAAAATGGTTCATAACCAACAATAAAACATTTAAAACAAGTTAAAACATCCCATCCCGATGTTACATCTATCAGAGCACGACCCACTAAGGAGACTACACTAGACTCCAAGCATTAGCTTCTACTCAACTCATTGCTCGTTACCTGAAAAATAGTTGTAAGGGTGAGTTCCTCAATCGATATAATAAGCATTATAAATTATCATGTCATGTTAAGTAAATAACACATTTCATCACCCAAATCAGATTACACATTCAGCAACGGCAATATCAACTCAATCATACTCATACTCAATGTCAACACAACCACACGTATAATATTGGAATACATCCATTCATATTATACGCCATACATACGTTATGCAATGAGACTCCACACATGCGGTACCGACTATTCTTGAACATATAGTTCAAGCTCACCGATCAAATCCAGATACGACTACTAAGCTCACTAGTCCCACTCATTTGAGACCTAGTGACTCACTCACTAATTCCTCACCATGGGAATTAGCTACAGCCCCAAAGGCTATGCTATGCACACTAATCATCTAGCATGCAAACATCAACAACAAATCCACAATGATTCACTCACTAATTCCTCACCATGGGAATTAGCTACAGCCCCAAGGCTATGCTATGCACGCTAATCATCTAGCAATGCAACATCAACAACAATCCACAATGGACACATGCTCACACTCTAAGCCATATAACAACCCATTTACAAATACATGCATAATATATACATTCACAACATTATGCATATCATCATACATCATCAACACCTTTGTCAAAACATCGTATCATCTCAAATAATTGAACACAGTATTAGCACACTCTACTAATACCTATACTGCTCAAAACAGCGGGAAATAATCCCTACCATATCACACACTGATATAGGCAACCACCAATTAGGCACACAACATTTAAATTAACAATTTTCCATACTGCAACAGTGTTAACCGGTTAACGCCCTGGGTTAACCGGTTAACGCAGGCAAAACACGCTTACTGCCCAAAACTTATCAGCGTTAACCGGTTAACGCCCTGGGTTAACCGGTTAACGCAGGCAAAACAGCACTAATTCTCAATTCGTAACAGTGTTAACCGGTTAACACCCTGGGTTAACCGGTTAACGCAGACAAAACAGCAGTTCCTGCGCTAACACAAAGCAGAATGCAGAATTCTCCGCATTTTCCGCCGTTGGAGGACTTCCGGACCTCCGATTCCAATTCCGTAAAAAGCTATACGTTAGGGAAATTACAACACACTCAATTATAGGTCAAATTTCAGTTTTTACACAACATATCCATCACAGTTTTCAGCATTCAACAATCCCAATTAGGGTCAATTCGACGATTTATCACTACCCATTACATGCTAACCCATAATCCCCATTAAACGACGATAAACCCCCCTTACCTGATTAATCCGGCAAATCTTTGAGCTCCAAGCTCTTCTCTTCTCCAACCTTTGCTCTCTGGTTCTTCCTCTTTGCCCTTTCTCCACTTTCCACTTTTCAGCCGCTTCTCTGTTTCACGTGAAAACCTTATTTTCCAAAAATGAACTCTTTTTACTTATTCCAGCTTATATATATTTTCAAATAATTATTATTCCAATAATAATAATAATTCAATAATTCCAAAGTAATAATAATAATAATCCAATTATCTAATTAAATTAATAAATATATTATTAACTTAATTTAAATAATTACCATATTATTATCGGGGTGTTACACCAAGGACTCCTCAACAAAATGGAGTGGTGGAGAGAAAGAATAGGTCACTTGTGGAACTTGCACGAACAATGCTAAGCGACTCAAATCTTCCAAAGTATTTTTGGGCAGATGCGGTAAACACGACATGCTATGTAAGTAATAGAATTATTATTAGACCTATCTTGAAAAAGACCCCTTATGAACAATTCAAAGGAAGGAAACCAAATATATCTTACTTTTACATTTTTGAATGCAAATGCTTTGTCCTCAACAATGACAAAGATAATCTAGGTAAGTTCGATGGGAAGTCCGACGAAGGTATATTTCTTGGATATTCTCTTACTAGTAAAGCTTTTAGAATATGTAATAAAAGAACTTTAAAAATTGAAGAATCAATGCATGTTACTTTCGATGAATCTAACCCCTCCAAGGAGGATATTGTTTTGTGTGATGATGATGATGATATTATAGAAGTTCCTCAAATAGATACTTCAAGTGGAAACAATGGTGATCAACCAAAACATCAAGATGAGAAAAATCATCAAAAAGCAAATGATAATGATCTACCTAAGGAATGGAGAACTCATCGGGATCATCCGATTGATAAAGTCATTGGTGATATTAGTCAAGGCGTTGCAACAAGATTAAATCTCAAAGATGCATGCTTAAATATGGCTTTTGTTTCACAAATTGAACCTTCCAAAGTTGATGAAGCTTTAGGTGACGACCAATGGATAATTGCTATGCAAGAAGAGTTAAACCAATTCGAAAGGAATCAAGTTTGGGAACTTGTCCCTAGACCAAGTGATAAACACATCATAGGTACCAGATGGGTGTTTAAGAATAAGCTTGATAAGAATGGTATAATTGTTCGAAACAAAGCAAGGTTGGTGGCCCAAGGATACAATCAAGAGGAAGGCATTGATTTTGAAGAAACATTCGCTCCAGTTGCAAGGTTAGAAGCTATCCGTTTATTACTTGCTTATGCATGTTCATTAAATTTTCAATTATTTCAAATGGATGTCAAGAGTGCATTCTTGAATGGCTACATCAATGAAGAAGTCTATGTCAAACAACCCCCCGGGATTTGAAGACTTCAAAAATCTGTCACATGTTTTCAAGGTGAGGAAATCTCTTTATGGCCTAAAGCAAGCACCTAGAGCATGGTATGATCGTCTCAACAACTTTCTTTGTGAAAAGGGATTTGAAAAGGGTAAAATTGACAAAACCTTGTTTATTAAGAAAATAAAAGGTAAGACTTTATTGGTTCAAGTCTACGTTGACGACATCATATTCGGCTCAACAAACAAAGAAATGTGTGAAGAATTTTCATCAATGATGCAAGGAGAATTCGAGATGTCAATGATGGGTAAGATGAATTATTTTCTTGGACTTCAAATTAAGCAACTGAAGGATGGAATCTTCATCAACGAATCAAAGTACTGCAAAGAGTTGTTAAAAAGATTCGACATGGATAGTCGCAAGGCAATGTCTACTCCGATGGGATCCGGATCTTATGTTGATCAAGATGAATCAGGTGTTTCTATTTACATAACAAAGTATCGAGGTATGATTGGTTCCTTACTTTATTTGACGGCAAGCCGTCCTGATATTATGTTCAGTGTGTGTCTTTGTGCTCATTTTCAAGCCAATTCAAAAGAATCACATATCACCGTTGTTAAGAGGATCATGAAGTATCTCAAGGGAACAACAAATGTAGGCCTATGGTATCTTAAAGGTAGTATTTGAATATTAGTTGGTTATTCTGACGCTGATTATGCAGGAAGTAAAACTGATCGAAAAAGTACTAGTGGTACATGTCACATCCTTGGAAATGCATTAGTATCGTGGGCTTGCAAGAAACAAGTGTGTGTTGCTTTAAGCACTGCTGAAGCGAAATACATAGCAGCAGATAGCTGTTGCGCTCAAATACTTTGGCTTAAGCAACAACTTCGTGACTACGGACTCGATCTTGGATGCATTCCTCTTCGTTGTGACAACACAAATGCGATAAACATTACAAAGAATCCAGTCATGCACTCAAGAACCAAACATATTAACATTCAACATCATTTTCTTCGTGACCACGTGCTTCAAGGAGATGTCGAAGTCACATTTGTGGATACTCATAATCAACTTGCCGACATCTTCACATAACCTTTGGCACGAGAACCATTTTACAAAATTCGAAGGGAACTTGGGATTCTAGATGAGTGTGATATATAACTCATCAAAATCACATCAAAATTTAAAGGTGCACTCTTTCTCATAATATTTAGTAATTAATTGTTTAATGTTATTAAAAATGTTTTTATTTTAAGTATGTTTGCTTATGTGTTATTTTTTAAGCATTTATCAAAATTTGTTTGGTGTCAATTGATTGATGGTCAGGTGTCAATCGATTGGTCCCTCTTATTTTCTCAATTTTTGTTTTACAGTAAGTTCATTCAATCAATTAAATTCTTCTATCAATCGATTGGTTCCTTATTTTTTTTTATAATTTTTATAAATGTTTTCATCAACCAATCGACTGGATCCCTAACATCAATCGATTGGTCCTCTTATTTTTTCAACTTTTTCACAATGCCAATCGATTGGTCCTTGCATGTCAATCGATTGGTCTTTAATTTTTTTTTGTTTTATATGATTCAGCATGCGCATGATTTCTTTCCTATTTATTTCCAATTTATTCTCACTTTATTTTTTCACATGTGAATCCTGATACATTTACTGGTACACTCTTCCTATTGCATTTACTCATTTTTGTCTTTTACCATTTTTTCTCCTATTCCTTCTCCTTTTCCTATTTTCAAGTAAGTGTTATTTACCAAGTTTTGTTAAAAGCTCTTTATGTCACTTTATTTCTATTCATTGCTTTTTATTTTCTTGGTCCAACCACTTGATTCTTCTCATTACTACACTCTACCACCATAAAACCACATCTCTCCTCAAGCAAATCTTCAACATTCTACACGACTTATCCTATTCACTCAAAGATTTTTGCTTTCTCCTTCAATTCTTTGCTTTTCTCCAAGCAACCTTCTTGGTCTCTCAACTTTCATCTAAAGGCAAAGGCAAAGGAAAGGCTTCTAGTTCTAGAGGTCCTCTAGATTTGTCAAGACTTTTCACTACCAAGAGTCAACAAGAAAGGTATGGGACTTACTTCTTCCAAAAGAAAATTATGAAGCCAAAGTATGGCTCTTTTGTTTCTTTTCCTGAAGATGTGTTTACTTTTCCTGCTGTTTTTGAGGAATTGGGATTGAGTGACCTCATTGGTTACAATACAAATTTTTACCCTGAATTGGTCAAGGTGTTCTACTCCAACATGGTGAAGAAGAAAGGGAAACACACATTTGTAGTGAAGGGAGTTCCAATCTCCTTAACTGCTTCTGATATAAGTGTTATTCTTAAAATTCCTACTGGTGGTCACAAATTTGTAGGGACAAAGGCTCCATGGGAAGACTATAACAAACATGCTTTCTACTATAGTTTAAGTCGGTTGTCTGAGCATCAGTTTTACAACAAGAGGAATAAGAGTTTTAGAGGAGATAACCCGGAGCGTGGTTACTGGTCCATAGCAAAGTTTTCTATTGATGATATAATGTTTCACTATTTTCTGGTATATGTTATTGTGCCTAGATTCTCCAATCACTGCACTATAACAGATCCAGAAATGATGCTCATATATGCCATCAAAACTCATTTCCGTGTTGATTGAGGGCATACAATCCTATCACATATGATGTCCCATGACGAATATGCCGAGGGTCTACCATATGCTCATTTCTTGACCAAGATTTTCCGTCAATTCAACATTAACATGAAAAATGAGATATGCTTCTCAATGGAAAAACCTTCTTTCATGATTAGTATCAAGCATGTAAATAGGAAGATGGGAGTCATTTACAATCACCGGACCCATGAGGTAAAATACCTGGACAATGATGATGAAGAACCTCAACCAGAAGCCCACAGTGATGATGATTTTAATCCTCCTTCAAAAGCTCAACTGGATCAACCTTCCAACCAAATGATAATGGAATATCTGCAAGGATTTCGAACGGATGTTATGACCGAGATTGGTCATTTATCGTCTAGAATGGATCGTTGGGAGTTTTCTCAAGGTGGTTATCAAGGTGGTGTCTATCAAGGTGGTGGATCTAATGATGGGAACAATAACCGGTGATTGGATATCTTGTGGTGTTGTTATGACTTGTTCTGTTTTAATTCTGTCTTTTATCATCCTTGTTTTATGTTCTGCATGACTTATTTGGTTCTTTGTGTTGTAATATTTGGACATCTTTTGTGTGGTTTAATGTTTACTTTTCTCCTAGATTTTATTGTGTTTCTTTTCCCTTCTTTTTGATCATGATAAAGGGGGAGAAGATGTATGCATATGTGTTTTGCTTTTGTTGCTTAATGCAGGGGGAGTTTTTCATGTGATTACTTTTAAGAGATAGGGGGAGTATGAGTTCAAGCTTCAAATTGGTTGTCATCATCAAAAAGGGGGAGAATGTGAAGACAAGCTTCCTACAAGATTTTGATGAAGAAATATATCAAGCTCTCCATATCAAAAGAATGGAAAAAGAAGATCATTTCAACATTGCTCAAGTTTTTCATGGATCTAGTAAAGGTTATGAAATTCTTGACAATATACTCCTAGTGCTCAAAAGTTTTTACCATACATTATATGATCACTCTAAAACTTTTTCTATCATGATTATTTGTTTTAAAATGATGTTTAAAAAATTGCATATTCAAAAGTTTTGGTTGTGTCAATCGATTGATGCTATATTGCAATAGATTGATCAAACTTTCTATTTTAGCATTTTTCGTTTTCTAAGCTGGACCAATCGATTAGTGTTGTATGTCAATCGATTGATCTTAGTGTATTTTTCAATTTTTTGTTTATGTCAATCGATTGGTTATGAGGGTCAATCGATTGATGCTGGAAATTTTTTGAAAAAACTGAAATTTTATTTCACCATTCTTTGCACCAATTCATCATAACTCTTCATGGCAAAACCTTACATCCTTTCATCAACAAGTCTATGATTTCTATTTTAACCATTACCATGTTATGATTGAAGGGATGCATTCATACTATAAATACTCTTTATATTTTCATTACAAAATTCACCTCTTTCAAATCAATTTACAAAATCTGTATACATTCATTTTCATCTATATTTTCATATTGAGATACTTTTGAAAAAGAATTTTCATATCATTTTCTTCAAAAGTACTCTTGAGCACTTAGAGATTATTTTGTCTTGAACCTTCATATTGAAAGAGAAGAAGATTCTAATCAATTGATTAAAGTCTTATCCAATACGAATATTCATATTCATTCACAATTACTTTGTAAAAATCCTAAGTACCAAGGATTGTTTGGTTTTAGGTGTATTGCTTATTATCCAGGATTGTTGGATATAAGTGTCAAGAAAAGGAAGGATTGTTTTATTTTCTTGTGAGTTAAGTTTTCAAGAGGATTATTCTTAATTACTTAGTCAACGGCTTGCTTTAGGAGATCTAACAATAATAAAATCTCTTACACATTGTAAGGGGACTGGAGTACTCTCAAGTTGTGAGGGGAACCAATATAATTCTTGGTTGTTCTTTACTTTCCGCTCTTTACCGCTTTCATTATCATATCAATCCAGAAAAGAAAAGAACCTTTATCCATCAAATCAGAATAAATTTTCTAAAGTCCTAATTCACCCCCCCCCCTCTTAGGCTCATTCCTAACTTACATATAATGCTCCATGTGTACTTATGGAGTATATGAATAGGATCTTCCATCCATATTTGGATTAATTTGTAGTGGGTTTATTGATGATATTATAGTGTACTATAAATCACATAAATATGATGTTGGACATCTTTGTACTGTACTACGGGTTTTAAAAGAGAAGAAGTTGTATGTCAAGTTATCAAAATGTGAGTTATGGTTGCGGGAAGTGAGTTTTCTTGGTCATGTGATTTCCAATGGCAGTATAGACATGAACCCTTCTAAGGTGGATGCAGTGCTATAGTGGGGGGATTCAAAATCAGTTATCGAGATCATAAGTATTTGTGAGTACAACTTCCCGTTTGATGTATTTTGTATGATGTCAAAACTAGGATAATTTAGCGTTTATGCATATTGGATAATATCCTCTAAGTCTTAATGTGAATATTAGTATTAGAGATCATATAAACATTTTGAAAATGTTTTAGATAAGGTTAGAAATGATTCTATATAGAAAAAATGTGTTTTTATGCAAGACACGTGCTTAGGTGTCAACGCATATGTTTTATGAGTTGACAGATGTTGTTAAGTTTTTAAGTATGTAGCTTCTGTTTGTGCATGTGTCTACACGTGCATCATACATGTCGACACATAGAAGAAAAATTTCTTCTATGAATCGACACATGCAAGGTCTGAGTCAACACATGTTGATGAGTTTTACAGCCTGTAACTTCTGTTTAATGTGCCGACTGTGGAGGGGTTTCAGGTCGACACATAAAAGAATTTTTTCTTCTATGAGTCGACACATGACCTATACAGGTCAACACATGCTTCTGACACCTGACTTATATAGGTCGACACATACGATGCATTTTTCCAAACAGTCATAATTTTTTGAAATATTTTGCATTCCTTTTGCCTCCAACTTGCACACACATATATATATATACCTCATACATGCATCATTTGTAAGAGACGAACCTAGGAATATACAAAGTTTTTGTTCTATGCATACACACAAACAAATTCGACATTATCATTTTTTGTTTGGGTGACATCTAGAATCAGACTTGATAACATCCAATTTAGGTTGTTGAATTGTAAATTGGGCTGAGAATCTTTGGGGGTTTCAAATAAGAAAATCAAGTTGGGGTTTACCTTCAAGATCAATTGGTTATTTGAAGGTTTTTGACAAGATTACGCAAGTTGGATTCAACTGAGTGAAAGCTTCAAAGAACGGTGAGTTTGATCAAAGAAGTAACGGTAACCAAAGGATCACTTGGTAAATCTTGGGTGATAATAATTTGCAATTTAGATTCAATCGAGTGGAAGCTTTGAAGAACATGGTTTCTTTCAAAGGAGTAGCGTGAGACGGTGGATCAAACTGGTATTGTTGGGTGAAATGATCAAGCTCGGATCAAGGGAAGAGAAAGTGTTAGAATCAACATCAAACATTGTGTTTGTGGGGTTGTGTAACACCTCAAAATTTGTCCTCCTCTCTTGGGACTAGCTTAACATATTGCATTGCATTTTTTAGGTCATTAGGCATTGCATATTGCATATCATGTGGTTACATTGTGCAAATCATCCTCCTAAGTCTTGATCAGAAGATGAAGAGGTCATGGTGCAAGCTAGGGTTTCATTGGACTGGATCATTAACTGTCTGAGGGTTGTGGTCCAAATTAGGGTTTCTCAAGGAGATTGGTCTTGATCTTGGTTGAAATGATACATCATCATCATCATGGTTTTTTTGTCATCCAGGAGATTCAGAAGATTGATCAGATACCTTGAGATTAGGGTTTTGACCACTGGTTAACCCTAATCAGTTGCATTGGGCCAATCAGGGCATAGCAAGGAGATGGGGTCTACAATGGATATGGGGATCATCATATGGTTTTATTGAGCTTATGGAGGCTAGGGTTTCATCCTTGAGCCATTTCATCAGAGAATTGGGGCTCAGCTGGATCAGTGCATTGCCAAATTCATCTATCAATTGAAGAAGTCAACTGTGGTCAACTGTGCTTGATTTTATGGATTTGGAGGTGGGAGAGAGTTGGATACACTTCATTCATGTCTAAACAAGTTTCATTTGACATGTCAAAGATCAAGAATGAAGAAAATAAAGTCAGACAAAAAATTGCCAAAAATAGAAAGTGACTTGTAATGGAAGTTTCCAAAAATGGAAAGTTTTTCACCACAAAATTACATGTCCAAAAAAGCTTCAAATGAAAATTTGTCCAACATGAAAGTTGTAGATCTTGCTCTCACCTTTCCAAAAAGTCCAAGAACTTGAATTTCCCATGTATGGTTGGCAAGTTATGGTCCATTCATTTTCCAAAAATGCCTATAATCAAAGTGGCATAACTTTCACATGGAATGTCCAAATTGAGTGATCTTTTTATGAGCAAACCCCATTTCACATGTACTTTCATGGTGTATGGTCCAAATTCATCAAAAATGGTCAATGCAAAAAGTCAAATTTCAAGTGGACTTAAGTGCATTTTTGGTGTGAATATGTGATTTTGAGCAATACTTGGAATTTGAACATGAGAACCATTCCAACACACTCCAAATACCATTTAGAAGTTGTGTGAACTGTCATGAGCTGTCATAGTGCACAATTTGGAAAGGTCACTTTTGCCCTTGCATTAAGAAACTCATTTTCACTAATCACTTCCAATTTTGATAATTGAGATTAGCAAATTGGATTAGTGTGAGGTATAAATGGTTAACTGTAACAGAAAATGCTAATCACAATCACAATTCTCAAGATTCATAACAAACTTTCCCTCCATTTTCTCTCAAATTCTCCAAGAACTTCATCAACATTTTTCAACTTTTCTCCACCAATTCTTGATCAATTTGCACAATTCTTCTTGATTCATCTTCCACAAGCCAAGATCCACAACTGTTTTGATGAATCATTGCAAAAAACCTCAAGATCGTGGACTGTTATGCATAGGCTCAACAATGGCATTTGGCTAATTCTCACAGTTGAAGCAACCTCGAGCTAGGATAGCTTTTCCATCTAACTTCCTGTACCTCAAACTACATCTGTTTTTGGCTTTGGCATCGTGAATCATCAAGATCAACAGCTGTCATCAACACAAGGTACTTTTTCGAATTTCACCATTGCTCGAACTATGCTAGGGTTTAGAAAGGTCTTTGGATGTAGATGAACATGATATGCATAGTTTTTGATTTGGTTGAGTGAGGTGAGAGTAATCGCGTTTGGAAGTTTGATGTTCATAACTTGTTTCGTTCGATCCGTGCCATATGTTGAGAGTTAGGAGAAATTATTTGCATATCTTGAATCCTTGTGGAAAGACGGTTCCAACGGTTATAAGTTTGTGCATTTTGGTTACGATTCGTGGTTCATGATTTCTGGAATTTTCTGGTTTGTTCTTGAGCAAGAACAGGTGAAAAAGCATGTTTGATCCATTATCTCGCCTTGCCTTGTTTAAAATGTGTTTGGCGCCAGTATGAGCCAATCAAAACGCGCCATGGCTTCTGTTTAAGACGACGCCGTTTTGGCCAATGTAGTTAATATTACAAGAATGCCATTTCCTCTTTAATTAATTATTTTATTTCATTTTCTTTTTCTTGTTCTATTTCATTTTGATACCTCAACTTAGAAATTTCATAGAGACTTCATTTTTCATCCAAATTGAGTGAGATTTTTTGCATGATATTCCTTGTAATGTGTAGAATTTTATCATGATTTTTGTAAATTTTTTTGCATGTGTAGAAAATTAATTTGTCTAGGGATTGATTGATGTTGTCACATTTGCACATACCATGCCATATCTTTCATGAAATGATGATACTTTCAAATAAATGGATGACATTTTTTTGTGCTTGTTCTGGACATGTTGATGGTGATTTTCATGTAGAGTTTGTGATTTTTGGATACTTGGTTGATTAGATATGAATTTTTGATTAAAGGTGTGACAATTTGTGTCACACCAAGCTAGGTCAACTTCATGATTTTATTTAAAATGCTTAGGGATGTTGATTTGAGCTGAACTTTTGTGTGGATGATCATTTGTATGTTGAGATCACATGTGATTTCTTCTGGAACTTTTGATGGAATTTTCTAATTGATTGATAATTTTCTTCCCTGTGTGGTCATTTGGTGACATTGTGTGACACATGTTGGTAATTCATTTGTGAAATTCTCATGGTGTATTGGATGAAGATGAAATTTTACATGTGGATTGTAGACACATTGTAGGACATCATGGTTTTGATCCCATTCATTTCTTAATTGTTGTCAATGTTTTATGATTTTTGGAAGTTGATGTTTGTTTGGATGCCTTGTGTTGGCTTGTTTGAAATTGTCTGAACTTCTTGATTTTCATTGACCTACTTCCTTTTGTCCAATTGAGCTGAAAATTGGCATGCTATGCCTTGAATGTGTCCTGTTTAGGTGTGAATTTTTGTGGAATTAATTGAATTGTTTTGGTATGCTTTTGGTTGAGGTAGTTCTGTTTGGACTTTTGCTGTTGCAAATGACCTAGTTTGTGATAAATTGTGCATGAAATGATAATGGTGATTGATATGAGCATGGGACCAATTGCATTTGCTTTTGATTTGTTTGAATGTGATTTTGGATAATTTTCACTTGCTGTTTTGATTTTTTCATCCCCTTTGGACCCTAGGCTTGGCCTAGTGGTCTTGTTTCTCACATTTGGTTTGGATTTTCAGGTTAAAAGTGCAAAAGGCTTAAGGAGAAAAATTCAAGTTGTAAATTGAGATTGTTTGATGTTGTAAACTAACATTGGTTTTGTGTTGTAGGGTTTGAGGCTTGAGCTTGAGCTCATGGCTTGCACTTGTGTGCATTAACTTGTGTTGACTGTACAAATTGACTGTTTGACTTTTGCTGTTTACTGTTGATTTGTCTGAGTACTGATGATACTTGATTGATTTCAGGTACATTTAGTCGCTTACAGTTCTTTAAGAACTCACTTGTTGCTGCTTGGTTTTATAAACCAGTTGAGGTAGACTCTCTTGTCTCCATGTAGTTTGGAAGACCTGGCTTGTTATTTGGCCAGGCAACTGTCTGAAGTCCTCCTTAAGAGGCGATGTTTGTGATTGTTTACTTTTGTGCCAAGCAGGCAAAGACCTCTATGAGGCAATTGGCGGAACCCAAGGGATATGCAATCTATCCCCCGCTATTCTGTTGAGTCGTCCCTCTGCTCACACCACTGTGTTGATGCATTGGGACATTAACCCAAGATCTTGTGCTGTTGCACAGTCGAGTCAGAGTCTTGAGTGTAGAAGGGTCCCTCCATTCTGGACCCACGCTCCTTTGTCTGAAGCTCTCCCTGGCCAGGGATAAGAGCTGTGAAGTCTAATCTTCACTCACCTTTCATCAGCTTCACCTTAGCCCCTCAATGGCAAGGTTAAGAGCTAACACTACCCTGTACAGATGACTTGCTTCGGCAGTCGAACCCATTGTTTGAGCCTCACTTGACTGGATATAGTGTGTGCTATGTGAATGTTTGCTTTATTGTGATTGATGCTTGCATGCTTGTTTTTCCTGGTTAGGATTAGCTTGCTGTTGTGCAAGTAGGTAGAAACCATGACATAGGGCAATGATGCATGATAACACTAGGCTCGAGTACAGCTCCCTGGTAGTGTGTCTCCCCTTGGTTTCTGGCTAGAATTTCTTTCCCTTTCAGGGGAACTATGTAACACCCTTCTACCCAATCGACATATTTAAATAAGTTATCAGAGTACAACATGTAGAAGAGTTTACATTTCTTACAACATACACTTATCGCATCACCACATAAAACATATTATTAATTATATTTAAAACTTCGCAGCGGACAACAACATAATTATTATTTTTCATCATATAATAATTCTTAAAAATGTAACCACATCATCTCAACAAAACATCTCAACATTTTAATCCTCATAAACAACGTAAATAAAATGTAATTATCTATCGAATCCCATAACCCCGGTGTCACATGACCAGAGCATTTGACTCGACTCCGTAGAATAACTCTACACTTATTCTTCAAACCTCAACAAAAGCTACTCCTCTTTATCTGCACATTGCTCATCATAGATGAACATAAACACATGCAGAAGGGGTGAGAATTACATTATTAAATAATAATATAACGACAGAAATATAAACATAATTATATATTTCACATATGCCAACACAGCTTATAATCATCATCATAATCAACAACTCATGAACATCAACAAAACAACACATCAAATGCAATGCACACACCCATGCATGACTCAACACGACTCGGTATACCCATTTGATGACCAACTACAGGATCACCACTCCCAGATTCATCACCATAGAATCCGAGTTCCCCGTAAGGAACCAAGCCTCTCAACAAGCCCGGAGTCAACAACATCATTGGAACTCAGTCCGTTCATCACTAGGCATCGGCCTTTCATGAATGCATGCACACCAAACATGCCTCATAATCAACATAGCAACAACAACATCATATAGTCATGGTATTATCATCATTAATAGCACGACATACAACTCAACAAAATTACTCATCATAATTAACTACAATAGGCCACTCACAATTGGGTTCACAACATAAAATCTAACAATTTTTACACACTGCAACAGTGTTAACCGGTTAACGCTATAGGTTAACCGGTTAACGCAGGAAAAATACCTCTTCTGGCAAAACGCAACAGCGTTAACCGGTTAACGCCCTGGGTTAACCGGTTAACGCAGGCAAAACAGCACATTTCACAAAATATAACAGTGTTAACCGGTTAACGCCCTGGGTTAACCGGTTAACGCAGACAAAACAGCAGTACCTGCGCTAACACAAGGCAGAATGCAGAGTTCTCCGCATTTTCCGCCGTTGGAGGACTTCCGGACCTCCGATTCAACTTCCGTAAAAAGCTATATGTTCGGAAATTCATAACTAACCTAAACATATATTCAATTACAGTCTAAACACAGTTTCATCCGACGTGATTTTCCATCAAAACCCCAACTTTCCTAATTCCCCTAACATCCTCAAAATCCATCAACAATCCAACATATACATGAAATTGCTCGCATATTATCGTTTAATAAGATTCAGACCCCTTACCTGAGATAATCCGGCAAATCTTTGAGCTTCAATCCTTTCCGTTCTTCAACCTCTGCTCTTGCTCTTCCCTTTTGCCTCTTTTCCACTTTCACGATGCTTCTGCTCTTTCACGTAACACTTTTCTGTTCCCAACAATGAGACTCTTTCTCTTACTTCCAACTTATATATTTTCCAAAATAATAATAATAATAATCCAATAATATTTCCAATTAATTAATTAAATTAATAAATATTATATTAATTCAAATAAAATAATTAGCCTTATTTTATCGGGGTGTTACAACTCTCCCCCACTTTAGAAGTTTTCGTCCTCGAAAACATACCTCAAGCAAATAGAGTCGGATACGACTCCTTCATCTGATCTTCACGCTCCCAAGTCAAGCTCTCACCAGGTGGACCTCCCCAAACAACTTTCACTAGAGCAATCTTCTTACCCCTCAGGGTCTTCTCTTCTCGGTCCTCTATCCGAATTGGCAACACCTCAACGGTCAAATTATCCCTCACCTGGATATCATCCAACTGAACAACATGCGAAGGATCCGCAATATATTTTCTCAACTGAGATACATGAAACACATCATGCAGATTAGAAAGCGATGGCGGTAAAGCTATCCGATACGCCACTTCCCCAACTCTCTTCAAAATCTGATATGGACCCACAAACCTCGGAGTAAGCTTTTTAGACTTTAAAGCTCTACCCACACCTGTCGTCGGAGTAACTCTCAAGAACACATGATCTCCCTCTTGGAACTCAAGTGCCTTTCTCCTATTATCATGATAACTCTTCTGACGACTCTGAGAAATCTTCATTTTCTCCTGAATCATCTTAACCCTTTCAGTCGTCTGCTGCACAATCTCAGGTCCGAGTACAACACTCTCACCTGATTCATACCAACACAATGGAGTTCTACACCTCCTACCATACAATGCTTCATATGGAGCCATACCGATACTAGCATGAAAACTATTATTATAAGTAAACTCCACCAACGGCAAATAACTATCCCAAGAACCACTCTGCTCCAACACACAAGCTCTCAACAAATCCTCTAAGGATTGGATAGTTCTTTCAGTCTGACCATCAGTCTGAGGATGATAAGCTGAACTCAACCTCAACTTAGTCCCCAATGCTTTCTGCAAACTTTCCCAAAATCTAGAAGTAAATCTGGGATCTCTATCAGACACAATACTGGATGGAATACCATGCAGCCTCACTATCTCCTCAATATACAACTCTGCCAACTTCTCTAAAGAGTGATTAATCTTCATCGGCAAGAAATGCGTCGACTTAGTCAATCGATCCACAATCACCCAAATAGAATCATTACCTTTCACCGTCCTCGGCAATCCCGTCACAAAATCCATGGAAATGCTATCCCACTTCCATTCAGGAATCTTCAAAGGTTGCATCATACCTGCCGGTTTCTGATGTTCAATCTTTGACTTCTGACAAGTCAAACAGGCATACACAAACTTAGCAACATCTCTTTTCATACCAGCCCACCAAAACAACTTCTTCAAATCTTGATACATTTTAGTTGCACCTGGATGGATACTCAATCCACTCCTATGGCCCTCTTCAAGAATACTCTTTTTCAATTCAGACACCTCAGGAACACAAACTCTACCTTTAAATCGCAGGATGTCATTCTCATCAATCTCAAAATTACCACCATTACCCTGGTTAACCATAGTAATATGATCAACTAGAGCGACATCAACTTGCTGACCATTCCGAATATCTTCCAGAATTCCACTAGTCAACTTCAGCATACCCAACTTTACACTATCAGCGGAAACTTCACAACCCAAACTCATATCACGGAACTGTTCAATTAACTCAAGTTCCCGAACCATCATCATAGACATATGTAGAGACTTTCTACTCAGCGCATCTGCAACTACATTAGCCTTACCGGGATGATAACTCAATTCAAAGTCAAAATCCTTCAGTAATTCTAACCACCTTCTCTGCCTCATATTTAACTCTTTCTGATCAAACAGATACTTCAGACTCTTGTGATCACTGAACACTTCGAATCTGGAACCATACAGATAATGCCTCCACATTTTCAACACAAATACAACAGCTGCAAGTTCTAGATCATGCGTAGGATAATTCCTCTCATGAACTTTCAACTGTCTAGAAGCATAAGCTACAACTTTACCATTCTGCATCAAAACACCACCAAGACCCATCAAAGAAGCATCACAATAAACAACGAAGGACTCACCAGGATTAGGCAAGATCAACACTGGAGCACTGGTCAACCGCCTCTTCAACTCAACAAAACTCGCTTCACAAGCTGCATCCCACACATACACTTGACCCTTCTTAGTCAACTGCGTCAACGGCAATGCCAACTTAGAGAAGCCCTCAATAAATCTGCGATAATAACCAGCTAACCCCAGAAAACTGCGTATCTCAGTAGCAGACTTCGGAGTCTCCCACTGTAATACAGCATCAACTTTAGCAGGATCAACAGAAATTCCACCACTCGAAATCACATGGCCAAGGAAACTCACTTCCTTCAACCAGAACTCACATTTAGATAATTTTGCATACAATTTCTTTTCTCTTAACACCTGCAAAACAATTCTCAGATGTCCTGCATGCTCTTCTTCCGTCTTAGAATATATCAATATATCATCTATGAACACCACAACAAAATTATCAAGGTACGGATGAAATATACGATTCATATATTCCATAAACACACCTGGAGCATTAGACACACCGAATGGCATCACAGTGTATTCATAATGACCATACCTCGTACGGAAAACAGTCTTCGCAATATCATCTGACTTCACTCGGATCTGATGATAACCCGACCGCAAATCAATCTTACTGAAAACATGAGCCCCAATCAACTGGTCCATCAAATCATCAATCCTCGGCAATGGGTACCGATTCTTGATAGTCACCTTATTCAACTGCCGATAATCGACACACAACCTCATCGTACCTTCTTTCTTCTTCACTAACAATACTGGTGCACCCCAAGGAGAAACACTTGGACGCACAAACTTCTTCTCAAGCAATTCTTCAAGCTGCTTCTTCAATTCAACTAATTCAGTTGCCGACATTCTATAAGGAGACATCGACACTGGACTCGTACCTGGTACTAAGTCAATAGCAAATTCGATTTCCCGTTCTGGAGGTAAATCACTTACATCCCCCGGAAACACATCCTGAAATTCACAAACAACGGGCAAATCTACACTCACCACTTTCTTATCCGCTTGCAGAGACGCAAATAAAGCGAATATCTGAGCTTCATCTTTCACAAAATCCTCCACCTGCCTAGCAGATAGAAATCTTGCCTCATCATTCTCACCAACTTCAGAAAACCGCACCGTCTTACTATAGCAGTTGATAAACACGCCATAGAATTCTAGCCAATTCATTCCCAGAATAATATCAATTTGGTGCAAGGGTAAGCACACCAAATCAACCACGAACTCTCTCTCAAAGATCGTCAAATGACAACCTCGACAGACAACAGAAGTCTTCACAGAACCATTAGCAGGAGTATCTATCACCATACTTACGCCTAGGGACGACATAATCACACCAATCCTGGTCGCACACTCATACGAAATAAACGAATGGGTAGCACCAGTGTCAACAATAGCAAGCAATTCAACATTATTAATCAAGCAAGTACCTTTAATCAGATTATCTTCTTTAGGAGCTTCAGCCCCACTCAGAGCAAACACCCTACCAGTAGTATGAGCTGCGGTAGCCGCCTTCTTCGGTTTCGAGCACTGCGAACTGATATGGCCTTTCTCGCCACAATTAAAACATGTCGGACCAGCATCCTTACATTCAGTAACTCTATGACCAGCCTGACCGCATCGGAAACATCTCAGCACTTTCTTGGTACAGCTATCAGCACGGTGGCCTGGCTCGCCACACTTGAAACATTTACCAGCTATGGGAGATCCTCCCCCACTTGGCTTCTTCGCATCTACCACTTTCTGCTTACCTTTACCATTCGGAGATGCATAAGGACTACCACGATCCTTATTCTTCTTCTCACTAAGACTCTTGTAATGAGCAGTCCTAGCCTTGCTATCTTCATCAAATATCCTGCACTTATTAACCAGTATAGGAAACCTACGAATCTCCTGGTAACCAATGCCTTGTTTGATCTCGGGACGTAACCCGTTCTCAAACTTGACACACTTGGATTCCTCAGCATCAGCATTATTATAATGAGGACAATACTGCACCAGCTCCTCAAACTTCGAAGCGTAATCAGCAACAGACATGTTACCCTGCTTCAGTCCTAGAAATTCCATCTCCTTCTTACATCGCACATCAGCAGGAAAATATTTCTCCAGAAAGGCCGTCTTGAACCTTTCCCAAGTCATCTCAGCACCTGGTACTTCAATCCTCTGTCGGGTGTTATCCCACCAGTTTTCAGCCTCTTCAGATAACATATGCGTACCAAACTGCACCTTCTGCGCTTCAGTACACGTCATCACCCGGAAAATCTTCTCAATTTCTCTCAGCCAAATCTGAGCACCGTCTGGATCATAGCGTCCTTTGAATGTAGGAGGGTTATTCTTCAGGAACCTTCCCAAATTCCTAAACTCGTCGACCGGCGGATTCTGCTGCGCCTGCATAGCCTGCGCCATAGCAGCCAAAGCCTCAGCAATCGCACGGTCATTTTCTCCAGCCATACTCTGCACAACACCACTACAACCGTTAAATATCGACAGTGTCATTTACACTAATCGACCAACAGGGAAAACATCACATTATGACTCGACTGGACTGACCATGCTCTGATACCACTAATGTAACACCCTTCTACCCAATCGACATATTTAAATAAGTTATCAGAGTACAACATGTAGAAGAGTTTACATTTCTTACAACATACACTTATCGCATCACCACATAAAACATATTATTAATTATATTTAAAACTTCGCAGCGGACAACAACATAATTATTATTTTTCATCATATAATAATTCTTAAAAATGTAACCACATCATCTCAACAAAACATCTCAACATTTTAATCCTCATAAACAACGTAAATAAAATGTAATTATCTATCGAATCCCATAACCCCGGTGTCACATGACCAGAGCATTTGACTCGACTCCGTAGAATAACTCTACACTTATTCTTCAAACCTCAACAAAAGCTACTCCTCTTTATCTGCACATTGCTCATCATAGATGAACATAAACACATGCAGAAGGGGTGAGAATTACATTATTAAATAATAATATAACGACAGAAATATAAACATAATTATATATTTCACATATGCCAACACAGCTTATAATCATCATCATAATCAACAACTCATGAACATCAACAAAACAACACATCAAATGCAATGCACACACCCATGCATGACTCAACACGACTCGGTATACCCATTTGATGACCAACTACAGGATCACCACTCCCAGATTCATCACCATAGAATCCGAGTTCCCCGTAAGGAACCAAGCCTCTCAACAAGCCCGGAGTCAACAACATCATTGGAACTCAGTCCGTTCATCACTAGGCATCGGCCTTTCATGAATGCATGCACACCAAACATGCCTCATAGTCAACATAGCAACAACAACATCATATAGTCATGGTATTATCATCATTAATAGCACGACATACAACTCAACAAAATTACTCATCATAATTAACTACAATAGGCCACTCACAATTGGGTTCACAACATAAAATCTAACAATTTTTACACACTGCAACAGTGTTAACCGGTTAACGCTATAGGTTAACCGGTTAACGCAGGAAAAATACCTCTTCTGGCAAAACGCAACAGCGTTAACCGGTTAACGCCCTGGGTTAACCGGTTAACGCAGGCAAAACAGCACATTTCACAAAATATAACAGTGTTAACCGGTTAACGCCCTGGGTTAACCGGTTAACGCAGACAAAACAGCAGTACCTGCGCTAACACAAGGCAGAATGCAGAGTTCTCCGCATTTTCCGCCGTTGGAGGACTTCCGGACCTCCGATTCAACTTCCGTAAAAAGCTATATGTTCGGAAATTCATAACTAACCTAAACATATATTCAATTACAGTCTAAACACAGTTTCATCCGACGTGATTTTCCATCAAAACCCCAACTTTCCTAATTCCCCTAACATCCTCAAAATCCATCAACAATCCAACATATACATGAAATTGCTCGCATATTATCGTTTAATAAGATTCAGACCCCTTACCTGAGATAATCCGGCAAATCTTTGAGCTTCAATCCTTTCCGTTCTTCAACCTCTGCTCTTGCTCTTCCCTTTTGCCTCTTTTCCACTTTCACGATGCTTCTGCTCTTTCACGTAACACTTTTCTGTTCCCAACAATGAGACTCTTTCTCTTACTTCCAACTTATATATTTTCCAAAATAATAATAATAATAATCCAATAATATTTCCAATTAATTAATTAAATTAATAAATATTATATTAATTCAAATAAAATAATTAGCCTTATTTTATCGGGGTGTTACAAACTACGTCGCCCTGATCCTCATACCAGATGAAGTACGTAGGCAGGAGACCGTGCGAGGTCTCTCTGGGCACTTTTCTTTCTTTTTTGTGTGTGTGCTTGACGGTTATAGGCTCGAGTTCCCGACTCCCTATTAACTCGTTTGGTTGTTGTGTGCTTGGAAGCTGATGTAAGTCCATCGAGTGGCATTCGGGTTCCAGTGTGCGTGTGTTTGGTTCGGATGCCGATGTAAGTCCAGTGATTGGCGTTCGGGCTCCACGTTTGCCTTTTTGTGTGTGTTTTGGTTCGGATGCTGATGTAAGTCCAGTGATTGGCATTCAGGCTCCATGTTTGCCTGTGTTCGTGTTTGTTTGTTTGGCGTGCGTGAGCCGAACTACGGCAGCTCTGATTCTCGTTCCAGACGAGATACGTAGGCATAGGATGCGATGTCCTATCGAGCTCCCCTCCTCTTTTACCCCACCTGTGTTGTCTTCGGTGTGTGTGTGTGATGTTTGTTTAGCAACCTTTTCTTTCCTTAGAGCGTGGATCCCGTCGAGTACGACGGACGTGAGGGGTGCTAATACCTTCCCCTTGCGTAACCGACTCCCTTACCCTTTCTCTTTGGTCGCGAGACCATGCTTTTTCCAGGTTTACTCTGAGCGTTTCCTTTCCCTCTTTTGGGATAAATAACGCACGGTGGCGGCTCTGTCTGTTTTTGTTTTAGCCCGCCGGTTGTTTTTCGCGGATGCGACAGGTTGCATTGCTACATTTCTATTGTGAAACTACTTTTGCAAAGTAAGATTGATTATCTCAATTCCATTTGGAATTGGGGGCAGACGTAGCGATAGCGAGGCCGATTGGTAAACTTCCTAAACAAATCATTGTGTACTCTCTCTCTCTCTCTCTCTCTCTCTCTCTCTCTCTATATATATATATATATATATATATATATATATATATATATATATATATATATATATATATATATCTTTTACTTTTCATTTGCAAATTGTTCAATTCGTAGATTGTGCAATCAATACGTTTGGTTAAACTTTTTGTTGATAACATTTTGAAAATGGTTATGTTGTGTTGATTACAATCTATTAGATTGTAGTTGTTTTTTCAAATCAACAAAACCATAGAAAATTCTAAACGAAATTGATTGCACACAAGATGTTCGAAAATTTGCCTCTATTAAGGTTTTGTGTATTTTATCATTGGAATAGCCTCCACCTTTAGCTATATCATTTAAATGATTATTTTAAACATATAAATAGATTTGTCTATCATTATCATCAATTGGTTTTCATATACACATATTCGAGTTTCTCGATAGTGGTTCAGTTCAGACGATTCAATTCGAGTCACTTTCGCTAGCCGTTAAATCTTTCAAAACAATTTTTGTAAAGTTTTTTTAACTTGGGATCTATTCACCCCCTTCTAGATAAGTCTCTTTCATCTAACAAGTGGAATCAAGAGCTCTGGTTAATTTCGTGCTTCAATATTTGCTTATTAGAAAATGGCTACCAAACCTAAATGGGTGTACAATAGAGCGTCCATCTTTACCGGTGAAAAATATGGCTATTGGAAAGCTTGTATGCGTATCCATATTAACTTGGTTGATAAGGGTATCTGAGACGTCATCACCAATGGTACTAATCAAATTACAATGACCAATGGTAAAGGTGTCGTTGTACCAAAACCGGAAGCACAATGGAACGATAATGATAGGAAATTGTGGTCACATGATTGGAAGGCACAAAATATTCTCATACCCGCACTTGTTGTTGATGAATATTATTGTGTTTCCCATTGTGAAATCGCCAAAGCTATGTGGGACGCATTAGAAGTTACCCATCAGGGAACTAATGAAGTCAAACAAGCTAGGATCAATACCTTAACTTAAGAGTTTGAACTATTTCGCATGAAGCATGGTGCAACCATTATTGACATGCAAAATAGGTTCCCACGTCTTATAAATTATTTGAACGCTCTAGGTAAGCCTATTTCTAATGATATTGTTACTAATAAAGTTTTAAGGTGTCTTAATAGGGAATGGAAACCTAAGGTCACCGCAATCAAAGAAGCGAACGATCTTAGAACACTTGACCTTACAACTTTATTTGGAAAGCTAGAAGTACATGAGCAAGAAATCACTTGCTAGGAAAAACATGAGAAAAAGCATGAGAAGAAGATAAAGAATAAGAAAAGAAAGGACAAGGAGGTCAAAAAGAAGTATATTGCTATAAAGGTTTCAAGTTCAAATTCCTCAACCAATGAGCAAAGTGATTGTGAAACAAGTGATGATGAGAATTTCGATGATGAAGAAATGTGGTAGTTCATCAGAAGGTACCATAGGTACATAAGGAAAAATGGATTCAAGCACTCCGACAAGAACCTAATCAACTTTAGAAGGCTATAGAAATCCTCAAAGGAAGATGATAATAAGAAGGGTAAACATAGAGGTTCATGCTACAATTATGGAAAACTCGCTCATTATAAGCCAGATTATCCATTGATCAAGAAAGACAAAAGAAAAGGCCATGACAAGAAATCTTGCAAGTCTAGAAGAGCCTATATTTCTTGGGAGAGTGAAAGTATTCTTCAAGTTATGAAAGCTCAAGTTCAAGTGACGAATCAGTCATGCTTTGCTTCATGGCCAACGAAAAGAAGAAGAAGAAGAATGTAAGTTCTTCTAAACTTGAATATATTAATGAATTGTGTTATTCTCAATTACAAAAGTATTTTAGAAACCAAAAAGAAGAGAAGTCGTAGACGCTTTGTAAAAAATTAGCTTCAAATAAAAGAATCTTTTCACATTTAGAAGCTAAAGTTTTAGAAACCGAAAAGAACATGGAAGCTCTTAAGAAATATATGTTATATATTCAAAAAGATAATAATGAGGATGAAGAACCTTCATGGTTCGGTTGTGAAACTTGTCACATTTGGTAAAAAGAGGAAAGTACTCCTAAAGTTAAATTATACAAGGCATTACAACCAAAGGTTACATTTTCTATTGATCCATAAAAGTTCAAACGATATTTGAGCCATTCATATAAAAAGCATAAATATGTTCAAAAGTATTCAAATATAAAAATTACATGTCATCACAACTTATCTTGTCACTATTGTTGCAAGAAAGGTCACACTATTGAAAAAATGCAAGTTTAGGAGACTCTTTGTTCCTAAATGTGTTTTTCAATGGTTTCTTGAATGCAACCTTGATTTCACTCACTCTCAAGGACCCAATAAAAATTGGGTTCATATTAATCTTGTTTGATTCTATAGGTCGAATGTCTTGGCTCTACGAAGAAAATGTGGTTTCTCGATAGTGGATGCTCAAACCATATGACTAGTGACATCTCTCTATTCATTAACTTTGTCCTAAAGAAGAATGTTTTTTTTACCTATGTAGACAATAACAAGGGAGAAATACTTGGAAAATGTAGTGTAGGTAATCCCTTATCTACTACTTTCTCTGATGTTATGTTAGTTGAAGGTCTTAAACATAATCTTCTTAGCATTAGTCAATTATGCGACAATGGGTTTAAAGTAACTTATACAAATACTTGTTGCATGTTAGAACATAATGAAAATAAATATTGTATGTTTAATGGCTTGAGGGTTAATTGTAAGAACAAAAATAGTTCTACAATAGATTCCATGATTTTGATGATAACAAAGGATGAAACCAAAAGTGGTACCCTAACGAAAAGTTTCTAAGTGTGCAGGGTTCTAAAGAAAGAAGAAATAAATCTGATGATGTCATCAGATGCAAAACAAGATCAGATGCAAAATCTCAAGTATCAGAAGCATCTAAAGAGGAATCTCATTCAAGAAGCTCTAAACTCTGGACAAAACTGCAAGTATCAGAAGCATCTGAACATGAAGTAAAGTCTAGAAGCTCTGACTCTGAACAAATGTCTTCTGCAAACTCTGAAGTTATCAGCGCCATCTGAACATTCAAGAAATAACATCAGAAGCCAATTTCTCCAGATACACAAAGACTCTAATCAGAATTGTTAATCATGATGAAGTAACGTTTAAGCCAAGTTAAAGTTCTGCAAATGGATTTCCTCAATTAGAAAGAGACGTTAATCTCCACTTCCAAGAGAAAAGATACTAATTGTGGTAAGTAGTCACTTCTAAGTGAAAAAGTCTACTGCAGAAGCTATTAATGGAATGGCGTAATTACATCTCAATATCCAATAGATTCAACGCTACTTCAACTCTACTTCAACTCCTATAAATAGAGAAGAAATCTCATTCAGTACATACGAAGAAATCACTAGCCAAAACTATACTGAAATTATATCACGCTCAAGAAAAACATCTTTGTTCTTCAAAGATTTTCACTAAGCTTTTGCTTATCAAGTGAAAAATTTGTTCTTAAGTTTGTAATATTTGCTTTCTTAGAAGCATTCTAGATTACACATCTTGTATCTATTTTTATTTGTTTTCCTCAAGTGACTCTTTGTAGTCTGTAGACTTGAGAGGACTAAGAGATTTTCTTTTCTCTTAGGGGTTGTTTGTAATCTTTCAAGATTAGTGGATTAAGTCCTTGTTGAAGGCGAAATCACCTTGGCCGGGTGGACTGGAGTAGCTTTGTGTTATAAGCGAACCAGTATAAAATCATTGTGTGATTTCATTTTGCAAAAGCGCTTATTTTTCAAACAATTCAAACCCCCCTTTCTTGTTTTTCTCACCTTCAATTGGTATCAGAGCTCCGGCTCTGTTATTGATTTTCAAATCAAACACTTAACCGTGTAGAGAGATCCAGTGCGAGAAAAACAAATGGCCCACTCAAATGAGAAAGATTCTTACAATGCCAAGCCTCCTGTTTTTGATGGAGAAAAGTTTGATTACTGGAAAGATAGAATCGAAAGTTTCTTTCTTGGTTATGATGCTGACCTCTGGGACATTGTCACAGATGGATACAAACCTCCAACCTTAAATGGAGCTGAAGTTCCCAGAAGCAAAATGTCAGAAGATCAGAAACGTGAGTTCAAAAATCATCACAAGGCCAGAACAATACTTCTAAATGCCATATCATACAACGAATATGAGAAGATCACCAACAGAGAGACAGCCAAAGATATACTTGACTCTCTAAGGATGACCCATGAAGGAAACTCCCAAGTCAAGGAGACGAAGGCTCTGGCGTTGATCCAGAAATATGAAGCCTTCAAGATGGAAGATGACGAAGCTATAGAAGCTATGTTTTCCAGATTCCAAACTCTTATTGCAGGTCTTAAAGTGCTAGACAAGGGATACACAACTGCAGATCATGTTAAGAAGATTGTCAGAAGTCTGCCAAAGAAATGGAGACCTATGGTTACTGCTCTGAAGTTATCAAAGGATCTGAACAGTATCAGCCTTGAAGAACTTGTTAGTTCTCTCAGAAGCCATGAGATAGAACTAGAGGAGGATGAGCCTCAGAAAAGGAACAAGTCAGTGGCGCTGAAGTCCAGACCTGAAAGACGGAAGTCAGACAGAACCAAAGCTCTCCAGGCAGAAACTGCAGATACTGACGACTCTGAACCTGAAGACTCTGATGATGAAGAAGAACTGTCCTTACTAACCAGAAGAGTTAAGCAACTCTGGAAAAGAAGGAACAACAACAACTTCAGAAGATCAAGACCCAGAGGGGATAGATCAGAGTCAACTTCAAAAGGTAAACCTAATAAAGATATTACCTGTTTTGAATGTAAAGAAACAGGTCATTATAGAAATGAATGCCCCAAGCTGAAGAAAGATAACTCTAAGAAGGAAAGCTTCAAGAAAAATGCCTTCAGAACAAAGAAAGGATTAATGGCCACCTGGGACGATAGTGATTCAGGATCATCAGAATCTGACTCTGATGAACAAGCCAACGTAGCATTTATGGCTACCACATCCAGCAGCTCAGATGAAGAATCTGAAGAGGTATTTTCTGAACTTTCTAGATCTGACTTAGAATCATGTTTATCAGAAACTCTTACCTCTCTTCAGAAATTAAAACAAAAAGTTAAAAGCATTAAAGGTCTTCTTAAAGCAAAATCTGAAGAATGTAGTGAACTTGAGACAACAATTCTAGCACATGAAGATACAATCAAATCTTTAACGTTAGAAAGAGATGGAGCTAAAACAAAAAGCTTAAAATTAGAAGAAGTGTTGTCTCAAGCACCACAAACTTCAAATGAAATTATTTATAAGTATGAAGAAGCCTTTCAACAATTTCTGAAGAATGGGATAAATAGGAGTATTATGGCATCCATGATTTATGGAGTAGGTCAGAATAATAAAAGGGGAATTGGGTATGATTCTGATTCTGATAAAACTTCTACCAGTAACCAAATTAAATCACCTTTTTCATACCACTATACACACACACAAGAACACAAATTTAAAAATGCTAGAAGACCCAAAGTTGTAAGAAACTCTGGGAAAACTAATCTGAAAGGACCCAAGAGATTCTGGGTACCGAAAGATAAGATTATCTATGTTGCAGATATCCTATGCAGCAAAGTTCAGACACCAGTCATGGTACCTGGACTCTGGATGCTCGCGACATATGACGGGAAGAAAGTCTATGTTCCAAAGCCTGGAACTTAAAGACGCTGGCTTTGTAGGCTTCGGAGGAGATCAGAAAGGAAGGATTAGAGGCTCCGGAACTATTGGTAATGGTACTCTTCCCTCTATATCTGATGTTCTTTATGTAGAAGGTTTAATGCATAACTTGTTATCCATAAGTCAATTAAGTGATAACGGTTATGATGTAATCTTTAATCAAAAAACGTGTAAAGCCATTAATCAGAACGATGGCTCTGTCCTTTTCACAGGCAAGAGGAAAAACAACATTTATAAAATAAATCTTTCTGATTTAAAAGATCAAAATGTTAAATGTTTAATGTCAGTTCACGAAGAGCAATGGGTATGGCATAGACGCTTAGGCCACATTAGCATGAGGAAACTTTCTCAGCTAACTAAACTTGAGTTAGTCAGAGGCTTACCTAAACTGAAGTTTTCTTCAGATGCTCTGTGTGAAGCTTGTCAGAAAGGAAAGTTTTCAAAAACATCTTTTAAAAAGAAAAATGTTGTTTCTACCTCCAAGCCTCTGGAGCTTCTTCACATTGACTTATTTGGTCCTGTGAAAACAGCATCAGTCAATGGAAAGAAGTATGGACTAGTAATCGTTGATGATTACAGCCGCTGGACATGGGTAAAATTCCTAAAGCACAAGAGTGAGTCTCACTCTGTATTCACCAGTTTCTGTTCTAAAGTGCAAAAAGAATTTGACTCTAAAATTATTAGAGTCAGAAGTGATCATGGTGGAGAATTTGAAAATAAAGATTTTGAAGAATTATTTGATTCTAATGGAATATCCCATGATTTCTCCTGCCCTAGAACTCCACAACAAAATGGAGTTGTAGAGAGGAAGAATAGGACACTCCAAGAAATGGCCAGAACCATGATCAATGAAACAAATGTAGCAAAGCACTTTTGGGCAGAAGCTGTAAATACAGCGTGTTACATTCAGAATAGAATCTCTATTAGACCTATTCTGGATAAGACTCCCTATGAACTGTGTAAGGGAAGAAAACCCAACATTTCTTATTTTCATCCTTTTGGATGCATTTGTTTTATATTAAATACTAAAGAACATCTGAACAAGTTTGATTCCAAAGCACAGAAAGGTATTATGTTAGGATACTCAGAACGCTCTAAAGGCTACAGAGTATACAACACAGAAACCAAAATTGTGGAGGAATCAATTCATGTTAGATTTGATGATAAGCTTGACCCTGAAAAGTCAAAGCTAGTTGAAAAGTTTGCAGATTTAGAGATCACTCTGGTAGAATCTGAGAAAACTCCAGAAGCACCTGTCACTCCAGACTCTGAAGAAATTAAATCTCCAGAAATTCCAAGGAAAGTCAAGAGTCGTAGCAACGTATCTGAAGACTTGATTTTGGGAAACAAAGATGAACCTGTTAGAACCAGATCTACCTTCAGAACTTCTGAAGATATTCCTCTGGGACTAGTGTCTCTGATTGAGCCTACGTCCTGTGATGAAGCTCTTCAAGATAATGATTGGGTGGCAGCTATGCAAGAAGAGTTAGATCAATTCTCCAAGAATGATGTCTGGGATCTTGTTCCTAAACCCAGAGGCACTCATGTCATTGGAACCAGATGGGTTTTCAGAAACAAACTGAACGAGAAAGGAGAAGTTGTCAGAAACAAAGCACGACTGGTAGCTCAAGGTTATAGTCAACAAGAAGGTATTGATTATAATGAAACTTTTGCTCCAGTCGCAAGGTTAGAGTCTATTCGTCTTCTTGTATCATTCGCTATTAATCACTCTATAAAATTATACCAAATGGATGTCAAGAGTGCATTTCTAAATGGTTATATTTCAGAAGAAGTGTATGTAAATCAACCTCCTGGTTTTGAAAACTCAAATTTTCCAGAACATGTTTTCAAACTTAAGAAATCCTTATATGGACTTAAACAAGCTCCCAGAGCTTGGTATGAACGCTTAAGTAATTTTCTTCTGGAACAAAATTTTATCAGAGGGAAAGTTGATTCTACACTCTTCTGTAAAAATCATAAAAATGATCTCATGATATGCCAAATTTATGTTGATGACATTATTTTTGGTTCTGCTAATATCTCTGTTTGCCAAGAATTTTCTAAGTTAATGCAGGCAGAATTTGAAATGAGTCTAATGCAAGAACTAAAGTTCTTTCTGGGAATTCAAATCAATCAAACTCCAGGAGTCACGTACATTCATCAAAGCAAGTACATTAAAGACGTTCTAAAGAAGTTTGATATGTCTGAATGCAATTCTGCAAAGACTCCCATGCATCCAACTTGCATTCTGGAGAAGGAAGAGGTAAGCAACAAGGTTTGTCAGAAGCTCTATCGAGGTATGATAGGCTCTCTTCTCTATCTGACTGCTACTCGTCCTGATATTCTCTTCAGCGTCTGTCTTTGTGCCAGATTCCAATCAGATCCTAGAGAATCTCATTTAACAGCTGTTAAGAGAATTCTTAAGTATCTGAAAGGAACTCCTAACCTGGGCCTGATGTATGAGAAAACATCAGAGTATAGGCTTTCTGGTTATTGTGATGCAGATTATGCAGGAGATAGAATAGAACGAAAAAGTACATCTGGAAATTGCCAGCTTCTGGGAAACAATCTAATCTCCTGGGCTAGCAAAAGACAGTCAACTATCGCTCTATCAACTGCAGAAGCAGAATATATCTCAGCATCACTGTGCACAACTCAGATGCTCTGGATGAAACATCAGCTAGAAGATCTACAAATCTTTGAGAGTAACATTCCTATCCTTTGTGATAATACTGCTGCTATTTGTTTGAGTAAGAATCCCATTTTGCATTCCAGAGCCAAACACATAGAAATTAAACATCATTTTATTAGAGACTATGTTCAGAAAGGAATAGTAACGCTGAAGTTCATTGATACAGAACATCAATGGGCAGATATCTTTACTAAGCCTCTGGCTGAAGATAGATTTCGCTTTATATTAGAAAATCTGAACATTAAAAATTGCCCTGAGTAAAATTTGGCTCTGAACATGTAAAATGAGAATCTGATAAAAACAAATACACTTCTGCCTCTGACTCTGATACTTCTACCAAGTTAAGAAGATATCTGAGTTAGAAATCTTCAGAACCAATCTCTTGGTATTCCTGAAGATCAGAAACATCAACACGTGGGGAACATGCGTCTAACCCTAGAACTTCTAGACAGCTGTCAAAAGAAATCAAAGGTCAGAACGCTTGAAATCTCCTCGAGCAGTGTGCTTACTGTTGGGATTAGACTTTCATTTATTAGCTATAATCATTTTTCCTCCCCTAGCGTGCAAATCTTGTGTTCTGTTCCAACGCAATTAATTGTGTCGTTTTGCATGTGTTTTTACCCTTAGGTATATAAACACTTTTCTCACATTTCACACACTTATCACTCTCACTCACTCTTAAACCCTAAACCCTCTCTCAAAGTTTTCTCTGCAACTCTCTCAGTTCTTCATCTTTTTCATCAATCTTCATCATGAATCCTCAAGAACAAGCAGTTTTTA
Source organism: Lathyrus oleraceus (assembly GCF_024323335.1). Taxonomy (NCBI): domain Eukaryota; kingdom Viridiplantae; phylum Streptophyta; class Magnoliopsida; order Fabales; family Fabaceae; genus Lathyrus; species Lathyrus oleraceus. The sequence goes on along the minus strand of NC_066583.1, from coordinate 583,097,955 downwards.
ACTTCTCCCAACAAATGGAAGCTGCTTCTAACCCCCAAACCTCAAACACTCAAACACCCATGGTTGTAGATGTTACCACAACCCCAGTTTACAAAGAACCTCACATTTTGGAACGCGAACAACACATAAACCTTTCAACTCCCTTTGAAGGTTTGGATGTTCTATGTGAATCGCTGGTAGATTTTGAGAATTTGAGAAGAAATGGCGTTGATTTAACTGAAGATCTTCGCAAGCAAGGTTGGGAAAACTACTTCAACAGATTGTATGGTCCAATCTATCCTCTTCTGGTGAAAGAGTTCTGGAGATGTGCAGATGCTGATGATGAGTTCATTGTTTCTTTTGTTCTGGGAGTGAAGATCATCATCACAGAAGCATCTATTGCCTCTTTGCTGAACATGGAGAGAACTGGAGGTAAAAGGATTTACAACATTCCTCCAAGGTCCAAGCGCATCACAGAAGTCATTAACCCTACAATCTTCAAAGCAAATGTTGAAGGAAACCCCTCTAAGAACAAGGAGCTTCATCAGAACCTCCGAGTTTGGTTGAAGATTATTCTGGGAACAATCCATCATCGTCCAGCTTCCAACTCTTCAGATTATATAAATGCTGATCAGAAGTGCATCCTCTACTGTATTCAGAAGGGTATTCCAATCAACCTCCCTGTTCTCCTCTTCAGATATCTGAGGGATTCAGTCAGAGAAACCAGGAATAATATGAAGCCCAGATCCTACGTTCCTCTGGGAAGATTGCTCTCTGATATCTTCATTGAGCATGGACTGGTAGATGCTCTGGAGAAGACCAGATGTATGGATGATCTGGCAATTGACGTTGGAAAGCCTCTCAATGCCAAAAATCTGAGGAGTATGGGAATCATCAAAGACATCAGAGTCAAGCCCACTATGAATGTGACCTGGGAAGCTCTGAAGGATCAGAGGAAGATGCCTCATGGCCTTGAAAGGTTCTTCAAGAATGAACCCAGAGATGCCATTGCCATCTACCTTCAGGATCGTCTGGATGAAGGCATTGACGTTTCTGATTTCCGCCTTGAAGACTGTCTGGATTCTGTAGAAGATCTGGTCAGATACAAAAGAGGCCTTTCTGAGAAGAAGATAGCTGAGGAAGCAAGGAAGGCAAAGAAACCCAGAACTGGAGAATCCTCTGGAACCAAAGCTCCTCTGAAAGTCTCTTCTTCTTCTGGTAAGTCCATTCCTCCTGCTACTTCTGTACCTGTAATGGCTTCTTCTACTCCTCTCCCAACACCTCCCATCTTTACAACCTCAGAAATTCCTCCTTCAACCATTAGAACCTCTCAACCTCCACCTGTTCTAAAAATTGCCCGTAACTTCACAACAACCTCTGACCCTAATCAACTATATCACCACAGCTCTTCATCATCCTCTGAGTATGAATCACCCCCTTACCTTTCTCCTTCTTCTAACCAAGAGTCTTCTGATCATGAATCCTCTGATCAAGAACACTCTGACCCAAACTCCCCAACAATAGCTGAAATTTATGCTAAAAATTTCGCCCCACAAACTCAAACACAAACTGAAGTAACCTCTCCCCTCCGAACTTCTATTCCACAACAAACAACCACCATCACCTCTGAAAATCAAACTTCACTTCCACCACAAACAACCACCACACCCTCTGAAACTCAACCATCTGTAATTCGCCCATCTGAACCTTATATCACTCCACCATTAATTCCCGCTGTACCTAGCCCAGACTCTGACCCATTAGATGTAAACCCACTCTATGCTTCATCCCCCAGTCTTCAACCAGACCAAGATTCTGAACTTCAACCAGAAGCAGAATCTGAACCCCAGCCAGAACCAGAAACTGAACCTCAACCTCTAAATCTCAGCCCTCAAAACTCTCCACCTCTTTCACCTGAACCTGAACCTAAAATTATCACACCTACCCTTGAGGAGGCCATTATTCAGGTTGCAGAATCCTCAGTCCAGAAGATCAAGTCTCTGGCTAAAAATTCTGAAGTCAGTGATGATCCTAAATCTGTTAGGACACACTGGAACAGAGTTATTAGTTGGATGACCTCTGAGTCTTATAGGCTGAAGAGTATCTCTGAACAAGTCAGAAATGGCTACATCAGAGACTCTGAGGAAAGACTTCAAGAGAGACTGGCTAGAGAAGCTGAGGCCAGAAGGTTAGAGGAAGAGAGACTGGCTAGAGAAGCTGAGGCTAAGAGATTGGAAGAAGAAAGGTTGGCTAAGGAAGCAGAAGAAGAAGCTAAGAGATTGGAAGAAGAACGCCTGGCAAAGGAAGCAGAACTTCTGAGAATTCAGGAAGCTGAAGCCAAGGCTAAGGCAGATGCAGAAGCCCAAGCTGCTGCTGAAGCTGAAACTCAGCAGGCTCTGATTCAGGGGGAGTCTTCCTCTGCGATCCCTCTGATTCTTAACACTCTGAAGGAGATCAAGCAAGATCAGAAAGAGATCAAGCAAGATCAGAGTGAGCTCCGGGCAAGGATGGACAAACAAGACGCTCTGAATGAAAACCTCCAGAATATGTTTGCCATGCTACTACAGAGACTTCCTCCTCCTCCAAACCCTTAGGCACTTAGGATTTATTTTGGTTGCCTAGTGTTTTTGCTTCTGTCTTTTCTTTTTTTTAGCTCTGATATTTCTTTGAATCTGTTGTTTTTGACTGCTGTTTGCCTTCGTGCTTTTGTTTAATGAAGTGTTTTTCTCTCTATTATTCTTTTTATGTTTTATGCCTTTTTGATTATGCCAAAAAGGGGGAGAAATTATTAAATAGCTCTGATGAAAACTATGTCTAAAACCTTAAGCATTCTGCAACAATTGTAGAAATAGTTCTGATAAAATTAGCTCTGATTAAATAATAGCTCTGATTAAATAACTCTAACTTTAAAGTTAAGCATTTGCAGAAAGTTTTCAGAAACCTAATTACTTGGAAAGCTCTGGTAAGAACTTCTGAACTCCCTAGTACTAACTCAGGGGGAGCTTTTGTCTATCTGATCTAATATTTTTCATGTTTCATCTGATAATTTTTATTTGTTTTGTCATCATCAAAAAGGGGGAGATTGTAAGAACAAAAATAGTTCTACAATAGATTCCATGATTTTGATGATAACAAAGGATGAAACCAAAAGTGGTACCCTAACGAAAAGTTTCTAAGTGTGCAGGGTTCTAAAGAAAGAAGAAATAAATCTGATGATGTCATCAGATGCAAAACAAGATCAGATGCAAAATCTCAAGTATCAGAAGCATCTAAAGAGGAATCTCATTCAAGAAGCTCTAAACTCTGGACAAAACTGCAAGTATCAGAAGCATCTGAACATGAAGTAAAGTCTAGAAGCTCTGACTCTGAACAAATGTCTTCTGCAAACTCTGAAGTTATCAGCGCCATCTGAACATTCAAGAAATAACATCAGAAGCCAATTTCTCCAGATACACAAAGACTCTAATCAGAATTGTTAATCATGATGAAGTAACGTTTAAGCCAAGTTAAAGTTCTGCAAATGGATTTCCTCAATTAGAAAGAGACGTTAATCTCCACTTCCAAGAGAAAAGATACTAATTGTGGTAAGTAGTCACTTCTAAGTGAAAAAGTCTACTGCAGAAGCTATTAATGGAATGGCGTAATTACATCTCAATATCCAATAGATTCAACGCTACTTCAACTCTACTTCAACTCCTATAAATAGAGAAGAAATCTCATTCAGTACATACGAAGAAATCACTAGCCAAAACTATACTGAAATTATATCACGCTCAAGAAAAACATCTTTGTTCTTCAAAGATTTTCACTAAGCTTTTGCTTATCAAGTGAAAAATTTGTTCTTAAGTTTGTAATATTTGCTTTCTTAGAAGCATTCTAGATTACACATCTTGTATCTATTTTTATTTGTTTTCCTCAAGTGACTCTTTGTAGTCTGTAGACTTGAGAGGACTAAGAGATTTTCTTTTCTCTTAGGGGTTGTTTGTAATCTTTCAAGATTAGTGGATTAAGTCCTTGTTGAAGGCGAAATCACCTTGGCCGGGTGGACTGGAGTAGCTTTGTGTTATAAGCGAACCAGTATAAAATCATTGTGTGATTTCATTTTGCAAAAGCGCTTATTTTTCAAACAATTCAAACCCCCCTTTCTTGTTTTTCTCACCTTCATTAATAACTCATATATGCTTAACCTAGATGATGTATCCTTGACAAAATCTAAGTGTCTGGTGACTATGAGTGAAAACTCTTGGTTATGGAATAAATGCCTAGCTCATGTCAACTTTGATTTACTAAACAAAGTGACTTCAAAATATTTAGTAATCGGTCTACCAAAAATAAGGTTTTCAAAAGACCATTTATGCGATGGATGCCAAATGGGGTAAGCAAACAAGAGTCTCGTTTAAATAGAAAACATTGTTTCAACTTTGACACCTCTTGAGCTTATCCATATGGATCTCTTTGGTCCCTTAAGGACCAAAAGCATAGGTGGTGATTACTATGTTTTGTAATAATAGACAATTAATCGAGATTTTGTTGGGTCATCTTTTTGCATAGTAAAGATGAGACCTTTTCATCTTTCACATAATTTGTAAGGTTATCCCAAAATAAGATGGATTTAAAAATAGTTGCTATCCGAATAGATCATGGAGTTGAATTTAAAAACCACCTCTTTGAGGACTATTGTGATAAACATGACATTGAGCATAATTTTTCCGCTCCAAGCACTCCACAATAAAACGATATTGTGGAGCGCAAAAATCGTGTTTTATAGAAGTTGGCTAGAACTATTCTCAATGAGGGTAATCTACCTAAGTATTTATGGGCCGATGCCATTAGCATGACATGTTATATCTTAAATAGGATACTAATACATCTTACTTTAGACACAACTCCTTATGAACTACTAAAGGGTAGAAAATAAAATTTATCGCATCTTCATGTTTATGAACACAAATGCTTTATTTTAAATAATGGAAAGGATAATCTTGGAAAGTTTAATGCGAAAGCCTATGAAGGTATCTACCTTGGATACTCTCAATCGAGCAAAGCTTATAGTGTTTATAACAAAATATTACCTATTGTCGAAGACTCAGTACATGTCACTGTTGATGAATTTTATTCGAGAAATGTCGTGAAAGGTGTTTATTTTCATGATGTATGTGTATCTTCATAAGACATACTCAAATAAACCAAAGAAGGAATTGAGCAGCCTAAAGTGATGGAACTTGAGAAAGAAGAAGATAACGATTGTGAAAAGGAAAAGGTTGGAAGTCCAACTTCATTGGATGATTTACCTTTGGATTGGAGGACCTCCAAGGATCATCCGATCAACAACATACTTGGAGACATCGCCAAGGGCGTGACAACACACTCTAAGATAAGTAATTTTTGTTATCACTTTGCATTCGTTCCACAAGTTGAACCTAAAAATGAAAAAGATGCTTTACTTGATGAACATTGGCTTATGGCCATGCAAGACAAACTAAACCAGTTTAAAAGAAATGATGTATGAGACCTTGTCCCTCATCTACGAGATCATCAAGTTATTGGCAATAAGTTGGTTTTTAGAAATAAACTCGAAGAAAATGGAGTGATAACTAGGAACAAAGCCCTACTAGTGGATCAAGGTTATAACCAAGAGAATGGAATTGATTATGAGGAAACTTATGCTTCGGTTGCTCACCTCGAGGCTATACGCCTTTTACTAGTTTATGCTTGCTCCAAAGATTTCAAGCTATTTCAAATGGACGTGAAAAGTGCTTTCCTTAATGGATATATTAATGAGGAAGTGTATGTTTTGCAACCTCCTGGTTTTGAAAATCATGAGTATCCTAATCATGTTTATAAACTAAAATGAGTTTTGTATGGTCTCAAATAAGCCCCTAGGGCTTGGTATGAGTGACTTAATACATTCTTAATTGGTCAAGGATACTCTAGAGGGAAGGTAGATATTACACTTTTCATTACACGTCAAGGAAAACATACTCTTCTAGTTAAAGTTTAAGTTGATGATATCATCTTTGGTTTCACTAACATGCAATTAGTCAAGGAGTTTTCTAAGCTAATGCAGGGTGAGTTTGAGATGAGTCTCATGGCGAAGTTGAACTACTTTCTCGGTCTTTAAATCAAGCAACTCCACAAAGGGACATTTGTGTGTCAAACAAAATATTACAACGAATTGCTAAAGAATTTTGGTATGGAAGATGCAAAATCAATTGACACTCCAATGCCCACAAATGGAAACTTTGAAAAAGATGAAAATGGTAAGGATGTTAATGTCAATAAGTATCGAGATATGATTGTATCTCTTATATATTTTACTGTATTTAGGTCAGATATTATGTTTAGCGTGTGCGTGTGCACTCGTTATCAATCGGTTCCTAAGGAATCACATTTAAAATATGTAAAGTGGACCCTTAGATACCTTCATGGTACATCTAAGTATGGGATTTGATATTCCAAGGGAAGCGGTTACAATTTGGTTGGTTATACCAATTCAGATTTTTCCAGTTGCAAATCGGATATGAAAAGTACTAGTGAAACTTGCCACATATTTTCAAACTCCTTAGTAAGTTGGCATAATAATAAACATGTTTTCGTTGCTTTGTTAACTGTCGAGGAAAAATATCTCGCTATCGATAGTTGTTGTGCTCAAATATTGTGGCTCAAACAATAGCTACTTGATTTTGATATTAAACTAGAACATATCCCTATTATGTGTGACAACACTAGTGCTATTAATCTAACCAAAAATATGATGTTACACTCTCTCACTAAACATATTAAGTTACGTCACCACTTCCTATGTGACCATATTGAAAAGGGAGATGTTGAATTTGAGCATGTTTACAAAACCTCTTGCGATTGAACCATTTTTCAACATTCGAAGGGAATTAGGATACTTGATATCTCAAATCTTGTCTAAATATGATTTGTTGCATGCACTTTATATACTTTTTCTCTAACTTTCCTTGGAAATTCAATCACATACGAGTGTATTGATGACTTCTCGACAAGTGTATCAATAGTGTCGCAGTAATAAAAAGATCGAATCCACAAGGACTACTTTTTAACAAGACAAAATGTGTATAATGTATAGAAAATGATAAATGGGGGAGGGGGTTCGAGTTTGCAATGTGAAAAGTAAATGAGAGTTTAAACATAATTACTAAAGTGGCCAGGTTGTGTTTAGAATTCCCTATTTCTCTATTATTGATGTTTGATGCCTTATATGAATGATATTATCACTATAACCCTATGACGAATGAACACAAACGGTATAACTGATCCCTCGTGAAATAACTCACTAATCACTACTCGGAGCTTCATATCCCTAGTCCATCATCGTAAGCAGGATTAGGAGATGCACACAATATTAATTCCCTATGCCACTACTTAGGGTCTCCTATTCCTATTCAACCATCACAAGTACAACAATTTCCCTAGGTTCAACATATATACTAATGGTCAGTATTCCCTATGTGCCCAAAATCAATTTAAAAGAGTATCTCACATAAAAAGCATTAAGAATAATAACCAATTAAATAGGATTATAGATCAAAAGGTTCATACAAAGTCAAATCAACATACTACCCAACAATATTGAAATAAGTTCCTCATAACACAACCTAACCTAGAGGAACTTAGCTACTCATAATTCAAATTACAATACCAAAAGCAATAGATGATAATAACATGTGAATTCCCTTGAAGAAATGTCCTCCAATGGCCTCCAATTCCCTCAAAATCACCCTTGATGTTGTAAAAATCATACTTTGCTCTCTAAAATTTGTAACACTTGCAAAAGTGCGGAATTTCCCCTTAAAAATATCCTAGTGTGGATCAGACGCGTCAAAAAAGCCCAGAAAAGGGAGCCATCGTGTGCGTGATGAAATGAATCGCGCGCAATGCAACCTTTATGTCACTATCGCGTGCATGATGTTGCGCATGATTTTCCCATGGTTGCACTTTTTTGCTCCCCTTTTCACCTAAATTTTCACTAATCCAATTTCTTCACACTTATCTATTTTATTCTCATTCTTTGGTCTTTCTTCTTCATTTTAGCTCATCTTTCACTTGTTTTGATCCGATTTTTAGACTAAATTCATGCAATGACGGTCTGTCATCAGAACCCAAACTTGAATCGTTGCTTGTTCTCAAGTAACTCACCTGCAACTGCACATTTCAATAAAAATAAGTTAAACAAAAACAATCGAACATGACCAAACTAAATGTTTCTTTTACCTGACCATCGTTCTAACTTCAAACTTCTCTCTAGAAAATCCAAAAAACATCCTTAATCATTGACGAGTACTTAACCTGTCTCTCAACTTATTTTGACTCACTCAATAGATATGGTTATCAATCAATCAACATGCAAAATCAATTATGCTTAGCTTGATAATATTCTAATATAGTTCATCACAGAAATCACAACACACACATTAGAGGTCTTTTTATATTGTAACTTGCCTTATGTTTGGGTAGGATATTTTTAGGAATATAGGTTTAGACCTTGGAGTTAAGTTCCTAGTTCTTCTTTTATCATCATACTGCTTTGTTCCTTCTTGATGATACTAAAGATCTTTGGTCCTTCTTATATTTACATTCTTTTTATTTTTGAAAAAGTGTCTTTTCCACTAATTATTTCCTCATAATTTTTGAAATTTTGGCCAATTTTCTCTAGTATCCCAACCCCAAACTTAAAACTTTGCTCACTTCCAAGAGAAACCCAAAACTTAATTTTTTTCATACACTTTAGGAACTATATTTCTACTTAACTCCAGCGATAGGGTGGAAAGAAAAGATCTTTCAAGTCATATGGCTAAGAATTTTAGGCTACGTCACCGAAAGAAAGACTAAGCTCAAAGTGGTTAGCAATGGATATACATATTACTACATGGTGGTTTAAAAAGGCTTAAAGTTACAAACAAAAAACTGCCTCGGTGTGTGTGAGTCAAACCAGATGAACTTAATCGGAAATAGATCAAACCAGATAAAATAATATTACATGGATACACTCAAAAATAAAGAAAAGTGAACAATGAAAGTTATTTGGCTCAAACCTTACTAGTTGAGGTATCTGTAGGTTGATTACAAGTCCTTTTATTCTTTTTTCATCTTTGCCTTCAAGTTGCTAGTTGTTATTCTAATGATCAAGTTTCTTTTGGATCGTCTGTTCAACGCTAAAGTGCTAAACTTTCAAATCTGAAAAAAAACACAGCTACAAACTTGTTTATTAAAGACAATGAACTGAATAATACAATGGGAGGGGAAGAGCACTTATAATGGAGATTACTCTTCTCTATGTTACATTTGAAAATAAAAAAAAATCTTCTAAAAAATTAAAAACAAACTACATGTGTTTTCACATGTCATTGTGGCGGAAAAGATCACGCATATCACTTATTGTATTGTTGAAGTCATTATTCTGCCTCGTCCATTCTGCACGGATATGGTCTCTCTTCCTTGCTTGCTCTTGATCTTGGTTGGTGAAGTAAGTCTCCAACTCTTCAACTGATGCAAACCGGGCTCTTAAGTTCTGAGCCGATATATGGTCTTCTTGCTGATTAAAGAAGTCTTTGAACATAGGAGCGAATCTCGTAGGTTCAACATACAACGTGGGTGAAACTTATGTTATCTACCTTGTGATCCCCACCGCGTGAGCTTCCATTCTTCTTTGAAACTATGACATATGTTGACCTTGCATTTGTTGTTGTTGTTGTACTTGTTATTGATCGAATCCTTCATTATTTCCAGCTTGATTGTCTTGTTGATAATTTTGAGCAGCTTCTCCTTGATGCATGTTTTGCAACCTCCTTATGGATGAAGCATTGATGGGTGTTTTCGGACTAATCATCTCATTATCAGGGTAAAAGGGCACACCTCCTCTCCTGCATAATTATTTTATAAAACATAAATGCCCACAAGCCTTTTGAGCAGCGTTAGCCATATATTTGATATTTTCAGCAATTAACAGCCCCAAGTTAATAGGTCCCCCCATCAAAAGAGCTAACAGATCTAAACACTAATTCACAATAAGTTTTGATTTATGAGATGCGGCCTCTAAAGTTTTCATAAAAAATGAGGCCCAAGCCCTCAGAATTTGGCGGAATTTGGCGATTTTGAGATTAGTGCTAAACCATGCTCTATCACCCACTCCTCCTTTGACCTACAAACATTATCTAACATTACATGGGCCATTTCCTCATTTATGACTTTGTTCTCTTATCTATAATTCATGAGAGCATGCACCGGAGGAGGTTGCAAATTAAAAAGAGAATTTATAGTAGAAGAAGAATAGTTAATATACTTACCTCGCATGTAGGAGTTTACCTCGCCAAATGCTGCATTCACGTAAAATTCTAGGCCAGTGATTTTATTTGTATCATGAATCAAGTTGTTGAAACTTACCCAATGTCTTTGTTGTAAAGCTTCACCGATTTCACAAAACCTCACAAATCTTCCAAAGTGAATGCTTTTTCTCTCACAATGTGGTAATCCACTAACTTAAGATATTTTTCTGCATGAGCCTCGGAGAGAAATTTGAGATTTCGGAAGGTAAGAGTGTTAGGCATTTTAGCAACCCTTGCTGATGATCCTCTTGACACACATCCTCTCTTGGAAGGCATGATACCTACATAATACAAAAACAATACCACACAGAGAAAAAGAAGAAAAATAATACGCAAAACTTTGGCTCAGATGAATGAGTAGAAAGTAGAGGAGTAGAGGAAGAATTGTGAGAAAAACATATGCATCCAAGTAATATTTATAGGCCAAGTGAATGTTACTCATTGCGTATATTATACATCCATCGCGCGTGATGGCAACTGTATTCTCCAACGTATCTCTCTAACGTACATATCGCGCACGTTATGTGCTCATCGTGCACACAATGCTAACTGTCCATAAATTCCCCCCCCCCCCCCCCAATGTTTATATCACACGCGTGATTCCTATATTTCACACACGATGGAGTCTTATCACACACATGATAACCTACGTGATTATTCTAGGGTCTAAAGATTTTTCCTCTCTCTTTGTTTCTTTTTTCTTCTCCTTTTCTTTTTCTTTCTATTCTTCTTTTACCTGCTTTCTCTTCTAACAAAGTAACACACAATTTGACATGGTTAAAAATTAAAATTCAATGCAAAATAAAAATAAATTCTTACCGATGGGTTACCTCCCATCAAGCGCTTCTTTTCCGTCATTAGCTTGACGAATCATGCCTAAGGCACGTCAGGCGCAATGGATACCCTCATGCCGGTCAACTTACTTATTCCTTTTCCTTTGTCCACCTTACTACCTTTTTCCTCCAAATGGTAACAAGTATCCAAGTCCTCCACATACGGTGTCCAATTATACACCTTAAAAAAACTTTTTCTTTATTGAACTTCAAGACAAGTTCACCAGTTTTTACATCTATCTTTGCTTTCCCAGTTGCCAAGAATGGTCGTCCGAGAATAATAGACCCTTCTGAATCTCCTTTTGTATCAAGCACTACAAAATTTATAGGAAACACTAATCAATCTATATGTATTAACACGTCTCATAAGATACCAAGTGGCTGAGTAACAGATGAATCAACTAGAGTGAGAGTCATGTTACTCGGTATGATCTCACCCATTTTCAATTCTTTAACCTTTTTCAGTGACATGACATTTATACTATATACAAAATCACATAGAGCATGTGGTATCTTCACTCCACTAATATTATAAGAAATATTAGACTTATATGGGTCTTTTAGCTTAGGTGGCAATGTTTGAGGCATTACCATATCAGCCTTCTCGGTCATGTTTACCCGTTCCTTGACCACTTTCTCTTTCGTCCTCTTTATTAATGACTTCCTAAATTTAGCAAACTTAGGCATTAGTTTTAAAATTTCATGGAACGAAATACTTACATGAAGTGTAGCTAAAATTTCATGTTTACATGTTCCTTGATTTTGCAAACATCCCTGTCTCATCGTCCTGAACCGGTTTCTTTTTAATTATGGGATATAATGGTTTGATATAATATGGTAATTCGAGATTTGGATCATTCAGGATCTTCTTCTTTGTTCTTCTCCAGGGGGGGTTTTTATCTATCAGTTGATCAAGGGTGAATCCTCTTTCCTATTGGTCACCTTGATTGCTACTCTTCTTTTTTTCACTCCTCACTTCTCCTTTCTAAATCACATACTCTTCAATCATTTCATCTTCACCCTTTTCTGTAATCACCCCAAAACTTGTTTCCAGAACCTTGCATGGTTCATTCGTAAGATTATCTACAGTGTTACTTGTAAATCCTTCACTCGAGCTCGATAAAACATATATTTGTCTGGATAACTGACCAATCTGCATCTCCAAAATTTTGATTGACATATCATGGTTTTTGCTCATAGTCTCATGGTTCTTATTCACCTGATCAAACTACATTGAGCGGCTTTAATGAAGTTTTCCAGGGTCTCTTCCAACTGTGAAGGTTTCCTTTGTGTTGGAGCTTGTTGGCCTCGTTGCATACCTGGATTAACATTTGAATTTTGGTTATTGCCCCAACAAAAATTTGGGTGATCTTTCCAACCCAGATTGTAGGTGTTGGAATAAGGGTTGTTCTTTTGAAAATTTGAAAATTGGACTTCTTTACTTAACCCTTCTAAAGAGCACATTTCATTTTCATGTTCTCCTCCACAAAAATCACACCTAAGTGCTTGTACCTGGCTCACATTAGCTTTAGCTATGCTATTTTTAGCTAGTTTTTTATTTGATAATTCAATATGAGCTAAAAGTGCAGTATGGGTATCAACAACTAACATACCTTTGGGCGTGCCCACAATTTAAATTTTACCGACCTTTCATTTTTTGAGCAGTACTCATTTAAGAACATCTTCTCAATAAGGTCTTTCATTTGTGGTTCGATCATTGATCGGATAGTGCCTCCCGCAGAAGCATCCAACAACATGCGTGTCTGACTCTTGAGACCTTTGATGAAATTTTGCATCTTCTCTATATTATTCATATTGTGATTTGGGCATCTACGTAACAAAAGTTAGAATCTTTCCATGAGTCGTAAAGCAACTCAGTTTCCTACTGCTCGAAATTTACAATCTCTGCTCTTCGCTCGATAAATTGAGTAATGATGAAGAATCTCTCTAGGAATTTGTCCTCCAATTCTTTCCAAGTTCGAATTGTTCCATTTGGAAGGCAAAGTAACCAATCCTTTGCCCTTCCAATTAGTGAGAACCCAAACAACCTCAACTTAACCTAGTCTTTAGTGACATCGGTTGGTTTGCACATCAAAGTTGTTTCGTAGAAGCGTGCAAGATGCTCTCACGGGTCTTTAATCACGTTCCCGTCGAATGGATTATCTCTTAAACCTGAAATCACAAAATCCCTAATATCAAAGTTAGCAGGGTCTGCTGGTACAAACCCTTTTGAAACCTGTCCTTCATCGGTTCTTTTATAGTTATCCCCCATAGTTTGGGGTAGTATAACTGTCGTGATGATTTCCTCTACAGAGTCAAAAGAAATTAGTGGTTGATCTTCGACTAAGATCCCTTGAGCTATATTTTCTTCACTGACTGTTCTCCTTATAGCACATGTGATTCTTTCAACTTCTGGATCAAACGGTGTTAACACTGATCCTAAACTGCGTATACACAAATAGGAAATACATCGGTAGCACTATGATTATTAATAAAATAAAAGGAAAATAAAAAAGACTAAAAATAAAATGTTGCACAAGCGTTGCCTTGTTGAATTATCAACAGTCCCCAAAACCGACACCAAAAACTTAATGGTTTCTCGGTAAGTGTACCAATAATGTTGCAGTAAAAAAAGATCAAATCCACATGGACTGCTTTTTAACAAGAAAAAAAGTGTGCAATGTATAGAAAACAGTAGGGGTTTGAGTTTGCAATGTGAAAAGTAAATGAGATTTTAAACAGAATTATAAAAGTTGTCAGGTTGTGTTTAAAATCCCCTATTTCTCTATTGTTGATGTTTGATGCCTTAAATGAACGATCTTATCACTATAAGTCCATAACGAATTTATAAAGCCGCTATAATCGATCCCTCACGGAATAACTCACAAATCACTACTCATAGCTTCATATCCCTATGCCACTACTCAGGGTCTACTATTCATATTCAACCAGCGTAAGTACCACAATTGCCCTAGGTCCAACATATAGACTAATGGTCAGTATTCTCTATGTGCCCAAAATCAATTTAAAAGAATATATCACATAAAAAGAATTGAGAATAATAAGCAATTAAATATTATTATAAATCAAAAGGTTCATACAAAGTCATATAAACATATTACCCAACAATATTGAAATAGGTTCCTCATAACACAACCTAACCTAGATGAGCTTAACTACTCATAATTCAGATTACAATACCAAAAACAATAAATGAGAATAGCATGTGAATTCCCTTGAAGTAATGGCTTTCAATGCCCTCAAAACCACCCTTGATGTTGTAAAAACCGTACTTTGCTCACCAAAATTCGCAACCGTTGTAAAAGTGCAAAATTTCCCCTTAAAAAGAGCTCAGAATGGATCAGACGCGACAGAAAAAGCCCATAAATAGGAGCCATCGTGCGCCTGATGACTTGTATCACGCGATGCTGTCTTTATGTCACTATCACGCACGGGCGATGGTGCGCGTGATTTTTCATGTGGTTGCACTCTTTTTCTCTTTCACCTAAATTTTCACTAAGTCTAATTTCTTGATATTTAGCTATTTTTTCCCATTCTTTGGTTTTTCTTCTTCATTTTAGCTCATCTTTCACTTGTTTTGATCTAATTCATCGATTAAACTCATACAATGACAGACTATCATCATGCATCCTTCATTAATTCATACGCGAGGTAATATTTTTCTATTTTTTCTTTTTGAAAATAAGCCTTTTACTTTTGCATGTTGTCTATGTCCCAAATTCTTGATAGGCTCTATGTATGAAATATTTCATGAATATTCACTTCAAAAAATTTCAATTGATATATTTCAATTTATATGCTTATAGTGACTTCATGATATTCTTCTTCCATACTTGAAATATGTTCTTTTTGTATAAGCATGTTATATATTATTAGTTCTTCCATGATATATGTGAGGTTGTTGTTTATCTATTCCGACATGAAATATGTTTGAACATGTTATAATGTCAACAAAATTCTTGTAGTAAGTCATTATTATTATTATTATGATAACGATTATGTTTTTGGCTTGAGTGGTGATAAATCTAAATAATCACCATGTTATAGCACACGCGTGTGCAACATTCAGGAGCACCAAAAGCATATGTCACATAAATGTGTCGCTTTTGAAGCAACTCAAGAATTTTTTATTGCATTGTATCCTTCATCTTTCATATTTATTGTATATATTATTTGACATGAATTGTGGAAACTATGTTATATTGTTGCTTAAATTTCTTTTATTTATGTTTAGGCATTTTCAATATTTACATCATTATATGCGAGTGTTATTTTATTGATGATTTTATCTTTGCAAACGCCTTTGTGTGTTATATTAGTATATGTGTGATATAAGATACTTCCCATGAATTGTTTTGTCTCCTTTTGATGTTGTCAAAAGGGGAGAAGCATCTACAAGATGAAGTTGGGATGCATATATTCAAGGGGAGCCTTCATGAAAAGACACAAAACGCATCATCTCAAGTTTTTCCATCATAAAAAAGGGGGAGTATGTGAGTGTAACTTCCCGTTATATGTATTTTGTATGATGTCAAAACTAGGATAATTTAGGTTTCATGTATATTGGACGGTATCCCCTGAGTCTAAATATGAATCTTAGCATTAGCAAGCATAAAAACATTTGGAAATGATTTAGAAGATGTTAGAAATGATTCTACATGGAAAAATTGTGTTTTTATGCAAGACACATGCTTATGTGTTGACACATACGTTATATGAGTCGACACGTGTTGTTAAGTTTTTAAGTTTGTAGCTTTTGTTTATACATGTGTTTACACATGCATCATACAAGTCGACATATAGTAGAAAAATTTCTTCTATGAGCCGACACATACAAGGTATGAGTCGACACATGTTGATGAGTTTTAAAGCATGTAGCTTCTGTTTGATGTGTCGACTGTGGAGGGGTTTCAGGTTGAGACATAGAATAAATTTTTCTTCTATAAGTCGACACATGACCTATACAAGTTGATACATGCTTCGAAAGTGTTGACACATGAC